>NC_064428.1:27671654-28306654 GCF_023375975.1 Astyanax mexicanus
TTCATTTTTATCCACCTGTCACTCTGGGTTTAGACCACTTCAGTAGAGTTGGCTTCTACTGTTGCTAGTTTAAGATGTAGGTTATCTATTTATCTAGAGAAGATGCTGGTCAGAAATAGCTGGTTCTGTGGGCTGTGCAGAGATGAGATGTATAGTAGGTAGTAGAACTACTTCACTACTGTACTTAAATGTTAAAATGCTGTATCTGTATCTACTGGAGTATTATTATGAATTCACTACTGCATTTAAGTACTACAATACTGCATCTGTATCTACTGGAGTATTATTTTGAATTATTTACTGTATTTAAGTACTACAATATTGCATCTGTATCTACTGGAGTATTATTTTGAATTATTTACTGTATTTAAGTACTAAAATGCTGTATCTGTATCTACTGGAGTATTATTTTGAATTATTTACTGTATTTAAGTACTACAATATTGCATCTGTATCTACTGGAGTATTATTTTGAATTATTTACTGTATTTAAGTACTAAAATGCTGTATCTGTATCTACTGGAGTATTATTTTGAATTATTTACTGTATTTAAGTACTACAATATTGCATCTGTATCTACTGGAGTATTATTTTGAATTCACTACTGTATTTAAGTACTAAAATGCTGTATCTGTATCTACTGGAGTATTATTTTGAATTCACTACTGTATTTAAGTACTAAAATACTGTATCTGTATCTACTGGAATATATTTATTACTTCTCTACTGTACTTAAGTACTAAATTATGTATTTAAATCTACTGGAGTATTATTTTTACTTCACTACTGTACTTAAATACTAAAATTATTATTAAATACTTTTTATACAACTTCTACTTTTACTTCACTAGTTACATATTTGCGCTGAGTTTAATATTTTATTCTAATACATTTTTATGTGCTGCATCGTTACTTGTTGTTACAGTTATAAAAATGTTACGAATCATTCCAAACCACCTACTTTTACTTTCAGTACTTGAGTAGTCATTTTTTAGAATAAACTACTTGCAATACTCAAGTACAAAAAATGTTGAATTGTCTTCGTCACTAATACTTTATACACGTTTAGGGCTGTTGTATCTCTAGAAAACACATAAACAAACGCTTTTAATGCCTATATCTCCAATTGCTAGGAGGGTTTAGATTAAAAGCAAGAAGCTTTTTTATTCTGATACTGATTTTGATTAGTGTAGCACCACAGTTCTCAATATGAAACTAAACCTGAAAAATATGTTAATTTTGATTTCATTTCATATTAAAGTGTTGGCTTCTTAACAAATGTTGATTTTTTTTAACAGAGTAAAGTTTTCTTTTGAGCATGTTGTCATAAATTGATTTAAGATTTATGTGGTTACTTGTGTAGATCAAATACATCATGAAGTACTGAAATGGTTTTGTTTTATTCATAGTAACACACTAATCGTCATGCCTTAACAAGAGGTGTTGATATTTGGTCACTTGGCATGGGTTCATGGTGTATTATTGTGGTAACATCCTCATAATACACTAGATTGTATGCTAGGTCTGTGGTATAATACTGTGGTATAACTGAAATAATGCACTTTGTGTTATAAGGTATATAACAAGGGTATAATGGCAATACTTGCAATAATATGCTTGAGGTTGTGCTATACTGTGAGATATTGGCAACAATCTATGGTATAGTACTGTGATAAACTCAACAGTCACAGCTGTGCACTCGCTGAAGTGTAACAGTACAGTTTATGGTATTATAGACTATTGAAGTCATGTCATCATTTTGTAGACTGCACTTGTCATGCCCATATTTAGAGCACGGGGTCTAAACTTGCTAATGCTAAAGCAAATGCCTTGCTAATGCTACTGCACCAAGGTAAAGAGAGCTATCGCAGTTGATTACTTTTTGGTGTGTCATCCGTCTTCCAGGATGATCACAAAATATTAAAATATGTGAAAAACGTATATGGTGTAGCCTGAGTGAAGGTTGACTTGTAGGGCTTGTCAAAGCAAGCCAGGAAGAGAGCGTTCTGTTGTGTTTCAATGAGTATTAAATAGTAACTGGATTACAAACACAAAATCTTAAAATCTTGCACCCATTTTTTAAAATGGCTTGAAATAGTGTTTATAAAAGCTTATATAACCGCACAGACCTTTTTGTGAAAGCAAGGATGAATAGTATCCAAAAAATATATTTTGTAATTGCACAGGTTGTTGTTTAAAATTGTAATAAAACCTTTACCTTTCACATTGCTCTCTCTGTCAATTAACTGACACTCATATCCAGAATTTGTCAATATGGTAGACCAATGCAGCATTTGGAGTTCTGTCTGCATTTCTACCCGAACAGGGCATTGAACCCTGGCCTTTAATAAACCCTACTGTGCACATAAAGTGTGCATACAAAATCCATGCCAACTACAGGGACCACTATAACCTCATTAAATGATCACATCTGGAAATGATAAAATTGCAAGAATTTCCATGTCCATGCTAAAGATAGAGCTGCTTTGAACAGGCAAAAAGCATCCTATGGAGCTGGTTGGATATCTAGGTAAACAACTTCTTCTAGAAGCTAATATTACTTTTCACAAATCTATGCAACTCCTTTTTTAAAGCCTTTTAAAATGGTGAACTGAAGAAGCATTGACCAAGAGAACATGCAATAGACTTTGAACAGCACATTAGTTTAAAGCGATTCAAGTCTTTCAGAGGCCTGTTGGCTGGTCTTTCACTGTCTTCCACTGCGAACCACCAAACCCCTGCAACTAATTCAGAATGCGACAGCACGACTCAATCTTCCGAAGTTTAGTCATGGGACTCCTTTGCTGCATTCTCTTTACTGGCTTCCTGTTGCCGCCTGCATCAGTTTTAAAACCATGATGCTGGACTACAAAGCCAAAAACAGTTTCTTCCTAGTTGATGGCAATAGTCAAAGCCAGATCTGTACCAAGAGCTCTTAGAGCTTCCGGTACGGCTCGGCTCGACCCACCATCCCTTAAAACCCACAGAAAACAAACATCCCGACTCTTCTCTGTGCTGTAGGACTAAGGTGGTGAACTTCCACTGGGTGTCAGAACAGCAGAGTCACTCGTGGTCTTCAAACTCCAACTGAAGACTCATCTTTTCAAAGAGTTCATGAACTAATCTTTTTTTTATAATTTTATTTCAATTTTTTCCTATTTTCTCCCCAATTTACACGGCCAATTAACCAACCCACTCATTAGAACTCCCCCATCATTAGTAATGCCCCAACACACCGGAAGGTGTGCCTCCTCCGATACATGTGAAGTCAGGCACCACTTCTTTTCGAGCTGACTCGGTTCCGATACATCAGCTCACAGATGCCCTGTGCTGCGGACATCACCCTAGGAGTGATGTGAGCAGAGAGCGCCATCTACGCACCCGGAGGGAGCAAGGCCAAATTTGCTCCCTCTGAGCGCCGGCAGCTTGATGACAAACTAATCTTAATTTAAAAAAAATCCTTGGGTTCTAACATCATCAAGCTTTTGATCCTAGTCTCTACAAACTTGCTATGGATATTTTGAAGTAAACAAGAAAGCACCGTTGTTAGTCGGTAATAAGGGCATCGGCTTAATACTTTAAATGTAAAATGTATCTAAATATTATGTGTAAAAGAGCTTTAAGGGTCCTTTGCTCCTACTTTCCATGGATGGTATGCAAATGTGAATGTACTGTGATGCCGCTTTTACCTTTTGGTCTAGGTGACCATATGATGATATTTGTTAGAATTGCTGATTGTCTTTGAGAGTTATTTACAGAAAAATTTTACAGGTTTTGTGATAATAATACTGAATTTTGACTAAAGCATGTAATGGATAATAAACCTAGTGGATGAGCTGCTGTTAGGTAAACGGCCAAATATGTTAGGAAGGTTAAGGTGTAGCAGATGGCATATTTTTAACCTTCCAAATCTTGCTTTGGCACTTGCTCTTGCTCTGACTTTGCTCCTAAGAGCTGTGTGACTGAATGCACAGGTTCAGAAATAGCATCTTGCACATCCAATGTGGAAAAAGTACATACTTTGTTTGAAAGGAGCTTACCCAAGAGGCCTTGCACATGCCCCTGTTTTCAAAGTCAGAATATAATCCAGATGAAAAGTTGTTCCACTAAATTTGAAAGAAATCCTGGAAAAAAGGCTGGTTACACTGTACATTGTAAGAATCACCTAAAACCTCAAAACTGAGTTTCAGATATTTCCTTCTCTAGAGTTCCATCAGGTACAATAAATGTAACTTTTGTTGAGAAACAGTGTGATGCCAGTTACCAGGTACCTGAAAGGGCTACAGTTCATTTTAACAAGAAGGAGAATCAGAATGAAGTTCCCTAGCCACAAATTCCTCAGTAATTCATCAGGAAATGGGAATCGAAATCAAATGTCTTAATATATTCCAAGCTTCTTCGAAGATTCGAAGTTGGAAGACAATTGCTATTGGCTCATGACAACTCTAAATGGGTCAGCTCTTACTGAGAAAACCTTTGGAGTACCAAGCCTTTGCAGAAATTTGTCTCTGAGTTGGCAGTGCAAGGGATCTTTACACTTGCCAAATTGCAGTTGAACTCTTGCAGATTGCCTTTCTTAAGGTAAACATCATACTTATTATAACTTTTACTACTATTTACTACTTCAATGATCAAACATTTGCATTTTGGACCAGGCAAGGACAAAAACATGCAAGAAAAGGTAGGTGACTATTTCTTTCCTAAGTTGTCATCCTGTGTTTTGCTGTTACTTATTCTCTGTGTCCTACAAGCACCTTTCAGTCTGGAAGGTAAAGGGTCTGAACATGATTCCTTGGCAAGATACTGGTATAGCCAATGGTTGCAATGCTTTGACATTTCAAAACAGTTGAACACGCTTTGAGGAGAGTCATAACTATGAAACTTTATGTTCTAGAGCACAGATGGCTGCAGCACGCCTTGTTATCAAAACCGAATGGCAAACAGAGACTATGGCAATAATATCCTTGTCTATTCCAGTCTTGGGTGCCAACTGTTTGCAATTTTGATGGTTTTCAAGGGCACTTTTACTGGTCTGCAGCTATGCAACTTGTGCCACAGATGCCCCTCTGTCCCTTTGTTACCCTCACACATCGATGATCCTTGGGTGCCCAACACTATGTTGCTGGTTTTGCTCAACTGACAGGTAGCACACCATGTTGAAGATACTTTGGCCTAGTTATCTGGCCATATCATATAACTTCTTATCAGAGTTGCTCAGGTCTTTGCAGTGGACTTTTTCTCTTGCATCCAATGGTCTGTAGACATGGTTAGGAGTAGGTTTCTAGGTAATGCATCCACCTAAGCATTGGTCTTTGAGTGAGAATCAAGGAGATGCAAAACCTGTCTGTGACCCAGAGTCTGAGAGAACATGTTGGGTTGTCCGACAATGTTGGGTTAGTCAGACCAAGCAAGAAAGTGGACAAACATGACGAAGACCAAGAACATATCTAGTTCAGATACACAAACGGAGACCTGTTAAGCTAGGCAACAATGGTTGGTGCAAGCTGCATTTTGTGCATTGTCACACGGGGGAACAACAGAGACAGCCAAGACTGGCCAAGCTACCTTGAACTGCTGGTGTTGCTAAAGCCTGTCAGGGCAGTTGTTACAGCAGAACAACAGTTTGAAGAGTATTTGGCTGGATTTTTACAGTCCTGTGAATTTCCAATACATACAATACTTCTCATTCCAGTAGAATTGGTATATCGCCTTGTTGAGTCCTGGATGTTTTATCTACAATAGTAATGTAGAAACACAGACCAGGCTGCAGAAATCAGATTTTTGCCCTAGATACCCAGTTTTTCCAGTTAGTACAGTGTAATGATTCGACAATGTGTAATGTTTTACAGTGTGCAAGACAGTGCAAGTGGCTTACACCGTTGTGAGACTTTATACTTGTGCTTTCATGTGGCTGCATTGCTCTGCAGTTTAACCCTAAAGGAGGGAATGTAAAGGCATGAAAACAAGGATCCGTGGACTTAATCACATTGCTGTGGTCATGTCACTGCAAATAGGAGTTACTTTTCTGGGGAGGTACACGCCAAGCTATGCTGTAGGCCAAGGCGGGGAAATGTGGCCCTGAGCAGGGTACGCGTATGGTGTGGCATAGAGCCGATGTACAGTGTGAGGAAAAAGTTGCAGGATACCCTTTTATTTTTTTAAACACCCCTAATCTTTTAGGCTATTTTTGGAACATGGTTGCCATCTTGCTAAAATAAAGGGCAGTCCTGCATCTTTTGACTTACCCTGTAGTAGTCTGATGTGTGGTCTTGCTGTGGACACGTACCTCACTCTGCCTCAAGCGTAGGTATGTCATGTAAGCATGTGAGCTCCCTCTGTTGCTGCAACCGGGTAATGCAGTCTGAGTTTGCTGTTATTTACAGCTTCATCGCAGCTCTTTGATGTGTTCATCATGAAACCTCAAATTGCGAAAACAATAATAATATGATTTTCGTACAGCCTTAGTAGAGGCATTTGTAAAAACTGTCAAAATGTATTAATGCAGTCTTACACATTTTATGCACTGCACAGCACTGCATTGAACTTAATCTAGTGCACGAATATCGATACTGGTATATGTATCGGGACTGATACCACATTAATGTATTCATACTTGCCAATAAGGCTACGATACCAACATCCGATACCTAGTGTACATTGCTGAGCTAACAAACAGGCAACTTCATCGATCAAGTCTGAGCATAAATATTTATAGTGATTTAGAGAGAAAGAGAATAATTTAACGCAACTCTCTAAACACCAACAGCTCATCAAACTGTAATTCAAATTTATTTTCCCATTTTCTCCCCAATTTACATTTACCCAACCCACTCATTAGGACTCTCCCAATCACTCGTGATGCCTCAACACCAGGAGGGTAAAGACTAGCACATGCCTCCTCCGATACATGTGAAGTCAGCCACCGCCTCTTTTTGAACTGCTGCTGATGTAGCATAACCGAGTAGCATCACAGCGCACTCGGAGGAAAGCGCAGCGACTCAGTTCCGATACACCAGCTCACAGACGCCTTGTGCTGATCTACATCACCCTTTGGAGTGATGAGGGGAAAGAGCGCCATCTACCCAGCCAGAGAGAGCAAAGCCAATTGTGCTCCCTCAGGGCTCCCCTCCGGTAGTGACGACAGTAGCCGATAGCAACCTACATTAACATAGTGACAGCGCTTAGCCCACTATTACATAATGCTCCTGGTTGCTTAAATCTTAGTAGGTATCGGTATAGCTATTGGCTTGTACAAAAATACATGTAGTCGTATTAGTACTTGGTTGGAAAAAAAAAACACTATATTGATGCATTTGTAAGTATGAAACATTTAGCTGGTCAGTGTTCTACTCAGAAATTGTTTAGGTAATGTAATATTTCATTTCCTCAAGCGTTGTCATTTTCGCTGCCTTTCCCACTTCTAATTTTGGCTAGTAATAATGATAATGAAGTTTATAGGGCGTGGCATTTGAGTGTTTGTACTAAACTGGCTTGCTATGTCAGTGCACTCCTCCCTTGCTATTCTGCCTCTCTGCTGCTAGTCTATTCTAGTAGCGCATGGTTAGGAGAGCTCTCCTTCGCTTGGTCTAGCTCTTGCTCTCTCTCTTGTTCTATTTCTCTCATTCTACCTTTCCAAGTTTGGCTCACATTTCGTTGTTTTGGTACAAGTGTTTATGATAATAATAAATTACATATTTTTGGTGAAGTCATAAATCCAATTTAAAAGGATCTGTTTTTTTTATGAAAATATGTCTTTATTTAGTTTCTGTTCACATTAGCATCAGAGCACATTTGGAAGTATTTATATTTTCTGTTGCTAACCTGGGTAGGTTTGAGCCCCCCTGTCTAAAATGGTACGGTCCGTCAGCCAGTAATTTTCCACTCACTCCTCTGCATTCACTGTGCTCACAAAGGGGAGGGGCATAACTGTGCGTGACCTTCCTGCACAGTTTGGCTGTGCACCACATTTTCCTGTGCATGCTTTTATCTCCATGTCTGGCTAAATTGTGGATTTTCTTGCCCTGTTATTTTTGCCTTAGCATGTGTGGTGAACATGTGTTTCCTTCAGGGATGGTGGTGGTGGGGGGAAAAGCTTCACTTGGTAGGTTAGTAAACTGTTACTGGAAGACATCTGGTTAGAACCTGATTTTTTCCAGTCTTGCCACAGATGTTGGTGACGTTAAGTATGATTTACACAGATTTTAAGCCAGGTTTGAAGTAGTGTGAGTTTAGATATGTTGCGCAGTCTAGCCTAGTTCAGTACACCTCCCACACTTGTCGACTGACTGATGGCTTGCGTCAACACACTTAATCAATCATACTGCTGTTCTCTGCCCAGCTACAGCTAGGATCAGCTAGGATTGGAGAAAAGCTGATAATCATTTGTAATGACAGATATACTTAGAGTACATAGATTTATATACAAGGGCTGCATAATATATCGCTTTAGTATCATAATCGCAATGTACGCCTGTGCAATAGTTTACATATAATTTCATACTTTTCAATGCATCTACCAGAGACAAATTAGACAAAACCAAATTTCATTACAACGAATCAAATCTATAATAAACAGAGGACATTATTAATATCATATCATATTGGATCACTGACTTCTGGAGAAATCTGCTATGACAATTAAATATTTTTTTATATTGTAATTGATGTTAATGTTGATGTTAATATTGTAACACAATATTTAAATACATTTTAACGATACACAATATTTTTTACAGTTTGTGTAATTAAATATGGACGGTGGTATCCTTAATGTGCTTAAAATAAAGTTTATCCCGATATGGAAAAAATTCATTAGTGTTTTTTTGCCTTTTACCTTTTTCTACCAGTCTCTTTTTTATTAATAAATCATTAACACTGACTTTAACGGATCTTTAGATGTTCTTCTGGGTTCTTTTGTGACCTCCTGGATGAGTTATCCATGCCCTTTTGGAATCATCTCAGTCAGCTTTCCAAAAAGTGTGATTATCAAAGTTAATTTATTATATTTATTATTATTATTATATATAACAAGTCTGTGATGTAATAATTTGCGAGAAACTTTGTTATATTTCAAATTTTTAAAGCAAGTTCTGTATCAGATATCAACAGACCATTTAAAAATCAAATGTCTTTTAAATAAACAGATATCAAAGGAAAAATCGGTTCAGATAAACATGATGCAGACTCTAACAGTTAGGATTTTTTCACCCTAGATAACACATTTTGGTTTAATGATGCTAATATTTACATTTATTATAAAACTACATGTTTTTATACGAATTAATCAAATATACATAACAATTTAAAATTGTCAGACTTGCTAGAGTTCACCAGCGATTTAATATCGAACTGTTAATGCGGCAGAAATACCCAGAGAAATACGACGCATTAGAGCAGGGGATAACAGCACTGCTGAGAGAACCCGTCTGTGTGTACTGCTGAACATGGTGCCAGAGCATAGAGCCAGTGGGGTAGATCTCCAAGAACATTTTCATGGCTGTATTTCATGACTATATTTCAGCTGGATTACACTGTAAGTGAGGGTTCTCTGTCATAATCTATACTTCGGCTATGCTTAACACATTAAAATGCGTTAATAAATAAATAAAATAATAAAAATCCCATTTTTTTAAGCCTTAAGCAAAAATCTAAACACAACACCCAAAAAAATGTTATGGAGATTATTATCATATTAAATAAAAAATATATATACTCTACATGTAGACTACAGGCTGCTTAATGATGCAATGTTTTTTTACAGTTTTTTTTAAACAAATGAAAATCCATATTTGCTTGTGAATAAAAATATGAAAATGGCATGCAAATTACAGATCAGAACAGTCTGATCATGCATGGTAAATCTATGCAAAAATTGTGGAGAAAAAAAATAACACGCCTGAAGAGATGTAAACTGAGCTTCCTGTTCTCTCAGTGAAGAAAAAGCCAGCCTGAACTGGATTGAACCGGTTACAGCAGCCCAGATTCCTGATTTGCCAACATCTGCTAGAACGGTTTGCTAGCTGTTATTGGCTTAATTACGTTTATATTAAGGTTTTAATTTACATTCCATAGATATTAATAATAAAAAAACAAAGTTTATAATTTGATTGCATTAGGAGAATTTTAATAAGAGTATAATAACAGTGATAACGCATCGCTGCATTTATCTCATGATCTCAGATAGACTCACAGCAGAGTTGCCTGATTTAGCAAGCTTTATTATAGTCATTTAATTACCTTATCATTTGTAAAAGTGAAGCAGCCATGTTAGAGCATGCTGAATACTGAACCCTGCCTGCAGTCTGTGCACTTCAGGACCTCTCAGGGCTAACACACCCTGCATAACTAGAGGAACGTGGGCGTAAACTGCACGTTTTTTAACAAAGCAACAGAAAAAAAAAAGAATAAATAATATAAATAAAAATTTGCAAAGTGTAAAAATGTGTAAAAAAAAAATGTATACCTTTAAAATATGCACAAAATAACATGCCTGAAAAGAAAAAAGTAAATTAAATAAATATAGACATGTAAACAGGGAGCTGTCAACAGGAGATTCCTGGCTGTTTGAACCAGCCTGAACTGGTTCAAGCCAGTTAAAGCAGCTTAGATTTTTGACTTGTATTTTAACAGAACGATAGAGATAACACTGTTCATAAACAGTCTAAAATACATGTAATTAATAACTGTTATATAAATAACTGTTCCTTGTCCTTTCTGGTCTGTCTCTGTTTTTTCTAGTCTTCCTTGTCACATGCTCTTTAATTAATGGCTCTGTTTTGTTACATTTTGTCTCCTCCTTTGTCTCCGCTTAGTCTTTTGTTTCCATATGTCTCATTTGTAACTCTGCCCTCTCGTTACCTGTCCCAGGTGTTTCCTGTTTCCTTGTGTATTTATAGCTCCTTTGTTTCCATGTGCTGGTGTCTGGTCTTGTTCCTTTTACATATATTATGGTTGCTTCCTCCTTGTTTATTGTTCTAGTTTATTTCTTGTCTCCATAGTTACATTCATGTCAGTTTGTTTTCCTTGTTTTGTGTTAGTTTTTTGGTTTATTGTTTGTTCTTTTTTGTAATAAATAACCCGTGACAAAATGATGTGATCAATGTAACATGCCTAAAGTGAAAAATAAGCCTGAACTGGTTTAGACCGGTTACAGCAGTCCAGATTCCTGATTTTTATTTTGACAAAATCATAAAAATCAGTGTTAGCCTGTCATAAACAGTATGAAAAACAACAACAAAAAAGCAGGATTTTTTCAATTCATTACAATTTTTTACTTGGTTTAAACAAATTACAGCTGCTGTATTTAACAACATAAATGTGACTGTTTATAAACTGATTGAAAATACATATGATAAAAAATGAGTATGTCTCATATAACATTTTTAAAACAAAATACCCTGCCTGGAATAAACAAGAGAATTGACTGATATTAAGTAATAAATACAGAGATGTAAATAAACAGATGTAAACTCAGTTAGGAAAAGCCAGCCTGAACTGGTTCAAACCGAATACAGCAGCATCGATTGCTGATTTGCCAACAATTGCTACAGGTTTTATTACTCAGTTCAGATATGGCATCACTCAAGAGCAGTAAGATTTAATCAGCTTCCTAAGACAGGGATTAATTCATTACTGTGATGATCTTGTGATGAAACCACCATCATCAGTCTGGGAGGCTTACAGCACAGCAGTCGCAATTTTAACACACTTTATTAAACTCAGTGTTTATGAGTTTAAATAACCTTGTTAGAAGACGTATTGAAGGGCACATAGTCTGTGCCCTTCAATACGTCTCACAGTAAATATTCTTGGATTACACCATTGTCACACCTGGTAATTCCAGCACTTCTGTCCTGCCTGCATCTGCTCTTATTGAAAGACTTATAACAGACTCAATTTCCCAGAATATCCTGGCACAGTTCACTGACCTGGTTCAAGCCACCTGATTTTTGATTTCATTCACCTGTTCACTCCACTATAAATACCTTCTGTTTTGTTTAGCTCACCACTGAGTATTGTGGTCATCCCAATGCTACAAAGCGTTTATTTGCTTTACAGTTCACGGTTTTGCCTAGTTCCTTAGTTTGTTATTTCGCTACTGTGTTTGACCCTTGCCTGTTTGCTGACATTTGGTACGTTCGCTCTTTTTGCCTTTGCTCTCTGTTGCCAACTTGGCCTGTTATTGACTTGCATTTTTGCTATGCCCTTTTGAAAAAAAAAAAAAAACAATACATTTTACACGCGCTTGTCTCCTTCCCGGCTGGTCGTGACAGAATACTCGGTCACAATGCAGACAGTGGATAAAGATGGTATGGTTTCTATCTTGGCTAACTGAGGCTAGTTTCTGGGTCAACACAAGAAACTCCCAGTTGCAACCCAGTCAGTTAAGAAGCTTACATGACAACAGAGCACGCAACAACAGCAACTCTCCCAGGTACTCAAGAGTTTAAGGGTTCTGTCTTTCAGTTTTACAAAACCCTAGTTCAAGAACTACCACATCTCAGGCACAGACTCCCGTAGTTAACCCATCTGGAGTGGTATTCTCTCGCAGTGCTTAGTTTATTTTTGAGTAATTTGCCTCCCAGCTCTGATCAGATGAAAATTGCCTTTATTATATCCCGTTTATTAGACAAAGTTAAGACTGGCCTACTGCAGGTTTGCACAGTTTTTTTGATCACGGTAAAGACGGACTATCTAGCAGGTTCTGCTCAACTGTTCAGCTGCCTCAATTGCTTCCGTCTCTGATCATTGTGTCCTTACCGAGCTAGCCATTTAGAATGGAGAACTTTTCACCATGTCCATTTGTCTGGATCAACTCTTGGCCAAACAACCCATGAGTATCCACAAACATCGCTGCACGCTTGTGCTCCCAAAGGTTCCATTCAAGTGCTTCAGTCCAGCTACTGAACCCATGTTATGCAGTTCCACCCAACTCTCTATGGAGGAACGCCAACGTTGACTTCACAGTGGGAACATCAAGGCCTGTAACTGTTTACTCCCAACACGATTTCCTTGTTGACTCAACTCTTGATGGATCCCGGAGCTGAGGGAACCTTTATCGACACCAGCCTCTTGGAAAGTCTCAACATTCTCAAGGAACCCAGACTCTGCAGATCTGTACCCTAAATGGACAGCCCATTGGATAGGATCCCATTTACCTCATAACAATCCCAGTCAGAGTTCAAACTAGGACTACCCCTGTTAGTCCTGCCCTCAGCTGTTTTCTTCCTTATCCTAGGACTACCTTGGTTAAAGTCATGTAGGAAGACTATGTAGATGAATCTTTTGCTCATTGTTTTATCTGCTTATGTAAGTATTCTGTTGTTTCTGGTTTCTTGACCAAGGGCCTATAAAGGTTTATGGGTTTTGCCCATTTCTATCATCATTTCATTAGAATTTTCAGTTCTATAGTGGCCAATCCTAAGGGATGTCCTGAAGGTAAACCTTACGTTACTGTCCTGTTTAGGGGCCCGTTCCTTCACCTGGACTCACACCTTATTCTTTTCAGCTCATCCGGGAGAGACTCTCCAGCTTATAGCCGTTGGTTACTGCTACGACATGATGTCCATAATTTTGTTACTTCTTGTATTGTCCGTGCTCAATGTAAAACACCCAAAATGTATCCCACTGGTACACTTATGCCCCTGATTCCCTAACTGATCTTGGTCTCATTGCTGACTTCCATGCTCCCCAATCTAACAAACCTGCACCCAGCCCCAGATATTGTGCGCTCCCCATCCAGATCTCCTCCGGCATGCCTTGTGTCTCGGTTCCTCAGCCCATGCCTTCCGAAGCTCTCAGTTGTTCCTAATGCTTCGTCCTCCTATCCCTCATGTCTGCTGGTGGTCGTCCTCATTCCAGGCCTTCTTTAGTCCCTTCGGGGGAGGGTACTATCATACCTTTCAATTTCAGCACTTGCAACCTGTGCCTACTCTTAGCGAAATCAACATCTACGACTACGCTACACTGCCGAGTATTGTTTGTGACCTTCCCAACATTACAAAGTGTTTATTTCTAAATGTTGTTATTTTCCCTGTTTTGACTTTTTGACCGCCTTAATGTTTATGATTTTTGCCTAGGCCATTTGTTTGTTATCTTGCTACTGTGTTTGACACTTGCCTGTTTGACTAGGATTTGGTACATTCACTCTTTTGAAATTTTGCCTTCTGCTGCCAACTTGGACTGGTTTTGTATCTGCTCGTTTGAATAAAGCCATTACATTTAACCTGTGCTAAAATACGCTGGATTGTAGCATTTTTATCAAATCAAAAGAAAATACAAATTTGATAAGATCTCTAAAGAGAACAAATTAAGTTGAATAAAGACTGATCTTCCTCTTCCCTATGAGGAAAAAGGCAGCCTGGACTGGTTCAAACCGGTTACAGCAAAAGAGATTCCTGATTTGCCAACAGCTGCTACAGCGGTTTGCTAGCTGTTGTGTACTAAACTACCCTAAAGGTTTTATTAGGTTGTTTATTACAATTCACATATGACATTAACCAAAAGCAAAGATGACAATTTGTCTCGATCAAGTTGCTAATAATCGTAAGATTAAACTAGCATTGTGTTTGCAAGGCTCAAAACACTGAATTGCGTTATTTAAGACAATAATTAGCAAATCATTCACAAACTGAATTAGCCGTGTTAGAATAGGCTTAATACTAAACTCCACAGTCTGTGATCTTTAGTACCTTAAGGCTAACACTCATGGGTTAGATCCTGTCCAACTAAAGGAATAAAAAAGGTTTGCGCTGTATTTAATCAAAACAGGACAAAACATTGTGGGCATGTGTTATTGAGGAAAATCAGTGAGTACTGTTTGATTCAGTGTCCGTACAGTGCATGGATTTATGAACCCTCCAGTGTGGTCCACAACTCCTTTAAATCATTCAACCTTATCAGAATACTGATGTCGTCTTGTGCAGAGTTTTCGATATGCTGATCATTGAGCATGCCTTGCTTTGTCGGTGGCCATTTTGTGTGTTATTGCAGGGTCAAAGCATGACATGCACATTCCACTGTAAACAGGATCTGTACTTAATCTTTTAAACCAACACAGATCGGTTTCATTAATAGAGGTCATCGGGTGCCCTGCATTTTTAACAGCATTATTGGAGGCCCAGCATTTTACTGATTTTACAAAGACAATGTTTTACAACCAGCAAGCTGAAGGCATCTAACACATTACTCTGTGGTGAGGAGGAGGAGATGCTTATTTATATGCAAGGCTGGTCATCGTTAACACGTGAACCCAGTGAACCTATGCGTAAAAGCTTCCTCTAGATGCCTGACCAAAATGTGTACTGGATTGTGAATTAAATAACAAAACTTAATGGAGGAAAGTAAGCGTGAGAGTAGTTTGCTGTAAGCAGCACTCTCTCAGTCGAGAAAAAGCCAGCCTGAACTGGTTCAAACTGGTTGCTGCAGCAGAGGTTCCTGATTTGCCAATAGTGCTACTGCTGCTAGCAGTTTGCTAGCTGTTATGTACTTATATAGTATTACTATTTCCAACTATGAAATTGCATTAATCAAACAGTGCTTCTATCTAGTTGCTAAGAGATTTTTTTAAGTAAGATTAAGTACCAGACCAGCATCATCAGTCTGGGAGGCTCACAACATTTTACACACTTTATTAATGAACGTGGATAATTATCATTTCTTTTATGAGCTGAATTAGCCATGTTTAAAAATGCTAAACACTAAACTCCACAGTCTGAGATGCTTTTTAGTACCTCAGGGCTAAAACTCTGGGGCTACACCCTGCACAAATCCTGGAACACAAGCTTACGGTGCACTGCTGCATGGAGCCCAATCATAACTATCTGATAACTGTGAACAGCTAACTAAACCACTACCAACTGCTAATATAAGGGCAAAAGCTATTTCTATGGATAGCTCTGCTTCCATAAGCATATTACGATTCTCTGTGACTGGTCTGCTCTTATGCTGACCTGTATTATTCATGGATAGATTCATGAAGGCATCGTTTTACACTCCAGTATTCAGCACACATATGAATTTGTCCATTGCATGAATATATAAATTCATGCAGTCGGTTTTAGAATAAAAAAGTTATTACAATTTACATGTAAACTGATGTGGTTTAATAATGTGATATAGACTTGACCTCAAAATAATATCATGATTTATTGAACATTTAACCTCAATTGTGATTAGCAAATGTTTATTCTAATGAAAAAAGTCTCTGCTGAGTTTATTGAACTCAAGCTGCTTAAGTGTCTCAGTTTCTCCGCTTGGTATTTGTGACATGGAAGTAACATAAAAGAGAGCTCAGACTGGACAGGGTGGACTACACCTGAGGTGGGTTGTTTTATATTACCCACTTGAAAAACAGTGGGTAATATAAACAGTTAAGTTAAAAAACTTGACAAACGTACTTTGGATATTACATAAGACACCTTCTTTCCGGCACATATTTAGATCATGACCAAGAAAAAAAAATAAAGCATTCAACAATACATAACCAATAGTATTCTTCATTTGCGAAGTTTCAGATTGGGCCTAAACAATTAGATCTCAAACAAGCCTTAAAGTGTTAAAATTATTTTTTTAATATTATAAATAGTTACGTAATGTCTCATGAACACGAACTGTCTCTAATAAATACATTAAACATTTTTTAATTTGTAATTATTGATAATGTCTCAACTAGTGTCAATTAATAATTAGCTGAGACATTCTGTTGTAGGTAAAGTTATTAAAAAATAATGTACTCTTATTGTAAAGTGTTACCAAAGATTTATAAAAAAAACTAATACTGAAATAATAAAATTTAATTGCCTATATTTATTCCCCAATTGCCTATATTTATTCCCCAATGATAATTGACATGTGTCCTAAAAAATGTCAATTATCATTGGGGAATAAATATAGGCAATTAAATAAAAAAATCTGGATAGCAAATGCAAGAAACTTTATTACTTTATTTTAATCTGGTTTAAATAAAAATTTTATTTGGCACTCTGGTGGAAAAGCGAGAACAGAAATTCCTTCTTTGCAAATGCTGATGTGCATTTAAAGACTAAATGGAAACAAAGGGATTTTTCCCTCAGGTATATATAGATTTTGCGATGTCCTGACAGAACTGTATGATGTCGAGTTGTCAGTATTTATTGGGTTTGGTGGGCGACAGCGAAGTGGTTGTTTTTCTAGACTATTAAAAATGCGTAGAGCATTCAGAAAGCTTACCTTTTTAAAGAGAAGGCCTGTGGCCTGCATGTTTAGAACAATGATCCACTTTACAACAGTAGAGACAGACTGTGAACAGTGACTGTTGTGACTAATAACATTGTCCAAGCATCCACCAATCGTTGCTCATCGAAAAGCAAACAGTGTAGTCCAACCACTCCTGCCCCTCCACCACCCAACTGATTTTTCTCTTGCTGTGACACTATAGGATCTCATCTAAGCAGCTTAGAATTTCCCTCAAGCTAAAATGTAGTTTACTTCATTATTTTTGCTGCACAAGTTGAATGTATTCAGCTGTGTTGTTTTTGGCAGGAACATGAATAAAATTATACTGTTTACTGAGGAAATATAAACCATGAACACTGAGGGCAAGACTGAATAAGTCTAAAATAGAACTTTCAATTATTTTAGATTTTATTTAGCGAATATAAACAGCTTCTATATATGTAAAGATGGCTCCTTCTTTTGGCTTCCTGTTGTGTTGACTCCCCTGTGCACATAGTCAGAATGGTACGAGCCAGACAGGCCAGTACTTTTCCACTCAGTCTTTTTTTTTTCTTTTTTTCTCTGTCTGCTTCAGTAGTAAGTAATACATTTTGCATACATTTTTTGTAGACTTTCCATAATTGGAAAAATATTAATAAAAACAAATATAATATCTTGTATTATTGTGTGGGCTACTTTAAACATTTACATTTTTCACCATTTCTGGGTGTGGCTATAATGAAATCGTCCAATCGTTTTCTGAGAACTCACTCCATTGGTTGCTATGGGTCAGTCTTGCTCTTAGATTGGCTGAGAGATTATTTTCTGGGAATATTTAAATAACACATCAGGATTTAAAACATGATACATTCTAGGTCAAATCTTTTGGGGACCATTTGGTTTGAAGACAGACTCACAGGTTATGTATATGCCCTCTTTTTTACTGGACACGTTTAAATTTGTCTATTTTTTTCCCCAGCTGTGTTAGCTAGTTTTTAACCTTTTACCAGACAATCATATTGTAATGTATTGCTATGTCAAAGGTAATTAATTTATTTAGCTAGCAAATTGATAGCTAATGCTAACTAAATGCTTTGTATGCAGCACCTAGCTAGCTTAAGCTAGGTGGCTAGTTGCTAGCTAAAGCTAGGTGGCTAGTTAGCTAACTAACTAGATGGCTAGCTAGTTAATTTACTGCTTTGTAGGCTTTTTATGGGTGTTCAGGTTTATTAGAATTTGTTTCTATTTTAAACAAAAATTGCTAGTTAGCTTATCAGCTGTCTAGTTTGCTTGCTAGTTGGCTAATAGCTAGCATTCTATTTAGAAAGTTCTCTGGACATATGCAGTTAAACAGTGTTATTAAAAAATTGCATATGTGCAGAGGACTTTTTTAGCAAGCAAGCTAGCTAACTAGCAAGCTAACTCAAGCTAACTAGCTTATACTAGCTACAGTCACTAGCATTGCTAACCTGGGACAATGCTAACCACCAATATTGCTAATATGCAACAGAAGAAAATGGAACATATAGTAATGGTCAAAACTTTGGACACACAATTTATTTTTTATTTATTTTTTTCTACATTGTAGATTAATATTAAAGGCATGAAAACAATTAAAAGACAGAGAATGTTAAAAAAACACAAATATAATATTCCACAATCTTTTTAAAGATATGCAACATAACAATTTGCATTACAATATCATTAGAACATTTTTAAACTAGACACGTTCTAACATTTTTATTAAATGTTAAACTTTAAAAGTAGCTAACGTTCCCAAAACATTGACATTCCCAGCTCCCAGTTCCGACATCCGACCGGTAAATAGAAAGCTGCGATTTTGGCTAGAAAGCAATTAAAAATTTGGTCGGGGGCTTTGAGTGGTCCAGTGGCTAAGCGCTGCCACTACTATCGTGAGATTGCCGGTTCGAATACTGTCCATGTAGCTTGCCTTTGGTTACTGGAGCCCTGAGAGACCACAATGGGCGTTGCTCTCTCTGGGTGGGTACAGTAGATGGCGCTCTCTCTTCACATCATTCCAAACAGGGATGTCGGTTAGCACAAGGCATCTGTGAGCTGATGTAAAGGAACTGAGTTGCTGCGCTTTCCTCCAAGTGCGTTGTGATGCACTGCACAGATTTCTGCTGTCAGGATTTATTTGATTGATCTGATTTTTAACCCATCATAAATGTATTACAAATTGTGTCAATAACAGAGGTTGTAGCCATACATTGAACACTGCCACTAAATACTATCAAGTGTTTTAAATTTAAATTAAAAAAGAACCTGTTGTTGTGCTGACGTTTTATTATAACAAACCTGAACAACAATTTAAAAAGTATAAATAAATAGCAAATAGCAGTAAATACTTATGCACTATATCTGCTGACCATGTCAGTTGTTCAAATCAAACTGAAAGTAAAGACTCGTAGATTTACTCGACTTGAATGATAGATGAATAGCTTTAACATGGTATATACAATAATATCTTGAAGAATCTTTTCCTGAAGGTGCTTGTGATTCTGACAGACGAGCAGGGCATTTGCTGAAGATGTTGCTGATTTTTTGTGTAGACTGATTGTGTGTGGGTTTTTTTTTCTTTTTTTTTCTTTTCAGTTGATTACAGAACAAGCAATCACAGTAGCTAGGTGACCAAAGCAAATGTGGGCAGCGTTAGCATGTATCGCTAATGCGAACACTCCATATTTAGAGTTATGACTTGCTGTGAACACCCATTGCCTGCTTGTCATGATTGAAATGGATTAGAAGTTACCAAGTTTGAAGCGAACTGCTGTAAAGCCAAATTATGCAGTAGGCTACGCGAGTTCAGATCTTTCCCCCTCTTTCTTGTATGTTTCTGTGCTGGAGCAGGCAGGGCTCAGTGGAACAGTTTTTCTTCACTGCTTGTGTGCTGAGCTGGTGGCCATTTTAGGTTACTGCAGGGGAGAGCTGGAATAAAATGGCTAACTGTGGGAGGGTAGTTTACCACAATCAGTTTCTGATTGTGATGATCTGTCTTCATCTGTCAGACAGGCCAGCAGCCAGCTTGACAAATGTTGAGAAATATGACATTTTCCTCAGAAGAAAAATGAAAACGTCTTTAACAATGATCATTTCACTGTCTGAGGAATCCAGTTGTTAGCATTTTGCAAAAATTTAAAAAATAAACCTTTTGTCACCCATAATTTGTTAATCACCCTCTTCATTAAACTACAAATCAGTGCTCTAACAATTACATCAGAAACATCAGGCGTCGCATGTCGGCCTACTACCTACATTCCTGTTACTCAAATGCATAATAATTAGGTCATGATTTAGGTTGGGTGTCACAATTTTTTTTAGGGCAAAAATGGAAATGATAATAGTGCACTAATTTACAGAAACGTCTGAAACCTGGTTAGAAACCAGGTTACGCTGGGGAAAATGTTTAGAATGTATTAAGTTTCTGAGCTCATTTAAAGGTGCAAGCAGAAAGAAAGAAAGTAGACAATCAGGGGACAGTCGTTTTTCTTTTTTGTGCAACACAGCAGATTTAGATTGATTTGAATTAGATGCTGTTGAATGCTATCGATTGGCTAAATGACATAAGTTGCTGATTTGATTAGAAATTGACCTCACAAACTGTTGCTGTGGCAATGTGTTATTGCTAAGCAACACCATTTCTCAGGTTTGACCAAGTTACGATATGCATATTTCTGTATGTGAGCAAAGGACATGGACAATAGAATAACAATGGAATATTTTATTTCATAGGTTTTGACTGCCATCAACGTATTTCCTCAACCACCTGCCTTAATCTACTAATCAAAACGACTTGAGGTAAGTTTTTCCTTTTTGTCTCAATTAGCAAAAATGTATAATATATGGACAAAAGTATAGCATAGACAGCCATATTGCTACAGTATAAATTCATGCACCTAGCCATGCAGCCATGTCTTTACAAACATTTGTAAAATAATAGATGGATATAAAAAGCTCACTAAACTCGACAGTGTCGTACTGTACACACTAAGAAAAGTAAGTACAGATTTGTACCTAAAAGAGTACAAAGCTTGTCGCTGGGGCTGTACCTTATATTGAGGTACAAAAAAGTACCTTTCAGTGAAAGTCCTTTTTTTTGTACCCATGGTTTTTGTGCCAGTAAAGATTATAAAGATTATAAACTTTATCATCAACTGAATATGGCTCAAAAACTTGATCCAAAATTGTCTGGCTTTCAAATAAAAAACGTGCAATTAAAGTATATATTGTTTATTAGTACAGTGATACAGAATACTGAATGTACCCTTTGGCTGGTTAAATGGTACAAATTTGTACTTATTGCTGTTAGAAATTACTTTGTACTTCAGAGGGAACAAATCTGACCCTGTAAAGACCAGTATTGTACTTTTGAGGGTACAATAATGAAGAGTGTACCTTTAAGTACAAAAAAGTACTCCTATTGTACCTCTGTTTTTTAGAGTGTAATAGGATGCCAACTCTGCAACGTCAGTTAATAAAATTTCGTCTCTCATAGATATCCCACGATTAAAAAATGGAAATGTTTAGAAAGCAGAGCAACTCAGCTATGAAGTGACAGAGCAGGCTTTCAGAGTACTTGCAAAGTTTGGTGGATAATGGGATAATGGGATAATGATATGTGCTTGTTTTTTGAATGTTTTATTGCATATCCCCCTTAATTCCAGTATTGAGAAATCTTAAAGCTTAAAACATCTGCATTCGTCTAACGTTGTAGAAACTATTTGGAGCCCTTTTGTTTCAGCATGACAGTGCTCCAATACACAAAGTAAGGTTCATAAAGGTATGCTTGCGTGAGTTTGGTATGGACAGGAACGGAGAGAGTGTGATCCAGGAACTCTCCTCCAACATTAGTATCTGTCCTCACAAATGTTTTTTTTTCTGGATGAAAGGGGCAAACAAAAAATCCATACACAAACAAAATATCTAGTATAAAGCCTTCCCAGAAGAGTGGGGTGGAGAAAGGCTTTAGTAGGTGTAATATGTAAATTATTTTGTCACTTTAACTTAGAATGCAATTTCATTCACTATTGTATGTTGCCGCCATCACACAAAAACCTTGTATCTGCACAATGAGAACCTGACAGAAAATCCGGGGGAAAAAACTTTGTATGGAAATTGACACAATATAAAGAACCACTGCTAAAACAGAGATACAAGGTGGTTTAGAGTCATGATTGAACTGCTTTTTGAACTAGGCAACCAATGATCTCGAAAGAAAGTATTGGATTCCCAGCTCCCCATATATCAGCCAACTGACAACTGTACTAGTCAGCATCACAATAGGAGTGATGGCCAATTGTGCCTTCTTGTGATCCTCGGGCCAAAGTGCTAGGCCAATTGAAGACCCCTTAAGTGTGTTTTTGAAGTATTTAAGTAACAAAACATAGCACCAGTTTAAAACATCGCCATTAGTTGAAATAAAAGTATTTTTTTTTCTTATTATTTTGTATTGTTACTTTGCATTTGTCCCCTAAGACATCTAGAGGAACACTCAAAATAAAGGAAACGTATTCCACGTTGTGGAATCGTGCTTTTGCTAAAAGTTTCATTCTTGCCGCATCGGGTGTGCGAGAACCACTCGTTTTCCCAAACCTCTTCTAGAAGCACTTGCACAAGATCTTCAAAGGCCCTTAAGATAACACCAGACTACAGCACTAGCGCCTTTGTGATTCAGGATTCATAGAAGCTAACGAAGCCACTGGGTGCCTCATTTATCCCTTGCAACTTCCCTTACATGGTCCAGAGGATGTACAGGAAGAAAACAAGCCAACTGCGTGAGGAAAAAATTATGGGGAACAACTGACTGAAAGGTACCTTGCTCAAGCAGCGAGAGCTCCATCCATGATCTAAATACCTGCTGGTGTTGATGCGCCAAGAAAAAGGACAGCAAGACAACCTCAGTTCTGAATTGCAGAAATAAGAAAATGATCTGAAGGAATGATATGAAGAACAAACTTCTGTATATTGGAAAAATAAATAATAAAAGTGCCATGCATGAGCTGGTGGCCATTTTATGCCACTGCACTGCAAGGCTGCTTGTGTGAAATGGTAACTTGTGGGAGGAGCTCTTAAAGGAACATTGTCCAGAAGCTACCAATGCTGTTTTGTCTGCATTGTAAACAGTGCTGCTGCTGTGTTTGCTTTTGTTCAGTTTGTGGACCTCATCCACCTTATTAAGAATGTATGTAAATAATGTGGAACTATAAAAGTCTGGGAACATAGTCTATGATTAATCTAGCTTTATTATTATTATTTTTTTTACACGTATTTAACACATTTATCTTGGTGCCTATATAATTCTGAATAATTATGTATCATCTATAAGTATTAATTGTGCAAAATAGCGTAAAAAGTGAAAAATGAAAGCCAAGGACTCCCTAAAGACAACAGGAATGCATTTCCTCCGAGTATAGAGGAAAGGTTGTGTGTGTTAGAGACTGAGGAGGGGTTTATTCCTGTGCAGAACAAGTCTCAGCCAGCTTGAACCGGTTTCTACAGCACAGCTCTGATTGGCCAGCCGTGCTTATCTTGACACCACTGGTTGCTAGCATCACTTCATTTGAGCATATGGATGAGTGCATGTATAGCTTTCTTAGCTTTCTATCAGGCTTCTGTCAGTGCCTGAGTACAGTGTTATTTATTGAGTAAGTTTTACTCCACTATGGTCACTAGTCTAATGCTGAGTGTGTGTGAGTGAGTGAGTGTGTGTGTGTGAGAGGGTTTACAGCAGTTGACTGCACTGTAGAACACTCACTGTAGCAGCAGAAAAAAAAAGACTTGTGTAATATTGTGCACTCAGGCTTTTTTTTTTTACTTCGGATATCGCGCACACGTTTATTATTAGTCCGCTATTTTTGAAGCTTTGCTCAACTCCCTCTGGTGTTCCAAACAATGTATGATCTCCCTGCAAAATTTTGAGGATGGTTCAGTCCATCCGTACTGCTTAGTATGCAAGGTTTTTACGTGTGACAGGAAAAGGGGAAGGAAAGGGATGACCTTGTTGAAAATGATTCCTTGATTAAAGCTGGATTGTTTACTATAGCACATACAGGCTGATGTAGATTAGATTAGACAGATTAGATCCTTTTGATTACTTTGCCCTAATTTGTATTAAACATACAGGAGCATTTATACTTGGAAACTGCTCGAGTGGGAACTACATGTAGTATGTTGCGTGAAAGTGTGAACAAAGATGACTTTTTCCCATTAGCCAACTGGAAAGAAGGAGGAAAAAAAATAGGTGTACTCTAATTAAACCCCAACACCAACTCTAGCCCACCCCTGTCCTTGAATTTTTGCTATGTTCCTGGTATCAGCTTTCTAACTGCCCTTCCCTTCCCCCATCCCTTTCGTTTTTTTCTTTTTACCCCCTGACACTCCCATGACTAATCAAAAGCCAATCAGAGACTTGCTCATTGTTTCTATCCTGATGGCCTACTTTCTACCCTGATGTCTGTTGTTTGTTAACGGGTTAACGCTGTACCTTAGATGTTTGATCTTTGTGCACATCTTATGTTGGTTAGCTTTACGCCAAGCTTGAAAACAAGGGCTGGACTTTTACCATAACAACTATCTACCATTTACATAATTTGCATTATTTCCCAGTTGAAGATAGTTAACCCTTTGTTTGTACGTATCTTTTTTTCCCTCTGAACAAACAACAAAAGCAGTTATTAAATTCGCCAAAATATATATAGACTTAAATTTGTTTGTAGCAGTTCTAAGCTACAAAAAATATTATTGAAAAAACATATATACAATTTTACAGGTAAAATATGATCAGATTTTACACTTTTGAAATACACAAAAAAAATGTTTCAGGCACATGTTTGAGCACCCTGCATATTCAGTGCATTAACACTTATTAACAACCTTTGACAAGTTTCACACCTTGTTGATGCTTTATTGTTTCAACCTTTAGCACTTGTTTGGGGTTTTTGGCTTTTGGCTGCAGTCTAGACCAGTGATTAGTCCACCCCAATGCTTACAGATGGAGAGGTGTTCCTTTAATTTGATTCTTTCAACATTCCTTTGATCATTGTGACCACAGATGTTTGTTCTATTTTCTTCCCCAATCCAGAGGACTTATTAATATTTGGGAAATGCTCTAAACTTGACATCCACCATTTCTGTTAACTGCCATGTATATATTACATTACATTTTCCTCTCTTGTTTTGTGGCCATCAATAGTTTTAATGTTCTTACTGCTTGGCAGCTGCTTAGAGGAGCCAATGGCTGCTTATATTTGGGACCTGGCCTATCATCACATGATTGTGAAGCTAAGCTATGGAAGGTCTAGGCTAAAACTTTGGTAAAAGTTAATAGAAAACATTGAATGCACAACATAATGAATGCAATATATTATGACACACCTTGGAGATCAGAGTCCACTGTATAGTTTATGCAAATGTTATGCGAGATTGCTAATGCGTATGAAGATCACCGTAAACAAGCAGGCCATTGTAATGTTTGAAGGTCCTTCTAGCTATGTAAAAGTCTTTTGTGATCTGCTATATAAAAAAAGCTAAAGTAAAAAATCTGCAGCAGTGTGCTGACCTGGAATTAGATGACCTACTGAAAGATTGGGATGAAATAAACTACTTTGAGCCTCTGCTCTGTCGTCAAAAATAAGGACCTGGCCTAAATGAGGTCTGTGCGATAGCTAGCAGTGTTCCTTAACCTGTTGTTGCCGATCCAATATATATTCTTCTTTGTATGGAAGAATGACCCATTGCAGGAATGCTAACTTTCCTGCATGGCAGCAGCATCTTGGTTTCCTAATGATATAATGTGTATTATGGAACCTCAGTAAAACAGCAGTGCCTCCCTTTTTAATCTATAACTTGTACAAGTGTTTTTTTCTACCAATATTAAGAATGCTTTTACCAGGCAAAGCATGTTTTTAAGCATGTGAAAAGTTTTAAGATCTATGATTCTATATAAAACCATATATGGAACATTTTAATAAAAACAACTTATCTGCATATCTGGAAACACCCTTCGATCACTCAGTGTCTGTTATGTGATCAGAACTAACTGTTACATAAAGTATTCTAATAGGAAGATGCTACATAATTTCAGGTTGTGTAATAGAAAGGGAATGAGTGGAAAAGCAGCAAGCTTTGGTAAGCTCTTATTTACACAATCAGAAGATCTACAGGCTGCTCCCTCTCATGGTTTCAAGGGTGTTGTGAATTGGCATCAGGCATCGACTTCTCATTGTTTCTCGTGTTAGAAAGCTTAGAATACATAAAAATGGATGCTACCCAAGAAGATTGAGGCTTCTGCTGTCTTAAAAATATGTTGCACATATAAAATATCTCTTTGAAGACCTACCGTGAAAAGCACTAGTCAATGTACCCAACCTGACACTGTAGCTGATTCTGTGACTGTATTTAAACAGTAAGGGCAGTCATTTTTACACCTGAAAGTTGAATCAAAGGATGATTGGGTTTCAAACTAAAGTTTAGAGAGTGCACTAAAGAACTGTGCTACCTCCCACCAATACCTATATATGGACTGTGTCTCCATTTATTGGACATTGGTTGGTTTGTATCATCAGATGGCAGCATGTTTTCCATTTGGCGAGTTGTTTTCCAAATGTTTTGCTGAATTCAGCCCCCTGTCACCGTTTGACTTCCTTAAAGTGCCAGAGTGTCACACAATTGTACATTTCTAGTAAGAAAAGAGAGAGCAGTTGCCAGCCAAATTGTTGTGCCCATACTGCTGCGTTGTCTGTTGTCTGTTTACAGCACTGTCCTTTTTCTTCTTTTGTTGTTTAATGGGCGACAGTAGTCTGCCTTAACTGCCAGGGTAATGTTTTTACACTGCAAACAAATTGAACCATGGTCCAACTGATCGCTGATTTTTGCTGGACAAAACTCTGGCCCTTCGGTCTGGACCAAAGACTAAGGATTGTGGTTCCTAAAAGCACATTGTGGCCATTGTATAGATTTGGGCCTAACTCGGATTGGTGATTCCTGTTACCAGATTCCCGCTCTTCCTGAATAGTTTCCGGATTTGCAAGTTTAAATATTTAAGATTGACCTTCTGAACCATTCCTAAGGGGTTACTAAAAGTAGCTCTTTTATGGCATCACTCCAAAGTACATTAGGAGTATAGCTGCTGCTTCTTCACACCAGTGATTTTCACACCTAATCTTAGTCTTGGTCTTAGTCCTGGGCCTGGACCCTTAGGAGTGTAGCTGCTGTCTTTTTACAACAGTTATTTTCACAACTAATCCTAGTCTTGGTCTTAGTCCTTGTCTTATTCCTGGTCCTGGATCCTTTAGGAGTGTAGCTGCTGCCTTTCCACAACAGTGATTTTCACAACTAATCTTAGTCCTGGTCTTATCCCTGGTCGTGGATCCTTTAGGAGTGTAGCTGCTGCCTTTTTACGTTGATTTTCACAACTAATCTTAGTCTTAGTCTTAGTCCTTGTCTTATTCCTGGTCCTGGATCCTTTAGGAGTGTAGCTGCTGCCTTTCCACAACAGTGATTTTCACACCTAGTCCTGATCCTGGAGCACCCCCTGCTCCCACATTTTTGTGGTTTCCTGCTCTAAAAAACCTACTGTGATCCAGAAAAAATGTGTTTATTAGTAGGGATTAGTAGGAACAGGTGTGCTGGAGCAGGGAAAACACCAAAATATGCATTGCAGGGGTACTCCTAGGTGACCCAGGGTTGGAAACTGCTTTAGTTCATAACAGTTCAGAAGAACTGCATTTGTGAACAACTTTTATACTTACAATAAAAGCGTCTGATTAGCGATTTCCAGTCTTTTAATTAAAAAACTAGATTCTGTCTTGCTCTCTCTTGTGTCGATTCAGAGTTTTGCATTCTGTGGCACCCCTCTACTTTTCGAAAATGGTACAGTCTGGGAGGGGCAGTAATTTTCCATCCAGTTTGCTCAGTGCAGTTTGCTGCAGTGGGGGAGGGGACGGTGTTTCTCTTGCACTGTGTATTGTTCAGTTTTGCTTATAGAGGCACTTGAGCTGTTTTCTTTGTTTTACACATTTTAGGTGACCTTTTTATATATAATTGGCTGAATTTTTATGTTTTTTTATTTTATTATTCTTATGTGCCCTGGTTGGCCAGAGTGTTGCTGTGTGGAACAAAGAAGACGACAACCTTTCATGTTGTTGTATATAGTTTGTATACATTGTTTAGTCTAGTACTGGCTTTAGGAGTGATTGTTGGGACTGTGCGAGAAAGAGCTTCAACAGTGTGCTCTGGTGGTGTTGCTGGCAAGGCAACAAAGGGTATGATTCACCCTTTAGTGCACATGGTAGAGTCCTGGCTAAACCTCCCTCCCTCCTCCTCCTCCTCCTCCTCCTCCTCCTCCTCCTGTTCTCTGGTGCTCTCTCTCCCTCTCCCTCTTTCTCTTTTGCTCTCGCTCACTCTTTCACTCGTCCTCTCGCCTATATATACTGAGCACCCTACGTGAGCTAGAAAAGCTCTCACTCTTTCTCTGTTATGACTGAATGTTCATGGCCAACATCTGAAGCGCAATCAGGTTAACATTTTAAGACGTTTAAAAAAAAAAACTTTTTTTTTTTTTCAAGTTTTGTTTTTGCTTTTTGTGGACACAAGTAAAAATGGTTTTCAAGGTTTTTTTCAGTTTATTTGGAAATGTATTAATTGACTAGGTTAAAGCGATTAATTTTTTTGTCCGTTTGTTAAGATACTGATTTTACGTCTTCATCTTCTGTTGGAGTTGGGAAGCTGCTAGCATGGCGGAAAACTTCGTATCGCTCGCTGGAACTGAAACCACTCTGTTCTTGCACATTTTTGGGTTGCGTTAAGTTTTATAAGCATTTGGTTTTTGTCTTTTTTAAGTGAGGATTGGGCCGTTTGGGGCAACATTTAGAAACTCTCCTCAATGTTGTGGATGGATTATGTTGGATACTTCATATTCAATGTTATGTAGTGTTTGGTCATGTGGGTCAGCTGCTTTCAGTCTTGCGTTGGGTATAAGGGAGGTGGATCTAAGTCCCCCCCCATGTCTGGGAAAATGGTTTGCTCTGTGCCTAGCTGTAATTTTACACTCCGTTTGCTGCTGTGTGCTTGCTATGTGGCAGTGGGGGAGGGGTTAGCCTTCTGCTGCTCTCACTGCTTTTGTTCTGCTGCTGTTGTATAGCTTCTGCTATAGACCCAGATGAAGTTAGGTTTAATTTTTAGATTATTATATAGTCTGTGTCTGTCTCTAATAGGACATTTTACAGTTCTGTAAGATTTACAAATCTTTAAGGTTTGCACATGTTCTGTTTTTTTTTTTTTTGGCCTAGTTTTGTGTATGGCTTCATTTGCTTTATACACTCTGTCAGTTCGGTGTGTGGAGAGTTTCTAAATTAAAGGGTAGGGTGTGTGTGTGTGTGTGCGAGAACTGATCGTGTGCGGAGGGTGTTGTTCCACTGTGTCCTGCTGTAGTGGTGAAACACCCTGTGAATCACATGGTAGAGTCCTAGCTGATCCTCCCTCCCCCTCCCCCTCCCCCTCCCCCTCCCTGTCCTCTGGTGCATGCTCTCTCTCTTGCTCTCGCTCACTCGCTCTCGCTCATCCTCTCGCCTATATATACTGAGCACCCTGTGAGAGCCCAGAAAGCTCTCGATTGTTCATGGCCTACAACTGAAGCGCAACCAGGTTAACTATTTGTTTTTTTAATATATATATTTTTTACATTCTTGCTGTTTGAGGCTCACTTCTAAAACCATTTCTCAAGGTTTTTCTATGTATTTGTGTGTTTTTTTTTTAATTGTTGGCTTTATGGAACGAATGTAGGTTAAACAAATACTATTGGCTACATTCGTATTTCGAAAGTTCGTAACTTAACCGTTATCCGTCTTCTGTTGGAATCCTACTGCGAAGCTACTAGCATGATGGAAACATATTATTTGTTGAAAGCGCATTGTTTTCTTTCACTTTTTCTTTTGAACATGGATTTGTTTTTCAATTCTTGATTGAGGATTGGACCGTTTGGGGCAACATTTAGAAACTCTCCTCACTGTTTTGGATGAGTTGTGTTGTGTTGTGTTGGTTGCTTCAGATACAGTGTTGTGTAGTGTTTGATCATGTGGGGCAACTGCTGTCAGTGTTGCGCCCTCTTGCGTGGGGTATGAAGGGATTTGGATCTAATCCCCCCCCCCCCCCCCCCCCCCCCTCTGTCTGGAAAAATGGTTTGCTCTGTGCCTAGCTGTAATTTTATGGTCTGCTGGTGTGTGCTTGCTGTGTGGCAGAGGGGGAGGGGTTAGTTGGTCAACTGCTGCTCTCACTATTGTTTTTTTTAGCTGCAGCTATAGACCCAGGTTAAGTTGTTTTTAGATGATTATATAGTCTGTTTCTACCTTTTTTTTTTTAAATGTTGGACCATGGACCTAGTTTTGTGTGCGTATTGCTTCATTTGCTTTATACACTTTGACAGTGCTGTGAATTGTTATGGTTTAAGAATTAGTGTGTGTGTCAATTGATGGTGTGCGACGGGTGTCGCTACACTGTTTGTCCTACTGTTGTTGTGAAACAACACCCTGTGAATCACATGGTAGAGTCCTAGCTGAACCTCCCTCCCTCTTCCTCTTCTCTGGTGCATGTGCTCTCTCTCTCTCTCTCTCTCTCTCTCTCTCTCTCTCTCTCTCTTGCTCTCTCACGTCCTCTCGCCTATATATACTGAGCACCCTGCGAGAGCCCAGAAAGCTCTCGAATGTTCGTGGCCTACAACTGAAGCTAAACCAGGTTAACTATTTTAGATTTATTTTTTTTATTTTATTTTATTCTTGCTTTTTGAGAAGCTCATGTTTTCAGGTTTTCTAGTTTACTTTTATCAAATGATTTATAATTTGATCTGTTTGTGGTAACTGTAAAGTCGTAACTTTGCGAAGTTGAAGTGCGAAGCTGCTAGCGTGATGGAATCGTATTATCTGTTGAAAGCGCACTGTTTTCTTGCGTTTTTTTTTACGCATATTTGTTTTTCAAGCTTTGAGTGAGGATTGGGCTGGTTTTTTTTTTTACAGCAATGTTTGGAAACTCGTCACTGTTGTGGATGGATTATGTTTGTTGCTTCGGATTCAGTGTCGTGTAGTGTTTGGCCACCCTTGCGCCCTCTCGCGTAGGGTATGAAGGGGTTTGGATCTAATCCCTCCCCCCTGTCTGGGGGAAAAATGGTTCGCTCTGTGCCTAGCTGTAACTATACACTCTGCTGTTGTTTGCTTGCTATGTGGAAGTGGGGGAGGGGGGTTAGTTAGCCAACTGCTGTTCTTACTACTGTTGCTTAGCTTCTGCTTTAGTGTGTAAAAAGATGATTACATAATCTGTTTATCTCTAATAGTAAAATGAAAATTTCTGATCTTTTTTGAAAGTTGCATATTTTCCTGGTTTCATTGTCAAGTTTTGTGTATGGCTTCATTTGCTTTATACACTGTGACCAGTGCTGTGTTTTGTGAATGTTTCTAATGTCGCTATGGCTGACTGGTGTCGCTACACCGTGTCCTGCTGTTGCGAAACGACACCCTGAAGCACATGGTAGTGTCCTTGTTAAATTCCTTCTCCCCCTCCCCCCCCTCCTCTTTCTCGTTCTCTCTCTCTCTCTCTCTCGCTCTCATGCTCTCGCACTTTTGCACTACTCTGCTCTCTCGCACACTCTCACACACACACTCACACACTCGCTTCTTTCTCTTCCTGTTTGTTTTCTTGCTTCCGCCTACATGTCGTGGCACTTTGGACTTTAGTGGCCAAGTTGTTGTTGCTAAGTCTTTTTGCTTACATTCCTTGTCTTCCAGCTTGTGAATGTCTGCGTTTGAGCAAGTATTAATCAAGGTTTTTTATCCTTTTTCTTTTTTTTTTATTTAATTTCTCAAATTCAAATTATTAAAAGTTGTTTTCTTTGAAACTTTAGCTACTAGTTTTAGCCTCTGCTTATTATTTTCGCACCTGTATGATTTGTGTATGCTAAGTGCTTTTAGCTTTGTGACTAAATTTAACGGCTAGCATTAACGCTGCATGATTAGCGCCTTTATTTCAAATTGGGTTCTGTCACTTCTCATGGTAGGAAGTTTTGAAGTGGTGGTGTTTTTACAGGATTCCTTCAAACACTATACACGACTTAAGGTAACGCTTTCCTTCCAAGTAGCATGTAATGTTAATTGCTCTCCTTCATCCTAGAAGGACTCCAAAGTGACGCTTACCCAAGCTGCGATTTTAAAGCAAATGCATTGATACTTTTCACACAATCTTTGGGGATTTGCCTGTAGGCTCTTTTGGATGGATTTACCCCTGTCTGTTTTGGGCTCTGCTGGTTGGATTTTGTGTAATGTGGATCACTTTCACTGGGGAGACTGTCGCCAAAGAAGTCTGGTAATCAGGAGCACGTACCGAGGATCGTCTGGAATTGCTGACCTTTTGTGCGAGAGGATGATGATGATCTAAGCCCAGAAATGTTTAGATCTCAAGATCTAAAACCTTTAGAAAGGGCTAGAAAGTTAGTCTTGCTGTGATGGTGTTTTAATAAGTGGGAAAATGATGAGAAGAAGCTTCAGGAAGAGAAGAAATTTTACACACATTTTTTACTGCTGCTCATATAAGTACGTTTTATATGAAGCCTTGTAAAAAAATTAATGTGCTGTACAACGAGCATGCAGATAAATCATTTGTGCTTTTGAGCAGTAGACATTTAGTAGAAATGCAAAGATGTGTACGTAAAGAGACTTATACAGATTGTTAAATGGTGGTTGCATTGGGTGTTATTTTCATGACTTACCTCAAGATATTACGATAATATTTTTTGATTATGATCATTGATCATTATGATCATGATCCGCCAAGTAAGTTCCATGTTGCACACAGGATGGGGCGGAGTTACATGACTATACAGTGTTTAGTTAGCTGCTCAGAATACTTAATATTAAGTGTCATTTATTGCCGGTATTCAAATTGGGGATGTTCAAAGGTATTCAAGAACTCTTTTAACCAATCAAGTTCACCAGTATTCAAAACTAATCACTGGAGAAAAAATTGAAATTGAGAAAGGAGTCATTAATATAGTCACTTTACCAAGAACGCATTACTGAGCAAACATCAATGATGGCCGAGATGTTTTCTACTCACAGGAAAGAGCAAAAATTCCATTGACGAACCAGTGAAGAGAAATTACGTTGCATAGATGTTGAATCCTCTTCAGCATTCAACATGGTACTGGTAAGTGTTGGCATATTAATTAATCTGAAGAGGGAGCCTTCTTAGCTATCTTTGGTTAGCTGTGGTTTGAGATGACATTTTTATGAATTTGTCCAAAATAAAAGCCTTGATGCTAAGCTTGGCCAAAGGCAACACTATTCGTTATGTTCTGTGCAGTTAACTGGATAGCTGTTCATTAGTTTGTAGTCACATCTTTTGGATACTTACACATCCCTGAAGCAGTCACACTGATTAATTGATTAATATATTTAGTCGCACCATTGTGTGAATATTGGACGAAATACATATTCTTTTTTTAATTGGTAAATCCCCTGCATGGAACAAATTTTACAACTGGTTTTCGTGCTAGTTCAAAATCAATTATTGTTTAGTTCCTTTGACCACAGCTTCTAAAAAAACAAGTCAACGCTTAGTTTTGTTTCAAATGTTATACGTTTTGTATGCAGATCACAGATCAGGCTGTTAGCATAAGAGTACTAGCATAGTGAGTTTTTTTTTTTGTTTTTTTTTCTCATATCTAGTGTCTATTGGCTTCAACACCACCACCACAATCAAAAAGGTAGCATTTTAAACTGGAAACAAGATGTTGCGTAGCAACTCTAAACTTTGACTTAAATTCTTTAACTTGAGTTTGTAATTTTATCTGGATAAAGCCAATGTACAAACTTTTTTTTTTATTGTAAGGCTAGGTTTGAATAACTACACCATCACCAGCCATCAGGATGGGAAGTGTAGCATTTTAAACTGAAAACTCAACATGTAGCAATGTAGCAATTCTTTAATGTAAGTTTTTAATTTTATTAAAATAGTCGTATACTAGTCGCTCGAAGCACCAAGATTTATTCATTTAAAACAAATACAAAGCCACGCAAACCACTTTAAGAGGAAACCTTCGACATGTTCGAACCATGTTATAGCAGTGTAAGGGCATCTCTCCAAGACACTTTCTACAAACAAAACGTTTCCAGTACAACCAAAACACCAGTAATAATTGCAGCGTAACTAGCAAATCTGCATATTTCGTACCCTACAGCAATCGGATTTAAATCTAAGTAACTGAAGACTCATTTAGCTACCACTCCTGATATGATTGAATTAATCATACAGATACGTTCAGAAAGATGCCCACAAAAAGAAATCGGATTTTGTTATTCAGACAAATTATTCTACTTTAAATTACATTAGACACCACATATTAAAATGCTTTACTTACAATTAATCAACGTTAATCTGCCCTATTACAAGCATATTTTCATTTTTTAGAGGGAGGACCTATTCAATACTGGGGGGGGAATGTGGAATCAAGGAAAAGCAAATAAACACGTTTGGACGAATCAGGGTTTCCGAGAAGTATTGATATGTGCTGTTGCGTAGAATCACTGTTCATGCTGACAAGCCCGGAGTCTTGGTTGAGGATCTGTGCCTGAACAACTGGTTTGCAGGCGTCAAATAAATTACAGGCCTTCACGCCAGAATGGCATATGGCGTATGACTGATGCACTGCAAAAATCACTGGGGCAAAAATGTGCTGATTTGAGTAAGCTTGGACACTAGAGTGCTTGCTGGTGTACTTCAGTGAAGCGATGAACATTATGGTGTTGATATGCGTCTGCTGCACTAGCTTTTTTTGAAGTGAGGTGAATGCTATGCATGAAGATTATGCTAACCTTAGATAGTGGCTGCAAAGTGGTGTATGAGGGCCACACCCTGTAGAGTGAAAAGTTCACACTCCCTCTGGTGTTGAGTTTGAGATGTGCAGTTCCTCACCCCTTTGCTGCGTAAGAATGGTACGATCCAATGCCTGTCTGGTAATTTTCCACTCTCTTTGTGCAGCAGTGGGGGAGGGGTTAGTCTGCTACCTCAGACTATGTTGTTTTTAAGCTAGAGAAAAGCCTGTGTTTTTGTGTTGTGTAGGATAATATTTAGTGTTTTGTCAGTTTTCTTTTAGGGTTTGTTTTACTGTGGTACTGTTGTTGTTCTAAGCCCAGGTTTACACCAGGTACAACCGTGTGCTCCACTTGGCCCCACATGTCCTCGAATCCTAGTTAAGTTCTCCTCCCCCGCTGGTCCTCTGTCTCTCTTAGACCTGCATATTGTTTGTCCTTAGGTCTGAGAGCAGTTAGACTAATGCTTGCATTGTTCTGGCACAACCTGGACTAACACTCCACTCCACATACTTTTAACTTTTCTGTCAGACCAACAGGTGAGGAGAAGGAGAAGCACCTTCTTTGAGCACATGTTTGTTTGGCTACATTGCTAATTGGAGCCTCCCTTGTCCACCTGTTTTTTTTAAATCATTTTAATCAAATGTTTGTGGTCAAATGCTTACAGATTACTTTTGTAGTTTGTAGTCTTTATTTAAATGGGTCATCTGAATCACCTGACTTGCTCCCTCTTATGTTGCTTTTGACGTGCACATTCTATACACCCCTTCTGTGTGAGAATGGTACGATCCGTGCTTAGCTGTAATTTTCCACTGTTTGCAGTTGTTGCAGCGTAGGCACTGTGCCTCAGTGGGGGAGGATTCTTGATTTTATGTCTATTTTAAAGACATTAAACCACATATACAATTTTTTGGGAAGAATTAGTTTGACTAATTATTAAGTATTAGTAGTTTGGGCATATTTTTTTTACATAATGTCTATGGTTGTAGCATTAAAAATATATTTTTAATTGTTATCTATTGAATCTGATGTATTGAAGTTGGCATGGCAATACTTTGGTTCATTTAGAGTATATTTGTCCATTTGTTTGTTGTGGGCAGTCACCAGTCATAGAAAAGCTAGTACAAAAGTTTGAGTTGCCTACTTCTTGTGTAGTTCTTCACAGCATAAAGGGCCTTAAGCCCTTAAAATGCCTTGTCCCATATACGGGATACAGGTGTATCTGCATGTTTGAAAATAGAAGTGAAAATTAGACAACCAGTTCTGGAAAGAGACAGTTTTACGATTTCATTCATTATTACATAAGAAGATTTATTTATTTCTATTACAATTACAATTGTGTGTGTGGTTTTTTTTTAAGTAAACTTCCTTATTTAACATGAAAGTTTTTTATGTAGTGGTGTAATGTCAGACAGAAAATTGACACAAATCCTGGCCTGTTAAGGGGTTAAATAGTTTAAACAGAGTAAAACAGATTGTCTGTTAGACTATTGTGCTTACACATTTGGCTATGTTTTTGATGTCCATTTAAACTGTGCAAGGTTTTAGTTTATAAAGAACTTATAAAACAAACATGTCTTGCTCCCCCTTGTTTTTAGGTTGAGCTGTGCAATTTCATACCCCTCTTTGAGAATGGTATGATCCATGCCTAGCTGGTAATTTTCCACTCTTGGTTCAGCAGTGAGGGAGGGGCTAGTCTGCTACCTCACACCACGTTATACTTAACTACAGACAAAATACCCCATGTTTTATTTGACCTTTACCCTATAATAAAATGATTATTTTTTTGTTACAAATCATTCAATATAGAATCTTTTTTTTTTAATTTATCTTATGTTTTTACTTTTAGTGTTTGTAGTGATTTATTGGATCAGAGTTGAGTATTAGGGAAAACCTATTTATTTTTTTTGGCCCATATATTTAAAAGCAGCTGTAAGATAAAGCTCAGATTACAGGCTTTTTTGTACAGCTTTATAGTCTCTGTAGGGAATCATGGGAGAACGTGTCATGCTCCCTCCTGTGTTAAATGTGGGCTGTGCAGTGCCACCCCTTGGCTGGGAATGGTATGACCCGTGACGTGCCAGTAATTTTCCACTCTCTTTGTGCAGCAGTGGGGGAGGGGTTAGTCTGCTACCTTCTACACCATGTTAATCTTGACTATAGGTAGTTTTCATGTTATGACTGTGTGATGGAGGTGTAATAATAGTGCTTTTACAGCAGGTATTCATATAAAGTAAATAATATTTAAATGATTTTAGCCAGTGTCTCATATTTACTCTTTTTTTTTTTTTTTTTTTTTTTTTGTATTTAACAAAAAAAAACTGCTGCTGCTGCAGTGCTGCTGTGTGTGCAGTTCTGGATTTGCATGGTTATTGCGTTGGTGATGTTCATGCACTGTGTATGTTGGTGTTAAGAGCTACACCTGAAAACAAAAAATGTGCTCCACCCAGAATTGGTGTATTGTGTATTTTGTATTGTGTAGTGCTAGTCAAGATCCCCTCCCCCTCGGGTTCTCTGTCTCTCATGTCCTTATATAGACATACTGTGTGCCCTTTAGTCTGGGAGGCTAGCATACTGCAGTGTGTGCAAAATCAATCAATCAGGGCTAACTAGCAAGTAAGTATTAATAACAAATTATTTTGTATTTGAACATTTTTTGTGGATCTGCTCATGTGCTATTTTTAATATTTGCTAATTAGTTTGTAGATAATCACTCATAACGAACATTTTAATTATGAAATTCAATTATTTTTTTATTTGTGGAATGATTTATTTGAAGAATTACTCCTGTCCTACTTGTATTTTATTTGTTTGTGGTTTTTCTTGTAGGATGAGAGGAACATGATAGTTAGCATGACTTGATATCTTGCTAGCTTGTCTTAGTGTTCATGGGATTCGTAGGATCCCATCGGAAACTACTCATATCTACTGTACAAGGATCTTTTTCTTGGAGAAACTTGTGCTTCCTGTCTTTTTGCCACATTGCTTAAGGGTGCCTGCAAGATGGAGCTCTCATGTTCACTAGGGAGAGCCTTGACATGCTGTGCTGTTGGAGATTCAGCACAAACCAGAGCTTGCCTTTTTTGACTTTACGTAATGGATTAGGGCTAGTTAATTACAAGCTAAGGTTTATTTTATAGTCTGTGAGAACTTGTCGTGCTCCCTCTGGTGTTAAAAATGGGATTTGCTCTATCCCCTCCTCTCTGTTCTGAGAATGGTACGGTCCATGCCTAGCTGGTAATTTTCCACTCTCTTTGTGCAGCAGTGGGGGAGGGGTTAGTCTGATACTTTACACCATGTGCATCCTGACTATAGAAAGAGGTTATGTATATTTTTGTGTGGAGTTTAATGGTTTATGGCTATTTTAAAACATGTCTAAATATTTGACAAATAAAAGCAGGATCTAGTTGGAGCAGAATCTAGTTTTTCTTTATTTTTTCTTCTTTTCTTCTGCTCGTATTGGATGTTTACGTTAAATTAGTGTGATTACTTTCCTCCATGTTGTGCCGTTAATAGCAAGGCCTAAAACAGTTTGCTATATTCAGCAGTATGTCTCGTTGGGTCCTGGGTAGGTTCTCCCTCTCCTATGGTCTCCTATAGTCTCTGGGCCAGGGCTACATATTGTGTTCCCTTTGGATGGTGTTGAAGAGGCTTGCTTAGTACATTTGTGTACATACTTTTTGGTACTTGAATCTTGAAATAAAATCTACACTATAATCTACACAAATTTCTCTTCTAAAAACTGTTCATACGGGTGAGTAAAGTGCTTCTGTTTATTTACAGTAAGCTTAGATTTCCAGTATTTTTGCGCCGGTCAGCAGCAGTGCTAGTCAAGGTTAGCAGCTTTTAGAGCTAGAAAATGCTGCCTGATTAGCGCTACACTGAGAAACCCTGAGTGTAATGGTAAGCCAGGGCAATATCAGCTAGTGGTTCGTCCCATGTAGCTTGTTTTAACACGGTAAACACGCAGACTACAGTCCGATTATACTCTGCTCTGAACGGTGAAAGACCTAGCACTGCGGTTAGCGGCTAATGCTAATACTGCTTCAGCCTTGGTGCTGGAGAAACTTCACTGAAACTCCTTTTTCTTTCTTTGTCTTTACTGCAACTTACAACCTGACTGGTAAAATTCATTCATAAAGCGTACCGACGATTTTTGGGAAAATTAAAGGATTTCAAGTGCGCCTTACAGTGCAAAAAGTAGGATACCTTCCATTTTTAAGGAACTTTAGTATTTTTACTGGCATCGACTCCCTATGGGAAGATTTTTTGATGCTGCTCAATAATGCAATTAGGCTGAAGCTAAGTCGTGAATGTAGCTGTTCGTGTACCTGCTCATATATTTGCTACTTGTGTTACTGGAGGCTTCCACTAGATGGCTCCGCTTGTCACATTACACAAATAATTAACAGTGTGGATCGAGGAAGGTTAGGACGCCCTGAACAACTTTGGAAATGGAATGTTCCATCCATCAGGCTTTGCTTGAAATTAAATAATTCACATTCCTATGACACGAGCACAAGATAACACCTCGCAACTTGCCTGCCCCAAGCGGTTCCCTGAGGTAAAGCTTCATGATAAATTTACTTACTAACTGGACTAATACAGCTTCGTGTTTTTTGCTAAGTTATAAGTGTGCGCAAGTCAAACTGATTCGTTCAGAGTGCTTTTATTGTGAAATATTCACACTTTTCAAATGCCTCTCAGCCTCTCGGGTCTAATTGAGGTATTAACTTTAAGTTTTTAACCTTAAGTTTACGTACTTTCTGGTTCCAGTAATTTACTTCCTTTAGAATGGTTTATGTGATTGTAAATGCATGTTCCATTTTTATACCCCAGGCATTCTGTGCTGCAGACACAGCTCAAACATGAGCTATTACACAGTTATAGAGTAGCAAAGTCTTATTCATAAAGCTTTTATATCGAACAAGGCCTATTTTATCGCAGGCTGTGAGTTTGTAGAGTTGAAAGTAGATTGTGCAGTCCGTCCCCTTTCTCTTCTGAGAATGGTACGATCCATGCCTAGCTGGTAATTTTCCACTCTCTTTGTGCAGCAGTGGGGGAGGGGTCAGCCTTCTACCTCACCCTGCTACCTCACCCTCTGTAACTACAGATGAGGTTTAGTTTCTGCTCTTTTTATCGATATCTTGCTGATTTTGTGTGATATTTGCAGACATTTTGAGAGGCATTCTCTGTAGATTGCCCTCATGAATATACATATATTGCCTGAAGGTACTCACTGATAAATGAAACCAATTGCTCTTATGTTCCTTGTGGTGTTTTCACGTAGTTGGTGGTATAATGTTCTTGTGTGAGAATGTAGTTGGAAGCTTTAAAACCTAACAGCCTAAAGCCAGTGTGCTCCACCCAGTACCAACACAACACAAGTCCGCACTTAGGTCCTCGGTCTCTGCCGAGAGTCTTGTTTCTTTTAGTGTGTAAGATGCTTTTTTTTTGTGATAGATTGTTACTAATTACTGCATAAGAATAATGAAAGGTAGTTCTAATTCTAGTGATTCCAGTGTTTGATTAGATTCCACAAAATATAAATCACTTTTCTTTTAAACACATATTGGCATCGCATTAATACTTTTTGTCCAAATTAATGGTCATATATATTTTTTTTATCGTCTTGATCCTTCGAGTTTAATAGGTGTTTAATAAACCTTGTAGCTTGTCTTGAATGTCCTGTCTCAAGAATTTAGTGAAGGCTATGTCTATATAGTTTGAAGGGAGCTGCTAGATGGTGCTTTCACATTCTCCAGGGAAAGCTGTGATTTGCTGGACCAGACCTGGCTCTGCACAAATGTGAGCTATTAAGGCGTTATATAGCAGTAAAGCTGCCTCTGTCGGTTCTCTGTATCTAGGACCTATGACTTTTTAGGATTGGCAAAGGTGATGAGCAAAACGTCCACTTGAGTACAATGGCATTTGTCTTTTACACTTTTACTTAAAAAAATGTATAGGTCTGTATAAGTAATAACTTTATACTATAATTAATTTGATTAATTAATCTCCTGCTAATGGAACAACTCATGCCAAGACATTGCTCAAAGTTTACTCAAGTTTTTGACTGTCAGAAATATAAGAATATATTTTGATTAACGTGACAACTTCTAACAATACACCTTTTTTAATACTGATTGTAGAGTTGGTACTAATAGTCAAGGCCTAGAAACATCACCACATTTGGTTTGGTGGTATGCCTATAAAGGTTGGGTTTTGCGTTTTGTTCCTCAAGGGCTATAGACTTTTGTGAGCCTTGGTCAGGGGAGAGATTGTGAGATTGAGAGTGTGTGTGAGATTTGGGCTCATTTGGAAAAGGAATGGGGGAAAACCTGCAGTTTTCTTTTTGGTCTTTATTTCCTTCAGTACAATCATTTGATTAGCTAGTTATGTAGGTCATTAGTTTTATTTTGGGGGAAGTAGAAAGAAGAAAGCATTGGTGTTATTGGACAGAATACATTCACTCCAATGTATTTCAATGTTGTGCATTTTTATCTTTTTTGAAAGGTTTATTAAATCAAATTTATTTGCCTTAATTTTGTTAAGGACATTTTGTAGGAGCTTGTGTAACGACCACTGTTTGGTCAGTAAATGAGTCTCAGACCAGTGCTGCTTTCCACTCTGTTTATTCTGAAACAGATTAAATCAAATAATCCTTCACGTCTTGCAATGAACGGCTGCAGGTATAGCACACATCCATCTCAGAGCTCTCACTCGTCTGAGTGTTCTCTTTTTAAAACAGTATTTTAACATAACATGTACGTGATCGTATAGCTTGTTTTTCTCATAAAAACATATTCAAAAATTTACAGAGGAAAGCATTTTTTTTATCTTATAGCACAACAGCATTAGAAAAATTAATTAATTAATAACATATTTAGAAATATTTAAAGAACATCTTTGGAGGGAAAGTCTAGGGAGCAACATACCTGAAACAGATTAAATCAAATAATCCTTCACGTCTTGCAATGAACGGCTGCAGGTATAGCACACTGAGGTTGTAGAAAGTAAAATAAGATAAAAAGGGATTAGCTTAATTCACATTTTACTTTAGAGACATGAGTTATATAATGCGGCCCGCACGTGCGGAGCACATGTCTAGACTAAACTCGATAAAGTTAACATTTCTTATCAAAACTTAATAATAAATAGAGCACTAGATATTTTTATAAAGTTATAGAACAGTGTTTTTAAAGTTTTTAACTAGATAAAGATTAGAAAATATATAATTTAGAGAGAAACTGCAGCAGCTACGAACCATCCATCTCAGAGCTCTCACTCGTCTGATGGAGGTACGGCAGCAGCAGAGGGACACAGCCTGCAGGGACGTCAAAGCAAGAAATGAAAAGCTCCCAAAAATATATTTAACCTTTTTTACAAAAATATAAACTTTCACAAAAAAATGAACTTTTTAGACTTTTTTACCCATTTTTATAATAGTAGAGCAATTTTGGTGAAACTCATTAATTATATTATCTGGTAATTCTAACTCTGTTACACCCTCCCCCACTGAATTTCACCAAAATGAACACACATATTGCTTGGGCACTCAGATACAAAAATCACACACTAAATTTTCATTTTCCTTGGACACAGGTAATTCACAATTCTCCAACTTAAAAGAGTATCCCAACCAGGGATGAAAAGGGAAAGAGAATGGCGCCAATTCTCCACCATTTTCTGGAAGCAGGATGCAGCCTACATCCCACAGTAACCCTGTTCCACAATAAGTTACACTCTGAGCCAAAACAAAAAAAGAAAGAGAAGAAAAAAAAAAAAAAAAGGTTGAGCTAACCCAGAATAGTTTGCAATGTTATTAGAACAGAATAAAATAAAAAAACTTTTTTTTAAGGTGCCTTCTTGACCTTCCTAGAACTGTAAAACATTAGAACTGACTCATTTGAATACTTGAAAAACTGACTTAGCAAACTTATCAATGGCTTTATAACTTTTTCTGTCAGTTACCTGCTTCGACATAGTGTAAATCAAGCGATCAACTGGCTTAACTATGCGACCCACACGTGACCTAACCTCATGTACAGAACTTGAACTAACAGTTTGTGTTGGAGGTTCACTAGTGCGTGCATGTACATGGTTTTCAGATGTGGCTAAATCAGATCTGGTGTCATCACTGAGCTGGTCTACATTTTCTGAGTGAAAAGTCTGTCCTGTGTGTGCCTGACTTGGGACTGGGGACTGTACAGTTTGTGGGGCTTCAACATTTTCAATGCTGCTCACATTATCCTCACTACAAGGCAAACTAGATACCCAGTCTTGAATTCTTGTGCACGTTTCTTCAGAAATGTCTGTTCTGGGCAGACTTTCATCCACGTCAGAGATGTCATGTGACACACTTGATTGGGATTCAGCAAAGGAGGCATCTGACACTGCATCCATGTCCAAGGGAAGAAAATTTGCAAGCATCAGCAAGTTACGATGAACAACTCTGTCCTGACCTGTTACAGGATTATGGATTCTGTATGTGTGAGTTGACTCGTTCACACCGACAACAGTGTAGACTGTGGACTCCCATCTGTCTGCAGTTTTTCGCTTTCCTCTCTCTCTCTTATTTGCGACCAAAACTCTGTCACCAACTGTGATTTGTGAACCCTTCACACGACGGTTGTAGATCTGCTCTTGACGACGCTGTTCTTTGTCAGCATGTTGTTGAGCTACCAGCATTGCGTCTTTAAGGTCTTTTGTCAGAGACTTGACGTAAGGATCATAACTGCCAATCTCAGGGTCTTTCAAGATGTTTTTGAACATCAAATCAATGGGAAGGCGTGGAACCCTACCGAACATCAAGAAGAAAGGAGGGTAGCCTGTTGTCTCGTGCACTGTGCAGTTGTACATGAACGTCAAAGTTTGCAGCTGTTGTGGCCAATTTCTCTTAGCGTCAGGGGTAAGAGCGCGAATCATATTTCCCAAGGTTCTATTAAACCGTTCAACACTGCCATTACCCATTGGGTGGTAAGGAGTTGTGTGGGACTTTCTGACTCCAGCGATCTTAAGCAACTCACTGATCAACTGACTCTCAAATGAAGCTCCTTGGTCAGAATGAATTCTCTCTGGGAATCCATATATACAGAAATACTTGTCCCATAACTGCTTAGCTACCTGCTTTGCAGATTGGTCTTTACATGGAAATGAGTGCGATAACCTGGTAAAATGGTCTGTGACCACAAGTACATCAACAGACCTATTGTTGCGGTCTTCCGCACACCAGAAATCAATGCATACGATCTCAAGAGGTGACGTAGTTTTGATACTCTCTAACGGGGCTCTACCCTCAGGATCAGCAGATTTACCAATGACGCATCTAGGACAGTGTCTGACATATTCACGCACATCCCTGTCAATATGGGGCCAAAAGAATCTCTGACGAGCTATTGCTAAGGTCCTAAATTGCCCTTGATGCCCTGCACAGTCATGGACGCCTTTTAAGACTTCTTGTTTGAAAGAGTCAGGGACAATAAATTGGTGTCTTTTCTTCTTTGAGATTTGATCTTTGCATACTCGATACAGAATGCCACTGCAAGTGACCAATTTATCCCAGTGTTTTAAGTACCTTAGAACCATTAAAGACTCTCTGGCCTTTTCTCGTCTTGATGGTCTCCGTCCTCTGACCACATAGTTCAGCACTCTCGACAACACAGGATCTGTCATTTGGGCCTCACGCAGCTCTCTCTCTGAATAAGGGATGATATCAGCATCAGATGAAATCATCTGGGGTAAGTGATCCAACACGTCTGTAGCACGCACTCTAGCTCCAGAGTCCCATACACTGTGTGTCTCTAGAATAGCCGACACTTCCTCTCTAGAAAGAGAATGATTCTTGTGGCACACTGGTGCACACGTTTTCTGTCCCAAACTTGTGAAATGATCTGTAGGGCAGCTTGAACACCTGAAAGCATTCTGAACTGAATCGTTAGAGACAGGAACAGTTTCTCTAAGCAGTTCATCATAGGAGTCTTTCAAGATCCGCTTGCCGATGGTCTGTTTAACAAATGGCTTGCGACTGAGTGCATCTGCAACAATGTTTCTAGGGCCAGGAATGTACTTGATATCAAACTCATATGAAGCCAACTTTGCAACCCATCTCTGTTCACATGAATCAAGTTTAGGTTTGGTCATGATATGGGTAAGCGGGTTGTTGTCCGTCCACACTGTGAATACATGACCTTTCAACCAGTGGCTAAATTTGTCGCACACAGCCCACTTTAGCGCAAGAAACTCGAGACGATGTGCAGGATACTTCTTCTGAGCACGCGTGAGTGATTTGCTCGCAAAAGCAATGGGTCTGGCTCTACTTTGGCCTTCTTGAACTTGTGAGAGAACAGCACCTAAACCATCTAGCGAAGCGTCTGTGGACAGAATAAAGGGTCTAGTAAAATCAGGATGCGCTAACACGACACAGGTCAGCAAAGAGGACTTAAGTGCATCGAATGCTTGTTGATGAGCTGATGTCCAGTCACTTGGAGACAACTTTCGGTGCTGGGTGCGAACTTTTGCACAGGGTCTACCCCTACGCTTTTGCTTCTGGCCTGCTACCAACTCAAACAGAGGCTTTGCAGTGGCTGAATAACTTGGTATGAAGTGTTGATAGAAGTTAACCATGCCCAGAAATGATCTAATACGAGATGGAGAGGGAGTGACACCGTCTTGCTCCATTAAGTCTTTGGTGCACATCTGGCTGATAGCATCTATCTTGCTGGAGTCTGTAGACACTCCTGATTCATCCACAATATGGCCAAGAAACTTAACTGACCGCCTGAGGAACCAACACTTTTTAGGTGCTAACTTCAGGTTGTGCAAACGCAAGCGACTGAAAACTAGCTCTAAGCGTTCTAAAGCCAGTGCTTCTGTTGGTGCGTACACCAAAAGATCATCAAGGTAGCACAAGAGACTTAGGAAATTCTGGTCACCGAATATGCTCGTCATCATTCTCATGAAGCTGCCAGGACTATTAGAAAGACCTTGCGGAAGTCTGTTATATTCATATAGCCCTATCGGTGTCGTGAATGCAGAGTACTTTCGGTCATCCTCATGGAGAGGCATGTTGTAAAAACCAGATGTCAGATCCATTGTACTGAACAGTGCATTTCCTCCAAGAGCGGCCAGGCAATCAGCCTGATGAGGCAGTGGATGTGCATCTTTCAGTGTCCGCTTGTTTAGCCATCTGAAGTCAGTGCACACTCTTAAGTCGCCATTCTTTTTCCAGACAAGAACAAGTGGCGAGGCATACTCACTGGTAGACTTTCTGATTATTTCCCTCTCTTCCATCTCATCCAAGACACGTTTTAGCTTCTGATACTCAGCAGGAGGCACCCTGCGAAATGGTAGCCGAAATGGCTTGTCGTCAACAAGGTGGATTCTGTGGACAAACCCTTTGGCTTCACCACAGTCAAGATGATGACGAGAGAAAATGTCCTCATACTTGAGAACTAAGTCTGCTAGTTTGTCTTTCCATGTTTCAGAAACATCACACGACTCTAAATCAAGATCGCTCAGGCCCGCAAGCTTCAGTTTTTCTTTCACATCTGCTGTGTTACTCTCATGGGATCTGGAAATGTCAGAGCCTTTGGGAACATTCTGACCATGGCTAGTAATCTGGACTTTGCTACACAGTGATTCTGGACGTTTCATGTCTTCAAGAGCTAAACATGTGAAAACATCTGCAAGTTTGGCATTTCTCCTTATAGTAATAGGATTGGAAGATGCATTCAGCACTTTTAATGGGATCCATTTATCTCCCCATAAAGGTGTCACAACCCGGGCAACCATCAAACCTCTGGGAGCAGCACGTGAGGAGGTGGGTTCCACGATAACAGTACTGCCAGGCGATACTACAGTTTTTCCAGGTAGCTTAGCCCACAACAGATATTCAGTACCAGCATCTAAAGTGACAGCTGTGTTGCATTTTGCTGTACCAACTTTGTCAGGAGCGTCACCACTGGTCCAGCGACTAAGACCAGCAAGAAGAGACAAGAACTGCTCAGATTCATGACAGTCTGAGGTGGGAGTAGAAATCACCTTCCAGTAGTGACTGTTTTGTTTCAGATGACTAAGAACATGCTTAATAACATTAGTGCCAATAATTAGATCATCTGATTGATTTTGGACTACAAGAGCAGGAACAGAAATATTGCAGCCATAAATCTCCATGGTGAGCTCTATTGTAGACTTTGGCTTCACACGGCTACCTCCACATCCAATGAGTATTACATCAGTGTCTGACCGACTTGTTTCAGTCACGGCTCCAGCTTCAACAAGCTTCAGTTCTGCTGCTTCACTGAGCGTACACGCCATGGATCCGCTGTCTAGCATAGCTTTGAGTGGCACTTTGTTTTCGACCATTACTGAAGTATAAAACAGACTGTCACTGCTCCTAATCTTTTGTGTGTTCTGAAAAACAGTTTGTTCTGATCCATCTTGAGCATCAAATTCATATTGGGAGTGTTCCATCTGACCTGGGCATCCTCCCTCCATACACAGGTCTGTTAGTTTTCCTGCACATTGCTCTGCTGGGACAGTTTGGCTGTACATGAGCTTTTAGTGTGGCCTGGAGAGAAACAGCGAAAACATAACTTCGCTGAGAAACAGTGCGATTTAGTACTATGACCGTTCTCACCGCACACGCTGCAAGTTGTGATGTTGCGCCAGCTCCTTCTTCTACCCTCATGATGGTTAGATGTCACTGCATTCTTTTTCTGGACTTTTTCCAAGACCTGTTCAAGCATTGTCATCATGCGACTTAACATGGCATCACTCTGACTGGCATGTTGTTGGGACATCACAATTGTTTCGCTAGTGTTAGGGACATTATTGCTGCATTTGGACACTGTCTGTCCATTTACAGTCACATCACTGTCTTTCACATGAGCAGCAGTTGCATTGTGTCGTAAATGTACAGCACCTGATGCACTAGTCATAGATCTCTTTTCACGCTGGTATTCATCAATTCTTTCTTGAATCTGTTTTGCACTCCACTCGTGAATCGGCTTGCATTTGAACACATAAGCTAACTCAGGGTCTGGACAGTGCTTAACAAACATTCTGGTTACCTCCTCTGTCATGTTTTCCATGTGTCTGCCTTGACGACGAAGGCCCTCATCAGCGAGGTCTGCTGCTTTGTTGACACGTATCCAGTAATCAACAGGATTTTCTTTGTGTCTTGGAAGTGTAGAATAAAAGTCTGCAAGTGGCAGGCATGACGATGTCTTACTAAAATACTGCAGCAGTATGTTGTAGATTGCATCTGGATTTTCTCTGGCATTAAGTGTGGGATCGCTTCTCAAGCCTATTCGAACTACATCTCTAGCCCTACCCATCAACCTACAGAGTACTTCATCTGACTGTTCAGCTATTGTGTAATTCTGTTTTCTGACATAGGACTTCATCATGTCAATCCACTCTGTAACTGAGCATTTGTCTGAATCATCACCCCGGAAAATGACTGGTTCCCTATTAGGACTGACACTCACATTTATAAATGGCGTTTCACCACCACTAGGTCTGTCTTGCTGTACAGTGCATTGGTTCGTATTGCAATTTACTGAACCCTGTGAAGCTAGTTTTTCAATGATAGCATCACCAATCTGTGAACCCATTTGACTAATCATTTCACTCAGCTGTTGTACTGGATTTACATGAGCAAAAGGTGTAGAGTGACTTGGCCCACCCTGTGCAAACTGCCCCACAGTAGATTCAACTGAATCCTGACCCAACCCTGAATCACCATTACTCTCAGTTAGCACAGAAGTACCTAAATATTTCTCATTAAATTTAGGTGTCACAGGCACAGACATAAAACCTCTACCCCTTCCAAAACTCAAATTGTGATCCATATCAACAGAATACATAGACTTACTTGCAATTTTAGCTCTGAATTCAGTAAACGTTAAAACTTACACAAATCAGGTGAAAGAGAGAAAAAAACAAAAAAAATGCACACTTTAATAACGATTCAGCAGTCCCCTGTACCTGACTAATGCTTTAAAAGCATTGCAAAGAGCTCCGCAGCGCTGAAAGGGTGCGATCTCACTGTCCGCGCGCTGAAGGAGTTTCGGAAACACACCAGCACACCCGCGCTGATTTCGGCAGCACACCCGCGCAGAGTCTCCGCAGCACAACAGCACTTTCGTGCTGAATTCGGTAGCACAGCCGCGCTGAATCTCCGCAGCACTCCCGCGCTGAATCTTCGCAGCACAACAGCACTTTCGCGCTGAATCTCCGCAGCACTCCCTCGCTGAGTCTCCGCAGCACAACAACACTCCTGCGCTGAATTCCGCAGCACACCCACGGCGATCTGCATCAAGCTGACCAGGAATCACGGAGTCGACGGCACCACTGTAACGACCACTGTTTGGTCAGTAAATGAGTCTCAGACCAGTGCTGCTTTCCACTCTGTTTATTCTGAAACAGATTAAATCAAATAATCCTTCACGTCTTGCAATGAACGGCTGCAGGTATAGCACACATCCATCTCAGAGCTCTCACTCGTCTGAGTGTTCTCTTTTTAAAACAGTATTTTAACATAACATGTACGTGATCGTATAGCTTGTTTTTCTCATAAAAACATATTCAAAAATTTACAGAGGAAAGCATTTTTTTTATCTTATAGCACAACAGCATTAGAAAAATTAATTAATTAATAACATATTTAGAAATATTTAAAGAACATCTTTGGAGGGAAAGTCTAGGGAGCAACATACCTGAAACAGATTAAATCAAATAATCCTTCACGTCTTGCAATGAACGGCTGCAGGTATAGCACACTGAGGTTGTAGAAAGTAAAATAAGATAAAAAGGGATTAGCTTAATTCACATTTTACTTTAGAGACATGAGTTATATAATGCGGCCCGCACGTGCGGAGCACATGTCTAGACTAAACTCGATAAAGTTAACATTTCTTATCAAAACTTAATAATAAATAGAGCACTAGATATTTTTATAAAGTTATAGAACAGTGTTTTTAAAGTTTTTAACTAGATAAAGATTAGAAAATATATAATTTAGAGAGAAACTGCAGCAGCTACGAACCATCCATCTCAGAGCTCTCACTCGTCTGATGGAGGTACGGCAGCAGCAGAGGGACACAGCCTGCAGGGACGTCAAAGCAAGAAATGAAAAGCTCCCAAAAATATATTTAACCTTTTTTACAAAAATATAAACTTTCACAAAAAAATGAACTTTTTAGACTTTTTTACCCATTTTTATAATAGTAGAGCAATTTTGGTGAAACTCATTAATTATATTATCTGGTAATTCTAACTCTGTTACACCTGCATTGAGATGATTTATATGAACACATTTCTGCAGTTATCTAATTATTCAAAAAGTCACGTAAACGGCTTACTCTGATTTCTTATATCAAAAAATAAAAATCTAATTGATGGCTGGATTTTAGCTTAGTAATGGTATTTCCTGGTGCATGTGTTTCCTTATCCGAAGTATTCTTCTATTTGTATGATTGCACATACGTGAAAACTGAACCAGTTGCACATTAAATAATTAAGCAGGGTTTAACACTGACCCTTGAGGGATGCAGTCAAAACACTTTCGGAGCGACCCTGAAACTGAAGGATTTAAATCTTCCTCTTCAATCTAATATACGTTCATATTGTGGCTTGACGTGTTAAAATGAACAGGGTGAAAAGTTTGTTTTTTGCATGACTAGAATACTGAATACTTCAGAGTATTCTAGAAAGTAATTAAAACCTTGCATAGCTTTCAGCTAATTCTGAAAATCATGCTGAGGTGGTCCAGAGTTTATACATAAAATGGCCAAAAACGACCCAAAAAGAACCACCTCAGCTCCATACTAAAATCATCTCAGCAAGCTAAAAGCTCGAGCTCCATTATTGCCAGGATTGATTCAGCTTCAGCAGCTGCAGAGAATTAAACCCTGGCGGCCATCTTGAGTCCCTGCAGCGAGTGAGACGCTCGTTCTCTCGCCCTGCTGTGGAGGAGGGGAGTGCTGGGGGTATGCGCCATGAACAATATTGGAATGGGGATGGTGCTAGCAGCTAGCAGCCATTTTTTCTTCTCTCTTTTTTTTTTTTTTAGTCAGGGGAAATTAAGAAAGGGGGGCGGGGATAAAAGAGAATCTGTTAACAGTTTTTTATATGAATTCTGTTTGTACTTATGTAACCACTTGTAATCTAATCTTTTCAGAATCTCGTAAGAATCAGTATTGTCCAGACAGGTCTCTTTTGATTCTAATTTTACGTTTGTTACGAAAGTCCACTTTCCATATGCCTCTCCTTATTTTTAAAAAAACATAGCTATATTTTAGCTTGATTGCTAATTGCTAATTGTTTAATTCTTGCAGTTCATAGTCTATCGGAGGTGACCTGAGGATTTGTACCTCAGAGACTGTCTCTCAAGCATCTCAAACATCTCTTAAAAGATGTTTTAGTCAGGTGTTCTGCAGTAAAGTAGCGTTAGTGGCATTACCAATAAGTAAAAAACTGCTAGGTCTTTTCCTTGACCTTCAGCACGATATATGGAAGTGAGAAAATCAGTTTCTAACCTCTCACCCTGCTGTAGATGAGGGTATTTGCCGTTAACAACAATATTAGAATGAGGATGGTGCTAATGACTAGTAGCCATTTTTCCCCCTCAGTAATATTTCTTTTTGGTTAGGGGAGGGAATGAAGAAGGAAAGAAAATGTAGTAGGTTTGCGCTTATTTAACCACATCTCGTAAGAATGTATAAAAGTCCACTTGTTACATTCCTCTTTATAAAAAAAAAAAAAAAAAAGCTATGTTTTAGCTTGATTGCTAATTGCTAAAAGTTTAGGCTTAGTCCCTCAGACACAGTGTCTCAAGAATGTTTAAAGAGGTCTTTAAGGACGTTTTAGTCAGCTTCCTGCAGGAAAGTTGCAGCATTAGCATTAAAGAAACAGCTAGCATAATATATAAGTGAAAAATTTCATTTCTTCATGCAGCAAGAGCCTTACTGCTGCAGAGGAGGGGAGCGCAGAATAGCTTATGTGCCACGAGCAACAATATTACGGCTAGCAGCCCTTTTTTTTTTTGGTTTCCCCCTCAGTAATATTTTTTGTTCAGGGTAGAAAATGAGGCAGTGGAGGAAGGAGTATCTAGTACACTTTTTTTTATTCATTATTTATTATTTCCTGTTTGCACTTGTGTAACCACTTCTGATTTTGATAGCTATGTTTGCTATGAAATACACTTGATTTATTTTCTGCGACAACAAAAAAAAACGTGCATTTTAGCTTGGATGCTAAATGCTAATGGCTAATCCCTCATAGCATCAGGCTTTGTACCTCAGAGACTGACTCTCATGAATATGTAAAGGTATCATATTGGCCGTTTACTCAGCTTTCCGCGGTAAAGTATCGTTAGCAGAAGTGAGAAAATGAAGTGAGAAATTTTAATTTCTCAGCTGGTTGCCATGGACGACAGACCTTGGGGAGGATGGTGTGCAAGCTTTCAGAAAGGGAACGAGAGAGGCGCTGTGCGAAGGAGCAGATGTTTCTATATTTAGGGGACAGACAGTGCATGCGCACTGGCAGCAGTGCAGTTCGCCATGCAGCTTGCCATGTAGCAGCAGCAGCAATGCAGCAGCGATGCGGTGACGGGTTAGCGGTTTCACACATGCTCCGTGCATGCAGGAGACTGTACTTACATGTATGTGGGTGTCTTTACACTGTAGTAGATGTGTGAACCATGCTAGCAGCAGGGTACAAGTGAGAGGATTTTTTTTGTTTGTTTGTTTAGCTAAATAATATATTGTATATTTTAAGATTATTATACAGTTATACAGGCAAATCAATTCAGGACCTTCAGGATCCCATGTCTGCATAATCGTTAGATGTTATTTATTTTAGTTTAAGGGTGTGGCTGACAGACGTTTAGGCATATATAGGCTGGGCTGGGACATACGGAGTCAGTTATATGTAGGCTAATTTGTATGCATGCTACAGCTTAGGTTATTCTGGCTGCAAAATGGCTCTGCAAAGCTCAAATAAAAAAGGAAGGAATTTTATAAATCATGCATTCTATGCACATGGAATATATGGATTTTCAATGATCTGACACCTAACAATGCAGAAATTCAGTTAAAAATGGCTTTACCTATCTTATCTCATCATGCGGTTAGAAAAGTCTGTGTAAGTGTTAGGTTACCTTTTCGTTTTTACCTTTTTTAAATACTTTACACTAATAATTTAATAATTAGCAAAAGAAATGCACGGTTCACATACATTTCATACTGTAATTTTTTTGTTTTGTTTTTTTTTTTCGTTTCATTTTCTTTTAAACATGGCTGTCAGTCTTATCACTTTTAGTGAAAGAAAAAAATATGTCTCTGTTATTCTGAGTTTGAGAGAATGTATGTATGTAGATAATTTTTGCTATCGGAAAAAATGAGATGTAGGATAATTTGTTTAAATCAGTGTTTAAATCTGCTTAAATGGGAGAGCTAAGGACTAGCCTTTTTTCTCCTTTCTGTGATTAATAATAAATGGATGAAGGGTTACATAATAATAAAGCATTAATAAAACCCCACAGTAAGGAATAATTTAACTGTTCTAAATTCAATTTTTTTTGTTTCTTGTCTTTTCAGATTCTGGACCAATCCTGTGGCCAAATCCATGAACAGGGAGGTGCCAGGCAACAGAGCAGTCAGGTAAGAGACTAAGTGCATTTTATTATTCTTTCTCTTTTTTTTTCTCTTTCCTTTTTCTTTTTGTGTGGATGCCTTCTTAAAAATTAAATATTAAACATTCTGTTTGCATAATTGATGGTATTTTTTTTTTCCTGTAACACTGTTCGCAGCACTGTAGTTGTAGTCATTTACCACAGTCACTATGTAACTGACTCTCTCAGTTTAGTATGATCACCCTGTGCTGTGCTAGATTGAGAGAGAGACACACATATATAAATATAATTGCAGTCTTGAATCCAAGCGTCGTATCGAAATTGGAACTTGTTACACCACCACAGCATTACATGTGCAGCCTCTGTTGTCGCAAGCAGACTCTGTAACCTGCTGCCCTGATTGGCTGTGAAATCCAGCCAATGAGCTTGAAGGGGGGAGGAGACAAAGGCTGGGTTTTCACCCCCTCCCGGCTTTTCCAATCAGAAGCCTTTTGCTGTGCCACTGGGAAGGAGCTACCTAGTTAGTGTGGCTGGTAATTTCTGGATAGAGGAAGTGGATTAGTTTAGGTCTGATTTGATTTGACCTCAGACTCCGCTTTGCACTGTCTGATCTGTTAGACTGTGCTGAAGATGATCATGTAAGCAAACATTTAGGTGTAGATCAAGCTTTAGTAGGATAAAGAAGTCTTTTGTTTTAGGATAGCCTCTCTTTTTAGGACCTAGATGTGTGTCCCGAAAAGAGGCAGCTACTGCTGATCAGTGGCATTGTGACAGTGGCAGCTTTTGAGGTTGTTTTCTGTGTGTGTCTGTGTTGAGGCAGCAGAAGTATTTAACAATGCAAAGTGGCATGTAGGTTGTGGAGTGCCACCTAGTGGTACTTCCTAGATAGTTTCCTGAAAAGACCAGACATTTGTCCTGCTTACAGCTGCTGAGAACTAGACTAGAATATTCTTCTTTTTTTTTTCTTCTTTTTTTAAGTTTGTTTTTTAGGATTCTTTTATGTATTTTTTGTTTCTTTTCTATTGACTGAAGTGAATCGGTCAACTTTTTTTTTTTTTTTTCTCACCAACTTTTTCTTGTCTCTCTCCTCCAGTTTACGAAGGTAAAATAAAATGGAAGTTGCTGTGCCGGAAGAACCTCAGAAGAAGATTTTCCGCGCCCGGAAAACAATGAAGATGAGTGACCGTCAGCAGCTGGAAGCTCTCCACGGCACTTTAACCAGTGCGGCCTCAAACTCTTCGGCGTCTTCCTCCCCCTCCTCTTCCTCGCGTCCTCAGACGCCACTGATGAACGGAACGCATGTGGAGGATGGAGAGAATGTGAAAGAAAAGGAGAAAGACTGGCCTCCATCCTCTCGATCGCCCTCGCCTTCCGTGAAGGACGTGGCCGATAGTGAGCAGGAAAAGGGACAGAGCGAGAGGAAGGAAGAAGCGAAGCCAGAGGAGGCTGAAGTTGACAAGATGGAAGTGAGTGCACATGTCCACACTGTTGTGTTTCACTTATTAGTTCAATCCCACAGTTGTACATACTTTTTCCGCTGGAGACGACTCAATCCGAGGAACATGTATTTTTCTTTATTGGGATTGTCCAAATAGTTGTGGACCCAACTCTAGTCCTGTAGTACCTCCTGTTCTACACATCTGATCCAATAGTGCCACTTATAATTAATAAGTCTTATAACAGAAAAAAATACAAATCAGGACATAGAACAGTGGATATCATATTTGTGATGTGGTCAAAGCTTCAAATCCTCCACCATTATAAAGTAACAAATTTTATTCATTTTGTTTTAGTTTGCATTGATACAGCATATTCAAATCTTTTTTTTTTGTTTGTTTTTCCCAAGGCCTCTACTTCTGACCAGAATGACCCGAAAACTACTTCCTCTGACCAACTTTTCAATGGGGAAACTGCTCCAATGGACGAGGACAGCCCCTCTCCCGACAATGCTCCAGTAGAAGAAAAGGAGGAGAAAAGCGTCAAGAGCTCGTCGTCTTCTGTTTCCGGCTCTCCCGCCACCAACATGGACTGTGACCCAGAAGTGAAGGAAGGCTTCCTTTTCCTCAGTGAGGAGGACGAAGGCCAGGGAGAGCGGGATGAGTCCAAAACTGAGAAAAGTGAGGTGAAGAAGGAGGCTGATGCTGTAAAAGAGGAGAAGAAGGAGGTAGCAGAGCCTTCGCAAGCATGCAAGACGGCAGATGGCACAGGTAATTAATGCCCGTCCAAAGGGCAATGGAAACTAATGAACAGTGGGTTAGACATAATTATTTTAAAACCCTGCAGGTGGTACTCAGTGATCAAGCTCCTGGACTATCATAGTTCAGTCAGGGTGGAATTATAGAAAGAAGTTCAAGCCTGATTTTATGGCTGTATTCAAATACAGCTCTGAAAAAAATTGAGACCACTTCAATTTGTGAATCAGTTTCTTTGGTTTTGTTTTTTGTAGGTAAATGTTTAAGAACAATGAACATTGTTGTTTTATTCTATAAACTACGGACAACGTTTCTCCCAAATTCCAAATAAAATATTGTCATTCAGAGCATTTATTTGCAGAAAATGAGAAATGGCTGAAATAACAAAAAAGATGCAGAGCTTTCAGACCTCAAACAATGCAAAGAAAAAAGTTCATATTCATAAAGTTTTAAAAGTTCAGAAATCAATATTTGGTGGAATAACCCTGGATTTTAATCACCGTTTTCATGCGTCTTGGCATCATGTTCTCCTCCACCAGGCTTACACACTGCTTTTGGATAACTTTGGATAAGCCACTCCTGGTGCAGAAATCCAAGCAGTTCATGTTATTTTTCGTAGGTGGACAGCCATGAATCATAGTTGAACCCATAGAGCAATCATTTTGATATGTTATTTTTGCAGGGAAGGCCTTATTTGTTACTGCTGACTTAGAATAATAAGACCAAGTTTGTATGGCCCATAATTTTTTTTTATACTGTCTACATTAGTGGGGAAACTTTTATGATGCGTGTTTGTTTTAAGCCACTGTTCTTGCTTTCTCTCTCCTAAACAGGCAACAGCACGCCTGCAGGAAAGAAGAGATCCTTCTCGCCAGAAGGGGAAAAAGATGGACTGAAGGCTGAAGTTAAAGAGGAAAGAGATGGGAAGAGAGCAAGAGTGGATGGAGTGGAGCTGGAAGCACAGCTAGAGCTGAAAATCACAGCCAAAGCAGGCAGTCGTATGAAACTGGAGAAGGTTTGTTTCTTTGCTTGTTTTAAATAAGGCAGATCAGTTATAAAAAGTATAGTCTTAAAAGTTAGGCTATGTATGATTGACAGTCCATATCTGATTTTTGGCATATCTACATTATATTTAGATTGATGTTTGATAGTTTGGACAGCTGAAAAACGCATGAAATCTGTTTTGCAAGTTACATTTTCATTCAGTCTGGATGCTCTGGACGCTCAAATCTGATTTGTGTGTGTGCTTGTAGCGATATCAGCATCTATATTGTTTCATAGCAAATCACAGTTTATGGTTTGTGATGACCAGACAGGCAAATCCAATCAAATCATTTGTTAGGATATTGTTCTTAGTCTGAACATAGTCTTATAATTCCTATTCTAAAATCTCAGTGGCTAAGATTTATTAGAAGATGTAAAACACACACGCAAACACACACATGCACAAAAGAGCTCTTGAAGTGAATTTTTTGTTTTAAGAACAAATGATATCTTCTCATAGTGTGCTCACCTTTTTTATGCTTGTAGTCGTTTGTTTATATTAATAGATTTTCCCCCATTTTCTATCAGGTGGTGCAGCAGCTGGTGGAAGATCGGTTGCGAGTGCTGCAGCTGACTGTGTTTGACCGCAATCTCAAGGAACTCAAGGAGAGGGTGGACAAGATTGACAACACCACTAAACAGCAGAATGCCCTGCAACACATCACCACCCTGCAGGTAAGTGTGGATCCAGGACCTGCTTATTTTTATTGTTATTGTTTCCTTTACACTCACTGTTTTAAGATGTAGATGGACATTTATAGGCCTGTCACAAAAAAATAATTTGGACACTATTTTGTACCAAAAATGCCACAAATATAACAATGGTATAGTAAAATAATACAATAATGGCCTTTTTAAATAATGGAGCTTTTTAAATGATTAATAATATTTATTGAAATTGTTAAATATTCTAAATAAATAAACAACACAAAATAAAATAACCACAGTCAAACAAGCCCAAATGCTGGTAATGCATGTGTTCGTAGTCATGAGTGTGAAATAAATATATGGTATAATATATGGTATAATATATATAATGGTATACGTTTTTTGTAAGTTGCAGTTAAAACACAATACTGTACCTAAAGAAATAAATATATATTGGGTCAACTATATTTAGAAACTACTAAAACATTAATTATTGACAATAATCTTAGCCTAATCTCGTATAATACCTAAAACCTGTTGGCCCATTCTGGTGGTGCCACAGCATTCCAGGGCATTTTAGGTCAGGTCTGACCAGACTTTTCTAGCAGGACCCATTCTTGTGTTAACTTATTTGCTATAGAACAGTGGTGTCCAAACTGTTCTACGGAGGGCCGTTGTGGCCGCACAATTTCGTTCCGCACAACCAGAAGTGACTACTGATTCAATTTGTTTTATCAGTCTGTCTGTCTTTAAATAACTGACATGCTTCTGCTTATATTGGACACACAGGCTGTAGAATGTCCAGATACTTGGGATTAAATTGTCCCATGATGACAGATTTGCAAACCATCCAGGCCCATTTTGCCATTATACTCCCTCCACCAAGCTTTACGGATTGGGATAGGATTTTGCTGTTGGTTCTGATTGATCTTTACTATATACACTGTTTTTATATTTAAGAAGTGCTCTTCTGATATACAGTTTATCTGATTTTGCTATTTATAGGTATATGTTTGAGTATTGTTTGAACATCGTTGTTTTAAACATTTATCCCAAATTCTAAATAAAAATGATACCACTCCTGGTGCAAAAATTCAAGCAGTTCAGCTTGGTTTGATGGCTTGTGATCATCCATCATCCTCTTAATTATATTCCAGAGGTTTTCAATTATCTAAAATTAAAGAAGCTGTGTATTTAGCTGGACTATTTTGTCAGATCAGTTTGATTGACTGACGTGTGTATCAGTGCTAGAGAATGTTCCAAGTAATCAGCTATTTCGGCTGCAGCGTCTTCTGGAGGTTGAACTCATGACCTTCAGACAGTTTGGCTAATGTATTCTTCTGTAAGGATGATTGTAGGCATGTCTACATTAAAAAGGATTTCACGACTAGGCATAACTAGCAGAGGCTCACAGTGGCCTTAATGTACATCCAAAATCCCGACTCTGCTTGTTACATAATTAGAAACAAAATGAGCATTTGTTCCTGATCTGACCTGATCTAAGCAATGCTTGGATTAGATACTAGATTATTTATTTGAAGTTGGCAGAAGAGCTGCTACATGTCTTAAATATTTTATCTGATGATTCCAGTTTCAAAATGGGTCAAAAACAATTAATTTTACAATAAATTTTACTTGTTGGAAAATACTTCCCTCTGTGCAGTCACAAATACCAACATTATGAAGTGCTTAAGATGCCTCATGATCTAAAATGAGACCTTGCAATGACCTTTGCCTAAAGCCCACCCCTGATTGTTCTTCTGAACAATGATTTTTTTTGGAACACCTTACCGTGATGGGTGCTTGAACAATATTCCATAACTTTTTTGACTTGTTTACACTGTGCTAATAAATTTTATTAGATTTTTTTTAAATATTGATCATCTTTTTCACACTTTGGTTTCAGGCTAAGATTTCCCGATTGGCTAAAAAGTTTGGAGCAGCTAACCAGGCTTCTGAAAACTACAAAAAAGCTCAAGAGGTGAGTTGCTATTTCGCAGCTAAAGCTGTTTTCATTGCTTGCAAAAGCTGAGGACATCTTTGTTCATAAATATTAAACATAAAATTGGTAGGACTCAGAATTAAAAATGGAAATGTATATTTTGACTGAGTCAAAATAAGATATTCCTATAAATAATAGGAAAATGAATGCAATGAAAGTCACTTATTGTACTTTAAGGAATTCATTCCTTTTCTTTTTGCAGACTCCTGCTGCCAAGACCACTGCCACACACACAATCAGCTCAACTCAACGGTAAGCACTTAGATAAAAGAAGATGAAAGCTTGCTGCTTGTTGAACTTAAGTTGAACTTAATTTTTGCCTACCTATTTCTTTCTATTGTCCTAAGCCTAAGGCTTGTTTTTAGTATAATCAGTGGAGCAGGACTCCCCCTTGTGGCTAAACTAGAAACAGTTCTTTGTTTGCATTTTTGAGATCCAGTGGTTTTCTTCCTCTGAACTTTAACTTTTTGCCTTTTTTTTGTGGTGATATTGATAAGTATATTTAAATATTATTGTCTTAATAGGACCATGCTAGATCCTAAACATCACAGTGCACCTGCAGGAACCAGCTCTATGGGTGAGTTTTTTTTTTTTTTAAACCATCTTTTGTCATCTTAAGGTATTTACTTAAACACTCTCTTAACTACTTTCTTAATGTCCATCTTCCTTGTGTTCTTCAGCTACCCCAACTCAGCCTAAACCTTTCTCCACTCCGACTACGGCAACTTCCTCTGCCTTGGCTGCATCTGCTCCTATCCTCCAGATCCTCACCACAGCTCCAGGCTCCACCCCCTCGTCCTCTACCTCCTCTCTGGCCGGCCAGACCCAGACAGGCACTCTGCTGCTGCAGACCCGGCCCAACCAGGGCGTTATGACCACCAGCTCGGGCACATCAGGCAACCAGCCTATGTCCATCCAGCTGATCCAGGTGCCACTGGCCATGGCCAACGGACAAGCGGGGACGTTGGCGGGGGGAGTCGGTCTGATCCCGGTTTCTTCACTAGCCAATGTGAACAGTCTTAACAAGACCAAGACCACCACACCCACCACCACGATCATCCTGCAGAAATCGGCGGGAAATGTCGTCTCTTCTTCCTCGCCGCTTTTATCCTCCACGGCTCCACAAATGTCGTTGGGCAGGTCGATGTACCAGGGGGGTTCAGGGACTGTCAGTTCACCTAGCGCTGCTGTTTCTGTGACGACGGCTCGCACGCCAACACAGTGTGCCCCTGTAGTGGGAGTGGCTACGGCCTCGTCGTCCCCGGCAACCACAGGACCCGCGGCAACTGGCTCAGCAGCAGCTGCTGCTACCGGTCCATCTTCTGCATCTGCGATGACTTCCAAGACAGGTGAGTTCACCTGTGAGTGGCCTAGTGCATGCTCTGGTGCTGTCCACCACCTACTTGGATCTAATTGCTTTTTTGTTCCTGGCACCTGATATATTTTTCACTACCAAAACTCCATTTGGGGAAATTCGTGAAATTCGCGAACCGGAGCCCTGAGAGAGCACAATTGGCCTTGCTCTTTCAGGGTGGGTAGATGGTGCTCTCTCCTTACATCATTCCGAGGGTGATGTCGAACAGCACAAGGCGTCTGTGAGCTGATGTATAGGATCTGAGTCACTGCGCTTTTCTCAGAGTGTGCTGTGATGCCACTCAACAATGCTGCATCAGCAGCAGCTCAAAAAGATGCGGTTACTGACTTTACATGTATCAGAGGAGGCATGTGCTAGTCTTTACCCTCCTGGTGTTGAGGAATCACTAGTGATAGGGGGAGTCTTAATGAGTGGGTTGGGTAATTGGCCTTGTAAATTGGGGAGAAAATTGGATGAAAATTAGAAATTATTTGCGTTTGTCAGAGTGACTGTTTTCAATGGTCAAACAGCACTTTTTAAGATTTATACTTCAAACAAAGAAAAGTTCCAAGCACCAGTGGTTCCAGCTACCAAGTTTGCCTAATAAAAAAGCAAAAAACTATATTAAAGTAGAGTTAAGTAGTACTGTACTGTAAGAAATCTTACAGCGGTTTCCTCTAGTTTTTATTCTCCCATATGTAGAAAAAACTCATACAAACCTTCACACAGTGCCGCCAGTCCTGAGAAATAGGGGTGAAGGCTAGCATGAACTTCCTTGCAGCCACTGCATTTTCCCTTCTCCCCCCCCCCCCCACCCACAAATGTAGCTAATGGTGACAAAAAGCAGCACTGTTGTCGTAAGAAGATTGTGAGACCATATCATTGGAGGTTTCTAGTAAAATTGTGTTCTAGATTCACGATTTTAGAACTACAGCTGCAAAGTTTACTTATGTTTTAGTTCCTTACTTAAAAGAAGCCCAGATCATAGTGGGTCATAAGTTTCCATAATTGAAAAGCTGGGTAGAGTCAAATCAAGTAATGATGGTATCATGCTGTGAAAAGCATAGTATTTGGCTATGCTGCGTCTGACTTTGTCTTTCTTTTAATCCCCAGATAATCAAGCCTCTGCTCCAGCCAAATCTCCTTCACAGGTATGTACAGTAAAATGCAGCTTTACAGTTAGCATGCTTTTATCTTAACTGTGCTTCCCCCCCATTACTTGTTATTTATTAATTTCCGTTCTTACCACAGTCTGGTCGACCCAAGAGTTCCTTCATAGATCTGACTGAGGATGACGACGATGTGCAAGGTAAAAGCTCACACATCTTATTTAGCCTTTGTGCCTCGTCTTCCATTACCCCTCAGCATTTTATTCTCTTGTTTTGTGGTTATTTGTCTTTTGTTCCTTCGCACTCTCATTCACTGGCTGGCTTTGTGTGGGTCTGTGTTATAGTGACAGGCGTGCAGAAGGCTTCTGCTCCTTCTAATGCCACCTCTACCCAGAGACCCTCAGGGCCACCCCCGTTAGTCAGCACCGCCACTGTTGGTGAGTTTTGTTTTTTTGTTTCTACCCCTTTCTTTTTGGTTTTCTGTCTCTCCATTTGGTGGTTAGCTGCTTGTTTAGACCCATATACACTTATTGTCAATTAAAGAGTTGCAAAAATAGTTGCTCCCAGAGGGAAGTGTCTGTTTACGGTAAAAGTTACCAAATAATTAAACACACAGACTTATATGAACAACTATTTATATTTTTTTATATTTATTGAGCTACCGTATAGAAGTAGTGTGGGAAAGTGTAGCGCAACATGCCAACTTGCAATATTTTGACATGCAGATAAAATGATTTTTGAGCTTAATGAGCTTAATTCTTAAAAAATGCTATTCAAATACTTTCACATTTTTCCTTGAATTTTGCTGCACATCATCCAGTTTAATAGGTTGTAATGAAAGATACAGTTGAGTCAGTGTTCTTTTAAGCACTAATAAGCTCCTTGATATGCTTATTAATAAAATGAATCACAGTATGATAAAATATCATCATATTGCCCAGCTCAGCTTAGCTGAAACCACAAAACACTTGGCGTAGACTTGTCACTGAAGATGACCTGCTGCCATTCTAAATTACTACCCTGACTTCCCATGAGTTTTGATCCCTTTCAATTGATTCCTTATGTCTGTGCAACTGTTTTTATGACAATGAGTTTATAATCATATCATCACGGCTGTCAGGATTTTGTTTTCCTAGTCAATTGTGTCATCTTTCACCTGCTTATTCCACCGTTAAACCCTTTCAATGAATCCTTATTGGATCTGTGTGAATATAAAAAAAAAGATTTATAGACCTTGCATACTTTGTTTTGACTAAATGGGTGATATTGTCTTATTTTTCATTTTCAGCAGGCCGCTCTGGAGTGCAGCATCGACCCTCTGTGGTAAGTACAAGCAATTACAACCATGTTTCCACATTAACTGTGAGCTCTATAGGTTAATACAGCTGGCTATTGCAAAGCTAAATCTATTTTGAGGCCTGTCTTCTTGACCTGTTGTCACAAAATAAGATTATTGTTGTTAAAGATTACAGTTGTACCGTTCATTAAAACAAACCTTTATCTCCTTCTTTATTTTAGGACTCTCCCTCCAGATCTCGTCCAGGCTCTTCTTCCTCAGCTCCTCTTCCACCGTTGCCGTTAGCTCCGACCCCTCCAACCCGGCTGCCCCCAGAGGCCGCCCACACCTCGCCACCCCAGCAGCCGCAGTTAAAGCTGGCCCGAGTCCAAAGCCAGAACGGCATTGTCCTGTCCTGGTGTGTGGCGGAAACGGATCGTAACTGCGCAGCGGTGGACAGCTACCACCTGTACGCTTACCATCAGGACCACCAGGGGGCAGCGGCGACTGTCTCGTCTCAGCTGTGGAAGAAAATCGGCGAGGTGAAGGCGCTCCCCTTACCCATGGCCTGCACGCTCACCCAGTTTGTGTCTGGCTCTACATACTACTTTGCCGTTAGAGCCAAAGATGTGTACGGACGCTTCGGGCCGTTCTGCGAACCGCAATGTACAGACGTCATTAACCCGCCGTCCTCTTCTTGAGCACGCTGAGGAGCATGCAGACTGGAGGAGTAAAATGGACAAATATACAACAAGTGGGATTAATAGAACTATTAAAGACACGTCAGACTGTTGGGTTAGTTAGGACTGTTCTGGTATTAGGAATGGCGTGACTGTGGAGAGGATGTTTAACACACACACACACACAAACACAAACACACACATGCACATAAAAAAAACACCCTCACACACACTAAAACAGACTTGCACACTATTAAATTTGACATTAATTTTAAGGAAATGTTGGAGTTGGCACCAGTGTGAATCCTCCCTAAAAGGAAACTTTCCATGTGTAGATTGGTTGTACAGAGTTAAGTGTTGAACTGATAGGTCAGATATTTATACGTTGTATTTGGTCTGTTTCGAATTTTTGGTTCTTTGGTTCCATTTTTTTTTTATGAATTACTCTTTTTTTAATAAAAAGACATTTAAATACATTGCACATATGCTCCATAATATGGCCTGGTTTAAAGCTACGGAGAAAGACAGTGGTGGCATTAATGCTTTTGTAATGTCCTGTCTGGTAACCAGACACCCTGAGAACAACATTCAAATAAAGGTATTGACTTGAAAGCAAAGTACAAAGACCTGTCTCTACTTTTATTTGTCAGCTCACCATACTGCACAATTGTGGTGTCTTTAAATATGTACCGGTATGTTACTTAAGGTCACAACGAAAAGTACCATAAAAATATATGAGCAATGTGTGAGAGACCGTGGATATAGAATAGCCACACTTTTACTGAGATTCTCAGTGTTTGGTGTTTCACAGGATCGAACTGAACAACAATATGGACATGTTTAAGGAAAGTGTTTCACACATGTAGTTTGGTTTGCTCAAATCTGAATCAGTTAACAAGTTGGAGAGTTTTCCATTTTGGTTTGGTTTGAGTTGTTTTTTTTATTTTCTCATGAAAAATGGTCTGAATATTCAAAAGTGAAAAAGTCTTTGTTACACTGTATTCTGTAAATTTGGTCTGGTTTGATTTGGTTACACAGTTTAATGAGGAAAGAGTGTTGTGAATAATTCTACTCTGTCAGAATCTGACTCCCCTTTATATACATGCAGCAGAATGAGTGTACAAGTTTTCTTTAATTTCTGTATAAAAATAAGGGTTAGTTTACTGTTACAGTAAATAAAAAAAATGTCTAGTCTATTCTACTGTTTCAGATTAATCAGCTGTAGCAGTGCATCTCTAAAGAGGGCTTGCATAGTAATAATAATAATAATAATAATAATAATAATAATAAGAAGAAGAAGAAGATCAAAATGCATGATATTATGAAGGCATCAATGTTTATTTTAATTTATTTATTAATAATTATTTATTTCCCTCATGTTCTATTATTATATTGCATATTTAAGTTGTCATCTTTGAGTACTGTCATCATCCATAACATTTTACATTATTACACGTTTTTTTTTTTTTATAATTTTCCAAATATAAAAGGAATCTCTTAACAGACAGGAGGTTTGTAGACCAGCAGAGGGCGCTCCCGAGTGAGTCCAAAATGAATGGTTCCATATGGACCAATGAATTGGGTAAAATCATTGTTTATTGATGTCTGAAATAAAAAAAAATTAACACAAAACAATATCAAATATTTCAGTGACAAAAACATGCTTTATAAAGCTTTTTTACAATATTATATGCTTTTGATTTAAGAAAACTATGAATGCCCAAATAAAAGAGGAAAATAATTTATGCGGGTTTTACACCACCAGAGGGCGCTCCCTTCTGAGTCTAAAAATGAATGCGTTCTTACCAGAGACTGTACGCAGTCTATGGTTCTTACCATGGGCTGCATACACTCTATATATACGGACCAATTGATTATAAATGTTTGGTATTTTTTATACTGAAAATTCGTAACACCGAAACAATATCTAATTTTTTTTTTTTTGCACCTCAGATAGTTTTAAAAGCTTTTTCAATTCCACTTATACGTCTTTTAAACATACCTTTTTTCTTTTTTAAACTAAATACTTTATTATATTTTCTATAATTAAAGAATTATGCTGAACAAGTAGTTAATTTATATTTTTAATTTGATTTAATTGTTGTTTAGCTCCCCCATTCACTCACAATCATTGAGAACTTGATCACTGACTCCCTCTAGCGGTTAGCAGTGATTTTCTGATATGACCCGGGAGATATAAAATAAAGCAGAGGATGATCTCTCCATAAACCAGCTCAGGAGGACGTACCTAAACCACGTAAATATTATTTAGACCAAAAAGAGCAAAACTCCTTCTTCCATTTAGACACACAATTAATAAAGGCAGACCCAGTTTAATGAGATCCGGTGGTCTGACGAGTTTTGCTACCCCGTCAAACCGTGCTACTCTAGTGTTTATTTAAACGTAAAATACCAGCTCAATATAAAAAAGCGCGAATGAATATATCAGGGTACAGTTAATGGAATGGGGTGATTTAATCCCGTTTTTTTGTATTTTTCATTATTGTATTTAACTTAAGTCTTAAATCATATAACTTTTACTATTATCTGATATATGCATATTTAAATCACCCAGACAAAAAATAATACAATCAAGTAAAAGCAGAATAACTATAAAACGCTTGAGTTAAAAACTGCGCATGCGCACTGGTAATAAGAAAAACATATCGACGGCCTATTTCCTATTATTTTTTATCATATATTTCAATCATATCTTTTTTTCACTCTGAGCTCAGGGCGTCCAGTCAGAGCTGATTTAAAGAGAAACTTCACACTTCGTATCGGCCTTATTATAGCAGAAAATGTAAACAGGTGGAAAACGAAAACGGTGGAGAAACGAAAACGGGCGGAAAATTGAAACGGGTGCGAAACGAAAACGGGTGGGAAACAAAAAAAGGGTGGGATATGAAAACGGGTGGAAAACAAAAACGGCTGTAAACCTGGAAACAGGGATCACGCAAAGCGTGAGCGAGGAAGACAACAGGCAGGGTAAACAAAGGCTATCCTGGGAAGCGAGACAAACACACTGTAGCGAAACACCAGGGAGGAGGAGCCAGAAACACAAGAAAACAGATGTGAGAATCCAGCCTAAGCTGTTGTTTATTGTTTAGAGCTACAGAACAATTTACAGTGATGGTTTGAAGAGCCATCTGATGGTGTTGGTTTACTCTATTATATCAGGTCTAAAGTCCTATGGAAGCCCATTTCCGCCACCTGAAGAAAAAAAAACGTCCTCAACTAAGTCATAATTATGAGATAGAAAAGTCATAATTATGGGATAGTAAGTCATAATTATGAGATAAAAAAGTCATAATTATGAGATACTAAGTCATAATTATGAGATAGAAAGTCATAATTATGAGATAGTAAGTCATAATTATGAGATAGAAAGTCATAATTATGAGATAGAAAGTCATAATTATGAGATAGAAAGTCATAATTATGAGATGACTTTTTATATCCGTCCGGATATGGCATTTTATATAATGTTCACATTTTCTGAGACACTGATTTTTGGGTTTTCATTGGCTGTAAGCAATAATCATCAAAAAAAGCTTAAAATAGATCTCTCTTTGTGATTTTCTGCTATAACTGCGGAGATACGAAGTGGACAGTCTCGCTATAAACCAGCTCTGACTGAAGTCCCTGAGCTCACAGTTATAACTCTGAAACGTACGAGGAAACGTAGCTTGATTGTGTAGATGTCTCTCTGATCTTTCCTTTTTTTTTAAATCATCCTCTTAACACTTAAATAAATAAATAAATAAATAAATAAATAAATAAATAGGGCCTCTTGTACCTCATTGGTCAGTCTGACCGATCACGTGTTCTTAAGAAGCTCACTCCACCTAAAATAAAAGTCCTAAACTCTGAACGCTGAATACATGTAAATGGTTTAACTACTTCTGTTGTATACTTCTATAGTATGATATTTAACCCTTTTGGACCCTGCATCCATTGTAATGGACATGGTGTGTTTTTTCATACACATTCTTTCACCTTACACAGATTAATACCTGTTTTCCATCAGAATGTTCATTTATTAGCCAGTCAAACAGAAGATTAGCCCGCTCACTGCACTGGAAAAATAAAAATCTGCTCAATAAATTGAAGCATGGTAGCATCCCAGTGGCAGAGTACACACCTTTTATGAGTTATTTTTTTACTGCTTAATAATTTGTGAAAATATTGAAGTATATATTAAAAGGTGTGCGTAATAAAAAAAAACAAATGTAATATGAAATATAAAAATGCTACTTAATGATTAAATCCAGAATTTACAAGATTTTTTTTATTGCAACAAATGAATAAGGCTTCATTAACAATCAAACTAGGGGAGAAACACTAGAGGGCGCCAGTGTACGTCTTAAGATATGTCCACAACTTTACGGGAAGATTGTGGGGATTTTACCGTGACTGCGCATCAGTGCATAAAATCAAGGTCCAAGACACTGATAAGCGAGTTTAATGTGGATGTGATTTTAAAATATATATATTTTTTTATTTTTAACTTTGAAGAGGCGTGAAAATGGTCTTTCATAGTTAAAGATATGCTGTCTAGTTTCTGAATCAGTTTCTCTGATTTGGCTTTGCTCTGATTTTAATCATAGTTTTCATGCATCTTGGCATGTTCTCCTCCACCAGTCTTACACACTGCTTTTGGATAACTTTATGCCACTCCTGATACAAAAATTCAAGCAGTTCAGCTTGTTTTCATGGCTTGTGATCTTCCATCTTCCTTTTGGTAAAAACAAAGTATCTCATAATTTTAAGTGGTTTCTTATTTTTTTCCAGCGCTGTATATAGGTAAATTTTATTTTATTAATCCACACAAGCCAGGCCTCATCGCCGTCAGACCACGCCCACAAACTCAGCTTCGAGCATGAATGACGATGACGTGTCGCCATGCTGATCCTTCAGACCACGCCCACTTAATTGCTTTGCGCCGAGTGACTGTAGCGGAGAAGATAGCTGCGGACAGCTTGGCCCCGCCCTCTTCTGCAATCGAAGCCCCGCCCACATCTGTCGCGTATGAACTGCCTGCTGTCTGTGGGCTGTGTGTCAGTTAGTGTTGTGAAGGAGGCGAGCTGTACTGGCTGCACTGACTTGCTTATTGAGCTAAAGGTTACTGTATCCGTTATTACTGTACTTATTACTGTTTAATTTTCTTTAACAATACTGTATTTTCTATTACTGTTGGCGCTTGTTGAAAAGCGCATGCTCAGATCTTCTCCAGACTGCTGTTTTTACTCGGGAGAAAGGTGAGTGAACAGTCCAGGTCCAGAAATGGAAAATCCAGGTTCAGAAAAGAGAAAATCCGTTCCAGGATTTTGTTTCGTTTTGCTGCCTGTTCCGCTCATGCAGTTGGAACAGAATCCTGGAACGGATTTTTACTTTTCGGACCTAGAGTATTTAAATAATACCAATAATTCAGTTGTCAGCTTCATTTGTGTTGTTTTTCGCTGTATTTACACATTTATACATGCAAGCTCGGAGATTAGACAACCTGCTCTAAATCCTGTGGTGGTCTGTCCGTATGGTGGACATCCTTAAATGCACAGAAAGGGAGAGATACGTTAAAAACAAAAAAACAGAACGGTCTATTTTTGATGTTGCTCTGCACAAAGACACAAAAGGAGGAGAGAGGGGGGCTTGCAGTTGTTTATCTGTATTCGCCAATCTAACGCTAGTTAACTGGTAGTTAACTAGGTTAATGCCTAGCTTAGCTAGCTAGACAGCTGAACATTAGGTAGGTTACTAAGCTAACGTTATCAAAGCAGCTGTTTCAGATTAACTGCAGCACTAGCGAACTAAAAACTGTTTTATTGGTTTGATGGGTAACCTAGGAATGTTAATGCAACACCTATACTTTTTGTCAACTGCCAAATAGCATTTTTTTCACGTAGTTAACTAGCTAGCTCACCCTAACCCACATAACTCTCAGTTTACAAATCTGCCTGGTTCTCCAAGCCACTGTAACTCAGCTGCCTTAATGTTTTGCGATAATGTAAAGTGGATTTAGCTACTAGCTGTTTGACTCTTCCCAGCTTGAATTGATTTGACTAGCTAAAAAAACAGTATTTGGTGGAATAACCCTGGTTTTTAATCACAGTTATCATGCATCTTGGCATGTTCTCCTCCACCAGTCTTACACACTGCTTTTGGATAACTTTATGCTACTCCTGGTGCAAAAATTCAAGCCGTTGTAAAAAAAAAAAACTATCAGCTTCAACTCAAAACAATAAGTTTAAAGGCTGCCTTAATGTTTTACGTTAATTTAAATTGGATTTAGCAACTAGCTATTTGACTCTCCCCAGCTTGGTTTGACTAGCTTAGCAATTCAAGTTTAAAATGCAGATATCTTCTTCATATTCGTTCATATCGTGAAATGTTGAGTTTTTACACATACAGCTCTAGAAAAAAATAAATAAAAAAGCACTTCAGTTTCTCTGATTTTACCATTATAAGGTATGTGTTTGAATAAAATAAACAAAACAAGGTTTCTCCCACATTCCAAATAAAAATATTATCATTTAGAGCATTTAATTTCAGAATATGAAAAATGGCTGAAATAAAAAAAATGCAAAGCTGTATAATGTAAAGAATGCATAAGTTCATATTCATAAAGTTTTAGGAGTTCAGAAATCAATATTTGGTGGAATAACCCTGGGTATTTCATTTTGGCATGTCCTCCTCCACCAGTCTTACACACTGCTTTTGGATAACTTTATGCCACTCCTGGTGCAAACATTCAAGCAGTTCAGTTTGGTTTGATGGCTTGTGATCATCCATCTTCCTTTTAATTGTATTCCAGAGGTTTAATTTGGTAAAATCAAAGAAACCCATAACTGTAAATTTGCTCTTATAGCCTTCAACAACACAGCAGCTTAAAACATGCTATATATAATGCCATAGAAAAGAAGGTAGCCTTGGGAAAAGGTGACACACTAATGGTGAGCTAGTAGTTCTAAATAACCCTAATCCACATCACTCTCCAAAACGAAATTACAAATCGGATTGGATTTTCAGGCAACTGTAAAATTACAACTTTATGTCTGATTTGGTTTTGGACTCTTCTCAGCTTGAGTTGATTTGACTAGTTTAAAATACAATCAAATCTTTACAGCAATGCAAGTCCAAAATCTCCGCCAGCTAGTAGAGACAGTTAGTCCAACAAATCAAATTCTTTATACTACTCATGATTTTTTTAGAAATCTGTCAATAAGAATTATATACATACATTTGTCCATATATAATGTGCTGGGTGGGAACTGTAAGTACTGGCCAAAGAAACAAATGCAAAAAATCTCACTGTATTGTATATATTTTTGTTTATATTTATTTGAGCGTTGTTGATTTTTCTTGCAAAGGAAAACCTAAAAGAAAACATAAAAACAGCTTTACTTATTATGGTTACATATAAAATGATGTAGCTACACAAGTTTTTCCTTTTATATCTTGTGTTTCCTGGCTCAAAATACTCTTAAGACAAGCTGTGTTCACTACTAGTTGCAGCTTTGCCTGAAGGCGTTCTCTGGCCCAGAATCTCTCTCCACCAGCAGTGAAGTTCTCAGGCTGTTAAGATGCAGAGGAAGCTTTAGCCTACTTTTTTTTGAGGAGGGGGTCTGTTTTCTTCCAGCCTTCTCGTCTTTTTCACACGAGGGATTTGTCTAAAACCCAAAAGCAAAAAAACACATAGAGTGTCCACCCCCTTTTGAATGTGTTGTGATGGTTCATCCCCTCCAATCTTTGAAATGATGTCATCACTGTGTGGAGTCCATTTGGAGCAGCCTTGCTTCAGAGTTCTCCAAGGTTTTTGGAAATCTCAGAGACATGAAGCTGTTTGGAGCAGCTCTGTCCTTTAGCCCTTAGGCCTCCAAAATGTTTGCACAAGTCAGCTGTCATGAGTTATGGGGTCCATGAAAACGCTGACTCAAGCAGTTCAAGCAGTGCCAGCTATTGCTGCAGCTTCAGTAGTTTGGCAAGTAAATTACACTTCCTTAAAGATGTGGGTTTATTCACCTGAATTTCACAAGGAGGAAGAAATGTTGTATATTGGTGGGTTTTGTTGGGACAACATGGTGTTATTGTGATATGATTGTATTGTATTGATATGCGGCATCATATTTTTTAAACAAAGGCGCCAAAGTGGAACCAGCACCGTTTTGGTTCGTGAACCTAATTTTGAACCGGTTCGCCACGTTTCCACCGACAAATGTAGGTCTTTCACAGTGTCAACCAAAGAAAACAAGCTTCTTTAGCACAAACTGTGACGTCATTTGTGGGCGTGTTTCTTTGTACAGGAGCACTGATGCTGTGCAACACTCTCTGTTGATGATGTATGATGTGATGTTTTTACTGTTCCACTAAGTTTGGCTGTTTCGTTGAAAAGGACCATGGTTCTTATAAGCCAGAACGCAACTGGTTCAAGATCCAGAGTTCATTTGGTTGTCAAATTTCTGAGAAACAGACACCAATAAATCCATAATTCCTGGTATTTGCTTATTTAGTATTATTTTGTATTTTATTCTCTTCAGTAACACAGATGGTGGAGTATCATAAAGAATTTTCTTGCGATATATCAAGAATTAACACAGTTCAGTACAAGTATGGTACAACCATGGAGAGAAAAACGGTTTTACATTGCAGACCAATCTAAAAAAAAATAAAAACAAACACTGGGATTTCTCACTCCTCTAGGTTGAGTAAATCCTCTTTTAAGGGTGTTATGGTACACAGAAGTCACAGTTTAGTTCTAACCTTGTGGTTCAATACAAGCATAGTACAACAGAGAAAAACTCAAAAACCTTAAGACTAACCTATTTTGTATTCATTTAATTTGATCAGACATGCATAAAAGTTATGGTTTCTTCTACAACCCCTGGCAAAAAGTATGGAATCACCAGTCTTGGATGAGCACTCCTTCAGACATTTCATTCTGTAAAACAAACTCTGATCAAAACCATGATACAATGATAAGGTCATTCCAAAGTGCAACTTGTTGGCTTTCAGGAACACTCAAAGAAATGAAGAAAAAACATTGTGGAAGTCAGTGAATGTTACTTTTATTGACCAACCACAGGGAAAAAAATATGGAATCACTCAATTCTGAGGAAAAAAGTATGGAATCACTCAAATTGAAGGTAGAAAATAAGGACACACCCAGTCAATTTCCTTTCCCTAAATGGACACCTGCCTCAGATTAGATCTGCTCGTTAGTCTGCAGTTAAAAACACCTGCAGTCATGACACCTTGGAGGGCTGCTGGACGAATTAGAGTGGCAAGAACCACCAAGAAGAGAAATGTCTCTTGAAACAAAAGAGAGGATTGTGAAACTTCTTGAAGAAGGTAACTCTTCATGCATGGTTGCTAAATGTGGGCTGTTCACAGTCAGCTGTATCCAAGATATGGACCAAATACAAACAGCATGGAATGGTTGTTAAAGCCAAGCGTACTGGTAGACCGAGAAAGACATCAAAGCGTCAAGACAAGCAACTTAAGGCCATTTGTCTTGAAAACCGAAAAAGTACAACTAAACAGATGAAGCATAAATGGGAAGAAGCTGGAGCCAATGTATGTGACCGAACCGTAAGAAATCGCCTAAAGGAAATGGGATTTCAATACAGGAAAGCTAAAAGAAAACCATCATTGACACCTAAACATAAAAGAACAAGACTGCAGTGGGCTAAGGAGAGGCAATCATGGACTGTGGATGACTGGATGAAAGTTATCTTCAGTGATGAGTCAAGAATCTGCATTGGACAAGGTGATGATGCTGGAACTTTTGTTTGGTGCCGTTCCAGTGAGATTTATGAAGAGGCCTGCCTGAAGAAAACAACCAAATTTCCACAGTCCTTGATGATATGGGGCTGCATGTCAGGCAAAGGCACTGGGGAGATGACCGTGGTTAATTCTTCTATCAATGCACAAGTTTACATTGACATTTTGGACAGTTTTCTCATCCCTTCAATTGAACAGATGTTTGGAGATAATGAAATAATTTTCCAAGATGACAATGCATCGTGCCATAGGGCAAAAACAGTGAAGGCATTCCTTGGAGAAAGACACATTCAGTCGATGTCATGGTCTGCAAATAGTCCAGATCTCAACCCAATTGAAAACCTGTGGTGGAAATTGAAAAAAATGGTCCACAAGAAGGCTCCGACCTGCAAAGCTGATCTGGCAACTGCTATCAAAGAGAGTTGGCACCAAATTGATGCAGAATACTGTTTGTCACTCATCAAGTCCATGCCTCAGAGACTGAAAGCCGTTATAAAAGCCAAAGGTGGTGCAACTAAATACTAGTGATGTATTTTGAATCATCTTTTGTTTATCTGTTTTTCATGATTCCATACTTTTTTCCTCAGAATTGAGTGATTCCATATTTTTTTCCCTGTGGTTGGTCAATAAAAGTAACATTCACTGACTTCCACAATGTTTTTTCTTCATTTCTTTGAGTGTTCCTGAAAGCCAACAAGTTGCACTTTGGAATGACTTTATTATTGTATCATGTTTTTGATCAGAGTTTGTTTTACAGAATGAAATGTCTGAAGGAGTGCTCATCCAAGACTGGTGATTCCATACTTTTTGCCAGGGGTTGTATCTAGTATTATATAGCCACCCTGTGAGGTTAGTCAGATGTAGCATGTTAGCTAGCTAGCTAATGAAGCAGAAAATTGTAAACATTAGCTTGCTAGCATGTTACTCCCAGTAGCTAGAATATATCCACATCACCAGTACATAATGATTTTATGAGTTTTGAATGAATGTTAAATCTTAAATGACACAATTTCTTTTTTTACACTATTTTAAAACATTTCCAAATAAGCAGTTAGCTAAAGAGTTTAGAGTTTACTACAACTGGCTTAACAATCATTTACCTGTGTTTTTTACGGGCAAATTCATTCAAAATATGCTTCATATTTCCTTATCCTGGTTTAGCATTGTTAACGATACCAGAGATAACAATGTATAATACAGTCTTTTGCATTTCTAAACACTATAAAAAACATGTTGGCAGTTAAAAATCTGACACTTATTTGTGTACACTGTATAATACTTCTGCTTTTTCAAAAATTCTGAAATCCGACTTGTGGGGGTGTTTTTGTTAAAATTTCCAAATTGGAGGTTGAAAATTCTGACACAGTTCAAATGGAACACATAATTGCAGCTTAAGGTTTTTGGGTGGCACTAGCATTCGTGAAATTACTGTATTTACGCTAATAGCATGTGTATATCCTAACTGCATACTGTGTGTTCTTCATGCAAGTACATTTCTCAAAACATGACGGTTCGGTATAAATACACATCATAACACCCCTAACTATTTTTTACAGATCTTTTTTACAGAGTAATGAGCCTTATTTTGCTGTTAAATTTATGTATTTTTAGATTTAAAAAGCAGAACAAAGAAAAGAATAATAAAATGGTCCAATTAAAAGAAGCTATGACATCTTTGTAATACGTTTTTCAGCAATAATTATCAGCACTCAGGGTAAATGGCCTCATTAACTCTATTAATATGATCTGATTCAGTGATATAAATAGAGAATATCCTATTGAATTTGGATATCTCATTAGCAGATAACTGAAAGTGTAATTTGGTTACCTAACCTAGTTTAGTCTGCTGATTCAAGCTTGACTCAATCATTCCAAGCTAAAGGCTATTGAACTGGCCAAATTAAATTGGGAACTCACGTGTGTCGCTGGACAAGCTCTAAACTCGGTTTTCTCTTGAAAAGCCTGATTATCTGATTCAGTTAAAGGCCTAATCATCATTGCTGAGTTTCACTGCGTGTCAGTTCAACAAGGCCAAGCTTGTTCAACACTTTCCATTTCGGTCGTTTAGATAAAGATGTCAGTCAGTGTTTATTCAACCCTTCCTTTGTGCTGTAATTTAATCATTGAATAGAGTTAAAAGATGGCCCACAGCTGAGAGGCGAGGCTGATGGCTGTTGGCTGATGAATTGATCTTCTGAAGTCTGTCAGAAAGCAGACTTTCTGACTTCAAAGTCATTTTAATGTGTTAGCTCTTGTATTAATGGGCTTCTGGTTCTGGTCTCCCTCTCAAAAGAAAAGGTACTGTCTCATTCTGTTCTCATCAGAGATATATGACAAGAGTATGAACCTAAGGCTAGAAAAACTAGAAGCTGGCAAAGCCTGACCCTCATAATAATATCAGACTTGTTTTATTTCTTACTCTAGATTGAATTTTTAGGCAGAGGGATTTAAAGATGACTACATCATGGAGCGACCGACTTCAGGATTATGCAGACCTCCCAGCGAACATGGACGGATTGGCTATGAAGAAGTACAGACGCGAGGCATATCATAGGTAAGGTTTTAATAGGTTTTTAAACCACATACATTATTAATTATTTCTTTTTGGGGGAAATCAGTTAGCTATTTTATGATTTCTTTACTATTGTTTTTTTAATTATATTTTAAGTGCTTTTATGAATGAGGAAATTTATCTAAATAAATCTAAATATAGTACATTTTTAGTTTTTGTTACTGTATAAAAAAATAGAAACATAAAAAAAAAATAAATGTAATGTATGGTATAAAGGTATTTGTTAGAATAACCTTAAAACAATTCAATCAAATGATTCCACTTAGTGAGGGCCAGTTTAACAATACATTAATAGATTGGGATACATTTTGTTATCTTAAGTAGGGCTGAGTATTGTTTAAAAGTTTTCGATAACGGTACCTTGAATTCGGTACTAATACCCAAACAGCACTTTTTTCGATATCTTTCAAAATTGCAACCAAAATATCCGAAAAGCAATAATTATTCTAACACAGCTTACTTATTTAACAGCAGACATGAGTAATCTCATTCTCATACTGTCACCATGAGAGGCTACCATATTTTCATTAGATCTTGTTGTAGCAAACAAACAATAAACATGATGGTGGAACTTTATTAAGAACAAAAACTACAACTTTACTGTTTAAACTCCAAATTTATGGTGGAAATTCCCAGTATTATTGTGAGGAGACAGTAACAATAGTGTAGTGTGGTTTAGGTCTGGCAGACTAGATCATTTTTTACTATATTATAATATCTGAGAGAGAGAGACCGAGACGGTGCAAGTGAGAGGAGAAGAGTGTTTCATGCAAAGTATCGAAAACAGGCACCACATTTTTTTTTTTTTTTTAGACCTTTCGGTACTCGGTAGTGAGAGACATTTCAGTCATTGTTTTTTTGGTATTGAATTTCGATACCAAGCCCTAATCTTACATAACGATGATGCAGAGCTTACGTTTTAATATTTAACATATCTGAATAGTATTTCTTAATATCTGCTTCTATTAATTATTTTTTTTCTCTGTGTTGTGTATTGTAAAAAAAAAAAATGTATTACAGAAGCAAAATTAGTATGGCATATGTACTGATAATAATTTCAGATCCAGGTGTTTTAATGGTAATCTTATTTGTGCAAATCTGTTGTGTAATATGGGAAACAGCATTGCAACAGAAAAAACTCCCATGCCATCAAACATGACAGATACCTACTATTCCAGTAATGCAAATATATTTTGGCTGCATCTCAAGATAGTGCTGTTTAAAACAAGTTGGGTTTTGTTCTACCCTGTACCAAACTGGAACCCTGAGACATGTTATAGTGTTGCAGTCCAAAAAAATGTGCAGGGTTGATGATTTAAAAAAAAGGTAAAAATTACTATCTGTCACATGTTTGTCAATTGTTGTAGGACTCCATGAGCTCTTTTTGATTTTTTTTTTCTTTTTTGGATTTCGTTCCCCCTCCCCCCATTTAGATACTTTTTTTTTTTTGCTTTTTTAAATACACACTGATTTTTAGTCTAATTTAGCACATTTTTGTCTTTTATATTATACATTTGTATTCATGCAATCAGTTCAACAATTCTAAACATGTTGTTCATGGAACACCATGTTGTGACGTAGATGTTGTAACTGACTACATGTTTGTTGATTTTTAGTTTACTACATCATTTGAAAACACAAACTGTGTACAATTTTTTTGATGAATAGACCAGTAGAAATTCTCAACAATTATCTAAAATAAACAGTTTTTACACTGATTTGCATTGCAAGTAAAGTAGAGTTTTTTTAATAATACGTTAGTGTTAAGTAGAAATTTCTCCTTCAGAATGGTTGGAGAATGAAATCCATTCTTTTGTGCCAAATGCTTCCAACAACCTTTTTATTGTACCCATGCAAAAAACATTGCATCTCCAGAATAGAAACTTAACCAAAGAAGAAATGGAAATTTATGTTTGTATGTTTGGAGTCTATTTATAATTAAATATTGAGACTTTATAAAGAATAAGTCAGTATCTGCACAAATGCAAATCCATGTTTTTGCATGACAGCAGCACTTTGTAAGCTCACGCTGTGTGACTAAAACTGCATACAATAATTGAATTACTTGGACCTGCAGACACATTCATTAGCACTCTAAATGTCATCTAGTGTATATTTCCCAGTAGAGGACCACTTCAGCTCCTATAATGACCCTCCAACAGCGGGCCAGAGCTGTTCTGTAAGTGAATGGAGAGAATTTATGTCGTTGGATCTTACACAAGACCTGCTGCGAGCAGGATTCACGCAGGTCTCAGATTTCATGGAAAGGGGTTGTTGGGATTTATTAGATATAAATTATAACAGGCACAATTTAACCACGCTCGTGTTCCAAGCTTGTTAATGAAGATGTGCTCTGTCAATCTGTCAGCCACTTTTTAAAGCAGGAAGATAACTTTTGTCATTTGTCCAGGTACTGTTTCAGGCTCTGAAATAGAACTTTCTTGTTGACTGAAGGCCTCGGAGCACAGCGCAGTGTGGCAACCACAGGATATGGCCAGTTTAAATGGGCAATATCCTGTATTTTTCTTGTATTCTGTTTTCCCTGAGGTAAATTTTCGCAGTTTGTGTGGGTTAAGGTGCTTTTTTAGACTGATGTGTGTAAATGATCTTGTTGGGGATCTCTGTTCTAGTGTAAATAAGTGGGGCTTAATTGTTGTAGGTGAAATAGGTGAATATATGTGTCTTTGTTTGTGGTCTGGCCTAGTTGAGGCAATATTGATTACTCTTAAAACATTTATTCACAAGGAGTGACCTCCTCCATTCAGCTAAGGAGAGGTAACTTTATTCTTAGTTTGGCTAATCTTTCATGTGTGATACAAAGAAAAGCGAAAACTTAAAGTTTTGCAGTTATTTAGAAACTATAAATGCAGTCATAGTGCACCCTTTATGTTAGCTTGTTAACTGTATATATATATTTATATATCTAAGGTTTGTAAGGTAATGAAAAACCTGGAAAAGTAATGGAATTTGAAAATAGCAATTTCTAGGACTAGATCATTTTTGGTAAAAAAAATAAAAATACACAGAAAGTTTTGGAAAGTCATTGAAGTTTGGTCTACAAATCTTTGTGCTTCAGTTTATCGATGGAGGAAATAACAATAACAAATACATCAGCACAGAGTTAATTCAGTAATTAAGCCCTATACAATGGCGCTTTCAGGATCTGACACACATTTTATTATTAAAGATTGTGTGTCATCATTTTATCTGATTCATTTTAGACCAACTGTAATTAATATTGTAAATGATTTTTGGATTTATTGTCCATGTCTGCCCTGATGTTTTAAAAATTGTATGGTCATGAAAATTTGCCTTGAAGGCATGGAAAAGTCATGAAAAAATCATGGAATTTTTTTTTGGTTAAAACATGTATGAACCCTGTATATCTTAATAGTAGCAATATCAACAGCATGCCAATACTGCAGCTTTATCAGCTGTCTGTTGGTCTTGCCTAGCTTTGCTACAGTGCTGTTAGCATCACTACCACAGTGTTAGCATCACTACTATACTGGTTGCTGGTCTCAATCGACATTGCTACTGTGTTCTTAACATTGCTGTCAAAGGGTTAGTCTTACTTAACACTTAAAAGAGCGGTGTTAGGCTTGCAACAGCAAGCACCATCAGGGCCCTATGTATGGAGGCAATGCCGTACCGTACAATGGTACATGCAGTATAAATAGATGCCTTTTTTATAGCACAGCCACAGCCTTTTTCAAAATGAACCATTCCAAAAATTATGTGAATGCAGTATGCAAACTGCAGGTAAACATCAGTACATCAGGCCTTTAGTCGTGTTGCATACAACATGCTGCCTCATAAACCCAAAAATGGCCCACTTCATGACTGTAAAAACAAGTGAACGCAGTTTTGGCAACACAGTGACTCCACTACAAAGTTAAAATAGACATGGAAAATGTCTAATTATAGCATTAAACCCTCCATCTGCGTTGGTTAAACTGTAGGGTGGAAAGCAAGCCCAGAAGGACGTGGAACGTGGACACCTTTAAACCCAGGGGACTCTGTGCAAATGTTTAACCTCACTAAAGCACAGTAGAGAGGTAAAGGAGTGTAAGGAATTTGCTACAACCCCGTAGGTATTATGTAACATCCATTAGATAAGGACAGTGCTTTTGCAATGCTTCACGTACATCTGCTGGCCACATGGAGCTTGTGGAAGTGTCACTTGGGGTCGATTACAACAGTAATTTAACTACACATGGTCTGGTTTGGTTTAGTTTCAAGGTTTTTATCAACTTGACAGTTTCATTGTGTTTAAGTGTAGAAGTGGACAAAAGGCAAGAACGTAATGTAACAGGTTCTTGATCATATTTCACTTTTTTTTTAACATTATTTAGTGCTAAATATGTCACAAAAACGATGAATTGCTTATTGGAAGCATATCTAATGCTAGGTGTGGGCTAGAGGGGTATAAAGCTCTTCAGCATTGAGCTGTGGAGCAGTGGAACTGTGTACCTCATTCAGTACTGTTGAGATGAGTTGGGAAGTTGGGGATAAGTTGGTTTGGTGAACATGCACAGGCTTCCTCATCCCAGATAAAATCTACGTCTGCTTTTAGCCATTCCTGAAGCACCTTTGTACCAGATAACCGAATCTGTCTGCTCCAAAGGTGCCCACACACCTGAAAACAGCATTTCTGTCGGCTTCAAATGGCTAGCGTAAACATTTAGTTGCTCCAGAGATAAAAGCATCAGATAACAGCCTCAGTGTCTGTTTTGGTGGGCTAGCATTAGCTTTTACTAGAGGCCGACCGATCGATCGGCCAGCCGATTTAATCGGCCGATTTTTGTTATTTTTTTATCAATCGGCATCGGCCGATTTTCTTATTTGGCCGCGCCGATTTTAATCCGGCACATCTGCGGGCAGCTACTTGGAACGCAGCGCAAGGTTTCAAGAGTGAGCAAGACTTTCAACGGGTAAGGCATCCATTTTTACAATCCAGTGTCCCAAAGTCTATATTTTCTCTCATGATTAGTAATCTGTGTTGTTGCTTCATTTACTGAAAAAGAATAGAATTTCAACTGCATCGGTGTTGTAGCATTTCTCTCCAAACGAAACTATGCTTAGCGTTGATGGCAGGAGTGCATTTGGAATGCGCCCTGACTATGCAAGGCAAGCCCTATCTATAAGCTCTAGTATAAAATAACTGACGTCTCTTCTTCAGAAACGAAAATCTAAGTAAATAAAATCAAATTAACACTTGATATTTTCAGTATTTAAATTATTTTAGACGAAATGAAAAAGGGCAGGACTAAAACTGTTTAAGGATATTCGCAGCATCAGCTGTGCTGAAATAATAATTACTGGTTAGTCAGGATTATTAGAGGACTGTACTTCTCCTTATATATAAACAGTGTTGGGCACGTTACCAGTAAAAGTAACTATCGCGTTACTTTTTATTATTCGCCCGTCAAAAAAAGGAAATCAATTATGCATTTACTATTATTATTAGAAAAATAACAAAAAATAACAAACGAAAATAAACCCAAAATGTTGACAAAAATATAATCTAACGAATTTCAAAAAAATAAAACGAAATTCTCCACACAACCAAAGAAAATTACTAAAACTTGTAATACTGAAAAAAGCGGAAAAACGCGTCTGGGGATGAAATTTAACAAACCAAGCCACACTCAAAAGAAATATGTATATATAAAACAAAATAATGGACAAAAACAACAATTTAATGCCCGTTAAAATGGTATTAATATAACAGCTTCACCAAAAGAGAATAGAGCTTAGATCGTGCCCAAAAAATCCGACGGAGCCCGTGCACATTCTGCCCAAGCCCGAACCATAAACTGTCATTATGAGCCTGACCCGATCCGCCCCATAAACTGTCTGTTTTCGGGCTGATTGAATGAGCGAAATATAATCAGAATTATGTTAATTAACACTGTAACATAGAAGCATAGAACTATTATTTAATTTAAATGATTTTTAAGAACAGCTACACACAATGCTGCAAGTCAAACGCGGAGGCGTTCACGTGCGCCCAGAGCTACGTGATTACAGTTTTCATTTTTATTATAGTTTAATTTTATTTTGTTTTTATTTTTTCTGTTCATTTTAGGGTGGGCTTGCTAGCGCGAGCGCTTTACACAAGAACTAACGGACCACGAGTGCCGCGCGCTCGGCACAACAACTCCCGCTGTACAACTCCACTGTACAACAGCGCTTATAAATAAATTAAACACAAAAATGAGGGTATTCTATCAGTAATTTCAGTTCGTTTTAGTTAGTTTTATTAACACAAAATACAGTTCGAGATAGTTATGTTTTTCCTTTTAATTACCGTTTTTAGATTCAGTTAACACAAATGTTTTTCACTTTCAATTTTCGCTATTTCGTTCGCTTTAGTGAACAATAATAATTGGTTACTTAGCAACATTGTGATTATCACACCAGACCTTTATATAAAATAAAAATAGGAGCCTGATTTCGGGTCGGTCCTCAGGTCAGGTGGGATTCGGGCAGAGAATCTAAGCTCTAAAATAGAAAGCAGCAGCACCACAAAAACCGGAGCAGCTAAAAAGAGCTTAACGTCCTTAATTCGGAACTTGGGTTGTCCACGGCAATCACTGAATTGATTAGAGCACGCAAATCGTCACAATTGTGCCTCACTTCACCACGCCAAACCACAGGCACAGCGGCCAGAAGCTCAAGTTCACCGGACAGAGGAGGGGTTAACCAGGGCAAAGCGAAATAATAAAAAAAAGTTCATAGAGCTGCTAAAGTAACGTGCAGTAACGGGGTGTCGGAAATGGTAACGGCGTTATAGTTACAGTCATAGTAATTAGTTAGATTACTCGTTACTGAAAAAAAGTAACGGCGTTAATAACGCCGTTAGTTTTAACGCCGTTACTCCCAACACTGTATATAAATAAGCTTTATTGTAAACGAATTAATAAAACAAATAGTTTCTAAAATAATGGAGTTAAAATAAAACATCTCTTTTTCCTTCACTACAAACAGACATTAAATCATGCCGCCTCCTGCTGTTCTGCTGTAAAACTCACCCGTTTAAAGCGGTTTGCGCTGTTAGATATTAAATGAAACGATGAGCAGAATTTTCTGTTTTGTCGGGTTCTACTTTAGAACCCCCTCCAGACTTTTCTGATAAAAGCTAATTTTATCCTGAACCTATAAAGTCCGCGCTCTTCAGCTTTCTCAACTCATTTTCCGCTCACGCACCGAACCTCCAGTACAGCTGATGAGACGCGTTTCTCTGGCTAAGGAGCTCATTTGAAGAAGAAAAAAAAACAGATAAAGCTATATTTAAATTACAGCACCTGTCTGTTTTTGCATTATTTATAATTTTATTCTTAATTTAAACGTCACCCATTTTTGTAAAATAATAGCTGCAGCCCTAATGTGAACATTTTATAACATTGTCCTCCCATGTCCATTCGTTTTCAACTGCATGGAGTTGAAGAAGAAATGAGCTTTGCCGTTTTGGAGTAACTATCTAAAGTTGTCACATTATGGAAGTCTTCTTGCACTCTGTTAAACATATTAAAATGAATAATTAATAGACTAACAGACTGCAACAAGTCATACATTTGTTAATTAGTAGGCCCCTACAGTAAATTTTATATAATAGCCAACATAATATTTCTACTATAAACATGAATATATAGTGTATATAGAACATATGTTATATAATGAATAGAATAAAATGTTATGGATAATACAATCTAAATAAAATTAATATTTTTTTTATTAACATATAGTGATATAGTAACATTAAAGTCACTATAAAATGCTAACCTTATTTTCAATAAATTGTGTGAAGTTTACAACTGTTGTGCCTCCTCTTACTAGTATGATTTTAAGCATGCCAAATAAGTATAATACGATAGCATATCGGCCCTAAAAATCGGCAGGTCACATCGGCCATCGGCTGACTCTGACCACTAATGATCGGTATCGGCATCGGCCTTAGAAAAACCCATATCGGTCGGTCTCTAGCTTTTACCCAGAGGAACCCTGTCAGATTACAGCATCTGTCTATTTCAGTTGGTAAGCATTAGCTTTTAGCCTTTCCAGAGGCACCCACACAAGTAAAAAACATTGTTGTCTGCTTCCATTGGCTAGTGTTGCCTTTTAGCTGCTCCAGAGTCACCCTCACTCCAGAACACAGCATCACTGTCCGCACTTTCACTAGATAACAGCATACATGTGTCTGTGCTTGTCAGCTAGCATTAGCTTTTAGCTGTTCTAGAGGCACGCTTATGTCTGAAAACAGCATCACTTTGTATGCATTAGCTCTTAGCTATTCTAGAGGCACTCTCACACCAGAAAACAGCATTACTGTCTGCTCACTTTTACTAGATAACATCATCAATGTCAATTTTGGACAGCTAGCATTAACTTTTATTTATGCTATAAGCTCCCTTGAACCAAATAACAGTATCTGCTAACGTTTGCTTTTAGCTGTTCGGTACCACTTTAAAATAAGACTACCTTTATAAAGGGTTTATAAGTGGTTTACAATTGGTTTATTTATGGTTACTGATTAGGTTGTAAACGCTTAAAAAATAATTAATAATCAGTTATAACACATTCTTTGAAAGCGCAACACCATAGATGGCTGTGGGTTCACTATTTGGCAAACAAGAGGTATTTGTTGCCCTTTCTACGTATGTGTTATAATTGATTATTAATAATTTTAAGGCATTTACAACCTAATTAGTAACCATTTATAAACCCTTTATAAAGGTAGTCTTATTTTAAAGTGGTACCAGCTGTTCTAGAGGCACTCATATCTGATAATGTCATCACTGTCTGCTTTGGTGTGATAGCATTAGCTTTTAGCAATTCCAGAGTCGCAGTCATTTATGTAAACAGCATCAGTGTCTAGTTAGTTAAGCTAGCTCTTGCTTTTAGTCACTTCAGAGACACTTCAACACCCTAAAAACAGCAGTTTTTCTAGCCTTGTTTCCATATTTTAAATAGTTAGCTATACTTTTTAGCCTTTAAAACTCCTAAGCTCCTTTGCTAGTTGTATGTTCATACATTTTGGTGTCGTAAAAATAACAAGCTAAGGCTGTTACTTTGTGGAATGGCTTGTTAAGAGCTTAAGATAATGTCATTTATCGTTTACCACCTCCCCTAATTATTATGTAGTCAATTATCTCGTACAGTGTATTGTAGTCACAAACCCATCAGTCTTGCTAAATGCTGAGGCATATCTTCTTTTTTTCCTCCCATACACTTTTAATGACATAAGATAAGGACCTGAAACGTGAGCGTCACACGTGGATACCTCTGACCTTACTGTTGATATGAGGTCCGAAGGTAACCCTGTTATCTGCTGGGTGATATACTATACGCTGCACTTGGGTCAGCCCCGTGGATCGTAGTGGTGCGATACAGTAACCGCAGATCAAATGCATCAGTGGAGTGTGTTAGGGCGTGAATTGCGCAGATGATAACTGACCTACATCTGCCAGGTCCCTTGATAATTAGAAGTGATGCACTTGGACATTACAAGTAGTCAGCCACTACTGTACAGATACAGTAGTTTTGAATGTTTCAGTAGGTTTTAAAGCTAAAATCGAAGCTAATTTGGAACAGGTGTTTATCTATAAGCACTAAGCACTTGTTGATGTGCTTGTTTACCAGCCAGACGCTGCCCCCGGTGCTCCCTGTTGTCTTAGTCAGTGTGCTGCCCAGTTCTTCCTGCCCTGTTTGATTGTTCTAGATGTCTTTGAGGGGAAGCAAACAGCCCCCAACTCAACAACAGACCCAACAACAGAGAATGACACAGAACTGGCACAATCATTTTTGCAACAAGTCAGAAACTGAATGGCAAGGAAGCAAAGAGAGTGGCCCATTGTTGTTCAGCAACAGGGGGTAACGGTGTGGACAGGTAGTTCAGATTTACAGTCCTGCTGCAGCAGTGACATTTACAGTCAGAATGCGTCGTATGTGGTCTACGTGCCAGAGTGAACCATGGGAGACGGTCCAGTGTGGTGCTACAAGGTAGTGTTGGAACAGAATAGCTTTACAAGCACAACAGATCTGATTCAGATTACGTTTTTTGGAAAAGGATAACGTGACCAAAGTATTTGTGGGCTGTGATGGCAGAGTGTTTTCACTATAGTTGTTGGTGTTAAACCCACCACCAAAATTCTACTTAAACTTTTAGATTATTAGAGATGCACCAAAATGATTTTTTGACTGAAACTGAACAAAATGAAACCTTTTACCAGAGGCCAAATACAGAACACGTTTTTCCACTGGTTTTATCTTTCGTTTTAAAGAAAATATCATTGTTCTGTATAACATATTCAACTTTTTCAGCCAATAATTTGGCTGCCGGATATTCAGTGCATGTTTTTATACCGCTATAACATGATCTTGCTTGTTTTCCGCATAAAAAAAATCTTAGGGCGCTACTAACATTAGTTGCCAGTCCTGAGAGAACTGAATGACAGTGTGGTACACCTTAAGTCTTACTAAAATCTAAACTTGACAGTTTATTTTCTAGGAAACTTGTAACCTTTACTTCAATTTAAAATAGTATTAACATATTTGTTGCAAACAATCACTAGTTTTGTAGATGTTTTTATAATACAGTAGTAATTAGGTTGAATTATAAGGCTACAGTTTTGTTCATTAGTATGACAGATTCTCATCAGTTTTAGTCATAAGTTTAAGATATGAGTACAGATCCTTTTAAAGGCATTGTAGAAACCCAACTGTTCAGTTCTTGGAAGATATTGTTCATTCTTAAGCTTTAAATCTTAAATCATATTTATTTTCAGTTATATCTTATTTACAAAAAATATTAAAAAAAAAAAATCTTTGAAAGATTCAGGGAAGCAATTGTGTTTTTTCTAAATTATCTTTCTAAAGAACCTTTCTGGTGTGGTGGTTTTTAAGACTGTATTAGGCCAAATTAAGGCCTTCTTAAGAACAGATCTTTTACAAAGTGCTCAGGATCATTAATGTATGTTTGATGTGGTTTCTACGATCAAACCTCAACATGCAGATCCTGTCACTGTGGGAAATGTATGCTGTCTGCTGGATACTGGGTGGATTAATCTGGGGATCTTTTGTTGTTGAGAGGGAAAGATGATGTGCTTTGTTAAGGGATTTAGGTCAGAAGCTCCAAAGGCATTGGATTGATCAGATGATTGTCTGAATTGTGGGTAATTCACTCACTGCTGGGGAGTTGTTTTTGTCTTGAAAATGTTTATATAAGTAAATTTACTCAATAGTGTCTATAACACAATGTTCACACAGCTGATGCATCATCTCTGTGGCAGTGTGAAGGCCGAAAAATGACATTAAATTTGTGTTTGTCATGGAACATTTTCATATGTGGTATTGAAATTGATAAATATAATACGTGGCAGTTTTCTCAGTCTGAACATTCAGATTGGAATTCATGCGACTCTTACTTTACAGTCAAACTGAATATTTCTGATAAATGTGCATTGAGGAAAAGGAAAAGTGGTAATAGCAGTGAGGGAGGTTTACGGTGTCAGGTTAGCAAGGTAATAGACCTCATTAATATTTGAGTTGATGTTGTCACCGGTGCCTGTTCAAACTAAATTAGAATGCACGTATCACAACTCCTTATACAGTGAGCTCAAATGCATTTTCAGTGATCAGCTCAGCTTTCAGAGACTGGAACTTCTTGATGGCCCCTGTAATGCTGGAAAAGATGACACAGAAACTTTACGTTGGGGCTTTAAGATAGACTATATTTTTATTTATATTTTTTTGCGATATGAATTTTCATGATACACTTCGAAAGAGCTGCAACAACATTCTGAATAACAGCAAATGTAAATACCATTACCTGTGTTGGAGCTCTTAACACTTTACACTGCAGAATAAGCACATACCTGGACATAACTAGACTGGAGGTAGAGTGAGGCTGAGCAATGCAAAGTGAGTTAAAGAAAGTGAAGCACAGTCCAGAGTGAACATATACATATAACTATTAAAAAGTTTAAAAAGCGTTTTAAAATACTTTACGACCTTTATTTATCATGTTTCACAGCATTATTGGGGTATTTCTTAACTAACAAAAACCTGTTTGTTCTGCTTCCTTTTCAGAGTATTTGTGAACAGAAGTTTGGCGATGGAGAAGATCAAATGCTTTGGTTTTGACATGGATTACACTTTAGCAGGTAAGCCGTCCTAGTGTTTAACCAGCGCGCTTCATTTAGCAGTTCACCAGCGTTTAGGCTACTAAGTGCACTCTCGGCTCTTGTGAGTGTTGGAGGTTCACTGGTGTGTTTTCGTTTGTTAAAATGTGACCAGACCATGTTGCTCTGCTGCTCTAAAGTTTCTGAACTTATTCTGGAGTTGAGGCAACATTCCATGCCTGGTGATCCGGCGGCAGCACAGATACTCAGAATCTCAGGGTAAACATACAGTAGAATTCCGGGGTATTTTTAGATGTTCCTCACCGGCTTCAGGAATTTGGAAAAGACAAGCCATGTCCACCAGAGCACTGGTTGTGTTTTATTTGCCCTTCAGCTCCACAAAAATAAAGTGGTTTTCCAAGGGTCTTTTATTGAAGGCAGCGGCAATTAGTGGCACCATGATAAGGAACTGAATGCTTTAATAGAAGTTTAGAGATCAAATAGTGTTTCCTTGTTGTTAATGCCATTGATTGGTGCAGTTATATTTGTTTTATATATATATATATATATATATATATATATATATATATATATATATATATATATATATATATATATATATTATAGCTCTGGAATAAATTAAGAGAACACTTCAGTTTCTGAATCAATTTATAGTAATATGTTTAAGTAAAATAAACATTGTTGTTTTATTCTATAAACTACGGGCAACATTTCTCCAAAATTTCAAATAAAGAAAGCTTTCAGACCTCAAAATGCAAAGAAAACAAGTTTATATTCATAAAGTTTTAAGAGTTTAGTTTAGAAATTAATATTTGGTGGAATAACCCTGGTTTTTAATCAGTTTTCATGCACCTTGGCATGTTCTCCTCCACCAGTCTTACACACTGCTTTTGGATAACTTTATGCCACTCTTTTTTCCCAGAGGTGTATATGTTTGCTTCTATACAGTTATTATAGTTGGTTATTCTGTTCTGTCATTAATATTATTTTTATCTTAATTGTTATGCGATTAATTCTATCTACATTGAATAGTTTAATATTTGTAATAAATCTAGGCTTACATTGAATATTTTTCAACTGAAATTATTTATCCGAAAATGGCAAAAAACCAAACACCAAATAAGTTATGTCAAACACACATTAAATTAAATGTGATTTTGTTTTTATCCCTTTTTTTGACAGTTTCTGTGTCAGGTGTCTGTGGCAGGTATTTCAGCTCTAATCTACAGCAGTATTGAGCTATACTCATTTACTTGTTGTTCTTTTCATCCCTTATTCCTTCAAATTAATAGAATCCATTTTCAACAACACCTAGTAACTAATTGGAGCACACCTGGAACCACTAATCCAGTAAACTTACTGGTTCACTATGGCAACCTCCTAGTAACAGCTTATCAACCACTCGTTTTTTTATAGAAACCACATAGCAATGCATTATCAATCAACAGGTATTCCATAGAAACACATAATCAAAAACTATATTAAAGCAACACCTTAGCAACCACTTAGCTGCCACTTTATTTTAGGAAATACACTTTTCTAGTTGATTTGTGTCGTTTGATGCACAGGTAATTTTTCAATAAGAAAAGGCTGAATTTGACAGGCGTTTCTTGACACTAAAGAATCTTTTTAAGTCTTGTAATGTTATAAGAAAATATAAGCTTTTATGCTATATGCTTTATGCTTAAAATTCCAAAGCCTAGTTTTATATTCCTCATTTTTAAAGGGTCACCCACATCAGTCAATTAGTCTGCTGTAATTTATTGCTTTGTCTTATTTATGTCTTTTGGGTCAGACTGGAACCCGACACCAGAGCAGGTTTTTGGTTTGTAGGCCACAGCACGGATCTGCTGCATAGGGTTTCTGCCGTCCCCTCAGTCTACTTGCTTTAAGTGCTGCGTCTCAGTGATTCAGCTGCTACCAGCGTCTCGTCCCTAAATCCAGACTGCTCGCTTTAGGAAAGCGGATCAGCCTCTGGTGACACACCGCAATTGATGGCCCGCTGGAGGTGGTGCAGCCCGCGCTGTCAGTAGGGCGGTTCCACTCCAGGCTGGGGTACGATTTTGCGGGCGCTCAGCTGTCGACATCCACAGCTTTATTGCCGGCTGTAACCAAGTACTAATGTTTACAAGACTGAGGCCTATCAGGTTGTCCTGCCCTGTTATCGAGTTCAACCCACAAACTTCACCAGCTTCTCAAAGATCACTGCCTCTGCTGCTCTAAGCTGTATTAGAATATATCATGCTAATCGTTTTAGCTGCCATGCTTGTTTACAGATGTAGGCCTGTCATGATGATTACCTTATTAATTTCCTCACAATTTTTTGCTGATTTTTGATACTAGGAGCAGGCAATTTGGCCCTAAAATAATATCACAATATTTCAAGCTATTTTTGAAAATAAAAATATGCTTAGGAATGACAAACACTGTTTTTTTCAGTAATTTTAAGAATATACCATTACAACAAAATACATGTTAAATTTTTTGTATAACTATTTTTAGTAAATTAAAACATTAAGTAGAAAAAAAAATGTGTAAACTAAGATACTTATTTTTTTAAGTTATTAAGATTCTTATTTTGCATAAAATAATAGTAAGGTTACAGATTAAATAATGAAACAGAAAAATAAATAAATATAATATAAACAAACATACAAAAATAGGCTTGAATATTCTCATTAAATTGCAAAACAATGTTTTGAAAAAAAAAGGTTTCATGTAAATATTCACAAATTCCTCCCCAGTTAAAATTATTTGACAACTATGCAACAAAACAGACCATTAAAAATGTTTAGTTTTTAAGACATCACAAAAAATATTGTTTTTTGTAGCAGCTTAAAGTCTTTCAGTTCATGCTGTTGGGATTTTTCACCACACTTCTGTAGGGCGGGGTAATTCATGGCCTCCATGCTTTACAGTTGGCAAGGTTTTCCTTAGATGTCGCATTGGTTTCTGATGAAGTTGCAGTTAAAGAGGTTGCAGCCTATGAGAAAATGTTTGCACCAGTAACACTGTACACTGAAAAAAAGTTCATTAAACATCTTTTTGCCAGTTACAGTATATGTGAGTTTAGATTTCTCAGTCTTTCAGGTCTCAGGTTGACCTCCACAGTTCCCCTGAACTGCATTTCTTAAATTACATTCTACACTGTAGAAACCGTAAATTTGGCCTTACCCTGCCTTGTGGCCATCAGATATTCTTCCCTTATCTCTCATCTTTTATCTATTGAAGGTTGGTTAGAGGAGCTAGTGGTTGCTAAGTGTTATCACTAGGTTTGAAGGAATACTAAGAATTTATAAAGCTTGGAAATCTGAACCATTGGACAGTTGTTAATTACAACTGATGGCCTTGATTTTGCTAATCAAGGTCTGAAAACTTGTTAATGGCAGCTTAGACCTCATTGTTGTGAGCGTTGGTTGTCATTTCTTACTGCTCTCAAATAAATAAATACGTTCTCTTCAAAAAGAGACAATATAAGGCCCACTTCCAGATGTATAATCCACAAATATTTATATGTTTTGTCTGAATTTTGCCCTTATATTCACAAAAAGAAGATCACTGTAAATCAAGCTTTTTAAAACACACTCTAAAGTGGATATTTAACATCTCTATTTTTAGTGTTTTCATGTGGACAGAGCTTAAAAAAAAATGCTGAAGTAGCAATGCGTGCATGTTTTTGGCTGTATCTTAAATACCCCCTTCCTGCTTATATATACAGCTCTGGAAAAAAATAAGAGACCACTTCAGTTTCTGAATCAGTTTCTCTGATTTTGCTATTTATAGGTTTAGGTTTGAGTAAAATGAACATTGTCGTTTTATTCTATAAACTACAAACAATCCAAATTTCAAATAAAAATATTGTCATTTAGAGCATTTATTTGCATAAAATGAGAAATGGCTGAAATAACAAAAAAGATGCAGAGCTTTCAGACCTCAGATAATGCAAATAAAATAAGTTCATATTCATAAAGTTTTAAGAGTTCAGAAATCAATATTTGGTGGAATAACCCAGGTTTTTAATCACGGTTTTCATGCATCTTGGCATGGTCTCCTCCACCAGTCTTACACACTGCTTTTGGATAACTTTATGCCACTCCTGGTGCAACAATTCAAGCAGTTCAGTTTGGTTTGATGGCTTGTGATCTTCCATCTTCCTCTTAATTATATTCCAAAGGTTTTTATTTTGGTAAAATGAAGGGAACTCATCATTTTTAAGTAGTCTCTTAAGAGCTGTATACTATATTTAGATGTAGAATCTTTAATAGCCTGTATATTAAATACGTATAGTATTTAAAGTACATATAGTACAGTACTTAAACAGTAATTGTAATAAGTGTAATTTGGGATTAAACATGTGTGGTGTGTTTAAGTCTCTTTTTATGAGGTACTATTAACTCATACAAGGCTAAAAGTTTTGTATCTGCATAGATGGAATTAAATTCAAAACAGAGGGAGGGAAATCTCCAAATAATACATTTTTATCCACCCCTCCTCTGTCATGTTTATGAAATTGCTCCCTGTACGAAAAATAATCCTCTTTGTGCATCCTGAAAGCTATTGCTGGCTTCTGTTTCTAAGAAAAGATCAAAGGTCAGGATTCTCTGCCTAAGCTCAGTGTTGACAGCTTTACATCCTGATGGTCCAATAAATAAAAATTTAAACGGGTGACATTTATACTGTATGTTCCTTTTAAAAGCATATAAATACAGGGCTTGCTTATACTGTATAGGCATTATGAAGGTTATTGAACTGGCTTGTTTCCAGACTTCTTATGTAAGCGTCTGTAGAGATGTATAGAGATCTATATTTAGAAGTATCAATGTTTTGTTTTGATTTATGGATGTTGGTTTCATTGCTGTGGCTAAGGTGGCCCTGGCTATCATGGCTAGCATTCCTATTGGCAAACGTACACGCATGCTTGGGAGGTGTAATTATCTGTCAGTGAGGGCATCTGGTTGAAGGAGGAGATAACAGATTCCAAGGGGCCTGGCTTCTGCTCTCGACTCGTGCCATATGAAGTCCTTTTTCTACACTCATGAACGTCCTACAGATTTATTTAGGCCTATTTATTAAGGCAAAGTCCTATTTTTTTTATTTGGAACCCTTATTTTTGAGTGCCATCCTTAGATGTGGTTGACATCCTTTTTGTTAGAAATGGGGCAAACCCTGTATCTTGTCCACGCCTAATTCCTCAGTGATTGGGAGCTATAGTTAGTAGGGTTGCAGGGAAAAATCGCTTTCAGATCGAAGCGCTTTTCTAACATTGAACGATTTAGAATCGATTCTTATTTTATAAAAATGTTTTTTTTTTTTTTTGCGGCTGCAGCTACTGTCGGGCGGAGCTTTTTAACTGACAGTAGCTGAGCTTTTTAACTGACAGTAGCTGAGCTCCGCGCGACAGTAGCTGAGCTCCGCGCGACAGTAGCTGAGCTCCGCGCGACAGTAGCTGAGCTCCGCGCGACAGCAGCAACAGGACAGGGAAAGTTTTTGCTCTTACTGCCCCTCCCTATTAGGCTACAGAGGGGTGTGTAGTGTCGTGTTTGTTGTTGCGCCGCTAAAGTGTGGAGGATGAAGAAAAAGAAATCCAACCGATTTGAAAGGATCGGAAAAACATCAAATCATGACCCCAAGAATCGATTCTGAATCGATTCTGAATCGAATTGAGGGATTCCCAAAGATTCACAGTCCTAATAGTTAGCCATTCGCTAGCTTCTTGTTCAGATTTTCCCATTTCACCTTAAATCATGCAGCAGACCCATGAGCTGGAATAATGTTTACTTCATTGCTTCCTTATTTAAATTTTGCCACTTTTAGTTACTGTGATCTTCTACTAGCAGTTTTTTAATACATGTTAGGAAGAAAGGGGCCTTAATACATTGAAATTTCTATACACTAAGAAAATACAATGGGTATCAGAAACTGTACCTAAGAAAATCCTGTATTATTTGTTGGCTTCTTTGGTCACTTGTGCAGCCATCTTGCCTGTAATTTTTCATAACCCTCTGTTTGGAGGCCATGTCACCCTCACCCCTCTATCCAATTAAGTATGCTAAGTGGTAGAGGCAAGGGTGAATTGGGTTTGGGCCAGCAATCATATAAATGTAAAAAAGGCCTCAATAATGTATTGGTTCTTCAGTATCGAGGTCACATGGGTGTATTGGCCAGATCCCACAGACAAATCGGCGGTATTAAGTAGATCTCCTCGTGCTAAATGTACCTAATATACTAGAAAAATTAATTTTTCTTAATTATTATTTTCTAAAGATTGAGTTGTTTCACAATTTTACGTCACTCATGTACTCTGAAATGGAAATATTCACAGCCTACTGCTTGTACATCAATACTGGCTGAACTGGAAAATTTGACCACAAAGCACCATCATGGTTAAAATTACAGACACAAATAGAAAAATCTTCCAAAACAAACCGTCTCAAAGCCAATAACAAACAATATCACACAAATCTGAAAAGAAGTGATGGAAAAATGAAAAGCTAAGTAGGAGTTAACGAAGTGAAACTACTAAAACCTGTAAAAATGCTGGAAAGCTTCACACTCACATGTTTATATTATTGAAATATCTTTCTTTCTGCTTACTTTCTGCTTTTTGTTTCTTAGTGTTGGAATAATATTTCAAAAATTGCATCAAATTACTGTTAAAGAATAGAAAATAGCTGTTGTCTTTCATACAGTAAAGAAACTCTAGTAGTTTAATTTAAACTGTTTGACTGTATTCAGTAAATCAGTATTGTCTTTCATTTTTTCATGTAAAATCTTTTATACTGTTTCCCAGACCCATTTTAATCCTAACTGAAGGCGGACAAGTATTTAAAATGGTTATTTTTCCTTTGAACCTGAATTGAATTCAAGATTAGTCTTAATGGGATTGATCAATATGACAAAATAGGGTTAAGGTTATAAATCATCTTTTCTTTTCTAAGAACATTGTGAAATATATCGTCAGTGTTTAACGCTTAGCATTTTGTGTACATGTCAGATATTTCAAAAATGTATCATGAAAGTGTCTTTAAATACCTTGACATAATTGTTTAACCTTATCCCCCAGCCCTATTAATTTAATATTATATCTTTCAGATAGTTTAAATCAGATTCTACATTTTCAGACTTTCTCACATCGTTAAAAAAACTTGCACATACTGTATTTCAGGAGATCTAAAACTATTATAAAAATATTTCATTTAATTATAACTGAACTGATTTTTTTTTTTAGAACCTTGAAAAACCTCTTACTTTCTTTAAGTTTTTGAAGGGTAGTGTTTTTCAGTGCTTGCACAGCAATAAAGAAATCTTGATATCTTGTCAGAATGTTTTAAAGATCCCGGATAACTGTCTTCCTGTTGGCGAATTTTTCACTTAGGGGTAGGAAATACAGTTTTAATCAAATTTGTGAAATCTTTGGAATGTCAAACCATAAAACATAATTTTAGGTACTTTAGGCCGGTATTGAAGTGTTGGCAGCATTTCAGACGATCTAACTTCTCTGTTCCAGTATGTGGAAGTAAAACTCGCTCAGTCCGACCCCAGCAGAAAGCTAATATTGGAAAGCGTATCTGGAAAGTGGTTGCCTGGGATTGCTTGCTGTGGCAACACTGTGCTATGCAGAAGTAAGCATGGCCTTTGGCCTTTTACCTTGAATGAGCTGCAGATAAGCTTATAGCAAAGTTTTCCATTACTGGATATGTTGGCTATTTGTACAGAACTAATTTAACTATTGCAACATTGCTTAGTAAATTTCAACTTTGGCCTCGTGAACCAGCTGCTGGATGTTTGTCCAATTTCCAAGAAAGCAATACATAATGTACAGACCACATTAACTCTTCTATATTCTTTATTTACTAATATTTTAATTTACCGAAATTCACTCCTGTATGTGGTAAACCATACATTTAAAACCATATGGTGCCATTTTTGAACTAGGACCCATCCTGAGACATGGCAAATTCACACTGTAGCATCAATCTATTGTCCAATGAGCACTACAGCAACTGCCTGGGACACCACAGCATCATTTAAAAACCTGCATGTTATACAATAGGGCTACAACTAATGATTAATCGAAATTATGTGTCGATTAGTTGGCTATTATTTCTGCAATGTCCCCTATCTTTAATAACATGAGATTTAAAAAACATTTAAATGTCCAGGCGTTGTTTAAACATATGTTTAGTGAGTAAATATGCAATATCTTCTGTTTGGGCACTTTTGAAGACACAGACCAAGTTGAATGTAAATTGTGTGAGTGAGCCATTTACCCATCTCCTATTGCATTTCTGTACTTCATCTCCCAGCACTTTGTGTAATGTGGTACTGTTACAAATGCCTAGTACAGTACAGTCGAGAATTTAATTTAAACTGACATTGTGGATTATATTGACTAAACGTTGCAGCCCTAGTATACAATAGCATCTACCATAGCAACCACTTAACAACTCCACAGCAACCATTTAGCAATACTGTTGCGAGCAGTCAGAAGCTCCAGGTAAACCACCTGCAATATTATAGCATTTTTTTTGTTCATTGAGGGTATTATTTTGTCCCCACAATTATTTTATATATAATGCTTTACCTAAAGCATAGCCAGCGAGGTCAGCTTGACCAACTGCGGGTTGCCAAAGCGGTGAGATGTGATTAGTGGCTGAGAGGAAAAGAGGCTCAAAATAGGTTTCTATGTAGAAGCCCAGAGCTTAAGGGGAGCTGGAGATAGAGGGGGGTTCTGTTGGATAAAAGAATCTGGCCTCAGTTGAAGACTGTAAGGCTTCGTTGGCAGCCTGCCATAGCTCTGCTGGTTGTGGCGGTGTGGGGAAAGAAAACAGGGGGGGTTGCATCTATTCCTCCTGTTCCCCTTTCTTAAGAATGCATACTCACTTGTTTTTTTTAATACATTGTCAGTAAATGTTGGCAATACTAAATAGTAATGGATCAGTGTATGGACCAGACACAGCAGTGCTGCTGGAGTTCTCAAAAACGTCAGTGTCATTCTGTGCCCATTGATAAAGGACTAGAAGATGAGCAACACAAATTGAGCAGCAATAGTTTTAGAGCTGTCTTTGACCTTACAGCAGGGGTGTCCAAACTTTTTTTGTTGGGGGCCAGAAGGAGAAATAATTTTCAGTATATCACTCTGTAATACAACAAATAATGAAATATACCACTTTAAATAATACTTTTTTCCTGATTATTTCATTTACACACCATTTTACTTGACTAACTATCTTTATCTTTGACAGTGTTGTGTAAACTAAGATTTTTCAAATTGATGTTTCATTTCATGATGTCTCTTAATATTAAACTCCTTAATTACGGGAACTTTTAGACTCTTTTGCCCTGTTTCTCTGCGCTAGAAATGCGCACCCTCTCCGCTTTAAGACTCTTTGCCCCGTTTTTCTGTGCTAGAAATGCGCACCCTCTCTGCTTTTAGACTCCTTGCCCCGTTTTTCTGCGCCATGTTCTCACCATGCCAACTTCACCATGCCAGTGTCACTGCAGTGCTGAGAATAAAATACCATCTAAAGATGACCTGATCTGTGGAGGTCTTCTGTGAGATCATGACCTTTGAAGAACAGGATGAAAGGAGGATAATAATTAAGTATTCAGAGAAACAGATAGTAATTAGCTACAGAACTACAAAGTACTTTTATTTGATCCTATATAATATATTATAATCCAGCTTGTCTTTCCGCTGTAGAGGAATAGTACCAAAATAATAGAACTCTCTGGAGTGTCTGGAACAGATAAAGTTAAAAAAGTTGGCACTATGCCTAATCACAAGCAGCAGATATAGAGTTATAAAGCCACTTAGAATTAAGTTATGTACTTTTACAATGAGGTAGGGTGGTAATCATCTAACATCCTGAACTCACCTTTTTTTTTGTTCGCCTAATGCAATCAAGCCCTTACAAAAAATCTCCAAAATTTAGTAGAAAGATTTTCTTGAAAAGTAGACACAGTTACTCCAACAAAAGCAGGACTTAATTTCTGTAAAAACAATGAATGAGCAGGTGTGACAATACAGCAGTGACTAAGGTATTCAGCCTCAGGGCTCTGAGTATATGCTACGTGCTTTTGTTCCGTTCACACTTACAAAAACGCTTTATTTGTTTGCTACAGAGAATGGTGACATCACTAGTTGAACAGCTGGTTTTGATAAAGGAAGGAAAGAAAGAAAGAAAGGAAAATGTAAAGTGAGCGACATGCAACTGATCGGAAAAATGCTCTTTTATGTCACACAGGGTTTCCCCCTACTGTGCTTTATAGTTAGGGTGACCAATTTGACAACAAATAAGAAAAGGTGATTCACCAACCTTGCCAAAAGGCCTACCTCACTGGTACTGCTGAGGAAAATGTATCATAATGGCACTGCTGAGCTAAATACATGATTTGAATAGCTCTACTCTTGTACATTTCTGACTAAAATAGCACTGCTGAGGTAAATGTGTGACTACAATAACACTGCTATAATAAAGGTATGATTAGTATAAAACTGGTGAGGTAGGTTTATGATTTGAATGGGACTGCTGAGGTAAATTTATGATTTAGAGTTGCGCTCCTGAGGTATATATAGCATTAGAATTGCACTGCTGAAGTAAATGTATGATTAGAATAGCACTGTTGAGGTAAATATATGATTAGAATAGCTCTACTGAGGTACAATTCTGACTAAAATACTGTATACTGTACTGTATGTTTTCAGATAACAAAGATTTAACAGACAAAACTCATCTACAGCTGTATAAAAGCCTGTCAAAAGACAAACACAACCCTGACCAAAACAAATTGAATTGCGTAAACATGCTTGGCCTGGCCATATGTGTCTCACACTGAGGATCTCTAGGGGTCCCAGAGATACTCCCTGAGGCACTCCCCACCGCGTCTCTTGTCTCATGAGACAAGGTTTGTGCACTCTCACGACCTGAGGCAGCATCAACAACCAGAGCAAACACATTCCTCTAGCCTTCCCAACATGTGACAGGAGTGTGGATTGAGTGTCTTTCCACGCTTTGCCAAAGCTATTATTGTTTTGTTGATGTCCTTCTTATTTTTATCCCGGTTGCATTCTGGTTTGCAATGACGAACCAAGGACTCAAAGTCCTCAGTTGGGTTCTTTTGTCTCTGAAATGTTACCAAGCCTTCTACACACACAGGTTCAGGGCTTTAATTGGGTTTAAACACGAAAGGGTGAATGTATCCTGTTTCGCTCCAGATTAGATCACAGAACATTCATGGAACCTGTTAAGCCAGTGTGAATGCATTTCGAATGCTTTGGTTCGCTGCACCCTCCACTGTGGAAAGACCTCATGCTGTTGGACACACCATAAGTCCTAGGTGAACACATACACACACACACACACACACACACACACACACACACACACACACACACACACACACACACACACACACACACACACACACCACACCTAAAATACATCTCAGATGCTTGCACTTTGATGCTTGGGTTTATTTCTGCTGGTGAGGCCTGTATTTTGAGATGGAGGTACCAAAGATAGGGTTTCTCAGGAACAGACTTAGCACTCAAAGTGTTTATGGTCTTGACAAGCGGGGTGATATCATTTAACCTTTATATTTAGAAATCGGAACAATGTGGAAGCCATCTCACCCAAAGTATATAATGCTTATGCAGCTATAACTGGAATCTATGGCAAACATTTATCCATGGGTTTAACCTGGAGCTGAACAGGTTGAGGTGATTAGTGCTGTGGTCAGGTGACTGACATAATTATTAATAGGCCTTGCATGTTTTGTACCATTCAGTAAAGTCCTTTCAATTGCTAACTGTGTTCACATTTTACTCCCTTTCTTACATTCTTAAATCTATCTAGCTTTAAAATGAGCTATTAAGAATGTAACATTTTTTTGTTGCAGAAAATGGGCAAAAAAATAACTTGTGTGGGTTCAGTCAAATGAGCAAAAAGACTAATTTACTAATTTATTTAAGTCCATATTGAAGTGTTTGATTTAATATTTCGCGAATGAGCAGCACTTTAATATGTATAGGTCCATTTATGATTAGAATAGCTCTACCAAGGACAATGCATGACAAAAATAGTACCGCTAGGGTAAATGTATAATTAAAATAGTTTTACTGAGGTCAATGAACGATGAGGCATATGCTTGATTAGAATAGCTTTAGTGAGGTACATTTGTGACACAAATAGGACTGCTGAGGTATATTTATGACTAAAATAGCTTGCTGAGGTACATTTATGATCTGAATAGCTCTACTGATGTAGATACATGACTAAACTAGGACTGTTAAGGTACATTTATGGTTAGAATGGGTCTGTTGATGTAGATGTATGGTTAACAGGTGCGTAGCAGCAAATTTTGGGCCCTGTACACTCTCAATGTCAGTGGGCCCCTATCCATGCCAGTACACAAGGAAAGTCCACTTTTCCCCCCACTACCACGCCCATGATCACTAAAATAGTACTGCTTAGGTACATGTATGATTTAGAATGGGTCTATTGAGGTAAATGCATAACTAAATAGTACTGCCAAGGTACATTTTATGATTAGAATAGCTCTACTGAGGTGGATGTATGACTAAAATAGTACTGCTGAGGTACAGTTCTTAGTAGAATAGCACTGCTGAAGTAAAGTCATGACTAAAACAGCACTGCTGAGGTAGATATATTGTGCTTTGTTTGCAATCCATGTTTTGTGTTGGCATATAGACATACCTTTATTTTCTCCTGAATAAAAAAAAGCATTTTAATGACATCTTAAAGCAGTGTTTCTCAATCCTGGTCCTTGAGACCCACTGCTCTGGACATGCTACTGTGTTTCCTGCTTAAACTCACCCACTATATCTTAATAATGGGTTATTAACAAGCTGATTTGTCAGATTAGGTGTGATAAGAACAAGGAAAAATATGCAGTAAAATATGCAGAACAATTGGCCTCCAGAAGCAGGGTTGGGAAATGCTCTCCTAAGGGACTTCTTAAAGCAAGGTGGCGCTTTGTTTGACTGAAGTTGAAGTTGATCTGAAATTACATGACAATGTGCAATAAATGTATTTATTGTATTTTTCTGTTTCAGTGTACAAGTCTCCAGAATACGAATCCCTGGGTTTCGACCTGATCGTTGAGAGACTCGTCTCTATTGGCTACCCACAGGAACTGCTCGGCTTCGTTTATGACCCCTCCTTCCCTACTAGGTAAGCTAGTCCATTTGACCAGTGTTTTTTTTTTGTATCTTTGAAATGTGAGAGATTAATAAAGAAATGGCTACTAATTAGCTTTTTATAAAAACACTGTCTTTCTCTTCTTCTTCTTCTTCTTCTTCTTCTCTCTGCTGCAGAGGACTAGTATTTGACACCATGTACGGTAATCTCCTGAAAGTGGACGCCTACGGCAATATCCTGGTCTGTGTACATGGCTTTAACTTCCTACGTGGGTAAGAAGAAATGTAGCTCTGGATTATAATTAGTCAATTTATGTATAACTCAATTTATGTGAAATACCAGAGGTGTTAACATTCCAGAGTGTCTCTGAAATTGATGGTTTTAGTGGGTACAAACCATAGACTATGTATTTAGGAGTGGATATTACATCCCTGTACAGGTGAAGGTTAAAATGCTTGTGCAATAGAGGAAAAGGAGGTGAGGTCATGTGGTTGCCCAAACACTGCCCATATTTCTTAGCGGCTAGTGAGAAACCCTCCTTTTTAGCATAGCACAGTGCATAATGACTGAATAGGTAAATCAGCTGCTATTTATTGTCTTGAAATACCTGCATATTCACAATATCAGATGGTCAGTATTAGCTGTCTTGTCATCTTGCCTACAGCTGAGAATCACCTCATTGCCCCTCCTCTTTTAAGTAAATTTAGGATTGCATCGAAATGAAACTAAACAGAATATACGTAGTAGGTTTACAAATGTGAGAGGAGTGTGCAGAATTGACAGGGCACAACTAAAAACTAAACAAAATAATGCATTTTAATTTAAAGTTTACTTTATGCTCCAGTTACTTACATGGGAATGGACAGGGTTAAACACTGTACTGCTAGCCACTCACCAAAGGGAATCGGAGATGATTTGGCTTCATTTTTAAACCAATAGTGACCAAGTCCACTGATGCATAGTGTATGGTATAAACCCAGGTTCTTTGGTCTGAGTGCTCATAGTGTTTCCTCTGCCTTTGATAGGCCTGACATCCGAGAGCTCTACCCCAACAAATTCATCCAGCGCGATGACACCGAGCGCTTCTACATACTCAACACTCTCTTCAATCTTCCAGGTGGGCTTCTTTCCAGGAAAAAATGTTTGCTATCACCTGTATCACTCACATAAATAAGTCATTGGCACACTGAACTTATTAATTGGTTGTGCTACTTTTAGCAGCAACAAATATAGTCAAATGCATCATGTGTCCAACTGTTTGCAGACACCCCTTATAGTGAGTGCATTCAGCTACTTTAAGCTGCACTCCTTGCTGATGCAGATGTGCAAATGTACATATATAGCTCTGGAAAAAATAAGAGATCACTTAAAAAAGATGAGGTTTTGTTTTATTTTACCAAATTTAAAACCTCTGGGATATAATCAAGAGGAAGATGGATGATCACAAGATTAACTGCTTATTTTTTTGCAACAGGAGTGGCATAAAGTTATCCAAAAGAAGTGTGTAAGACTGGTGGAGGAGAACATGCCAAGATGCATGAAAACTATGCTTAAAAACCCACCAAATATTGATTTCTGAACTCTTATAAATATGAACTTTTTTTTTTTTGCATTATTGTCATTAGTTTTTTTGTTATTTCAGCCGTTTCTCATCTTCTGTAAATAAATGCTCTAAATGACAATATTTTTATTTGGAATTTGGGAGAAATGTTCAGAGAAAATCTGAGAAACTGATTCAGATTTTTTTTCCAGAGCTGTATATTGTGATTTTATTAGAAAACTGCACAGTTTTACAGACCAACTAAACTTGATAATTAGTTAAGTCAGATGTGTTTAAGCAGAAAAAGCTCCAAATATCACAAGAATCCAACCTTCCAGGACCGAAATGTCCCGTCCTTGATCTAGACTGGTCTAAAACGTTCTGATTTATGACTTTTCTGATCATATTGGTGAAACTCCAGCTATGGTTTCATTTTCATTTCAACCTAATGCTTTAAATGACTTCAATTAAAGCTGAGCTTGAAATGGTTTATGATTATTGGATGTTGTATATTGCCTATAAAAAGGTTGGCCAAGTCAAACAGTAGTAAGGAAGAGAAGTACTTGAGTTTATAGGGTCTTTTAATTGTTTTTCTTTTTTTCTTTCTCTCCTTCCTTTCACACAGAAACCTACCTCTATGCCTGCCTGGTGGACTTCTTCTCAAACTGTGACCGATATGCAAGGTGAGAAATTCAGTGCTAGTGGCTCTGAAGCAATGTTACCTTGGACACTGCATCGACTACATATGCGGATGAGTTCATACTCCATATCTCTCGAGTCTCTCACTCACTCACATATGTACACACACACACATACTCTTGTTGGGAGAGGCTTATCAGTCAAGTGTGTCACTCGCTGATAAGGAAATCATAGTGTGGCAAAAATCCTTTCCCTGCATGCTTTAAAAAAATCTGTAGTCCAGTAAACAGGCAGTGTACAGGCATGACGTAACTAAAACAAATTAAAGCTTAATCCTTAATATCCTTAATAATTAATTTTATAACATATCTGTACTGTATAACATATATCTTAAAGAATAACTATACAATATACACACGAATAAGCTGCACTTAAAAGTGTGTAATTAATAATAACACTCGTAATTCCAGCACTCAGGTGTATAGCCTTAAGCCTATACAGACGTAATTGAGTGTTTGATTTGTTCTGGTATGGATGCATGTCCTCTGAAATGATTGTTGGTCCTTTTAGGGGGAGAGGGCTTTCCTGTTTGGCTCGGAACAACCTCAAACAAGGGAAGACTGTCCCATTTAAACCATGTCTGACTGTCGATAGTGTGTGTTATCTGGCCCAGCCGCAGACTCTTAGCATTGTGTCGCTTTTTTCCAAAACCCTTTAGCTGTGAGACAGGCTTCAAAAACGGAGACCTCTTCATGTCCTTCAAGAGCATGTTCCAGGACGTAAGGGACGCCGTCGACTGGGTCCACTTTAAGGTAGGACACTGAATACAATACAATGTAGCACAAGAAAAGTGGATGGGTTCCATCAAAAGGTGCTGTCTTGGGAACGGTGTATCAGATTCAAATGGTAATACATGGAAATAAAAGCATATATTCCTCTTTTACTATCAAAACTAAATGGTTTTAATCTTTCAGTTTAAGAAATAGCAATGAAAAAAATACATTTTAAAATAAGTGATTGAACACTGAACATTTATGCTACAAAAATTCGGCAACTGAAAATTAAATTTGTCTGAAAATGGCACAAAATTCACTTTCAGTTGCCAGATATTTGGTGTACACCTTTTATTACTCAGGTTTAATTAACATAAGAATGTTTTTTATTTTATTTAAATGCAATATATTGCCTTAAAGTATTTCAATATATTAAATTGTAACCCCTGTACACAGCCCATACACATGGCTGATGCAAAGGGAAGGATGTTGCTCTATTGTACTGTACAATAATTTAATGTTTGCCTAATATAATCTTGATCAGAAATCTAGATATTGCTTTATTTCGTCACTGTCCAATAAAAACACTTATCTCCATTTTTGACGATTTTTAGTTTACTACATAATTTGAACAGACGAACTGTCCCTCACACTGTGCCAAAATTTCTTGATGAACGGACCAATAGAAACTCTTCAAAATGACCTGAAATAAACTCTTTTTACATTGACTTCCATTGAAAGTTTACAAGGTTTTTTCTCTCTCCTGTAAAATTGCTGTTTTGGAGATAAGGGTTTTTTTATTGGACAGCGACGATTTGTATAGGATACTTGGATATTATTGGACTATTGTATAGTGTCTACAGATGTTTAAATTGTTAACAAATTACAGGGATAAACTATGGTTAAGTTTTGGTTAAAATAAGGAAGTCAAGTTTTGGGTTTGTCCTAAAATTTGGGTTAGGTAAATTTAATGGCTTTTTACTTTTTAATATACAGTATGTTGAAAAAATAAGCAGTAATAAATGCAAGCGAGTGTGTTAAGTGGCTACCGGAGCTCGATTTCCAAACACTGGTTAGTGTTTTCTGCCCCACCCGCTCCTTACCAGATTCGAAGTTTACATGGGTTGCCAGATTGGCGCACAATGGCAGGCAACAATGAGTCTTAATCTATGGCTTACCAGTGAATATACAGGTTTCAGTGTCCAAAATTCCCATCCCTAATAAATTTCCCAGCTATAGTTAGCAACCTTACTGAAGCTCAGTGATTACCTGATCATCAGAAAAATAAACTGCTATAATTAAAGTGTTAGCCAATGTTTTTGTCCACAGGGAACTCTGAAAGAAAAAACAGTGGAAAACCTGGAGAAGTATGTAGTAAAAGATGTAAGTATGTCTGTATGCAGGTTGCTTTTTCTTCATTATCGTTGCTGTGTAATTTCCTTACTATCATACAAAAATATGAGTAGAATTAAGTTGAGTTAACATTACGTGGTTCTTCTTCTCCAAAGCCTAAGCTGCCGTTGCTGCTGAGTCGCATGAATGAAGTTTCCAAAGTGTTCCTGGCCACCAACAGTGATTACAAATACACAGACGTGAGTTTACAGATATCTCACAGCTGTTACAACACAGTCACGCTTACATAACTAAATGCATGTACAGATGTTAATATAATAGAATTATCACAGATTGATTTAACTTTGTGTTATTTTTCTCTTGTGTGTTTAATTGCAGAAAATCATGACCTACTTGTTCGACTTCCCCTATGGGCCAAAGGTAAGTTTTTTTATTTGTCGCCCTCAGTTGACCACTGCCAGTAATTGCTTTGGTTGGCAGTTTGTGATGGCACTGATCTGACAGAATGCTGAAACAGATAGTAGGGAGGAACATAGAGAACACCTGGCTGATTTTGTAACAGTCTACGGCTGAAAAAGGTCATAGAGTTGATTGTAGCTCAACTTATGTAGATTATATTGTGGTGAATTTCCAATAGAATTATTTCCTTTTCTTTCTGCTTAGTAAGACTAGTTTAATGGTCTTACACTTTTTCTTTCAAAACAATTCTTTGACTGCAAATTCAATAGTGGAAGCCTTTGACTTTGAAAAGACTTAAAATGACTTAACAGACTGAAGTCTGACACCCTCTCACATTTAAAGACTTAACAGACGTTTTACTCACAGAGTAGTCACAGACTAAGATTTTACAAAGACTGGGGGGTCACTACAAGAATGCAGCTAGATTCTTTCTGAGATTATTTCCCACTCATGCTTTTGGTGGAGTTTAAGTTGCATACAACACATATAACATATTAATTTACAAATAATGTGTATATCAATACAATTATTTATCAGAGACTCACAACCTTTATCCCCATCAACAGTTTATTTTTTCTGTTACACTGTTAGTTCTTGATATTTTTTATAGAATACATTTTGTGTTCAGCTCTGATTATAAGCTTCTTTACCCCTTTTTTGCTACAACCTTGTATAGCAAAGAATAACAGTGTCACTCTATACATTTGCCTTTGTTTTAGATAGATGTAATGCAATAAAGAACATCATTCTTTCAAAATGTGTATTTATTAAACTTGTTTGTATTAAAAAAACACTGCACAAATAAATAACTGCAAAATAAAATAACTTTAAATAAAATGACTTTAAAGTACTACCAGTGTTTAAAATACTGTACATTGTATTAAAGTAATAACCTTATAAGACCCGTTAACTGCAAAATGTGTTCTTCTTTTGAGTTGTTTGAAAACTGTCACATGAAATATAGTCTTGCCTCTTCCCATAGCTCTTCTCCTATTAGTTGTTGACATTGTTCACATCACTGTTTGTGTAAGCTGAGTCTCAAGACTTGCGATAATATTAAACACTGTTGAGGACGTGACTGACTATGCTTTCAGTCCTAAACATCTTATACTGAACCATCGAGATGACGCAACCGCATCTCGATTGCAGCTCGACTCTACCCACACTCTCATGATTTTATCCCGACTTTTTGTCTGCGAATGAAAAAACGCTTAGGTGAAATCTTTAGGTGTAAGGCCGGCATTAGAAATGATGGGAGCTTGGAACTGGACTGGCCTGCCTGCAGTTCTGAACTGTCCCCAATAGAAAGTCTGCAGAGAATATTTTTAATGAAAAATCTGAAGAAAAAAACAGTGATCCTGTACTGCTGCACACTTAAAGACCTATTTGTTGGAAGAATAGCACAAAAACATGGAATATTTTGGGTTCATACTGTTTCTATTTGCATTTTCCATCCAGGTTTTTTTTCTCAGTTTGGATTGATGAAAAGTAAAAAAAGTGTTGAATCTGCAAAAAAAACATGCTGTATTTGTAACTTGTCAATTTTCCTGTGTGTGTGTTACACTTTAGCATGGATCTCCTCATCGCCCGTGGCAATCCTACTTCGACCTGATCTTGGTGGATGCACGAAAACCGCTGTTCTTTGCAGAGGGAACTGTGCTTAGGCAGGTCGATACGGTGAGTTCTTCAAACACACACACACACACACACACACACACACACACACAGACATATAGGGTCAGCAACAGCACTGCTCAACCTTCCAGTCTGCTGCACAGCATGCCTCCTCAATAACTTGGGTTGTCAGCATGAAGTATTGAGTGTTGCAGAGGACATGGAGTGCCGAGTTGAACAGAGTCTGAACAGAGAGTCCCCTGTGCTGTAACAGAACCGAGTGTGGCGATAATTAGAATTTTACTGACGTATAATGGTGGAGGCATAGGTTGTATTACAGCATTACAGTCATTTTACTGTGGAAAGAGTGAAGGGTACAAAGCAGATTACGATAGTATGATCCAATGTATGATAGTATGATCCAATGTTTAATAAAGAATTTAAAGGAGAACTCTTGTTTGAAATAAACTTGGATTGTAGTGTAACATGATAATAAGTACAAACATTTGTTGTACAGCCCACCTTTGTTTACCCCCAGCATTCTGAAAAACAGAGCTTTTAGCTTTTAGCTTATAAAAGCAGAGCTTTTATAAGCTCCCAACAGGCTTATAATGGCATGGTGTTGCCCAAGCCAAGTAATCACTTTTAAGAATTTTAAACCATTAACAAGCTCTGAGTAGCTCCAACAATCTAGTTTGGGCTATATTTGTGTAGTTTATTTTTATGAGTAATAGAAAAGTTATTTAAATAAATATATATATATATATATATATATATATATATATATATATATATATATATATATATATATATATATATATATATATATATATTATATTTCGTGGGGAATTTTACTGTAGGCCATTGTCTAGGGCAGGGGTCAGCAATTAAGTTATTAGGCCAGATATTTTCCAAGCCATTGGAAAAAAAAATCTGTTTTGGGAAATGAAGTGTAATGGGATGGAGCGCTACAGACTAGTAGCTCTGCAGCCCAGAGGGTTGTTGAACCCAATTGCAGAACAGTTGATCTCAAAGCACAAATAAATAAACACACAGCGAATCGAATACACTATGGCTGCCCTGGCTAGTGAATTGGGACACGGCTGGGAAAAAATGCCCTTATAAGGAGATAGGGAGCTCGAGAACGGGTGGAAAAACGAGAACCGACGGAAACTGAAGTCACACTGAGGGCGACAGATTGACGACCCCTGGCCTAGGGTTTCTAATACATTCGATTTGTGGCTGAAAACACAAGGGTGTATTTCACTCATTTTAGAATGGTGTGCAGCAAAGCTATAAGTGCAACCTCAGCCCTCCTGTGAAGAGAAACATCTAATGTACACTATAGATGTATACCTGCATGAATGTGCTTTTTTTTCAAATGTACTGTATAACATGTCTTGAAGATGTCCTTGATATGCATATAGAGTTGAACAAATGAATTTGTACAAACTTGAACAAATGAAGAAGATGCATTATTTAAGTGTGAAACAGTGTAAAAATGGTGTTGCACTGTCAGAAAGTGAGATCAATCCTTTTAAGGCTCACTTAAATGCCCTGGGTTTTGAAAACACTGATTGTGTTATTGGAAAATACATGACTCACTCTATGCTATCAGCAGACTAGTTATGTTGTGTTGTATTTGATTAATTGAATCAGTATGATAATCATATTCATTTTGTGGCTGCAAGCAAATACTTGTTAATCGCAGATGTATTTCATTCCTTTTCAAATGGTGCGCACCAAAGCTGTGAGTGCTAGTTCTGTCCTATTGTTGAAACATTTTAAAACTGGATTCCCTGGCTAAATTTTTCTAGTTATTGTAGTGAAATGTAATGAAAATGTGCGGCTAAGTATATGCTTGGGTATTTGAGTTTGTTATGCTTGATTGTGGATTTGCACAGCATTTCTCTGTTAACTGTTATAGACTACCGGGCGACTGAAGATTGGAACATACACTGGCCCTCTGCAGCATGGCATTGTCTACTCTGGAGGTGACACACACACACACACACACATCCTCACACAAACAAACATGCCACACATAGCTTATATTACACACCCACTAAATCCCCTCCTTCCACACCCAGAACACAGAGTCCCTTATACTTAACTCGCATACACCCAAAAACACTATAAATGACTCTTGTTCAGTGTTTAGTTTATCTATCACATTATCACATTCAGTGTTTATTTATCACATTATCATTGTTGCTATTGTTGCTGTTTCTGACTCTCCCTTTAATTATATTTATTCAGGTTCCTCTGACATCGTGTGTGACCTGCTGGGTGCTAAAGGGAAGGATATCATCTACATTGGGGACCACATTTTCGGCGATATCCTGAAGTCCAAAAAGCGTCAGGGGTGGAGGACCTTCCTGGTGATTCCTGAGCTGGCACAGGAGCTGCATGTCTGGACTGATAAAAGCTGTGAGCACACTGCAAAACTATTTAATGACGAAATAAGCCTTAAATCATTTCTAATTAGAATCATTTGGATGAATATAGGTGTTAGGGTAGCATTAAAGGCATATACAGGCTTTTGTAAAGCTGTCTTATAAACAGAGACTTGTGAGCTTTAGTAAAGGTTTTCCAGATTGTTCAATCACAGGGGTGCTTCAACCAAACAAATGTGAAGCTGTATCTGACTAAAAAAGTGATTATATGATAACATATACAGCTCTGGAAAAAAATACCAGAGACCACACTAAAATGATGAGATTCTTTGATTTTACCAAATTGAAAACCTCTGGAATATAGTCAGGAGGAAGATGGATGATCACAACCATCAAACCAAACTGAACTGCTTGAAGTTTTGCACCAGGAGTGGTGTAAATGAACTTTATGAATATGAACGTGATTTCTTTGCATTATTTGAGATCTGAAAGCTTTTTTGTTATTTGTCAGTGTCAGTATATCATGTGGTGCGACCTATGATATAAATTTAATGGTATTTTTTAAACTTTCTATCAATTTTATGTGAAAAAAGTTTGTAAAGTACAGATAAGAAGGCGACTGTGAAATAACAGTCGCACCACATGACATTTTAAGGTCAGTGTCTGGATAATACCGCATCATATTTATAAAATAAGAGTTGCAAGTTCAAATGGCAAAGCTGCGATAATATAGCTGGAGGGAAAGGGACAGAAAAAGAGAGATACACACTCAGAAAAAAAAATCTTTAAATATGAATAAATATAGATCAGCTGGGAATGAGGGTGAAATGCTTTAGAGATTGAAGGTTGAAAAGGATAGAGAGAGGAAATAAAGGAGAGAATGAGAGTTAGAGAGAGGTTAAAAACAGGGCTTTTATTCATGTCTCTCTCTCTCTCTCTGATTGTCTTTCACAGCACTATTTGAAGAGCTCCAGGGTCTGGACATTTTCTTGGCAGAGCTGTACAAGTAAGCAAAGCCTTCTTTGTGAAGTGTGTGTGCGCACATTTGTGTGTGTGTGTGTGTGTGTCAGGGCTTGTTTCAAACAATATCTTTAAATAGACAATATATGAAGCATTAATATTGCATATAGGTATTTAAATATACTGTATACAATATATGGAGCATTATTATTGCATAGAGGAACTTTAATCTACTGTATATAATATATATGAATATTATTATTGCATTTAGTTACTTTAATCTTCTGTATATAATATATATAAAGCATTAATATTGCATATAGGTACTTAAGTATACTTTATACAATATATGTAGCATTATTATTGCATAAAGGAACTTAAATATACTGTATATAATAAAGGTATTATATACTGTATATAATATTTAAACCATTAATATTGCAAACAGGTACTTTTTATATATATGCTATATAATACAAGTGGAGCATTATTCTTGCACATAGCTACTTTAATATACTTTATCTAACGTACTATATACTGGATATAATATTGGTCCTTAAATATACTGATTATATAATGCATGGAGCATAATTCTCACTTATAAACTGTATATTATATAGGAACTTAAATATACTAATACATATTGGAAATCTTAACATGGATACTTGTAATATATATTGGACCCTTTGACTCTGCTCTTGTTTGGTCACTAATGTGATCAGAAATCAGTCAACATGAATTACATATATTTGTATTGCTACATAAACATTTACATATACTGTATATGCTATATATATATGCATCACCCAATGTCCTGACATTGTATTAAAACAAATGTGTGTGTGTGTGTGTGTGCACGCGAGAGAGAGAGAGCAAGGGAGAGAATGTGAGCACTGGGCACAAAGTGTGCAGCGGTCAGAGGGTTCGTCCATCGATAAAGCATGGGGTTCACACACACGAGGGGTTATTTATAAACGCACTGACCTCTCTGTGTGCTTGTCCCTTTCCACTACCTTCCCTCCCCCTGCTCTCAGGGGTCTCTCAGGACTTGCTTCATTTTCTTTTTTCCATTTTCCCCCCCCTGTTTGTCCTTCTTTCATTCAATCCCTGAAATGACCTAAATGTTCTCTCTTTTTCTCTCTCTCTCTGTCTTTCTCTCACTCTCAGACATCTGGACAGCAGCAGCAATGAAAGGCCGGACATTAGCGCCATCCAGAGACGAGTGAAGGTATACACACACAAGATGCATATACATATTCACTGCCACAGACAAAAATGTTTTAAAAGGCATTACAATTGTGTACATGTACAGATGTTTTACACACCCAAGCACATTATTTTAAAATAGGAGTGGGTGATCTGGCCCTAAAATAATATCACAATATTTCATGGTATTTTTGCGATAACGATACTCTTGGAGATATGACAAAACACTGATCTAAAAAATATATATATTTCAGGAATACACTACTGCAACAAAATGAATAGTACATTTTATCATTGCATACAATATGATATGGCACACCCCCAACTGAGATATATTAAAAAATACAAGAATTTTATCAGATTTGTAACAGAAGTCAATAATCCAATGTCATGATACTTATAATCTCATATATCCAGGATTAAAGTAAAATAAATGATACTGGACAGATATAAACTGTCTCTAGTAGATATAAAATGGGAAATGAGAAGAGTGTGAATTTTTCTTTTGCTAAAAACAGCAAAAAGTAGTACCCTGATGTGATAATTAGGGGTGGGTGATATGGCACTATATTTCAGGGTATAATATAGTCCACAATATTAAAAAATGTTGGCAATATTATCACGTACAATACGATATGGCACATATCGTACATTTATCTGAGCATTCAGATTGTTTTTCTTGTTAAATCCAAAAAATGAGAAGATTTTCTTATTTTGAACAAAGTCATTGAGATTTTTGTTCTTATCTTGCATCTTATCTTAATAAATTAGTTAATTATATGATAACTACCCCGATAGAAGCTTATATACTGGGATGCCAAATGTCATTGGACAAGCTAAAGAACACTGCACTGTCCTGCGGGATATGGAATTTGGCACCTCCTGCCAAAGAGTTGCTTATCTGTACGCATAGACCATTCTAGCCAGACACCGCCAGTCACAATCATTGCCACCCACTCTGGTATCCACTGACAAGTTTCACTCAAACTCTGATAATTCATGTCATGATCACTTCTGGCATGTCTGTGTCAAACTTTATTAGAGGCCAATAAAAAAAAAAAATCTTTTACACCGATTTTTGTACACTAAAGGGTGTGTTTGTTTTTTGTCTTTTTCTAGAAAGTGACCCACGACATGGACATGTGCTATGGAATGATGGGTAGTCTGTTCCGTAGTGGCTCTCGTCAGACGCTGTTTGCCTCGCAGGTGATGCGCTACGCCGACCTGTACGCCGCCTCCTTCATCAACCTGCTCTACTACCCATTCAGCTACCTGTTCAGAGCCGCACACGTTCTGGTGAGAAGAAAACACACACATACACACACGCACATCTTTTAAAAAAGATCAATAAATAAATTTAATTCCTATTTCCTATGCAAAATGATCAGATTTTCGGGTTGGCGTTATTTAGAAAAAAGTATTGGTCACAACAAATTATTAATTGTTTACCGTTGTTTATGCAGAAACGTCTTTTAATGCCATTTTTGATTTTTTTATATTAGTTTTTTTTTTTAGTATAATATTTTTTTACTTTTTTTTAACCCCAAAAACACAGAATTGTCAGTATGGGTCACAATATGATGTAAATTGTCTGTTACCATTAATGAAATATCAGTTGTTCTGCGTTATGTATTTTTTTATTTTGTTCTTTTATAAAAGAAAAAATTAAATAATCAGTATTCGCCACAACAAGATGTAAATAATCTGGTATCATTTATGCAGAAATATGTTTTAATATAAAATAATATATTTTATATAATATACAGCAAATATACAGCTCTGAGAGGAAGATGGATGATCACAAGCCATCAAACCAAGCTGAACTGCTTGAATGTTTGCACCAGGAGTGGCATAAAACCTTTCCAAAAGCAGTGTGTAAGACTGGTGGAGGAGAACATGCCAAGATGCATGAAAACTGTGATTAAAAACCAGGGTTATTCCACCAAATATTGATTTTCTGATTTCTTTGCCCAGATGCCTCACGAGTCTACGGTGGAGCACACGCACGTGTACACGGACATCGAGTCGCCGCTGGCCACTCGCAACCGCCACTGCGTGGACTGCAAGGATGGGGACTGCAAGCGCAGCCAGCTGACACGTTCCCTCAGCGAGATCAAACCTCCACACCTGTTCCCTCAGACCCCGCAGGAGATCACACACTGCCACGATGAAGACGACGATGAAGAGGAGGAGGAGGAAGAAGAAGAGGAGTAGATGACGTGTCTTGCTTTGACCAGGCATGACTGATGACTGTTTCTGCTTCCCTGACGGAAAGTTTAGCTTTAGCAAAGGAATCAATCAAAGTGAGACAGATTTAGAGGAGGGATTGTGAGGAGATGACGAGGGAAAATGTACATTTATTACTATTAATATTATTAGAGTTTCTTTTGTTGTTTGTTTTTCCTGTTGTATCTATCCTGTTGTGTCTAGGAGGATGTGTAGCTTGAACAAGCCTGAACAGTTTATCATCAGTATCCGTCAGTAATTACTGAACTAGACTTTGGCTCCTTGCTATATATATAATAGAAAAAATGTTTAGAAAAAAAGAATTTAGGTTTGTTTTAATTTTTTAGATTTTTTTTTTAAGATGAAGTATTACTTGTGGAAAGGGTTCAGCAAGTAAAACGGCAATGCTGTAAAAAATAAAAATACAGTATAGTTTCAAACAAGCCACGGTTAAGAAACAGTTAAACAGGTTAATGGTTAGACGGTTAAATTCACACAAACGTAAAGCACATACTGTAGTATTACACTTACTATAAGCTAGCTTTAGCTTTCTTTTGACCTTGATTCAGTTCTAATAACGAGTTTACAAGAAGGCCGTGGAGCTGCTGCACAAGTCCTTTCACTATTATAAAGGGCCGGCCTGCATATAATATACTCGATCAGTTGGAGCTTGTTGCACAGAAGGGCTGGAGAAGCGGAAGTGCAAGTACCTCTGTATCTGGGTGTGAGGCCTCCTCGTTAGCCTGTGGGCCACACCTACTGCTAATGCTAATGTTTCAAGTTTGTTTTGTTTGTTTTTCGCTGCATTGAAAGTCACTGTTATAAATTTGCTCCTTTTTTTTAAGAAGAAGCAGCAGCAGAATATTTGGACCTCTATCAACTATGCATACCCAGCAAATCAGGGTCCGTCCATGTGTCGTTAGCTTACCTCCCCTCTTAAGCCAGTGAGCGCAGCACAGGAGCCTGACTAGCTTGGCTAAATGCTGCCACTTGCAGGACAGCAGGAGAAGTACAAGTTTAAGTACAAATCGTACAAGTGTGTAAAAGTGTGTGTGTAAGAGTGTGTATGAGTGTGTGTGTATCCGTGTGAGTGAGTGGGTGTTGCAGTTTGTTTTAAAGAAGCCAGCCCAGGCCACGGTGCCCCTCATTACAGGCCTAGTTGTGACGAGAATGTGAATGAAGTTTGGAGGGGCTGCAGCGCGCGGTGACGGCTAACGTGACAGCTATGAAAGAATGCTGCTAAAACACCAACACAAGAGCCACCCCGTTACCTGGCAACCGCTGGGCCGGACGAGCTGCACATGGCCAGCGGGATTTTAGTTTTTTTTTTTTTCTTTGGGTTTTTTTTTTCTGAATGTCAACCGCCAAGGATAGTGCTGTCAACAGAGGCACTCTCGCCTTTCTAACTTTTCTCTCTCTCTTTCACCTATGCACTCTCTACATATATTTGAGTCTCTTTCTTACATTCACTCTTTTGTATCTTCACCTTTCTTTCTCTCTCTTCATCTCATACTATAGCTTTCTCGCACACTCGCTTTCCCCCTAATATACTTTCTATTTCTTACAATTACCCTTATGTATCTTTACCCTTTTTTCTCTCTCTTCTTGTCATACTATTGCTTTCTTGCTCTCTCGCTTTCCCTCTGATTATACTTTTGATTTCTTACATTCTCTTTTTTTGTACCTTTACCCTTCTTTCTTTCTCTTCTTCTCATACTACTGCTTTCTCACTCTCTTGCTTTCCCTCTGTCATACATTGAATTTCTTATATTCACTCTTTCTTTCTCTTCTTCTCATACTATTGCTTTCTCGCTCTCTCGTGTTGTATCTTTACCCATCTCTTTCTCTTCTTTCTCTTCTCATGTGTCTTTCACACTTACACTTCTGATTCTGCCTCTTTTCGTTTTCGTTTTTTGTTTTCTGTCCTTAACTCACCCTCTTTCTCTCTTGCGCATGCTTATATTTTTTTTATTATGCATTCTCTTATTTTATCTTTTTATTTGTACCTTAAATTCTTTAGTTTTTTTTTGTGTTCTCTTTTCTCTTTTTTGCTTTATCTTACTTTCTCTCCTGCCTCTTTTGCTTACTCTTCTTCATATGTCTTTCATTCTCTATATCTTTCCACCTCCTTCTTTTATACTAGCTCAGGCAGTCCTGAACTCTTTCTCTCTCGCTCAAACTACTGCTTTCTTTTATTGTATGATTCCATACTCTCCCGATTCTCTCTCTCTTACACTCTCTCTTACACTCTCTCTCTCTCTCAAAAACATACTATTTATCTACCTTATAAATGACCTAGTATTACCATGCAGAATCTAACATGCTCTATTTTTGTACCATATAGTACCAAACTCGAAACACTGTCGTTCCGTGCCATTACCAGCATTCTGTCCATAACTGTAGCTATGAAATATCATGCATAAGTGACCTTGATATGCAAAAAAAAAAAGAAAAATAATAAGAAAGGGAAGAAAAACTTTAACCTTTGTAAATACTGTATTTTATAGCTGGTGTGAGAATAAGAGCATTTAAAAGAAGTTGTGAACAGATAGAACTGTAGTCTGTTTGAAGTCTGTTTGAGATTTAAAGAGATCAAACAGCGGAGGAGGACCTGAGGTTACCGTAAACAACATTAACGGTATTTGCTGATGGGGAGGGCAAACAAATAGGGCTGGAGTTGCCCTAGTAACCGTTGCCATGGCAAGGAATGTAGTTTAGACTTGTGTTTGTTGTGATTGGAGAATTTACTTTTGTGTGGACCAATAGCATTAAGAGCACGCTGACCAGTGTTTTTGTTCTTTTATTGTTTTTTTTTTGTTTGTTTGTTTGTTTTTCCCAACTAAACAAAAGTTTTTTTTTACATTTAATGTAAAGCTGAAGCTGAAAAAGCAATAGATACTACATTGGATGCATGTGACTCTTTTTTTATTTTATTTTATTATAATGTTTTTTTTAATGGATAAATACTGTACGAAGTTTTTGCATTGTTTTTACGACATGCAGTACTGTACATGCAGACGAGCTCGCTAACATCGGATAAAATGAAGCCACAGTGTAATATTTAGTTCAGCGTGTATTTCCAAATGTAGAATGCTTTTTAGATTTATTTTAATATATAACTTGTTATTTTAGACTAAATAATAGTAATAGTAAAACTGTTTTGTCCATGTAAAGGTAAGATAGACAAGACATAACTATTTATTATCTTGGTCTTACCTGAGGGTTGTCAAAACATTTCATTGGAAAGGGGAATGTTTCAGAAAGACTAGCAAATGTATTTCATATTGTTAATATTATTTTTATTATGTGAGATATAAATGCTGAAATATAAAAGTATAACCATTGTTTTGATTTTTTTGGTTTTGTTTTAATAGAACATAATAGAAACTGGAAAAGTGAATACAAGGCAGCTCTTTTAAACCAAAAACTCTCATCTTAACGCCTGGATTTCCCATCACATTCAAATAATAGACCAATCATATGCAACCACTGACTTAGTGTAGTGCTGGGCGATATATATTGTATATGTATCGGTATACCGTGATCCTGACATTGTAATACTGACATAGTGATATTGAGAATTGCTTTTCAGTAAGTGATATTTTAGGATTTGTGTGACAGATAATGAGCATTATACCCATGATAATGCTCAGTTTTAGTTTATGTCCTTAACTTGGTGCTTTTGATTACTTTGTGAATAGGCCTGTCCTGTTAACTGTTTTTATTGGACTATATTTTGTCCCAGAAATAATTGCGATAAACAATATTATTGTCATTTTAATATTATATTATATTATATAGTGGTGCGAGTTATAAAATTTAAGGCGCAAAACATACTTGATGCATGGATACGCCGCAGATTCTGCTTTACAAACCTAACGTACGTTCAAACATTCTGTAGTCCAAACTATTCGTACTCAAGGGGGTTATTGAGGACAAATCATAATGACATAATGAACAGTTAACTGAGAAAATAACACCAGCAATACAAGACAAATCAATTTGGCTTCCACTTTAGCAGAATGCAGCTTGTGCTTCATTTACACTTCAGAAATCAGTATTTGGTGGAATAACCCTGGTTTTAAATCACAGTTTTCATGCATCTTGGCATGTTCTCGTCCACCAGTCTTACACACTGCTTTTGGATAACTTTATGCCTGCACTCCTGGTGCAAAAATTCAAGCAGTTCAGTTTGGTTTGATGGCTTGTGATCATCCATCTTCCTCTTGATTATATTCCAGAGGTTTTCAATTTGGTAAAATCAAAGAAACTCATATTTTTTTAAGTTTTCTCTTTTTTTTTTTAGAGCTGTATGCATGGATTAATAGCTTATAGTTGCGTTAAGTATGTTTTGATCCTGATAATCAGAGTTAACACTAATTTAACACTAATATTGTTTATAATTAACACTGGAGAATTTATGTATAGGTATAGAAGTACATAAGAGTGTGCAAAACCAACAAACAAGCCAGGCTAGCTTGATTATTAGCTTTTTTTTAGTGTAGATAAACAGCACTCTTTATTAATGCTGCATATCATAACTTGCATATCAACTTTTCTTCTTTTAGTGATTTACTTTAAATACAAAATATTATGATAGCTCATGAAGATATTAAACAGTTACATTATCGCCCAGCCCTATGTTAAATATATCACAGTATTTGTCTGTTTTTTCTTTTGATCATTTGTCATTTTTAGTTTTAACAGAGGAAATTTCACACAGCTAAACAGATTTTGTACTGCAAATTTTGTTCACTGTACAAGTGAGATATCTGTTCTCTTATTTACTCTGTAATTGAACATGTGAAGAGCTTGTACAGTCCTTTTTGAAAAAAATATGTACAAGACTGTACTGCATTGTACCCACGAGACTCGATCGACTGACTTTCTGTTCATACCAGTGTTTAAAAACTGTCATTTTGTTTCTTTTTCATAGTTTACAGTTATGTGTGTATATTGTTAACTTTTCACCTAGTCATAATACCTACTGTATTTCTGTCTGTATTGAGTTGTGCTGTATTTTCTTAGTTTTTTCTTTTTTTATATATATATATATATTTCATGGTATTTTGGTATTCCAGTTTTTCTGGTCCTTTTCTCAGTCCTCTGGGATTTCTAAATCATTTCTAGGCGGTATTTTTGTTCTGTTACAGTTTATAGCACAGCTGTATTTGTATTCTCGGGCTCGGGAAGAGCAGCGTTATTGACTGTGCATCGGGATCCAGAAGTAATGGACTAGAAAACAAAACGCAGTATCTTGAATGCTTTTTGCATTTGCACAGCAGCAACTTTCTACAGGCAAGCAGAAGAACCTGAGTGCCAAACGCATATACAGTAATGTACGGTATTAAAAAGTACTAAAAACTTTTTTTTTTTTTTTAAGGTTCCGGCATGCTGTGATTTCTTTCTCTGTTCTTTTTTTTTTTTTTCACCATCACTTGCATGTGCTTGTACATTTCTACTTGTGTTCCTTTACCAGTTTTCCAAACTTTTGGTATTTTCCAAACCTTTGGCTAAGTTGCATTAAAATGTATAATAAAAAAGTAATTTTACATAAAATCTCTGAGTGCTACAGTCTTTGGATTTTTAACAGTTAACACAGTTTAACAGTTAAGCCCTAAACATTTTTGGTTATTTTTTTTGCCTGATATTTTCCACTCAAGCATTGCATAAACAGGTTTGAAATTAGTTTTTTGTTTTTAATCTAAACTTTTAAAAGGTATTTAGTTTCAGTTTAGAAAAGTATTCAAACCTTAGAAAATGTTTAAAATCTTTAAGAAAATGTTTAAAATCAGTTAAAAATCTAAAGATTTAAATCTTTTGAAAATAAATTCAAATCAGTTCTGAAAAATATCACTTTTTAAAACCAAACCTTTGGCAAAGTTGCATTAAAATGTATAATAAAAAAGTAATTTTACATCAATTCTCACAGTGCTCCAGTCCTTTGATTTTTAACAGTTAACACAGTTTAACAGTTAAGCCCTTAACGTTTTTGTCAAATTTCTGACTGATATTTTCCCCTCAAGGATTGTATAAACAGGTTTAAAACAAGGTTTGTAAAAGTAGTTTTTAAAAATCAAATCTTTTGAAAAGTAGTTTGAATATTTTTTGTTAAGTATTCGAACCTTAAAAATATTTAAATTGTTTTGAAAAATGTTAAAAATCAGTTTATTAAAAGATTAAAGTCCTTTGAAAATAAGTTCAAATCACTTCTGACAGATTTGAATCTATTTCCAATCACTGTTTAGATCCAAACCTTTGGCCAAGTTTCATTAAAATGTATAATATAAAAGTAAGTTTACATAAATTCTTACCTCAGTCATTTGATTTCTAACTGTTTATGCATTTTAAAAGTTAAGCCCTTAACATTTTTGTCATTTTTTCTGCTTGATATTTTCTATTCAAGCATTGAATAAACAGGTTTAAAACAAGGTTTGCAAAAGTAGATTGAATAATTTTCTTAAGAAATCGAATATTTTATAAAAGGATCCGTTTTTGAAAAGTATTTAAACCTTAAAAAAGGTTTAAATCTTTTTGAAAAATATAAAAAATCAGTTTAATAGAAGATTTAAAAAAATCAGTTCTGAAAAAGATATGCATCTATTTCCAATCACTGTTATAAAACCAAACCTTTGGCCAGGTTGCATTAAAATGTATAATAAAAAAAGTTTTTTTTTTTTTTTTTAAAGTGCTCCAAATTTAACAGGTTACTGTTAACCCATTAACAGGTCAGCATTTTTGTTCATTTTCCGCCAGATAATATGCACCCAAAACTTGGGGATTTCTTCTTAAGCTTTAAATCTTTATATGGTTCATGTTTGATAAGACATGTTACATATAGAAAACAGTCAAAAATGATTAAATAAAATAAAAATAAATAGACATCAAACATTAGACAGAAGATAATTACTGTTTTCTTGACTTTACAGTCCTCCTTATTTTTTAAAAACCCCAGCATTCAGTAACCTCCAGCTTTAGCTGAGCTCTGTCTACAAAACCGGCTGCCCTTTTCTCATCATTTTAAAGCACAGACTGTATGAGTGTAATGTGAAGCTGAAATATGAGAAGACAGCGCCAACCAGCGGCTAAATTATGAACTGATTCTACAGTACACTTACTTTACTCTAAATATATACTGTGCCTTTAGTTATTGCAGACCTTTTTAGTCCTCAGTACCTTTTTTAAAGTTTAGTTCTTGATTGGAGGTTTTGGCCAAAGAGTTCACCGGTTTTGTGGAGTTCACAGCACTTGTTTAAGGGCGTTTTTACCGCCAGCACTATTTGGTCCGGTTAAAACAGACTTGGGTGAGTTTGTACCCCTAGTGCGGTTTTATTGAGCAGGTGTGAAAACATTAATTACATTCGGGTGTGGATCAAAAGAATCGGACCGAGACCTATGGCGTCACGCCGATGTCAAAAGTCGGGGGCGCAAAAATGCAAGGTGAAAAACTTAACCAGCGTGTTTTAACATTTTGCGTGTGTAAATGAACTTCTCGTGAGCGAGAGCAAATGTGAAGCTCGCGAGCAAAAAACAGAAAACAGAATATTGCTCTCGAGCTTCATTTTTCTCCTCTCGAGTTATTTTTTTCCCTCTCAAATTCACAGTTCTCCTCGCGCGCTGTGCAAATTACCTGCGGCCCGCCTACCTCCAAGCCAACTAGCTATGCTAAAATCCAAACTACCCGCTCTCTGGCGCTGTTAGCCCGGGTTCAGTGACCGGCTCTCGCTCCAGGTACTAAACCCGCTTCTGGCGCTGAACGAGAGAGCTGGTCACTTGGGGGTAGGCGGTCCGTCACATTCGCGCGCATAAGTTCTCTTTTTTTGCTCGCAAGCTTCACATTTGCGCTCGTAAGAAGTTAATTTACACACGCAAACTGTTAAAACCCGCTGGTTATTTTTTTTCACCTGGTATTTTTGCGCCCCCGACTTTTCACATTGATATGACGCCATAGAGGCCTGCTAGAGGAGGTGGTATCAGTCCGGTCCCAAACGAACTCTGAAGCAGTTCACTTGTGGTTAGAAAGTGATCGGGTCTCGATCCGACCCAGCTATTAAATATACTCCTTTTATTTGAGCTAAACTGCTGATAAAGCGCAGTTTAATTTGACTTGATAAGGCCTAGAGCTTAGATTGGGCCCAAAAAAATAGACCCGACCCAGCCCGAACCATAAACTGTTATGAGCCCTAGCCCGACCCGACCCGCCCCATAAACGAGCTGTTTTCGGGCTGTTTGAATGAGCGAAATATGTTTATTAACACTGTAACATAGAAGCATATAACTATTATTTAATTAAAATGATTTTTAAGAACAGCTACACACAATGCTGCAAGTCAAACGCGGACAGAGAGATGAATCTAAGAAACAAACGAGAGAGAGAGAGATTTGCTCTGGTTACTTACAGGTAAATGTTCTCACACACTGTATCTTCTGTTTCTCTTTCATCTGCCTCGCGCTCATGTTGTAATCCCATAACGTTACATAATTCTGCAGTTTCTCAGTGTTTTCTGTCGTATTTTGCGGCTAGTGCGAGCGCTTTAAACAAGAACTAACGCCACGGACCACGAGGTGCTGTCGCTGTTGTGCCGAATCCGACTCCCTGCTGAATCCGACTCCGCTTCGCGAACAGAATCGGCACATCACCGCCCGCTGTACAACTCCGGGAGTGAAAACAGCGCTTATAAATAAATTAAACACGAAAATGAAGGTATTCTATCAGTAATTTCAGTTTGTTTTAGTTTTATAAGCACACAATACAGTTCCAGTTAGTTACGTTTTTTTCTTTTAATTATCGTTTTTATTAGATTCAGTTAACACAAATGTTTTTTCACTTTCAGTCTTCGTTATTTCCTTAGTTTTCCTTAACAATAATAATTGGTAACTTAGCAACATTGTGATTATCACGCCAGTGCTTTATATAAAATAAAATTACACACAGCTATGAACAAACGCTGTCTTTGCTGCTGCTCATGGTGTTTACCTGCGTGGTCTGTGCATCGCTTACTGCTCGCTGCAGCGCAACTATGTGTACATCTGAACTGCACTTCCCATTGAAATCACTATTTAAAAGCACAGTGGCAGATTTGCAGCATTTAGTGTTTAAGACAGACATGCACGCATGGTTTATTGGTGCGTATTTTGGTGTGTTTGGTTTATGCCTGTGTGAAACCAAATCAAACAGAGGGAGAAAATGCTCCAAGTAAACAAACTCGTCAACTGATTCGGAACTACGAACTACAGATGTGTAAACCCTCTGTGTTTTATGACCGTTTCACTGCAGAGTGGAATGTTGCTTTACTACTCTTTACACAGCTAAAAACTCCTCAGACTCTTGGCAGTCATATGGGGGTTTTGATTAATCTTTCTTTTCATTATTAGTTCCCTTACCAGTTTAAGAGTTTTACTTGGTATTCCTGAATTCTTCTTCATCTTTGGTGGCATACTTTACGCCTGATTTTCTGATCCCACTGTCAAAATACACCATTGAAGGACTTTTGCAATGCTCAGGGTATCCACTGTTCTGATTTATTAATGAAAACTTATTAATTGGATATGACTCAAGCTCTGTCCTCATATATCCATAAATTTCCCAGTTTTATGTATACTAGTGCATCTCAAAAAAGTAAATATCATTAAAAAGTTACTTTATTTCAGTAATTCAGGTAAAAATGTGAAACACATAGTATATAGATGTATTACACGCACAATTATCTATTTTAAGTGTTTGTTTATTTTATAGTTGATGATTATGGCTTACAGCTAATGAAAACCCAAAAATCAGTGTCTCAGAAAATTAGAATATTATATAAGACAAATTGGTACTTTTGGCAGTGTGCCAAGTCCTGCTGGAACATGAGGGAAGCATGAAGTGCTTCATCAACAATAAAAGTTGTTAAAAATAAAAGCTTAAAATAGATCACTCTGTGTGTAATACAACTATATAACATATGAGTTTGATATATGGGGCATAAAAAACCTGTATTTATCAGCCAGTAGAAAAATAGGGAAAAAAACTTTACTAGGGCAAAAAAGAGCATCTGCAGGCAATGCACATATTGTGCAAGAACAACTGTGAATTCAAGAAGAAAAAAAAAACACTTAAAAATGAGAAAAATGAAGCTTGAGATCAATATTTTGTTTAGTGTGCACTTAATTTCTTTTTTTGTGCTTGCAAGTTTAACAGTTGCACTCGTGAGAAGGAAATTTACACACGCAAAATGTTAAAACTCGCAGGTTAATTTTTTACACTTGGTGTTTTTGTGCCCTGGACTTTTGACATTGATGTGATGCCATATCTGATGTTGTGTTCTATAGGTAGGTACCCACTTTAGAATTTGATAACCTGTATTTGATTTTACAGGAAAGAGTAAATTTCTATTCTTAAATTTTCATCTATTCATGTTTTTAGTTTTAGCCACACCCCTCTACAATGAGTCCACCACTGCCACTTTTCTCCTCTTCCTCATATTCAATCAACCCCATGATTCTGATAACACACAGTGATCATACACACATGGATGGCTGGAGTCTTTATAGAGTCTTTTTAATGTGAAATGGTTTTAAACCATCAGCGCAATGGTTTAAAAGCCGCAGTTGCTGTTGTCATGTAGGTATAAGCAAGTAGTTGCTAGTTCACTGTATGCGACCATCAAGGCAATTAGGAATCACTTACACACAGAATGCATAGTAATAGAATCTTTCAGTTGATTGGGCTGCGTTTAGCCGCACGCTCGTATCCCACGCGAAGGAGGCAGGGATACAAATAAATTAGGCTCTTTTTTGTTTATAGGCACGCTGCTGGTGAAACAGAGATTACACAACACATTTGGGACTGAACACAAAACTTGAGACTTGAGTGAATGCATACAAATATATCTATAATTTACAACACACACACATATATACAGCTCTGGAAAAAATAAGAGACCACTTAAAATGATAAATATAATCAAGAGAAAGATGGATGATCACAAGCATCAAACCAAGCTGAACTGCTTGAATTGTTGCACCAGGAGTAAAGGCATAAAGATATCCAAAAGCAGTGTGTAAGACTGGTGGAGGAGAACATGCCAAGATGCATGAAAACTGTGATTAAAAACCAGAGTTATTCCACCAAATATTGATTTCTGAACTCTTAAAACTTTATGAATTTAAACTTGTTTTCTTTGCATTATTTGAGGTCTGCATCTTTTTTTAAATTATTGTAGCCATCTCTTATTTTCTGCACATAAATGCTCTAAATGACAATATATTTATTGGTAATTTTGGGAGAAATGCTGTCCAAAGTTTATAGAATAAAACAACAATGTTCATAAACCTATAAATAGCAAAATCAGAGAAACTGTTTCAGAAACTGAAATGGTCTCTTAATTTTTCCAAGAACTGTATATATACATAATAGATCATATCTATTATGTATATACATCTCAATAGATCATCTTTTAAATAGAATATGGTTCATTGCACTTGTTAAAAAAATTAATATGATTTTTTAAAAGGCAAAATGTGATAAAAAGGTGTAAAATGTTCTGTACCATATGCCTGATTTAGAATAGTAAAAATAACAATATCTGCAATATACATATATGTAAAAGACCCTCACCAGTACACACACAGCAATGTATTATATATAGCCGGCATGTGCATGGTATAACATCCATACGCGCGAAGGCACATGTACACACATATACAGTACACACATGAATTTTACAAAGTGTGTTCTTGGCATGTGCTAATAATAATAATAATAATAATAATTATATCCACAGTCATGTTTTCTGTATATATATAGAGATTTAATATATATAAATATATACAGCGGTATGTGGACGTTTGGGCACGTCTGCCAGTAGACACATTTTGTTGTGTTTTTGTTTATTTGAATTGAGAAGTAGTAAATGAACTGCCTCTGTAGCTAATCATAAATATAAAACACTGTATATCACTTTCCACAGTACCAGTCAAAAGTTTGGACACACTTTCTCATTCAGTGTTTTTAATACTTAAGTCAGACTATGAAGGAACACATAATGATGTTGTTAATGATGTTGTTAAACAAACCAAATCTATTCTGGGTTGATATTAATTTGCGGTTTCTGAGGCTGGTAACTCTGATGAACTTATCCTGTGCAACAGAAGTAACTCTTGGTCTTCCTTTCCTGGGGTGGTCCTGATGAGTGCCAGTTTCATCATAATGTTTTTGATGGTCTTTGCAACTGCACTTGAGAAGTTCTTGACATTTTTCAGATTGACTGACACTTCACAACACAACTGATACTCTCATACACATTAAGAGGGCAAGAAATTTAAGTAATTAACTCAGGATGTGCAAAGCTGTCATCTATGCAGGAGGTGCTACTTTGAAGAATGTAAAACATAAAACATTTTCTGGTTTGTTTAATAATTGTTTTGTTTACTAAATAATTCTGCATGTTTTTCTTCATAGTTTGGATGACTCTAGTATTAATCAACAATGCTGAACATCTTTAAATAATGAAAAAACACTTAAGTTAAGGTGTGTCCAAACCTTCACTGGTAAAGTAAATATTCAGCAAACCCTAATGCACAGCTATTTTGTCATATCATAGTAAAATAAACCATTTTTACTGAAAAAGGAGGTTGTGCAGCTAAATTGGAAAGAACAAGGGATGAAAAACAACAAACAGGACGTTTGGCAAATGTCTAAACTCTATGGCTTGGGTGGATGTAAAAATAAATATGAGTGGATGAGAGGAATGAGGGCTAAAATAAAACCTTGGCAAACAAACAAGTTCAGGACAAAATATTGGTGAATTTGTTCTCGGGGACCTGCCCTGAGATACAATTTCGAAAACTGTGTTTATCAATCGCACTTTTGCATTCTATTCATTATTTTTTTATATGAAAAAAAAAAAGAAGTAAATTTAGGAAAGTTTAGACAAAAAATTCTGTCTGGTCAAAAAGCTAAATACATATTTAGACACCTTACAAAGTCCATACGTAGTCCATATTTCCTTAAATGAAATATGGATCAAAAACAGCATTCAGAACCTTGAATCTGCTGTAATTTTGTCAAAAAATTAATCAAGAATGTAAATAACACACTGTGTGTGTTCATGTACTGTCCTCTTAATAAAATATACTACTGAATGTAAAGTCACATGACTCCACCCTGTCTAAGCAATTTTAGCACCAAAGAAAAGAAAAGAAAAAAGCCCATGTCAAATCTTCATCTTCTGGTATAGAGTATTTTTGAAGGGTAAAGTTCTATACATTTACGAACATTTTGTTTTTGATGTAAATGTTTAGATCAGGGGACTGTGAGGGTCATTTTAAAACCTCCAGTTGTATTTCTTCTAGATTTAAATATATTTTTCCCTTCACCTGTGCAATATTGCCATTGGCACCGGAGGCAGCATAACCCCTAAAATTAATGCTACATCCACCACCATGCTTCACAGTTGGTAAGGTGTTCTTTCCATGAAATGGATATTTAGCTTTGGTGACTGTGGCCAAAAAGTTATATTTTTGTAGGTTGATGACTTTCCTTTTTTTTTTATTTTGTTGTCATGAAAGGTGCATTAGGATGTGCTGAAAGTATTTTGTCTGAATAGTCAAAGAAGCTGCATTAACTGCTTCTCAATTCTATATACATATACAGCATGTGTGTCTGTGTGAATGAGTGTGTGTGTGTGTGAATGTGTGTGTTTGTTATATACAATAGACTTATAAAATAAATAAATACAGGAGGAAAATGCTCTTGGGTTCATGGTTTCCTTCAAAGCAGTATTTGGCACAGTCTTTGACTCACCATATGACAGTATCGGCCAACGGAGAAAAAAAATGGTCCTTTTTTGAGTCTGTGGTCTTCCGCTATCCCACAATCCTTCCCGGCACCTTAGATGGGACAGTCGAGCGGTAGGCTCGTGGCCTTTACACGGAAGGGGAGGGTGTCCAAGCTCCAAACTCTTTGGTCTGGTGGACAGGCACACAGCAGGGTTTATGTGGAACTGAACCAGCTGTCCCAGTCTTATACGGGGTCAGGAAAACCCAGGTGCTGCTGAGCAGTACGTTGCAGCTCTGAGTCCAACTGTTACAGGGGGTGGCGGGGGACGGATCAGGGGGTGGAAAAAAAAACAAGCGCCTTCTTTTCTCGCCCTTCCGTAACCCTCCGCCCGGCCACCCCGGTGGGGGCTAGACGGCGCCCTCGTTGTGCACCGTGTGGTTTGTCTTCTTGTGGGCCACGCAGTTCTGCGTCTGGTTGAGGAGGATGGCCGTCTCTTCGGCCATGCCGTCGTGGAGCTCGGTGAGAGTCAGTTCGATTTTGGTGTACTCACTTTCCGATGACTGCGGCGTCTTGTCCATACGCGAAGCCATCAGGGCATTCTGGTATTGCTGACGAGTCACCTGAAGATGGACAGAAAAGAATAATGTCAACTGGTGTATGTTAATATTATGCTACAGTCAAGCTGTCTAAAGCAAGGAAATTGAACCCTAACTCACTTACCTGTGTCTACAGGCCTAGCCGCAATATATTTAAGTAAATGTGCTACAGGATGCCATACAGAACCTGTATACCTTGTTATGTGTCTAGGCTAGAGACACACTACTGGTCAAACGTTTTAAAACACCTCATACAACATTTTTGCAGTAAACTGCCAGGGCCTTTAGGGAAAATGAATAAAGTTAAACAAAAAAAAAAGAATTTTGGTATATATAAAATAAATATATAATATATTATATATATAATAAATATCTGTATTTTTCACAAGTCATTTAATTTTCCCAAAAATAGTCAGTGCGCCTTGTAATTCGATGCGCCTTATGTATGAATTTTACCAGTCAGGTATTAAGGAGCAGTGAATCCACTCCGCTAAACTGCAGTGTTATAGTTTAGATCTATAGTTTAGTTCTCCAGCAACGAGACTTGAGACTGGAGCAATATTAGCATTAGCTGCTAACCGCACTAAGCCCTAACTCTTTTGCCGTTCAGAGGTAGCGCTGCTGGAGCAGCATTAGCATTACCTGCTAACCGCGCTAGTTAGCTTTTTCACCGTTTAGAGGTGAGTATATCTGACTGTAGTGTTTCCGTTTGCCGTGTTAAAATAAGCTATGTGGGACTAACCGCTAGCTAATATCCTTATAGTGTGAAAAATACAATATATATATAAGTGTACTGTACAAAAAACTGAAATCATATATTAAATATAAAAAATAAAAATGTATAAAAAAGAGGGGTTGATTTTTACCAAACAACTAATTGGTTAACAGGTTACAGATGGTAGTAAGTAATGGAAATAAACTGAGCTTTGGAAATTGATTTTATAAATTGTCAATTTAAAAAGCCTTGTCTGTGGTAAAGCAGTGCTGGAACAGATTGTATTACTGTGCTGGAACTGAGTGTTACTGCACTCTCTACTGCAGCATTTACAAACAGCACATTCACACTTTCATCATAATCACTAAAAAAAGACAGAAACACAGAGAACTCTGTAACTATTAAAAATATAAGTATTTTTGTTAGAGAAATTACAGATAAAAACAGAGAGCAGTGAGTACTGTTTCCTACACCTTTAAAAGACTCTTATAAACTAGAGAAAACTGGTGCAGGAAGAGATCTCTATCTGGCTGACCCACATGGAAACAACAGCCTTTAGCTCAGTTTCAGCAGGGCAGAGAAGAATTAGACTCTCCCCTCACAGATTAAATACAGCATTAAAGTCAATGATAAGATGAAAAGAAGATAAAGCAGCTTGTCTGGGTTATACAGCACTATTACTGGACATCTAGAAAATAGGGGTGTTCTAAAACCTTTTTACTGGTAGTGTATATTTGTTGCTTTTATATACTGTACATCCTGAATATTCACCTTGACATATAGCAGGTCTGTGATGGCTCTGACTGTGTAGTCCGGCGCGTAGATCTGCAGAAAGGAGTTGAGCTGGTTGTTGCTGCTGCCCAGTGGGGGGTTAATGACTTCATTGCGGTCGCTCCGGTTCAGAGAGTCCGAGTGGTTCAGTCCGTACGGCCTGGGAGGAGACTTGTTCTCTGCATGACACACATTCACAAAAAAACCCAACTCAGTCAAAGTTCATTTTCAAGTCAATTCCCTGAAGAAGAAGAAGAAAAAAAACTGAGTCCACAACATGTACCATGAGCTGATTTTTAGGCTAAAGATGGCTTGTTCCAAGTCTGGAATTTAGGTTTTAGGCCAGGCTTACTATAGAAGTCAATATGCAAGGTTAAGCCCCTTAAGCCCTACACTAGCCCTGCGGTAGACTGACTGGGAATAATAAAACCATGATGCTTTTAGCTTTCCTGGGTCATTATTAGAATACTGTGCCTTTTGTCCCTCAAAACTTTCCAAATTATTATTTTTTTTTACTAGGCCTGGGAAGTTAACAGAAGTAATTTGATTAACTGAATCACTGTTTCAATGCAATTTTCTAAATGGGATAATGGAGACATATGTACATAGTTACATATAGAAGCTACCAGAGTGAATCTTAGTAGATTAGCATTTGCTTTTTTTAATTGGAAGTGATTTTCTTATTATTCACTTTTCCTTAACTGAAATACAAGGTCATGTTTACAACATGTTTAATATAAAAGCTGTATGTAAGGTTGGAAAAAAACGAAATAAATGTTGAATATAAAAAAAATAATAGCTTGCACATCATTTTAAATGCTGTAAAGTGCTGAAAAAGTGCTAAAAAAACTGAAGAACTAAAAATCATAATCGAGAATCGCTCACACATTTAAAGAATAACAAGATTACATTTATTACAATATTGTCCAGCCCTACTTTTAACTATTCATCATACTTTCAAGACTACACTACACAAAAATCATATATTCCCAGCTTAATCATTTAAATTAAATTAAAACATTTTTTTCATTGTCCTGTCATGCATGCATTTGTCCCCCCTTTCATGAAAAGCTGCACCACAGGGTGGCAAAAATGTCTGAAAAATTGGCACTTGATGAAAACATGGTTTATGTAGCGTTATAAACATTTAAATTGATCATGGTAAACAGCTTAAGCTGTTATGTAGACAATATGAAAAATGTGTGAAAAATATATACAATTCAAGTGTATTCATTTCCTTGACAATAAAACAGTATGACAGTTGTAGTGTCACTGCAATCATAGCTTACTGTATTGGGATTAAATCGTTGGCAAATATACCATTTTTTTCGCACTATAAGGCATACTCAAAATACATTAATTTCCCCAAAAATTGTCAGTGCACCTTTTAATCCAGAGCAATTATGTATAAATTTTACCAGTCAAGTTGTAGGAGCAGTAAAGCTGCTCCACTGAAGTGCAGCGTTAAACAGGAGTTTCAGGTTAGTTCTCCAGCAGTATTAGCATTAGCCGCTAACTGTGCTAGTCATTTGGCCATTCAGAGGTGAGTATATCGCCCTGTAGTTTGCGTGTTTACTGTGTTAAAACATGCTACGTGGGAAGAACTGCTAGCTAATATCGCCCTGGTTTACAGGAACACTCAGGGTTCCTAAGTGTAGCGCTGTCAGGGGGCATTAGCGGTTAGCAGCTAATGCTAATGCTCCAGCCTTAGTGGAAATCTGGAAATCTAAGCTTACTGTAAATAAACAGAAGCACTTTACTCACCCAAAAAAAACAGTTTTAGGAGAGAAATCTGTGTAGATTAACATCCAGCACTCATTTGACTTGTCTTTTTTTTATTTATTGAAGAATTACAGTTTTGTTTACTTAGCTTAGCTGAATTAGAAGGAAAACATGGCGACACCCCTGTTCCTAACAAGTGCCGATTACAATGTGCCTTATAATCCAGTGCGCCTTATGTATGAAAATAGACCAGAAAATAGACATTTATTGATAGTGTGCCTTACAATCCGGTGTGCGAAAAATACATTAATAGCATTAATAGTGTATATGCGTAAAAAACCAAAGTGTGGGTTTTACATACAGAGTTAAAGTGAAGGTTATCATTCCTCTATACTTGTAATAATTTGTTCATTAGGTGTAAATTTAGAATCTCCTATTTTACACAGTGTTTGTGTAAAATTTAAAACAACTAATCTGCGTCACAAAAGGCACGTTGTGTTGATATGTGATATAGACCCCCGTGCACTGAAACAAGGGGCAGCAACTGTTGAGTAAGTACATGTTAGAAAGGCAATCACAGGAAGGGTAGTTAAGAACACGTAGGCATAAAAAGCAGCAGCTGGAGAAAGAGTGATAAAAGGCCCTGCAACCCTCCGAAAGAAGACTAGCTCTGTTTTAATTAAACACAGCTTATGTTTTCCACTTCTTAAAAGGGGCCGGCCTACAAGTACACACACCAACACACCAACACACACACACACTTTCTCTGCCTCTCACTCTCTCACATACTTACTTACTCTCTCTCTCTCTCTCTCTCTCTCTCTCTCTCTCTCTCTCTCTCTCTCTCTCTCTCTCTCTCTCTCTCTCTCTCTCTCTCTCTCTTTCATTTTGCCCTCACACACACACACGCTCAATCACGGGTAGTGTTAATGCCACAATTTGGTTGGAATGTATGTAATCCGCGTTTGGATGTCTGAGTGCTGGAGCCAGGAGCCCCTGCGTCGCTCCACCAGGAATGAGGGGCCCTGCTCACACACATGAGGTGCATGAGGTCAGTGTGTGTGCATGGGGTCAGTGTGTGCTTACGCTGAGATTTGGGAGTGTGTGTGTGTGTTTGTTTTCCGACATTTTCCGGACCGTTTCCTGACTTCAAACAGGGCTGAGCTACAGTACAGGAACCGAATTGATGGCTTTATAAATCCATCATAAAGTTCCTGACTGAAATTACTTTTGTTTTTTAGTTTATAATAAGTCGAAAGACAGAATAATTAATATTTGTCTGCTGGGATGCTCAAAAAGTAAATGAAAAAATAAAATGGCAAATGGCAAAATAAATGTGCATCTCTAATACAGATGCTTGTATATTGTAAAAATGTGAAAACCTTATTAAAGGAGAAATCTGGTTTGAATTGGACGTGGGCTAAAGTGAAACACAATAACGAGTACAAACTTTTGTTTTCCACCCAGCATTCCTGAGTAAAGTGCTTTTAGCCGATGCTCCCAACAGGCTTATAATGCTAGTAATAGGGGCATAGCATTGTCCACGCAAAGAAATAACATTTTTTACACCATTAATAAGCTCAAAGTAGCTACAAACTTGAATAGTATAATTCTGAGGGGCCTGATATTTAAGACTGAGAACAATAAAAGTGCACTGATAGTTAATTAAAAATACTATATATATATAGTACCTTTAGCTAATTCTCCAGGTGCCTCCATCCTGAAATTAAGTCACGATAAGTCAACTGACGAGCACAATCGAAACTACAGCTGATAAGTCATGTAAATACTCGCATTAGCAAATATTTAATATATAATATAATATAGTATATCATGTTTTTCCAACGAATGGGGGTGGACTATTCGACAAAAGTTTGTACTCGTTATCCTGTTTCACTACAACCCAAGTCCATTTTACACCGGACTTCTCCTTTAATTTTCAATGGAAGTCAATGTAGAAAAAAGACATTCTGGAGTATTACTTTCAGCCTCATCACAAAGTTTCAATACCATGTAAAGTACAACTTCTAGAAATATTTTCATTTTTATAAAAAAAAAATAAAAATTAGATCAGTAATATCTGGTAAATAGGTCCTAGCATATACTTGTGTATACACAATACACCTTTTGACATCATCTGAAACTGGTGTATTTCAATATACACTGACATGCTAAAAGTCATGGGACAGCGGTATGTAAAATCATCCTGAAGTTTTACCTCAGGGAATGACTTGGGAACTCCCACACCTGTAAAAGTTATGAGGTGTTATCTTGTGAGTGAGGCTGAACACTGGCCAATGTGCTCATGCATGAGTGAGGCCTGATAGTGGCTGTTAAAAATGTTCATGCGGGTGTCCAATCAAAATGACTGGTTCCCATGACTTTTGTCCCATGGCATTTCAGTGCAGTACACACAACAAATCTTCCTTTTTGTTTCCACTTTGTTTTCCCTTTTTTGTTTTCTTCACAATGTTTTAGAAGATGATGGTAAACAGTCCAATAGAAATGCTCCAAAATAAAAATAAAACATTGTAATTGACTTAAATTAAAAGTTGTCATTTTGGAAATGATGTACACCATATAGTACATAGGATATATATGCTTTACCCTACGTCCTGACACTGCACTAAAACTAGGCAGTGTGTATGTGTGCATGTGTGTGTAGGAGGCCTGGTATGAAGGCCATGGTTATTTTTCTAAGTCTGGCAAAATCAGTAGGAGGGATACTACGAATTTACTGTAGTATGAGAACTGGAAGGAAGTTCTCAGAGAGTGAAGAATCAATCATTATTATTTTAATATAAAAAGACTGTAATACAGACTGAATACGCTGTTTAAGTTTACTTTAAATTAAAGCCAATTTACATGTATGAGGTTTTTTAGGCTCAGATTTACAGAAATGAAATAAAACCAAGGCTTTTATTACTAAACATCACAACATGTAGTCTATATATCCCTTGCTGTCCAATAAAAGACAAGTATCTCCATTGTTTATTGTTTAATTTTTTGTATTTAACATAATTTAAACACTCAAACTGTCCCTTACACTGAACTTTAGAAGGTCTTATCTTTTGCCTGTAACGTTGCTGTTTTGGAGATGCATGTTTTGCCTCAGGGGACGGTTTGTATAAATTGTGAGGTAAGGCTGAGCAGCAGCCAGTGTGGTCATGGCAAGACAATGTGAATTATCAGGCGGATTTGAATGAGGGAGACGGGATGGATGAGACATTTGGGCATTTGGAAAACTTTGCTCAGTCTTTAGTGTCACATGTGTACTGATAATACACCATAGAACGCATTAATTACCACCCATAGTGCACAGCAAATGGTTGGTAATGATAGTACCATGACTAGCGGCATCTGGCTAAAATGTGAAGCACAAACCCACAGGTTAGTGCAGCATTCTTCCATGCTAGCTTCCATGATAGGATATGGAAAAGGCATTATGCTAATTACGACTCTTAAACGAGCTCGTAATTCAGAGAATCCAGTGAACATGAAGCTCTGTAAAAAATAAGAGACTTAAAAATGATGAGTTTCTTTGATTTTACCAAATTGAAAACCTCTGGAATATAATCAAGAGGAAGATAAATGATCACAAGCCATCAAACCAAGCTAAACTGCTTGAACTCCAAAAGCAGTGTGTAAGACTGGTGGAGGAGAACATGCCAAGATGCATGGAACTGTGATTAAAAACCAGGGTTGTTCCACCAAATATGGATTTCTGAACTCTTAAAACTTTATGAATTTAAATTTGTTTTCTTTGTATTATTTGAGGTCTGAAAGCTCTGCATCTTTTTTCTTATTTCCGTCATTTTTCATTTTCTGCAAATAAATGCTCTAAATGAGAAACTTTTTATTTGGAATTTGGGAGAAATGTCTGTAGTTTATAGAATAAAAAAACAATGTTCATTTTACTCAAACATGTATCTATAAATAGCAAAATCAGTGAAGCTGATTCAGAAACTGAAGTTTTTGCCAGAGCTTTGACACGATACCCCAAGTCTAATGTCCCATGACCTTTGGCACATCAATTTATCACATCTCATTTTAGGTTCATACACAAGCATGCATAAACATAGTACAGTTCAGGCATCAAAATGACTCTCAGCAAGCAACAGGGACATTCCTGGCCATATCAATGCATATCAATGCATATTAATGCATATCAACGGCATGCGACCAAAATGCAAGCAAAAAACAAGATTCACAAAACATCCACGAACAGAGAAACGCTAAGCAAATGTTTAAGCATTACAGTACCTGGAGATCCTGCACGTGACTCAGACCTACTGACCACACAATTGCGAGAAAGGGAGAGAGGCACTTGAGAGAGGGAGAGGAGGATGAAGACAAGAAAGAAGAGTCAGGAAGAGAAACCATCAAATCAGGGAGGAAAAATCATTACAATAAGCTCAAATTATCCACTGTTGATTTATCCAGGTTATTGTATGAAATTAAAGACGTCTAGACGGAGTCACAAGTGCTCGATACAGATATCTGAACATTTATCAGTGTGCTCTTCTTCACCTGCAGTACCCATCCTTAACCAGAAGAGGTCACATAACTCCTGCCACGTTTTCCCCCAGTACCCTGTGTCTTGTTTTTCTCTCCATTCTGTCTTTTTTATGAATGAAAACATCACTGGCACAGCTATCATTCAGTCAGACCTTCAAAAAAAAACTCTGATAGTCTTTTCAGAAGACACTCCAGCTCTGTACCACTCCACCAGACCTCAAAAGCACTGGCTCTGACATGGACTTCACAGAGAAAGATAATAAATTAAGCAATGTCCAGCTGCGACCAAGACCACGGTCAGACCATGAATGGAAAGTGAACTGCCATTTACCTGGAGAAGCAGTGAGGGCCATCATCCCGTAGGATGAAAACGCGCCAGCTTCGAACTTCATCCCATCCTTCCCCGCCTCCACTTCCACTTTTCCCTGTGGGCAAAGAGAAAAAGTCAAGGACAAAATGTTTTGGTTTAAACAAGAAGCATTATGTTGCTTTGTATGCGTTCCATAACAAACACCTGAAAAACCTGAAAAAAACATGAATCTGAGAAACGTGGTGGTGGTAGTATCAAGGTGTAGACCTGTTTTGCTGCATCTTAGCTAGAAAGGCTTGCGGTAATTTATTAAAAAATAAATTCTTAATTATATCAGCAAATTCTGAAGAAAAATGTGAGGACCTTTGTCTGTCTGTAAGCTAAAAATTATTTTGGAAATAATGATGAATCTGGAAGCTTTGGGGGGTTGAAGATGAGGTGTGGTGGTGATCATCCCAAATCCTAACCTCACTAAAGCATTTGACACTGAATACAATCCAATTCTCACATCAAAAATCTATCAGAAAGCCTTTTCTGGACAGCAGACACAGTTACTCCAGCAAAAGCTGAATAACTGTTTTTTAATCCCCTTGATCTCCTGAAAAGAATGAGCAGGTGAAACTTTTGTTGGACTAACTGTAACAACAGCATTGTGACAGCATAGCTGTGAGGATTTGATTGTTTTTAGCACCAAGTGAAAAGTTTGTGTGGTGAGGATATTAGAAGATTAACACCACATCTCATTCTCAACTCTTCAAATCATCCCAAAAGTACTAGATTAGTCTCTTAAGATAAATTTTGCTTTTGATACACTTTTTTTTTCAGAAATAATTGCAATATTGTAATGTTATTGGCATTTTTTAGATAATATGATACTATAATATCAAATTTACACATTACTTTTACAGAGCAATGAACTTTAAATGCAAATAATATATAAAATCAATTCACTCTTTATTTAAAGCTAACTGTGCTATTTATTACTTTTGCCATTCAGAGGTGAGTATATCACACTGTAATAAACAGTTTTAAGGAGAGAAATCGGTGTAGATTAACATCCAGCACTCGTTTGACTTTAAAAGAAACAGTTTTGTTTACTTAGGCACATCCACAGCCCTATGCGCGTAAAGTGTGTGAAAACAGACCAAAAAATACACGTTTGTTGATAGTGCGCCTTAAAATCTGGTGCGCATTATGTATAAATCCTACCAGTCAGGTATTAAGGTGCAGTAAAGCCACTCCGTTGAAGTACAGCATTATAAGGGTGAGTTTTTAGTAAAGTGTCTAAAGCACATTGGCTGAAGCAGTGTTAGCATTAGCCGCTAACCACAGTGCTAGCCCTTTCACCACTGTTTACCGTGTTAAAACAAGCTACATGGAACGAACCGCTAGCTCATAGTACCCTGGGTTACCGGAACATTTAGGGTTCCATAATCTACTGCTATCGAGCGGCATTTAGTAGCCCTAACCGTGGCTGGCTAGTGCTGCTAACCGATGTAGGCATCCTTACTAGCGTAACATAATGTGCCTTATAATTGAGTGCACATTATATATAAAAAATAGACGTTCATTGTATACATTATACATTATAGTCCACTGCACATTATAGTCCTAAAATTGTGGACTTCACAAAACATGGAATAAATGTTCTTAACTCTAAACAGAAGTCAATGTAAATCAGAATTTATTCCAAATTATTTTGGAGCATTTCCACTGGTCTATCCACCCAAAATATTGGATGCTTACATGGTGGAGAGAGCAGCTACAGGGTTCAAATGATTTTGGAAAATCCTAAAATGGAAAAAAATTTACACACTTTATCATATTTTTATTGGACAGCCGCAATATACGAAAAGTGTCATATCTGAAAGTGGTGCAATGTAATCCCTGTGTGTGTGACTGCAGTTTGGTAACTAACAAAACAAAGGAGATCCCAAAACAAGCCCTTAAGTAGCACTGTGACCCACACTTCCAGCAACGAAATGTGTGTCACCGACTAAGACCTCCTTCCCGCTCCGCGAGATCAACCTTCACACTCGCGCTGCGTCTAATACTGGAGTAAATCCCAGCTTGTACACAGCTAATAGTTCTCAATCCTCCTCTTTCTGTACTCCGTACCCTACACCAGAGCACCGACCGGCCGGCCAGCTGAACACACACACACACACACACGCCCTGAACCGGACGCAGCGGCGAGCCACCGACCTGCAGGATGAGGACGAAGTAGTCCACAGGCTTGTTGCGGACGTAGAGGTAATGCTCCAGGGCCTTCTTGTTTTTATCGTTGAATTTCAGCTCCTGGATGACGTTGGGATGCTTCAGTAACCTCAGGAGGATCTTCTCAGATATCTGGACCAGGCTGAACGGTTCTATATCTGTGGAGAGGAAATGGACACAATGCAAGTGGTGAAAATACTGTGAATGATGGAGATATAACTCTCAGCTGCAGATAACTTGTACTGGGGAATTTAATTACTAAATTACTATTTTAATGTAAATTTCAGATAATCAAGGTAATCAAGACTGTACAGCAATTACATATAAAAGCTGCTAGATGGGAATCTCAGTAGATACCCTTTTGCATTTGTCAGAAATTTGTCAGTGTTTTTTATAATACACACTTTTTTAACTGAAAAAAAGGTTATTTTTGCACCTTTTTCAATATAAACGATGCTTCCCAGCTAGCAATTGTTGCTCAGTAGAATGTTTTCTGAATGTTACAAATTTAAGTTTTCTTAGGATATTCAGTCTGTCAAGTTTTCTGTATTTTCTTAGAATGTTTTTTTTTTTTTTTTTTAAGTTTTTTAATGTTCTAGTAACGTCTCTGCAATGTCCCTTCTGTAATTGTTGAAATTTTTAGTTTTGGGAATGTGCGTTTTACCTTTAACATTTCCATGATGTTAATATTCGTCCTGCTGGGAATATAACGTGAGAAACATTCTAAAAACGTTGTGATGCAAACCAGTATTATGTTGCACGTTTTTTAGAATGTTCAGTCTGTCAAGTTGTCTGGATGTCCTTGAAATGTTTTTATTTAATGCTTTTAAACGCCCTGGTAATGTTACTGCAATGTCAGCTGTGTCAGTGTTTTAATTTTTAGTTTTGAGAATGTTACTTTTAGTTTTAACGTTTCCATAATGTAAGTATTCGTGCTGCTGGGAATTTTATGTAAGAAACTATTTAATAATGTTGTGATGCAATCCATTTTAATACAAGAATGTTCAATCTGTAAAGTTTTTTGGATGTTCTTAGAACGTCTTTATTTGACGTTTTAGTAACATCTCTGTAACGTCACCTGTGTTATTGTTAGTATTCATCCTGTTGGGAAAGTTCTGTTAGAAACATTCTGATAATGTTGTGATGCAAAGCATTATTATACCAGTCGTTTTCAGAACATGGCTGGAACATTATGTCTGTGACATTTCAGATTAACCTTCCTGGAACTTTTTCAAAATTTTCTAAACACTCTTAACATTTTCCATTAGACGTTTTTTAAGGTTAAAAAAGAAGACGCTTGTTATGCTTAATAAAATAAATAAATGCTAAATTAAGTTTTTTTGTATTGTATTGTATTTTAAGTTTTAATGTGCTTGCACGGTTTTGACTCCTTTGAACATGCAGTACATGTAAAAGACACATTAGTTTGCATAATTGATAGCTGCAAATGTTGAGTTATTATATAAATTGTTATATATTTGGAGAATACTGAGATTTTTTTTTTTACAATATTCCTCAGTGCTACAGATAACAAGCAATTTCTAATGCAAACGTGCTGCCTGAAAAATGGATATTAATATTAGATCCGTAGATATTACATGTTCATAAGTTTTCTTTTTACAATAACTAAAATGACTGAAAACTGTGATAATAATAATAATAATAATAATAATAATAATAATATTTTATTAATATAACGCCTTTCCTGAAAACTCAAAGCGCTTAACAACACAGCCATAGACAAAAGTTATAGTGCATAAAAACAAGCATGCATACAAGCACTTACACGTAACTGTGCAAGTATTTAAAAAAATAATAAATAAATAATAATATTAATGTAAGAATTGAACTGCTTGAAAGTGCAAAGCTTTTGAGGTTAAATTTTATATACACTTCATCAAAGAAGTAGTTGCAAAAATAGTTGCACCCAGAAGGAAGTGTCTGATTGCAATTCTGTTAGGATGGAAAGTAAAATGTTACCAGAAACAATAAATGATATAATATGGACAAATTAATTATAGCCGCAACTCTTGGTCATATACATAGAGCTACATATACAGAAGTAGTATGCAATGCATGTGTAACCCTGCCAGACCTCAGTATGGAGTTGTAGAGGTTCCTAATGGGGTCCTGTAATAATCCATCCCATACACCTCAAATACTCATGAGTTTCTGCAGACCGATAGCACATCTAATAGCATCCCACACTTTTTTAATCAGGCATGTGCCTGGTGATGTGGCTGGCGATGGTATAGCATTTATAGTTATTAAAAGAAGCTCCTGCTGCTGAGATGGCAGTAGCATGTGGACGAGCATTGTCCTGTTGCAATAGTGCAACGAAGTGTGCATTCAGAAAAGGTAGGGCCACTAGTTGGTAGCAGGACCTTATTAATGAAACATTGGGCTGTTTAAGTGGACTGTTCACTGGCCATGTCCACCAAGTCTCACTTTAAGATGAGCCGCTGCCATGACAGATTGTCACGACTACCCACAAAGTTTCATTCCTATCGTTTAATTCCTTCTGGGCGCAACAATTTTTTTTTATGATAAGTTGCTCATATTATTATACACAAAAAAGCTATCAAACTAATTTCATCTAAATCAAGTGTGTATGTTTAACCAGTGAAGATAGACCATGCCTTTCGGTTACCTTGCTGTTGAAATTTTAAATAGTCTGCAACTATTTCCTATATATTAAGTTTACACTAAACATCACATGTTCAATTCTTCTGCCACTCTTTTGATTAATCCACTATCTCCACTAACTTCTGACCCACTGGGCCTTTTCATCACTGGCTTAGCTGTGTTTACAGTATCTGTCACCTGGCAGCGGGTCCCTCCTCGACCAGAGTTCTTTAATAGCATTGAGACTCAGCTAAGAGACGATTAGCATCTAACAACAAGGTCAAGTGGTCAAGGTCCCAACCAAACCTTGTGCAGCATCCTACTGGTGGATATTCAACCAAAAATGTTCTAGAGTTCTAGTGGTCTATCGAAGTATACATAATGTTTCTTACATTAAGTTAAACTTTTATTAGATTGCATAATGCACAAACCCAAAATTTTACACGTATTATCTGGTTAACGTCATTTAATTTATTAATTATACACCCTTTTCTGCATTTCAGGTAGGTAGCATTTCAACCCCACTTTTGTTTTTGCAATAGTGTTTGAAATAGTGACTACAATATCTAAACATACACAGCGTGTAAACTTGTTTAGAGTACAAGAAGTATTTATGTTATAAAAAAAAATTAAAATATTCTTATGAAAAAAGCCAATGCATATTAATTTATAAAAACAACCAAGCAGTTGTTTTTTATTTGATTTAACAGATTTTACCATGAAAAATGAATATACAAGTGAATGCAATTAAGTTTAGCAGCAGATAAATATGCTTGAGATAACCTATTTACTTTTGTATTTTTCATACTATAAGGCACACTTAAAATCCTTTAATTTTCTGAAAAATGGTCAGTGCACTTTATAATCCGGTGCACCTTATGTATAAATTCTGTCAGGTTATAAGGAGCAGTAAAGCCACTCCGCTAAAGTGCAGCGTTATACAGGTTTGAGTTTCAGTGAAGTTTCTCCAGCACCAAGGTTGGAGCAGTATTAGCATTAACCGCTAACCGCACCGCTAGCTCTTTCAGCATTCAGAGTGTGTTTCTCGTGTTAAAACGAGCTAGGTGGGACATTAAGGAACATACTGGAACATTAAGGTTCTTCAGTGTAGCACTTTTAGGCGGTATTTACTAGCACTAAGCACTGATGCTAAGCGCGCTGTTGAAAATATTGGGAAATCTAAGCTTACAGTAAACAAAGGAAAGTGCTTTACTCACCCAACTAAACAGTTTTCAGAAGAGAAACCTGTTTAGATTAATATCCAGCACTCGTTTGACTAAAAGAAAATGTTTTAGGTGCCTTATAATCCAGTGTGCCTTATGTTTTAAAATAGACCAGAAAGAAGACATTCATTGATAGTGTGCCTTACACTAAGGTGCAACTTTGTCTGTAAAACAAGAATGATCTAAGACCTGCCACCCCAAACTTTTCTACTACATAACCAAACAAAAAGCTGATCTGAGGACAGTGTCAAAAGGCAACTACAAGCAGTTCCAGGCCTAACTCTTCCTCAGGCCTAACTTCTCTTCAGGCCTATAGCTCCTCCTCATGCTAGCATGCTAAGACGCTAAGTCACAAAGCACACTGGGGGAAACCAAGCAGCAGTGCAGCACACTTGCCTGTTGCTAGGAAACGCAGAGTAGCCAGTAGAAGCTGAGGTGATATTTTAACCTTCATTTCATTGTCTGTAGGCTTGAAGGCCGAGAAATCCTGCTTCCTCTCCCGATGGGTGATTCTCTTTTTTGTTTTGTTGTCCGCTAACAGGGAAGTCGGGGTGAGAGGAAAGAGAGGAAAGGTTTTTAGTGAAATTCCTGGTTAGAGAAGGTTATGAACAAAACATCCTGATCTTAGTCTTAACATCCAAAAACTATTTCTGTGGACTATAATACAACAGAAAGCAGTAATACAGTATTTACAGGTTAATTTATCAATACATAAATACCCTTTACCAGTATATTACAACCCAGCTCTGGTCAACTGGTCAAACTGGTCAAAGATCCACTAAATCCTAAACCATAATTTTTCCATTAATAGCTAAAATGTGTTCCTTTAAAGTAATGAAACATACCTACATTTTATTGTGGTAATTTCTGCCTTTGCAGCATCCTCTCAGGTTCAACTGTACTATAAGGGTGGATACGGTCCCCCTGCTGACATCCAACCATCTGCATCTCACCACTATCAGAGGCACACTGCTGCTGCTGTAGCTCTCAGCCAATCTGCTCTCCCTCCTGCCCTACCTCTAAACCCATACATCACCCAGTGCCCCTCCCAAACTAACCCTCACATTTGTTTAGCCTTTTTCAAATTTGTGGGTGGAGGAGAGCAAAAATCATATGGTTTAGTCCCACTTTCAGCAGGTTGCCAAGCTTAGCTCTTGAGCAGTAGTATAGATTATGTTTTTGATTGAGGTTGATAGTTGTCCACTATGCTGGTCAGGAGCTGGTTAATCATCTAGACCAGCATAAACTGTGTACAGTATGTTTCAGACCAGCCACCTTTTCAAACACCTTGACCATTAAAGACCAGCCTAGACCCTCAAAAACCAGTTACCAGCAAAAGCAAGTCTTTAACTTCTAAATATTATAATAACTGGTTATTTCAGATGCACTTACTGTATAAATCTGTCTCGTCCAGGATTTCAGACTTGATTATTTCTTCTATAACGTCCTCCAAGGTGACAATCCCGAGCACCTCGTAAAACGGGTCTCCTTCCCCCTCATTGTTGACTCTCTGAACTATTGCCAGGTGGGATTTACCTGAGGAAAAACAGGAGATTATGTTTGTCATGACGACTCTGGATTACAGTAGCAGATCTTTATTTATACTTTTGGGACTGTACATTTGGAACACGCTCATAAAAACCCGTTCCATTTTCACAATTAATTGGATAAAATTCAATTACTAAATGTTTTGAATGGTTTGATCAATCAAGATTTACATTTTTATACAGCTCTAGGAAAAAGAATAAGAGACCACTTAAAAATGATGAGTTTCTTTGATTTTACCAAATTAAAAAACCTCTGGAATATAATCAAGAGGAAGATGAATGATCACAAGCCATCAAACCAAACTGACCTGCTTGAATGTTTGCACCAGGAGTGGCAAAAATGTATCCAAAAGCAGTGTGTAAGACTGGTGGAGGAGAGCATGCCAAGATGCATGAAACAACTGTGATTATAAAAACAGGGTTATTCCTTAAACATTGATTTCTTTATGATTATTAGCATGAGCATTAGCATGAGCATTGAGGTCTGAAAGCTCTGGATCTTTTTTGTTATTTCAGCTATTTCTCATTTTCTGCAAATAAATGCTCTAAATTACAATATTTTTATTTGGAATTTGGAAGAAATGTTGTCATAGTTTATAGAAAAAAAAACAGTGTTCATTTTACTCAAAGATATACCTATAAATAGCAAAATTAGAGAAACTGATTCAGAAACTGAAGTGATCTGTTATTTTTTTCCAGAGCTGTATATATAACCAGCCAGAGGGAATCGCTTAAGCCTAAACCAGTAGAAACCTGTAATGAACTCTTTTATATTTACATTGTCAAATGATCGAACTAGCAAAAGCCTTTTGAAACTAACAAAACTGCTACTTCAGTAGAATAATTAAAGAAAGAATAGCTAAAAATGCTAAAGACTAAACATTAGCAGCATTCAGATAAAACCTGTGTCTGAAACGTAAGAAATGTGGCTTGGATGAAGCTGCTATGCTGTAGAACCCTATTCTATGAAGCTCTTTCTACGCTCTACCGTTATTCAGCTAATCTGAAGACCACATGAAGTTTGGAGATCTGTAACTACTGATTTTACAGAAAGTTGGCTAATCTGCTCTGCCATTTGACACTGAAAGAGGAAATTGCTTTTATTCCCAGTTGCTTCTTTCAATGTGTTATAATATTATTGACAGTTGGCTGTGGAATATTTAGTAGTGAGGAAATTTCACTGAGCTCCTGAAAGAGACCCATTTTGAATATTTTTTTCTGATTTTGCTATTTACAGGTATATGTTTATTCTATTCTATGTTTATTCTAACATTTATTCTATAAACTACAGACAGCATTTCTACCAAATTCCAAATAAAAATATTGTCATTTAGAGCATTTATTTGCAGCAAATGTTAAATGGCTGGAATAACAAAAAAGATGCAGAAAATAATACAAAAAAACATGTTCATATTCAAAAATCAATATTTGGAGGAATAACCCTGGTTTTTAATCACAGTTTTTATGCATCTTGACATGTTCTCCTCCACCGGTCTTACACATTGCTTTTTGATAACTTTATGCCAATCCTGATGCAGAAATTCAAGCAGTCCAGCTTGGTTTGATGGCTTGTGATCATCCATCTTCTTCTTGATTATATTCCAGAGTTTTTCAACTTGGTAAAATCAAGGAAAAACATCATTAGGTGGTGTCTAATTTTTTTTCCAGACACAACAAAATCTCAACAACAGGGTGATAAAAAGTCTTGAAAAACTATATCTGAGCATTTTTGCTCAAAGCAAAGTCACATACCATACTTACGAAATTATTCTGATTAATCCGAAACTGGACACACATATAAAACTCTTTCAATGTTCGATTTAAACAGAACAATGCTGTTTTTCAAGATGCAATCAAATTGCAACCAGCATGAAGTGAGGTGTTCCTTGTATAGGCAGCAACAGTGAAAATGTGGCATAATTAATGAAAACCTACATTAAAACATGTTCTCTATTCAGCCTTCAGCCAAAATGTTCACTTAATTTAATTTATCAAACAACAATTATTACAAAAGTAAAATGCTCAAAAAATGCATTAATTCTGTGGAACCTTCAAGCTTACAGTATAATGCAAAATTACTGTACTGTTGCTGATCTTTAAAAGTACATTTACTCTTCCAGCTGGTAGTCAGAATGTCTCACGTGTCAACGTGTGCTACAGTGTCCCTGGCGTTACGCCACACTCTTGCTACCAAGTTCAAGAGTCTGACCCTGTTTCCCCAAACATTGCTGTGTTTTGTCTCTGACGGAGAGTGTCTTGAGTTCAAATCCATTCATATTCATCTACAAAACACTTCGCTCTATTTAAATAATCACTGCTTCCCACTCGATGACCAGCGTTGTTTTTGTCCTCATTCACTGAAAGACCGTAAATCATATTGTTCGCAGAATCCACCACAATATCCATAATCACTACACTGGCTGTGGTAATAAGCATGTGTATATACAGCCCTGGAAAAAATAAGAGACCACTGAAAAATTACGAGTTTCTTTAATTTTATCAAATTGAAAACCTCTGGAATATAATCAAGAGGAAGATGGATGATCACAAACCATCAAACCAAACTGAACTGCTTGATTTTTTGCATCAGGAGTGGAATAAAGTTATCCAAAAGCAGTGTGTAAGACTGGTGGAGGAGAACATGCCAAGATGCACGAAAACTGTGATTAAAAACCAGGGTTATTCCACCAAATATTGATTTCTGAACTCTTAAAACTTAAGGAATATGAACTTGTTTTCTTTGCATTATTTGAGGTCTGAAAACTGGTATTTTAGACATTTCTCATTTTATATAATCATATGCTCTAAATGAAAATATTTGTATTTGGAATTTGGGAGAAATGTTGTCCGTAGTTTATAGAATAAAACAACAATGTCCATTTTACTCAAACATATTACTATAAATAGCAAAATCAGAGAAACTGATTTAGAAACTAATGTGGTCTCTTATTTTTTCAGAACTGTATATACAGTGTGTATAGATACACACAGTATGGGAAGATATGAAAGGTATGACAAAACCATTAAAAGAAAAACGAACAAGAGGAAACAGTCATATTTACAATAAAATTCATCTTCCAAATAAAAGCCCTCCTTACTCCTTTCCCAAGAACTGTCCCAAAAATCAAAGTGGGGAAAAAAGAAAATGAGGACAAACAAAAAGAAAAAACTGTCATTTGAAAACACTGTCAAAGCAAAACGCTAAACAAATACTTTGCCTTTTCTCAGCTTGTGATCATTTAAAAGGAATTTTCCGGAGGGCCAGGCTAATATTAGCCCTGAAATGAAGTTTCCATTCCACTTGGGCTGTATTCTCACCAAAGCCACTGCTGGGTGACCTGATCTGTCTCAGAGCCGGCCGTTTACATGCAGATGGCCGTTTGCTGAAATAGTAGGAAGTAGGACGCACTTGTAGCAAAAGCAGTGAAAACAAACCCACAATGAGATGTTGAGTGTGTGCGTGTGTGAGTGTGTGTGAGAATGAGTGTGTGAGTGTTTGTTCCTCACAGTATCCCAGCATTTACCTCAACTACCTCAACCAGGCCTTACTGGCAACAGTAATTGAACCAACATATGCGCATGCACACACTCTATGGACGAAAGCATTAAGACACCTGCTCATTCACGGTTTCTTCCTATAGGGCTTTTTCAATCCTCAGCAATTTTCCAGAAGAAAGATAAAGCTTACCAGGAACAATGAATGATTAAAAACTGATTTGAGCAACATTTATTGAGCAACGCATACAAAAGTAGTGTGTAAGACATGTAACATACTTAACAAGTTTCAGCATGGAGTTAGCTTACGCTACCTCCCGGCTGCTGCACTCCTCCAATGAACGTTGCCTCGCTTTGCCAAACATCCACAAAAAAGCAAACCAGACTGTTCTCATACAAAGTTGGAATGTTCCCCAATGGTGGAACAAACTACCTTCCACTACCAGATCAAGAGAATCTCTCACTATCTTTAGTGAAGACAGAGCTCTTCAAAGAGCACTTACTCTCCTAACACCTCTAACACACTAAATATTCTAACCTCATTTCCTTCTTCCCCTCCTTCACTCCTCTATCCCATTATTTCCCTTTGACCTCCTTTAGGCCCTATATTAAGATGTTTTTACCTTTAACTTCTATTACTTTTGTACTTCACTATTTTAAGTCGCTTTGGAGCGTCTGCCAAATGTAATGTAATGGAGTTGTAGAGGTTCCTAATGGTGGCCTGCAGTAACCCATCCCATGCACCCATGAATAAATATCCCTCTAGATATGCGGTAGTGGTGGAGTGTTAATGTAGCACGTCAAATATCATCATATACATCCCACACATTTTTTTCAAATCATAGGACAGGACTGGTGATGATGCAGCTTTTTTAGTGTTTTTAAGGCAAACTCTTGAGATGGCAGCAGTATGTGGACGACAGGGCTGCACGATATTGAAAAAAATTTACAATGCAAATGTTCTTTTTTCGATTATATATATATCGCAATATTTAACAAGGCTCATGATGTCACCAGCCCCGCCCCCACCCACGTGCTGTCTTGCGTCCAGACTGGTCAAGAGCTAAGTCAGCACCAAGCACTCAAAACCCGAGGAAAACAGCAAAACAACAGTAATCGGCCCTTTAATCAGGTATTTAAAGAGCTTTTTTAAAGGTAAATAAGAGCATTTATCTGGGATTAAAAGTGTGAATTCAGCTGTAATAGGAAATATCTGCACAAAACTGTGCTAGACTGTTGTGCACGTGCCCAACCATGTGGATGGAGGCCATGCAGTTACCTCGTGTGTATTCCTGCCCCCACTCGCGATCCCCCTCACCCCTTTGTAAGCAGCCTGTCACTCACGCAGACAGAGACAGCGCTGTGTATCTACTTCTTTTGTAAAGAATCAAAACCCTGCAACACCACGTGTAAGATTTAAAGCCCCACTAGGTAGGATTTCCTTGATTTTTGATCTTTTTAAAGAAGTAAAACTACAGCTTGAAACTCACTGCAGCGCTGCATTGAGGTGTAATAGGAGGAATAGCGGTGCTCTCGTGTCTGTGCCGGAGCTCCTCTGAGCTCAAACCAGACTCTAAGTTTTCCGAGGCGGCCGCGACCAACGCTCGCCAGAACTGCGACCTGCTTTCCAACCTTTAGTTCTAACAGTTCTACAAGAACTACTGGTTATTTTTTTACAAACTAACATACAGACACTCTGGTGGAGCCCACGAGCACAAAATCTCAATCCTACCTAGTGGAGCTTTAAGTGATATTGCACGTCCTGCTATGTGACTATTGTGCATGCGCACATCGAGATGACGATGCTTAAACAATACATCGTGCAGCCCTAGTGGACGAGTATTGTCCTTTTAGAACAGCAAACTGGTGTGTGCATTTAGCAGAGGTAGTAGAGCCACTGGTAACATTAGTGGTCTCCACAGAAACAAAATCAGAATGGCAGGTGGTCATGTTCAGTGACGAGTCCTGCTTTTTCCAGAAGGTCTAGAACACTATAATACACTATAAAATCTATCTATCCAAATCATTGAACTCAGATTCCAATCACTTACTTGACCACAGGTGTATAAAAAACAAGAAGCTAGACCTGCTGAAGACTGCTTCTACAAACATTAGTGAATAAAGAATGGGTCTCTCTCTCTCTCTCTCTCAGGAGCTCAGTGAATTCCAGCGTGGTACTGTGATTGGATGCAGCACCTGTGCAACAAGTCCAGTCGTGAAATTTCTTCACTACTAAATATTCCACAGCCAACTGTCAGTGACATTATAACACAGTGGAGGTGACTGAGTCACTTAGTGCTAAGGCACAACTTTCTGCAGAGTTAATCGCTACAGATCACCATTTAAAAAAAATTAAGTGCCCTTCAGATTAGCTAAAGAACAGTAGAGTGTAAAGAGCTTCATGGAATGGGTTTCCATGGCCGAGCAGCTGCCATTCAATCCCTACATCACCAAATGATGATGCAGGTGAGTGAATGTACAACCTACTATTTCCACGTGTCTAAAACGTCTGCACAGAACTGTACTGTACTCTATTTTACCCTGTGTATTGTCATATTGAATCATATTGCTGTGTAATGTACCATAATGTATCCATACAACCTGAATACACATATACAGCTCTGAGAAAAATTAAGAGACCATCTCAGTTTCGGAATCAGTTTCTCTGATTCTGCTATTTATAGGTATATGAGTAAAATGAACAAATTAAAAAAATGAAACTACAGACATTTCTCCCAAACTTCAAATGAAAATAATATCATTTAGAGCATTTATTTGCAAAAAATGAGAAATGGCTGAAATAACAAAAAAAAGAAAACAATGCAAAGAAAACAAGTTTTAATCACAGTTTTCATGCATCTAAGCATGTTCTCCTCCACCAGTCTTACACACTGCTTTTGGATAACTTTATGCCACTCCTGGTGCAAAACTTCAAGCAGTTGGTTTGATTGCTTGTGATCATCCATCTTCCTCTTGATTATATTCCAGAGGTTTTCAAATTGGTAAAATCAAAGAATCTCATCATTCTTAAGTGATCTCTTATTTTTTTTCCAGAACTGTATATAAACAATAAACCTGACTAATCTTGCTTTAAGCAATATTTGACCAAGAACAGGACCTTCTTTACCTGAAGTGTGATTAATTCTTAAACTTGTTACTAATCAGAGCTTTGGAAAACTTCAACCCAAAGTCTGTATAAGACACAGAAATGTTCATTACATGCTTTTTTAACCTCAATTCAATTGCTGCATCTCAACAAATCAACAAATCAACAAGTCAACTAGTTGGAAGGTCGCTAGCTGGATCTACTGAGTGAGCGTAAATCCTCACAAGCTGCTTTGAGGCAGTTGTTTGTAAACAGCCTTGAGACAATGCTCGCTTACGCGATCGGTCAGCTAATGGCCATTTCCAAGCAAACTTGGTCAGACTGATCCCTGCGGGAAAAGGCTAAGGGTCAAGTATCAGGGGACCACTGAATCACACGACTGAATAACTACTGAAGCGCGAACATTCGCCGCAGAAACGTTTAGCTGGGCCGCGGCGGAATAAAAAACATGTTTACTTCACATGTTTTTTTCTCAGAGGTTCCCTGGAGTACAGTGAATAAAGGCAGAGATCTCACCCACTTCACAAGAGAGAGATCAGCTCATACAAGAGCACAGCACAGTGTCCTTCACAGGTTCCACGTGTCCATGTGAACCTCGAGATGTTTACAACTGGATACAGGTTCAGGTTCCAAGCATACACATTGATAAATGAAAATATTATGGGATTATTACATTGAATAAAGCCATTAAAAAGCTATTAGTGTCTACGACTAGTATCTAAAGTTTTCTGTTGTCCTCTAACTTCTTTTCCTGCAGGTCCTACACCAGACTACTTCATAAAACTCTTCTTAATTTTGTCTTTTCTTCACTATGTCCCACATCTGGAGCTGCCACCCATGTGTGGTTGGGTGCTGGTGGCTGCCTTCCCTAGATCAGATTTCTGACCCTATTTGTTGCTAAATCGCTATATGATATCGCTATATAAATCTGAATCGAATTGAATTGAATCTTTATTGGGGTATTAATGCAGAACCTAGACGTCTAATCATCTGGGAAGGCTTTATACTTTAAGAACATTGTTACTTTTATTGCTTTAAGTCATAGGACCACTAGTGCGGTCAGGTACTGATGTAGAATGATTAGTTTTGGATCACAAACAGCCAAATGTACTGGATAAAGCTCCAACACCGAAGAACAGGGATTTAATGTAAGACAGGGGAGCCTAACCAACACAAAGTCCAAAATCAAAGATGGCTGTACTAGTCTATTAGTAGTCTATTTGTGTCTCATTGTCAAATCAGTCTTACACACAGAACTTTTTTTTCTTTTTCAAGATTATAGATTTTTCATGGTGTTTGGATGTACAATTTAACTCAGAATGCATTGTTATTAACTGGTATTGCTAACAATGCTAACAATGAGAACCTGGGACATAAAAAGTGTAATCTATTTTGGTTGGATTCTCCATAAAACACCAAAAAAAAAAAACCTTTCACATTAGTTCTAGAAAACTCCACAAATAATTGCAATCATCATCTACATCATCAAACTTCTGAGGTAACTGGAACTAAGCATTAGCACCCTCAATACAATATACTGGACTATACTGCTCCTATTGGTCTTTTTTCTTTGTGTCCCTCATCACATGATTTCAGTTTTCCCACCAAAAAAAAAAAAAAAAGAAGAAAAACGACAAGAGTCAGAATGAGGGAAGGACAAAAGGACGGCGACTGACGTCTTCCACAAATACACACAGCATAAACACACTGTGTTTATTCATAGCTCCTGGGCTGCTATAATTACACTGTGCATCTTTCTTAAGAGCAATGGAGGGCTGGTTAGGACCATCCCCCTTGGCCTCCAGGACAGCGAGCAGTCTTAAAGAAATAGGGCAAACTTTAAACAAGACATTTTCCATGATGCAGGCCTCTAAATCTGGAGCCATGTAGAGCTTCTCGTCGCCTTCATCTGTGATCCCAAAGATTAATATTAATTACTCTAACGGGGTGGGTTTACAACTGGACTTGGATCAGTTTTTGAATCAGCATTGTGTAGCACAAACGTTGGAGTAAAAGTGCAGAATAGCCAAAAGTCAATACAAATAACTAAATAATACACTAGTTGGACAAAAAAAAAATAATATACCTTGGAATGCTGCAAAACTAGGCAGAGATGGAAATGAATTAAGGTGTGGTCGGATTAGACAATGAGCATTGTCACTGGTTCATAAAAAGGCTCTCCGGTGCACCTCTTGGTTATCAGCTGCCGGAGCCCCGAGAGAGCACAACTGGTCTTGCTCTGTCTGGATTGGTATATGGCGCTCTTTCCCCTCATCACTCCTAGGATGATGTTTTGATCAAGGTATCTGTGAGCTGATCGGAAGGAAAGCTCCGAGGAAAGCTACTCAGCAAGATAATGTTCACCCACACATTGTAAGGTTTCACAGGAATATCTCCACCAGAGTGCAACACTTTCATGGCCTGCCCGGTTGCCAGATATATTGCCAATCGTGTATTTGTGGGCAACCTACAAGTGTGCATACCATATGGAACCTGTCAACCTCAATGCCCAATCGTACCTCATCTTGTTTCCAGGCTAAAAGCGGACCAACAGGGTACTAGAGACTCCTTTTGATTGTAAAACTGCAAACATACAGCTCTGGAAAAAAGTAAAAGGCCACTTAAAATGTTTTTTACCAAATTAAAAACCTCTGGAATATAATTAAGAGGAAGATGGATCATCACAAGCCATCAAACCAAACTGAACTGCTTGAATTTTTGTTATTTTAGCCATTTCTTATTTTCTGCAAATAAATGCTCTAATTAAAATATTTACATTTGGAATTTGGGAGAAATGTTGTCTGTAGTTTATAGAATAAAACAACAATGTTCATTTTACTCAAACACATACCTATAAATAGCAAAATCAGAGAAACTGATTCAGAAACTGAATTGTGTCTCTTATTTTTTTCCAGAGCTGTATATTATGTACATCAAATTTTATTTTATTCCAAAAACTCTTCTTAGTGTGTAAATACACATCACTGATGCTTTGAGCACACCAGTTAATCCATAATTTAACTTTTTTAAGTCTTTGATGTATTCTTTGGACTTGCAATTATAGGCTTATCACTCTTAATACGGAGGTCCTCTACAGCACATCACACAACACCGCCTGGAGGTCTGTGAAGACTGGTTTCAAATAAAGTTAGGGGTAAATGGTAAAATAAAAAAACAGGAAATAATAAACATTTACGCGTTTTACATGGTTGTGCTGTATTTTTAGTTCTGAGGACTGGAAAATCCTTATTTTCTTGTACCTTTCCAAATTGGGCCACTTCATTTTTATCTCCCTGCTAAAAAACTAGCATGGCTGCTAAACAGCTAAAAATGCAGTGTTTTGAATACAGGAATTGAGAAAGTTGAGTTTGTTCTAATTAAAGGGAGGGAAGGCATTGATGTTTACCAGTGGTTCTAGAAAAACATAGAAAACAGACATATTCTTTAACAGAGGTCAAACAGCACCAGACCAGCATAACCCAGCATTTGTTGTGTTTTGAACACAGGTATGCTGGGTAACCAGCACTAGGCCAGTAGCCCAAAACCACCAACACCAGAGCAGCATAAATCAGTAGTATTGTTTGTGTTTTAAACACTGTTATGCTGGTCAGTCAATAACACACAAAATTAAACCAGCATTTGTGGTGTTAAGAACACAGGTATAATCATCAACCAGCATCCAACCAGATTAAACAAGCATGTAAGCATTTGTTGAGTTCAGAACACAGGAATGGCTGGTCAGGTCCTGGTACAAGTGTAAACTAGCGTTCGTTTTGTTCTAAATACACCAGACCTTCCACTAGACCAAAAACTAAAGAAGTGAAACATAAATGTTTTGCACGATTTGCAACATGTAGAGACCGGAAAAATGGTCACAGAATGTGATAGAGGGCAACAAATATGGACATAAACAATATGGTGCACACTACAAAATGACTACATGACTGCAGTGGTCTATTTACTAGCGCTAATCGCGGCTAGCGGTTAGCCGCTAATGTTGCTGCACCCAGCCTTAGTAAATAAACGGAAGAGCTTTACTCACCCAAATAAACAGTTTTTAGGAAAGAAGTCTGAGTAGATTAACATCCAGTGCTTGTTTGACTTTAAAAGAAAATGTTTTTTTTAAGAATTACAAGAGTTTTGTTTACTTAGCTTAGCTTTACCTAACTTATTTACCCTCCCACCATCACAATCCAGTGGAGAGACCTGCTGAATTAGAAAGAAAACATGGCAACAATTCTGTTCCTTACTATTGTCACATAATGCGTTTTTTGTTTTTTTTTTCTGGTAAAACTGGTAAACATCGAAAAACACACTTACATGCTGAAACAATCTTACTAAAACCTGCTTCCGTGTTTTTCTAGGACCACTGGTAAAGCTCCAGGAAACATGCTTGCATGCTAACGCAATCATGCTAGCTAACACTATGTTGTTCTATGCTAACCCTGCTTCACAGCAATTAGAACACAGGATTATTTCTGTTTTTTTTTGTGTGTTTTTATAGTGTTTGTGTTTTCAGTGCTAAGTGATATTTAAATGTTAAAGCATTTTTATGTTTATGTTTTAAGTCACTGAAGTACTACAGTAACTCACTGGTTAAGTATTAACTGAACTCTTATGGCAGAACTTGACTCGACAAACAAACTAAATACAAGAGTTTACTGTTCGCCATGTATCAGGGGAGCAATTATATAATATTGTCATTACCTCAGAATCATCATATCCTGCCTGTTATCCCCCTTTAACAAAATATCAATAGCACTCTACAGAAATTAAACACTGCATTTCCTGTCAGGGTTGCATTGGTTTCATTCATCAGCGGCACCATCATCATTGTTCTACCTCTCAGCTAAGACACAGATACACACACGGCTCAGCAGTGATTGAATCAGCAGGGCCGCTGATACGTTAGCACTGTATTGAGCGTCTGCTCTGTGTGTTTATGTGTGTGGAGATAACATGGAAGATGTGAGATAGCACCTCAGCCCTGAGAAACGTCTCCATTCTCTTCCTCATCCCTTCAGAGACTCCCCGCTTGCTCTTTTCCACCATTCCCAGCTTTATTTCTGGAATGCAGTTTGTCATATTTTTCCATAGCGTAATTCCCACTATAAATAGGCAGTGTACGGCTGCGGAGGCCACTGTCTGAGACACACATCGATTAACCCTTTCCGTAAATATTTTAGCTCTGACAAATATGAAGGCATCATGATGGAATGATGGGAAATCATCGAATAGTCATTGCATGTTGTTGTGGAAAGGCGCAGAGTGTTTTGGGGGATAAAAGTAACATTTACAGTAAAATATATACTATAGTTGATGTCTGTGACCACTGTAGTGACCTCAATATTATACAGCTCTGGTAAAACATTAAGAGACCACTTCAGTTTCTGAATCAGAAACCTATTTATAGGTATATGTTTGAGTAAAATGAACATTGTTGTTTTATTCTATAAACTACAGACAACATTTCTCCCAATTTCTAAATAAAAATATTGTCATTCAGAGGATTCATTTGCAGAAAATGAGAAATGGCTAAAATAACAGAACTCAGTTCAGAGTTCAGAAATCAATATTTGGTGGAATAATTACAGTTTTCATGCATATTGGCATCATGTTCTCCTCCACCAGTCTTACACACTGCTTTTGGATAACATAAAGCCACTCCTGGTGCAAAAGTTCAAGTAGTTCAGCTTGGTTTGATGGCTTGTGATGATCCATCTTTCTCTTGATTATATTCTAGAGGTTTTTAATTTGGTAAGATCAAAGGAACTCTTAATTTTTGTCCAGCGCTGTATGTGTGGCTCACAAATTTACTCACCAATTGTCTGTTGCCATTGATTATATAGCCTTCAGATTACTGCCCTGAATATAATGACAATAAGGCCATATTATTATATTAGACTATATTACATAGGCCTGACACAATAACTATTTGTTAGGCATATTTTCCTAGACATAATTGCTATAAACACATTTTCAGGATATTTTTGTGATAATGATATTCTTCACAATATGACAATATTTTTGGGTCATTTTTAGAATATACTACTGCAACAAAAAAAAGTTAAAGGTTTATTTGGTATGAATTAAATAGTTTTAAACATTTAGTAGAAACAAAAGATAAATGGTAAATGTTACTCTATTTTGTACATAGTAACTTTGAATTTGTATAAAATAATAATGTGCAAAAAAATGCCGCTCATATCATGATAGTATATTAGAAGAAATTGTGTCATTCATTTTTCCAAACACCAAATATAATACATTTTTATTTCTAGCTATATGTTTAATCAAAAATCTAAATTAGTTTACTAGTTTGAGAATCACTGTTATAAGGAACCGCTTCAGTAAACGAAATGTGTGGGGGTATTTAACTTCTTAACCCTTGTTTTAAACTGTTTTCAGTTTTTAAAATGCAGGAAAATATTTTTCAGTTTTAGGAGAATGAAATAGGAAATAAAATATTAAAAAAAATTTAATGATATGGGCAGTATTATAGAGATACCGATACAGAAGTACTGTATAACAAAACATATTTTACCAAGACAAGAGCAAAACGGCACTAAGTCATCTTCAAAACTATACAGTAAACAGCAAAACATACAAAATAGTACGCTTTCAAACAAGATACCACAAAAAATCATTAAAAAATAACAATATTGTTTGTAGACCCTTAATTGTTGTCAATTGTAGACAATTTTATGCCGCTGATATCATGACAGTATACTAGCATATAAAGGCAGTTGCAGATAATTTAACTTATTATTTACTTAATTATTTAGAATAATCAGAAAAATGGTTAAATATTCTCCATAAAAAAAAAAACAGATGTGCAGGATACTGTCTTATTCACATTAATGTTTTATTCTCACTAACACAACTGACAATATTAAGGTCAGCAAATATTATTGAGATAATATTCATAACCTATATACTATAAGTATTTGTTTACCCATCCAAATCACTAAACTCAGGTTCCATTTCAGTCCAGGTGTGAAATTGCCTCACTACTAAAGATTCCACAGCCAACTGTCAGTGATATTTTAATTAAAAAAAAAAAACGATTGGAAATTAATGTAACTCGCTCTGTCAATGTAAAATAGTGAACTTTCTGCAGAATCAATCATTTCAGACCTCCAAACTTCATGTGACTTTAGATTAGCTCAAGAACAGATGAATGGGTTTCTATGGCTGAGCAGCTGCATCCAAGCCTTATTTCACCAAACACAATGTATGTATGGATGGATGTATGTATGTATAGATGTATGAATGTATGGATGGATGTATGGATGGATGGACGGACGGACGGACGGACGGACGGACGGACGGATACTTTATTTATCCCGAAGGAAATTTAGGCATTTATTAAAATTTTATTTGAATAATTTATTCTAATTATTCTAATTTTGGCAATAGTATGAATATTGTATGATTGTAGATAACATAATTATCAAGACAAACCTAGTATTACTAACAACAACTGTTAGACAGTAGGGCTGCACCATATATTGTTCCAAAATCATCACTGCAATGTGTGCATACTCAATAATCACATCAGAGGACAACTTGCTGAATACTAACGGAAGGGTGGGGGGATGCATGGGTGGGTCAGTCCATACTTAGCATTTAGCACATGCACAGGTTTCTCCTATAAAGATTATACGAGCTGTACGTGAGCTGTGTGTGGTACACTTAAAGATGTCATATACATATACAGCACATACAGTAGGCATAATGCATATTTTTATGCCATTTGCAAAAAGTAGCTATAATATTTTCTTTGCAAATAAAGAAAAGTATGATGAATAGTACACTGGTACTGCACAAAGGAAGACATTGTGTCATTATTTTTTCCACACACCAAATATAAAAAAAAGTTATATATTTCTAGCTATATGTTTAATTAAAAATCTAAATTTACTCCATCCCAACACCAGTTTGAGAACCACTGTTATAAGGAACCACTTCAGTAAATGAAATGTATATGGGGTATGGAACTTCTTAACCCTTGTTTTAAACAGTTTTCAGTTTTAAAATGCAGGAAAATATTTTTCATCATTTCCTTACTATGTTCCTCACAGTGGAAACTGACAGGTTAAATCTCTGAGACAACTTTTTGTATCCTTCCCCTGAACAACTATGTTGAACAATCTTTGTTTTTAGATCATTTGAGAGTTGTTTTGATGAGTCCATGATGCCACTCTTCAGAGGAGATTCAAATAGGAGAACAACTTGCAATTGACCACCTTAAATACCTTTTCTCATGATTGGATACACCTGGCTATGAAGTTCAAAGCTCAATGAGGTTACCAAACCAATTTTGTGCTTCAGTAAGTCAGTAAAAAGTAGTTAGGAGTATTCAAATCAATAAAATGATAAGGGTGCCCATACTTTTGCACCGGTCAAATTTTGGTTTAATGCATATTGCACATTTTCTGTACAATAAACCTCATTTCAATCCTGAAATATTACTGTGTCCATCAGTTATTAGATATATCAAACTGAAATGGCTGTTGAAAACACCCAAATATTTAGAACTAAAAATGATTAAGAGTAATAGGGGTGCCCAAACTTTTTCATATGACTGTAGTTTACACAGGACGACGCTTATGCACATGCTGCTGCTGTCTCAAGGACTTAAATTCAGGACATACAGTAGATGTCTGCCCATAGATAGATTGTTTCAAAGGACAATGCTTGGTCTGAAGTACATGCACAGGTCGAGGAGGTGAAAAAAGGGCAGGTGGTTTGCATTTGCTGTTTTTTTTGCAGCTATAACCGCACAGCTGTACAAAGAGATGTGCGGGTATGAAAGAGAAGCATATAGTGCAGAAGCAAAAAGACGCATGAATTCTGAGTTGACATTTATGTTGAAAGTCCATGAAGCAGCTATTTCCGATTTAGGAGTGGCTCAGATTTGATCTGAAAAAAAATCTGATTTGGCATGTTTACACAGCCAGGAAAAATTCAGATCTGAGCCACTTCAGCCAAGTAACCTTTTAACCTGGTAACCTTTATCATACATCTGGTGCAACTAATAAATGTTTATATATTTTGTGTGTTGTTTAGGAATGCCCATCATACATTTCCAGCTATTCATAGCACTGCTCATTCTTTGCAGCTGTAATTCCTTTCAGTCCTAAGTCATCTGCTCCCTACGTCATTAAGAACAGCTGAAGACTGCACATTAAGGTCAAGAGAGGTTAGCGTACACATCTCAACCCAAATCGACTTCAGTCTCTTTTCACCCTCACACCCTCCACTATTGCCTCTTTATTTCCAGTCATTTAAAAGTGAATCAGCTGTTTTTAAAACAACACGCCCAGTTGTACAAACATCAGCACATTAGCCGACATCAGAGAAAGCGTGAAAATAGTGTGAGATTAGCGTTTAGCCTTACTGTGGTATGCTAGCAATGACACTTATTCAATCCACTGAAAACAGGTCAGATTCATGAAGTCTTTTTTTTTTCTTTTGTCAGAGCTAAAGCCAAAACCCAAACCCTGCTCTGAATTTCAGCCAAAACAAGCCCAAAGCAGTGTCAGATCTAATCACTCTCAGCATCTAAATATAGAGCAGTAAAGGCACCTCTGCGCTAAAGCGATCAACTCACCTAGCTTCCGTCCTTTTCTGTAATTCGTTTCATTATATAATCAGAAAACGTTTCATAAGAAACACCAATAAAATAGGTAACCACAAGCATTTAAAATAACACGTCCCTGATCATTAAAAAAAAGCCTCACCAACTCAAGCTGGTCAAGCTGGTTACATTGTGATCAGTATCCCAGCTAACAATATTTATTTGGTTAGTACAACATTTTCTAAATTTTACAATAAACACTTTTAAACATTCTGATAATGTCACTTGTCTCAGTTGATTTCATTTCAAATTTTGGAAATATTCCTTTTTTTATCATTTTATTTCAGATTTTTCCCCATTTTCTCCCAATTTGGTTATCCAATTATCCCACCCCTTTTGTGCGTCCCCATCACCGGTGGTACCTGCGACCCTTGGAGGATGCGGACGAGCACACGCCTCCTCCGACACGTGTGAAGTCAATCACCCCTTTTTCCGAGCTGCTGCTGATGAATCATTGCCTGAGCTCGGAGGAAAGCCCAGCGGCTAGGTTCTGATTCATCCGCTCACAGACGCCTCGTGTCGCCTGGCGCCACCTTTAAGCGTGATGGGGAGAGAGCGCCATCTACCCACCCGGAGGGAGCAGGGCCAATTGTGCTCCCCCTGAGCGCCGGCAGTGGAAATATTACTTTTAACGTTTCCATAATGTTAGTATTCGTCTAGATGGTAATGTTACGTGAGAAACGTTCTAATAATGTCCGGATGCAACCGTTACCATGTCACACATTTTTTCAGAATGTTCTCAGAACATTATTTCTGTAACATTACAGGATAACCTTCATGAAACCTTTTCAAAATGTTGTTAAACGTTCTTATAACATTTTCTGTGACCAACAAGACCAAGCTAGCTGATTAGCTTCACCATCGAAAACCAGCATAGACCTTCTGTAAGAAGCTACAATACAGATGTGCAAACAAACACACACACAGCTTGTATAGTTCCTGTAGAGAAGTACAGCCAATACTACAAGGGTCTCTGGAACAGATAAGCATGAACAACTGGCACCATGCCTGAAGCCACAATCACTGAACTGAGGCGCTTTTGAACTGTGTTCTCTGGAATGACAACCAATACTTTTAAGATTGTATTCTATTGAGTTGGGGATAAGGTGGCACGGAGATCATGCAAGATCTTGAACTCTATTAATAACTATTGCTGAATGCAATCAAATCCTCACAGGGATGATCCTCAAAAATCTAATATAAGGCCTTTTTCCTTGACAAAAAAAAAAGATGGTTACTCCAACATATTTTACGGACTATAAGGTGCACCGCAATATAAGGCGCACTATTATTGAACGTCTATTTTCTGGTCTATTTTTTTATACATAAGGCGCACCGGATTATAAGGCGCATTGTAAGCGACACTAGTAAGGAGCAAGGGTGTCGCCATGTTTTCCTTCTAATGGGAAAGCTGGTGGAAATGTCTAAGTAAACAAAACTGTATTTCTTTTAAAAAGAAAAAAAGCACTGGATGTTAATCTACACACAGAGTAAAGCACTTCCGTTTACTTAGAGTAAACTTAGATTTCCAATATTTTCAACAGTGTGGTTAACAGCAGAGCTAGCCACGGTTAACAACTGTTAGCGCTAGTAAATGCTGCCTAACAGTGCTACACTGAGGAACATGCTACAGTCTGATATACTTACCTCTGAATGGCAAAAGGGCTGAATGGCATGAGCCGCTAAGTGGTTAGCGGCTAATGCTAATACTGCTCCAGCCTCTCTATACAGGAGAAACTTCACTGAAACTCCTTTATAACGCTGCAGTTCAGGTGGAGTGGCTAAACTGCTCCTTAATACCTGACTGGTTGAATTCATACATAAAGTGCACCAGATTATAAGCTGCACAGACGATTTTTGGGAAAATTAAAGGATTTTAAGTGCATCTTACAGTCTGAAAAATACGGTATTTAAATGCAACATTAAATTATCTATCAAGCTAACAAGTAAAACAAGCCAGTTAGCATTGTGAAAATTTCACAAAAAATAATCACATACTTGCATCAGACTGTGTTGATTTGTGAAATAATCTCTAATAATCATGCTTATGTGGTTTCTTTAAATGAATAAAAGAGCATACTAGCATACCTAGCAAAATACAAGCATTGATAAAACTAAATGAGCAGCAATATTAATTTTTTTTTTTATAAACAATATTAATTTGTTATTAGATTATTTAACAAATTAACACATTTTTAGGCTAGTGCATGACATTTTAGGCACACATTTTTAGCAGGATGTCACTTTGTAAGGTATACTGTATGGGCAAAAATGTATTGGGACACTTGCGCATTCATGGTTTCTTCTGTTTATCCTTCTTTTCTTGAAGTAACCATATGGATTGTTCAGAAAAGGCCTACAACAATATTTTTAGAGCATTACAGTAAGGATTTGACTGCATTCATTGACAAAAGCAAAAGTTAGAGAGGTCAGGATGTTGGATGATCCTCACCCCACCTTATCTTCAACTCTCCAACACCCACAAATATTGGATGGAGCACCAGAAAACAACTCCAGAGAACACAGTTCCTCCACTGCTCCACATGGCCAATAAGACCAAAATTAAATATAACATACGGTTCAATAGCTGGTTAATCCCATGGTTCATTATTCAGCTATCCACCTTAATTCATAAACTATTTAGTGAATGATTAATACCTGTTTGGTTTAGCATGCTGTATTATGGGAAGTCCACATGGCTTGATTTTAGAGCATTTAAATGAATGGCAAATAAAACAGCAGCATACTGTATGTGAGTGCAAAGTGTTTTAAACAGCATGACCTCATCAATCATCTCAAGATGGTCAACAGCCTTTACAAGCAGAAACTAATTAAAATGAAGTCCAGGTGTACTCATTTATATTGAAGAAAATTTACCATCCAACAAATACACAATTAAAAGCAGCATTAGTTTGTGTATAAAACACTCAATCTCAACCAACAGCTATTCCAATGCCAGTTATTCCAGTAACACTCACACGCACAGATGACTGCCTGCCTCTGTCTGTCAAGTACTGGAGTCGATCCCTCCCCAAAATCACCTCCCACTCAAGCACCAAGATCATTTCCCAGGAGAAAATGTAGGGAGAGGCTATGATAAGCCACTGGATGTCCTTGAAAAAGGTTCCTCCTAGAATTAGCTAGGAAGCAAAGAAAATTGGGACGCGTTCCAGTAAAAAGAAAGATATGAAAATAATAAAGGCAACAATAAAATGCGGCTAGAATGAAACTCATCAGATACTGACATATCGTAAACTGTACCTGTAATTCTTATCTTTATATCATCATGATCCAAGAGCCAAAATGTGATTATTAACAACTAAACCTGTATAAATACAATAAAGATTAAACAATAGATTGTTTAAACTTTAAAGCACTAAACTACTCTCTTTATGCTTTATACAGTCTATTGAAGGCAATTAAGATGCATATCATCTCCATTTTTGTTGATTTTTAGTTGATTTTTTGTTGATTTTACATAATTGGAACAGACAAACTGGTCCATACACTGTGCCAAAATTTCTTAAAGAATGCACCAACAGAAATACTTCAAAATGACCTGAAATAAACTTTTTTAACACTGACTTCCATTAATACAAGATTATTAATTAAAAGACCTATTAAAAGATCTATGCAATGGACATCCTGCAGCCACATGTTTTAGGAAGAACATTTTTCAGTAAGATAATGCTCACCCACACACTGCAAGGACTTTTTAGCAATATCTTTACCAGACTGCAACACTTCTTTGGCCTGTCTGGTCACCAGATGACAGACACCACTCTCATTTTGAGCTCAAGCTGATTTAAACCCGACATTTTTTTAGTAAGTAGAGCATTACAACTGAGCTTTTCAAAAATATTTTCTGGCTGTTTGAATGATTATAATTACAATTGCAACACTGAAGAAGCTTATACCTATTATTTAAGAAAATTTTTTTTTTTAGAACAGATCTCAAAAAAAAAAAAAAATTAAAACACAAACAAAGCAAACAATGATCTACATCCTAAACATTAGTAAAGAATGTGATCTAGATTCCTTTCCTTTAATCTAATATGGTTTAAGAATAGAAAATAATTTCTAAACAAACTAATTTTTTTGTATTGAGCTTAAAGTTTATGTGCAAAAACACACAAAAAAAACAGTAATAAGGCTATTCACTGCACAGCGCTGCAAGTCAAGTGCGTAATACGGACAAGTGGAGTGTGCACTGTGCACACAACGTTTTTTTTTAAGACAGTTTGATTTGTTATTATTATATTGTTACATTGTGATTATTACGCCACAGCTTTATATAAAGTAAAAACAGCTTTAAAAACAGAATCTAAACTCTAATTTATAGTCAATTAAACAATCTTCCCTGGATCTCGTTCACTTGGGTTTATCTTAATATTGTAAAGTATTTAAAAGGTAAAAATTCACTTAATACAGAGATAATTACTATTATCAACAGCAGTGTGAAATAATGTTATGGATTAACACAAAATAGTACATTTACACAGGTTCATTCTTGTCATTGAAGTCTTGGGACAGCACCTGAGCTCACGTGCAAAACAGCTGAAATTGAGTCATTCAAGTTTAGCCATGTCTTCAGTTGACTCTGCTTAAGTGTTTTATAGTCCCTCAGAACTGCCTGTTTGGCATGGCTGTCTTTCCTGTAGGAAGAGAGAGAGAGAGAGGGAGAGAGAGAGAGAGAAAGAGGAAAGTGTACGAGAGAGCGAGAGAGAGTAAGAGAGAAAGTGAAGAAGGAGAGAGCAAGCAAGAGCAAAAGAGAGAGAGAGAGAGAGAGAGAGAGAGAGAGCGAGCTTGCTTGACCGTAATCAATGATGCCAGCCCACAGCCTGTCTGAAAATAAAGGGTTCTGGTTGGAAGGTTTCCATGCCAGAGCATTAGGCAGGGGTTTGTGTCGCTTGTAATTTACAACATTGAGGGAAACGGGCAAAAGGACAATGTGGGGTTGGGGGGGCGCTGAGGGGAGATGGCACTGAGGCTCTGGGGCTTGGGAATGCCAAAGGGGCAGTTTTTAAAACCCAAGTGGGTTCTTCTGCCCCTGAATGTGTTGTAAAGTGAGTGAGTGAGAGAAATAAGGAGTGGTTGGAGAGCTAATGCCTGGAAGAGAAGTGTCCTGCTGAAAATCGCTCAATCGTTAATTATCGCAAAGTACAGGAACGGAAACGGAGTGAGCAACAGCTTACGAATTATTCTTTCGAAGAATTTATTTTTTGCCCTTTAAAACACTTGGTGTCTATTGTTGTTCCTTTTGAAATCAAGGGCATTACATAAGTGTGAATCCTGTCCTTTCTACTGTCCTGGAAATCTATCTAGGCTACTAGATTTTGGAGAATTGCTGTGAGGATTTGATGATTGTAAACACTGTGTCCACTCATTGCTCACTCTATTAGATACTCCTACCAAGCTGGTTCAGCTCGTAAGATGTAGAAGAAGCCAGAGAAAGAAGTTCTGCTGCACAGTTTGTATTGGTCACCCTCTAGTCCTTTATCAGTGGACACAGGACACTGTTCACAGGACTCTCTTCACAGCATGCTGTCCACAGGACGTTGTCTACAGGACTGGCTAGATATTTCTTAGTAGCTAACTGCAGCCTTCTAAAATTCATGCTGTAGAAGCTGAGTAGGGGTGTGATGAGATCTCGCGAGATTAAAACGTGCCGATATTTCTCGTCAAGCTTAAACCTGTGTCGTGGGGAAATAAAACAGTTTAGTGTGTTTTTTTTTTTTAGAGGGATCTGGCAACACAGTAGCAATAGCAGCGAGTGTGGTGGCTGAGCAGTGAGAGCAGCTCTCAGCAGAAGAGGAAAATTCTTCTTGCTACTTTTAAGTTGTATGTCTGGGGCTGCATTTTGGCTCCAGTGGAAACAATAATCTGTAACAGAGTAACCAACAAGACACAAACCATATATAAATACTGTAAGTAAATCCTACACGTGACTGTTTCATAGGCAGCTGTACTAATCCCTTAGCTCTGTACTGTATTTAAAAACATGTTCTGTCTCTGTTTGCACTTCAAGCATAGGCTTAATATGACTGGTTATGGTTTTGCATAGTTAAATTACAAGAGATTTAGGAGAAATAAACACAAACCATAGGCTTAATATGATTGGTTGTGGTTTGCACTTATTGTTTGCACTATTTAAGACCTAGAAAAGATTTTTTTTATTCTTATTTCTATTTCTTATAGAATCAATGTGTGAGAGAAACCAGTCTCTTAAATGTGCGGTATATGATTTTGTCAAATAAAATAAAAGCTTTCAAGCCATTTTTCATTTTTGACGTTTTCTTTAAATTTTTATTTTTAATTCTCGTCTCGTCTCGTTCTTGTTAATCCAGTATCTTGTCTCGTCTCGTGATATTAGTGTCTCGTCACACCCCTATAGCTGAGCAATATATTCACAACATCAGTATATCAGTACATTCAACTGTATCATATCAACAGCACAACTCTACACTCAATTTTGCTAGTAGTCTAGTTGTCACTTTGCTAGCTTATCTGAAAATGCAGTTAGCATTAGCAATAGCATTTTAACATCTTAGCTAACTGCAGCCTTCGGCAGCAATATATTCACTTACAGTAAACATCGAGGTATAATTCAACTATATCATATCAACAGCATAACCCTAAACACATCATCCATTCAATTACATAACAGATAGATAGAGATATAGATAAGATACATACATAAGACATAGAGTAAGTATTGTTTTATCTATATGGGTACATATATGGAGAGATAAGACTTCGCTTAAGAGGGTGTGTACACAATACCACTTATATATAATCTACAAAGAGACTGCAGAAAACATATAACACATATCTTGATATTAAATCAGTTTTTGTTCTTATTTGATACACCGCCTTTCATACTTATTTTTAAATTTACTAGCATAGGCTATACACAACATTTTTGTATAATGTATATAAACAGTACTCATTAAAGTTATAGCTGCAATTAGCTTTATGTGGTTACATATTAAACAAATTGTCAAATTGTAAAACTCACTCTATGGACTATATATCCCTATAAGTATTAGGACACCTGATCTGATTTGTCTCTACTGTCCAGTGAAGGCTTTCTACCAGATTTTGCAACATTGCTGTAACAATTTGATTGCATTCAGCCATAAAAGCATCAAATGTATGGGATGGAGCATCATCTTGCAGGTTAATCACAGTTCCACTGCCCCACAGATTAACGCTGAAGGCTTTATACTCTGATCTGATACTCAGTATCTGTATTAACCTGATTAGATTGAAGACTGCAAGCCCAAGCTTCTGGTCCAACATCAGCGAAAAATGAGAAAGAAAGTGGCCAAAAAGTGCCATAAACACACTCCTAAACCTTGTAAAAAGTCTTCACAAAGGTTGGGAATTGAAGCTGTTATAGATGCAAAGGGTGGGCTCACTTCATAATAAACCCTATGGATCGATTTTAAATGTATGAAAAGTCCAATTCTTTGGGCAATATAATGTAATACTCTCATAATAAGAACCAGCAGAACTTTTTACACTCGTCTAGCCATAGCAGTTCTATTGACATGTCATCAAGTCATCGAGTAAATAAAGGCAGTAATGTATGTATTTATTCCAGTAGAGAAGCTCAATTTATTAGTGATGTGTCGATGACTCTTTGAAGTGAACGATTGGAACCGGCTCCACAATGGGAGCCGTTTTAGGATCCTATTTGGGAGCCATTTTTTTCCTTCAGTATCTCGCTGTCCATACGCCTCCCTGCCCTTGGGCTTGTGCTCTGCAAGTGCCACAGAGCAGACAGACACAGAGCAGTTTTTTGTTTTCCAACGTTGTTTTTTTGCCCTCCCTCCCACCCTCTGTCAGTTGGTGCCACACATCTGACCAATCACACGCAGCTTTCAATTACGTGACGGGGAAACACTGAAAAGAAAGTTTGTCCACTTTGTTATGCAGCATTTTTACTCATCACACGTGCTTAAAAATGTCAATAATGAAACAAAATGTTATAAAATTAGGTTTAAGATATTAATTAATTAATTAATTAATTAATGTAAAAAATATATACGGGAAGCCGCTTGGGAGCCAAAAGAGCCAGCTCTCCACAGTAAGAAGAGCCATTAGAGCCGCATCTCAAAATAGAGCTGAAAATACCATCACTACAATGTATGTTTCACAGTGTCAGCATGTTATTTAAATGTATATGTGTTGAGCAATGTGCCACCCCCATCTCTCAGTGGTTGTGTCTCTCCACAATGTTATCGTAGACCTCAAATCCTGAAAAGCCACTCTGATCTCACCTAATTATTGCCTAATATTCCATTGTTTCTCACAAAGCTAAGACTCTCGTAAAGCGTCAACGAGAAAATGAGAGTCACGCTAAGACCTCTCTCCCACCTTCAGCCACGAGTTCAAATCTGGTTATGCGCTATGAGCCTGCCAAATAACCAAATCTGGAAAGTAGAAGATTCCATGTGTTTGTTTATTAATTGTTTTCCCAGTGGCTGCCAACTTTCAAGACAGCTTAATCACTCTGAACATGGGCAGCGGACGAATGAACTGGAAAATGATCTGATTGCATAATGACAGAAAAAACAAGGTTTAAAAGAACAACCATTAGCCAAGACTTTTGTACTTAATTTGACCTGCACTCCTGCTAACACCACAGTCCGAAGGTGCTTTGGATGTTTTTTGAGTGATGTCACAGAGGAACCACTTACGCTTTTATTAAGAACCATGTTTGTAGAACCTTAAAAATGTTCCAAAAGTAACGAAACCAGCAAAAGCGGTTCTTAAATAAAAATTCTTAAAGAAAAAATAAAAGAGCCAATTATGAGTTTCTTTGATTTTACCAAATTAAAAACCTCTGGAATATAATCAAGAGGCAGATGGATGATCAAACCAAGCTGAATTAATTGAATTTATGCATCAGGAGTGGCATAAAGTTATCCAAAAGCAGTGTGTAAGACTGGTGGAGGAGAACATGCCAAGATGCATGACAACTGTTATTAAACAAACAGGGTTATTCCAGCAAATATTGATTTATGAACTTAAAACTTTATGAATATGAACTTGTTTTCTTCGCATTATTTGAGCTCTGCATCTTTTTTGTTATTTCAGCCATTTTTCATTTTCTGCAAATAAATGCTCTAAATGACAATATTTTTATTTGGAATTTGGGAGAAATGTTGTCCGTATACCTATAAATAGCAAAATCAGAGAAACTGAATCGAGCTGATTTTTAATAAAAAAGTGACAGAAAGTCAGTAATTTAGTGAGTCTGCAGAACAGTACTTTTAATATGTACATTGTGGTGTAGTCTTCTTTCAGAACAGAAGAATCTGGCAGTTTTAGTGGGACTGTGTTACACTCTGTTTTATCTCTGTTTTATCTCTGTTTAGTTATATATTTTTTTTTTTTTGGTTTATTATCGCATGAACACGAAGATGAAGGCTAAGAATCTCGATATTTGCAGTCGACCTTGTATTAGCATCATTAGCAGCAACATTTAGAATTTTTAGAACTAATAAAAAAATAGAAATCAAGAAATCATGCTGCTTTAATATGCAAAAGTAACATCAAAGTTAAAAAGCATAAAATAAGTAAACAACAAAAACAATGAAAATAACATAAAACAAGAAGAAGAAGAGAAAGACGAGAAGTCACGCCAGATCAGGCAGACTTTGTGAAGGCTTCCAATTTGCACTTCTCAGTAATTTTACTAATCGGTTTTGAGGCCATTTCATGTTGCACCAGAATTCAAGGAATGTAGGCCATTTAAAAACCCTACATAGAACAAGAAAGGGACAAAATAACAAGGACGTCTAATGTCATATGTTGTGCTAAACCCCTGCACACAGCAGCGCAGGTAGCGAAAAAAAGCTATGCATGTATGAAAGAGGGCAGAAAGTCTAAGCTCTTAGTGTGTAGTCCCGCAGCGTTCAAAGGGGGGATCCCACTCAAGGTACCGGCCGTGTTCTTGCCAACATGACGCCACATAATCCCTGCATTAGCAAGGGTTACCAGGCAAAAGCTCAAACAAAACTTCTCGCTTTGGCACCATTGGAAAACAGCCGTGAGATGTCTGCATTTCATAAGATGGTTACTAAGTTATGAGAAAGTGTGAGAAGATTTTCCGTTTAAATAAGTAAACGTGTGGAAGAGAATGTGCAGATAAAGCTGCATGTATGATCTTATCTATTTTAATTTAAGCTTTTTACTAGGTTCCTTAAGCATAGGCTAGTTTTATTGCTGAAACTCAGGTAGTTTTAATTGAAATTTATGTAAATCTTCAGAAACTTGAGAACTGCATGATAATATGGGAAAAAAAGTGCTCTAAAAAGATCTCAGAAGCTAATCTTGTGTAGTGTACCTCTAGGTGAGAAATCAGTGACTGCTAGACATGCCTCTATGACGCACACAAAGACAGTTTGTGGCACATCATTAGGCTCTAAGAAGAAAGATGGTCGTTTTGAAAAACTACCAACACTCTAATTTGGTTGAATCGTGCTGGACCATGGTTCTGCCCCCTTCCCCCTCCCCCGCTGGCCTGCACTCACACTGTGTTTAGACAATCCGTGCACAAGCACGTTGTTCAGCACCTGAATTCAGTACCCCCGCCATGAAAAGCACCCTCTCTCCCAGCTTCAGCAAACTACAAGTGTGCAGGATCTACAGGCCCCATTACAACTTCTTTTTTGCCAATAAGTGTATATACCTGCAGACAATATTAAACAAAAAATAATGCAAAGATGTCAATAAATAACAGGCCATGGATTATTTCATTTAGCAACAATCATGGAGCTTCACTTTAACAGATAGGGCCAGTTTGCTTGACAGGGATTAAAGGGGCACCAAACCCTCAGCTCCGATATGAAAAAGGCTAAAAAAAATGGGAGGAGTAGTTTGGCACTGGGTGATGTATGGGTTTAGAGGAGGGGCAGGAGTAAGAGCTGGTTGGCTGAGCTGCAGTAGCAGCAGTGTGCCTCTGATAGCTGTGAGACGCAGACGGTTGGATGTCATGAGGAGGGCGGTATTATTGATTGTCTGATTTGCATGTTGTGATGTGTCTGCTTACCAAAGGACCCCAATAAAAGCATTTTTAAAGGTTAGTAAATGTTAAAAAAAATTAAGCAAGACTAGTATTTTTGGTAACACTTTATTATAAGGAACACAAATTAGGCGCTTATTAATGTCTTATTATTTGCTTAATAAAGCCTTAATTAGACATTTGTAAATTATTTATTCACTACGTATTAGGCTTTATTCTGTGTTATAAGTGTTATTGGTGCTTAATTACTAGTCTGTTATGTGGAAATGATTAATAGCGGCTGTATTAGTTCTTATAGTGCACTATAAACAGTTATTATTTTAGCACCCTGTTAAGCAGATTAGATTATTAAGCATCAACTATAAGATAACTATAAGATATTATTATAATTGGCAGCAGTATGATCTATATGTGAGTTTGGCAAGGTTATGGCTGTGCTGGAGTTTATTATAAAAGAGTTAATATGGGGTCACTAATAGACCGAGATGTGTACCATATTCTGAAGTGAGGTTCTGTTCATCACTAATTAGACACTAAAAGAACTGAATAAATATTTAATCAATCACAGACCCCTAATTAAGCACCAAAACCACTTACACAGAATAAAGCCTAATAAGTAGTGAATAAATCATTTACAAATGCCTAATTAAGGATTTATTAAGCAAATATTAAGACATTAATAAGCGCCTAATTTGTGTTCCTTAAAATAAAGTGTTACCGTTAATGGTAAAAATATAGTTTAGGGATTAGTGGCTCTTTAAGCCTAGTCTATATATTCTCTAATATACAGTCTCTATTTCTCTTTCAATGGAAAAACTACTGTGTAGTCCATGACTAGGCTTAATCCCTGTCTGTAAAACTGCCCCATAGTCTTCTCAAAAAATAAAAAGAGCTAGCAATAACAGCTGAACATTAACTTAAGTAGTTCTAGCTGGTATACGAATGTACAGATCTACAAAGAACCTTTTAACTTTAAACATTCCTCACCGTTTGATTTAGTATCTATTATTAAGCTGTTACATAAGTACAGAAGTAGATGTGTAAGGGGTTAAGAATCAACTGAAAGTCATCAGGTATAGTAATAATTTAGCCGTAACTGGGTGGGAAGGGTTAAAGCGAGTTCTCTCACTTTCATGAGTGAACTTGAAAGCGGGTTGTTGAACCTGGATTAAGCATAGATTGCCCTACATTAGGGTGGGGGGATGGTTCAATACGTGCAGAAACACAGGCAGAGGCCTTTTTCCTTATAATATTCTGTTCTTTAATGAAAAATAAAGAAATATATGCCTTTCTTTCAAATATATCCAAAGTATCATTGATTAATATCATTCACTGAATGTAATAATGATTTTTGTATGTGATTACAATATTAGAAACAAGCTATACAATGGATAGGAGGCTCTAGAAACATGTTGGGGACCTCTAGCATGGATACAATACAAGATATGGTTGAGCATGGGGGTATATAGGTTCCAGAGCCTCATGGGTTGCCCAAGCTGGTGTCCCGGCTAATCCTATAAATCCTCAATTGGCGATACATCTAGCAAACAGGGAGGACAGCCTTGCTGTGTGTGGGTGAGCATTATCCTGCTGAAAAATGCCAGCTGAAAGCCCTGCTATGAGAGGCTACACATGTGGCAGCTGATCCCCGGTTAGTGTCCCCAGTATCACTACTAGGGGTGACTGACTGCCGAATTAAATGACTTCACAGATAATCACCCCAGCAGTTTAGGGAGTGTGCCCCTTCACAGCAAAGGCAGAATTCCAGTGTTTGCAAGGTGCTCACCAAGACTTGCAGACCACTGTCAGATTCAAAACAGATCCTGGGTTCATCACTAAAGATTATACAGTTCCAGTGCATAGCAAATGCACAGGTGGCTGGCAGAAAGACAATTTGTTGCATCTGCATTTGTGCTCTGATTGGATGTGGTGAACTATCATAGCTTGCCTAGCCTCTATAGTCTTCAAACAGGAACACACGCATAACAAAACATGCTGTTCGCCATTGTTGTTGTTGTTCTCTAAAGACTCTGAAAGTCTAATTAAAGCTAACGTTAACGTGAGGCACAAACATTTCCCGCTAAACAACTGAATAAATAAAGCTACACTTATATAGCGCACTACTAAAAAACCCAAGGATGCTTTACAAACACACATTTTTGCACGCAACCATTTACAGGTCTGGAAAAAATGAAGAGACAACTTCAGTTTCTGAATTAGTTTCTCTGATTTTGCTATTTATAGGTTTATGTTTGAGTAAAATGAACACAATAAAAAAACAATAACATTTTTTTTTATTTTATAAACTACAGACAACATTCCTCCCAAATTCCAAATAAAAGTATTGTCATTTAGAGCATTTACTTGCAGAAAATGAGAAATGGCTGAAATAAGTAAAAAGATGCAGATCTTTCAGACCTCAAATAATGCAAAGAAAACAAGTTCATATTCATAAAGTTTTAAGAGGTCGGAAATCAATATGTGGTGGAATAACCCAGGTTTTTAATTTGTTTTCATGCATCTTGGCATCATGTTCTCCTCCACCAGTCTTACACACTGCTTTTGGATAACGTTATGCCACTCCTGGTAGAAAAATGCAAGCAGTTCAGCTTGGTTTGATGGTTTGTGATCATCCATCTTCCTCTTAATTATATTCCAGAGGTTTTCAATTTGGTAAAATCAAGGGAGAACATAATCAGTAAGTGGTCTCTTATTTTTATTTCCAGAGCTTTATACTTAGCACTCATCCACACAACGTTGAAAACTGGCAACCAATAGCGCACAACGTACTCTTAAACGGAAACGACTGTTCACCTGGAGGACACAGTCATGCATACATTTACACACACACAAACTTACATACATACCAAACACTTACACGCCGGATCAATTTAGAGTAATTTTAGAATATCTAATATATTTCGGAAGGTAACCAGTAGAAAACCAGTTTGGAGGAAACCCACGCAAACACGGGAAGAACATGGGAACTGACTGACTGACTGAATAAGCAAAATGCTCAACCTCATTGTTATTCAATGATGTCTATAGGCAGGCAGTTGTCAATACAATTCTACAACAGGACCCAACGAAAGCTATATATATGGCCTACAATAGAAGAATGACATATTCATATTTAATCTCACAGGAAAAACAAACAAATGCTCTTCAATGCTCCTTTAGGAATCCATCCCTGACTAATACACTGATGGTGAGTATACAATTTTTACAAATGCTGCAGCTAAGCAAATCAGTGGTGATCATCTATCAAAAATACTTGCCAATAGGACACAATAACACTGAGATTTTCCTGTAAAATACGCAAAATCCCAAAACCAATGCAAAATATCAATGTCAATGCAGATATGTAAAGGAGTACAGGTGCCTACGGCTCTCAGAATCTCCTTTTGGGTAGTGTCCCTCTTGGTGAGAGACTGTTGACTGCTAGATATGCCACTAGAATGCACACAAAAACATTTTGTTCAGTTCACAAATCTTGAGAAGAGGCACATCATTGGACAGAGAGAAGGATGGTAGTTTCAACAAATTTTCCATCATCACTCTAATATCGAGACCAATTAAATAGATCATAATTATATTCACACAAAGTTTCATTCCATTCCATTAACCCCTTCTTGGTGCTTTTCAATACATAATTTTCACTAGATAAATGCTTTTGTACATTTTTTAAGCTTCTTAAAGTCAAATTAAAGCAATTATTACTATACTACACACTAACTACACATGACGTGATTCATTACAATGCATTATTTTAACCAGTTGATAAGTCCCTACTTTGTTTACTTTGGCTGTGAGTTTTTATAACATTTATAATTCGTTTTATTTGACGGTGTTATTCTTATATAGCCCACAATGTAAGTGTAATTGACAGTAGTAGTGAACTAGGATTAAATAAATAACGAAGAATTACAGCCCAGTAGCATGAGACAGAGACACAGCTCTGTGTTTATTGCAGACAGGAGGTGTTCAGTGAATCTGCTGCGCTTCGGCTTTATCAGTCCACACAAGGCCTTTGTACTGAGATACACTGTACAGTGTCATAAAGATGATATAAAAGATAAGTAATATCTACAGTTTATGATGGCTGTACATGACAAACTTCAGCACAAAACCCGCACGTTCAAAGGCTGGCATCTCGTGACATCATGGCCATATCAGGGTTGAGAATGTATGTGCTAAGAACTGTGGACGGAGGATGCTGATTTGATGGGAACAAGCGAGAGCAAGAGTCAATCACGGTATAGGCCAGTCAACTCTTTCTGAAAGAACAGTGCAGTGCAGAATAACTACAAAGAACAGCTATAACAGAATATATATGTGTATATATTAGGGCTGACAACAAATATTATTTACACAATTTGCTGTAATTAATCACGATTATACGACATTTAGTTCCGACCCTGCAATGTAATTGGCTGAGAGGCGTTCTATGAGTGCCATTAACAGCTGGTAATGCACTGTTACCAAAGCTCTCCATGTATTACTCCCCCACATACAGGTAACCTGGATTAAACAGGCAGAAGAGGAAAAATGGCAAACTTTACAGAAGCAGTAATGTGTGTGTGAGTGTGATATAAAAATATTGTAATTTAGAGCATTTATTTGCAGAAAATGAGAAATGGCTGAAATAACAAAAAGATGCAGAGCTTTCAGATCTCAAATAATGCAATAAAAACAAGTTCATGTTTATAAAGTTCAGAAATCAATATTTGGTGGTTTTCATGTATCTTGGCATGTTCTTCTCCACCAGTCTTACACACTGCTTTTGGATACATTTATGCCTTTACTACTGGTGCAAAAATTCAAGCAGTTCAGTTTGGTTTGATGGCTTGTTATCATCCATCTTCCTCTTGATTATATTCTAGAGGTTTTCAATTTTTTTAAATCAAAGAAATTATCATCACTAAATTGTCTTTTTTTTTTTTTAACAGAGCTGTATATGTACTGGGGTTTTAAAGAAACATCATATGAATTACATAAGTATTTGACCTCTCAGCATAGAGCCATTGGGTACTTGACCCTACCTGAGAGAACATCAGAGAGAAACTGATGAGCACGCACAGAGCACGGAGTGGACTCTGAAAAGAACAGAAGGCCAAAGGAGGATGTAAAAAGAGAGAAAAAGAGAGAGAGAGAGAGAGAGAGAGAGAGAGAGAGACTGTATGAAGCCTCTGAAGTTCATTACCCAGTCTGAAGTGATAACAAATCGTCTCACCTGGCAACAATTCACACAAAGCAGCCTCCAACAATCACTGCTAACAATGCTGGAAATTATCCAAACAACTGTGAAAGGTCACAAAGTTTACAGGAGAAGACATCAATTCTTGGAACAGGGCTAAACAAAGTTGAACGCCCTCTCCCCCTCACATAGCTTCAAGCAGATCCCAGGTAGATCACATGCAGATCCCAGGCAACTTATACAGCTGTTCCCAGGCCATTCCTTGAGTTAAAACTGAAAAAAAAAAATTAAGAGACCACTTCAGTTTCTGAATCAGTTTTTCTAATTGTGTTATTTATAGGTATATGTTTGAGTTCATTTGAGAAATTAACATTGTTGTTTTATTCTCTGAACTACAGACAACATTTATCTCACATTCCAAATAAAAATATTGTCAAATGCCACTCCTGGTGCAGAAGTTCAAGCAGTTCAGCTTGGTTTGGTGGCTTGTGACAATCCATCATCCATCCTCTTGATTATATTCCAGAGGTTTTCAATTTGGTAAAATCAAAGAAACTCATCACTTTTAAGTGGTCTCTTATATTTTCCAGAGCTGTAAATACAGTACCAGTCAAACGTTTGGACACACCTTCCTATTCAATGTTTTTCTTTAATTCAGAAAAAACAAGGGACACATATGGAATTGTGTAGCAAACGAAAAATGTTTTTGGCTTAAACCCAAATGAGATGGGTGATTTAGGATGGTAAAAAAAAGAAAACACATTGAAAACTTTTGACTGGTACTGTACATATTAATGTATAGCATGTCAGTAAATTTTAACAGATTCTGGACCATTTTATTGGTCCTTTCTGAGTAACCAGGGCCAAATGCTGTCAAGAAATTAAAACAAAAATAGCTTCCAGTATGACATGAATCTTTTTTTATACTGCAGTGATGTTAACACACTGTCACAGTGTATCTGCAGTCACCTGACTGCTTCCCTAATAGTGTTGATTAGAGCACTGACTCATTGTTTTGAGGTGAGAAAACATTGTTTACTTCATTCACTAAACTGTGGACAGAGTCAGAGGAGGTGTTTTTGTCAGGTTCTGCTTGACTGCATAGCATAGCCTTGGGCCGGGTCCAAAACGTAAACTCTGAATTACTAATTAAATGCACAACCTGCTGCTAGGTGGTCATTTCCTGTATGACAAATTCACTGTTACACTCATGAAGGAACAATTAGTGTAGTTCCAGGAATTTGGAGTCTGCCTTGTGAAGTCGCGGGGGACTCTCTTTTGGGTCAGTGCCTTGTACAGTAGATGACCTTTTTTATTTTTCTTTTTTTAGGGGGGGTCAGACGAAATGCTTTCACTCTCACTTCTCGCTTTGTGGCTCATGCTGATTTTGTTTTAAAAAACCAAATGACTCACGAAAATGTCTTTGTGAAGATTCATTCATAAATCTAAATTACACAATTTCCACTTAACCCAAGAGAAGTTAACAGACCATGAACTGGTCTGTTAACTTCCTGAAGTTTGATTTATTTTACTGCTAGTTTTGTACTGAAGTTCTAAGGGTAACAGGTAAATAAAGATAATAACAAACTGAAAAACAGTATAGGGATGTAAAAATTATTTGGGAACCAAAATGATTAGGCTAGAAATAATCCAAAAAAGCACCTTTTCTGTTTGGACGAATAAATATAAAAAAGTAATTTATAGTGAACAATATTGTGCTTTGTTGTCAGTATGTCTGCTGGGGTGTTAAAAATGTTCAATGTTAAATAAACGTTTTTAGTTTAGTTAGTTTAGCTGTTTTTCTTTGAAAAACCAAGAAAAGGATTTTTGAATTCATGCAATGGTGAAAAAGTGGCAAAATTAATAAATATGTGTTCAGTATTTAGCCTTCAGCCAATAAACTGTTTAACCTATTAGATTACATTAGCCTCATATATCCAACAATACACTAAAAAAAAACACACATGTTCCTTAATAAGTTAGTTTAACCTTTATGTCTTTAATTTATTGAGGTACTTTATCATCATGACTATTTTACTACATGCGAAACTGACAAACTTTCCATTGTATGTTAGTAGAATTAGCCTCGTAACTCCAGTATTACACAAAATTTACAATTTTAATGCACACATTTCTGACCTGTTAGCAGCATTAGCTTCGTAATTCCAGTACCTTGCTACTATATGGAAAAACAAAAACAGCAGGCTCATAAATTAGTCACTTTAACCAATATGTCTTCAATTTATTGAGTAACTTGATTGTTATGGGCTTAGCATTTTAATACAGCCAAAACTGACCAACTTTCCACCACATGTTAGCAGCATTAGCCTTGTAGCTTCAGTAATACACAAAAGAAACAAACTCCAGGTTCCTTAATGATCTATTTTAACCAGTTTGGTTATCCTGAGCTTACTATTGTAATGTAGCCAAAACTAACCAACTTTCCACAACCTGTTAGCAGCATTAGCTTTGTAGCTTCAGTATTACACTAAATAAATAAACTCCAGGTTATTTATTTCAACCAGCCTGGTTTCAATTTATTGATTTCCTTTATTATAATGAGCTTATTATTTTAACGCAGGCATAACTAACCAACTTTCCATTAAATGCTAGTGGAACTAGCCTTGTAGCTTCAGTGCTATACTAAAAAAAACAAACCCTTAAGACTTTTGTGAGTTAACAAAGGTCTTTGATTGTCCTGAGCTTAATATTTAAATGCAGCCATAACTGACCAAGTGTCCATTACTAGCCTTGTAACCCCAAGAAACAAACTCCAGGTTTACAGCTTTATATTAACCCATGTCTTTAAAACTTGAGTTACTTTATTATTGTAAGTTTAGAATTTTAATACACACATATATGACCACGTTTTAACATTACTTGTTAGCAGCATAAGCTTTGTAAACCCAATATCTAGCTACTAATGTATATAAAAAGCAAACAAACAACAGGCTCTTAAATTAGCTATTTTAATCAACATGTCTTCAATCTTTTGAGTTACTTTATTATTAAGAGCTTAGTATTTTAATACAGGCATAACTGACCAACTTTCCATAACCCGTTAGCAGCATTAGCCTCATAGCTTCAGTATTACACTAAAGAACCAATTTCAGATTTTTTAATGAGCTATTTCAACCAGTTTGGTTTCATTTATTGACTCACTTTATTATCATGAGCTTACTATTTTAGGGTAGGCGTAACTAACCAACTTTCCACACATAAGCCTCGTAACTCCAAGAAACAAACTTCAGGTTTATAGCTTTATATTCACCTATGTCTTCAAAATTTGTGTTACTTCATTTTTGTAGGTTTACAATTTTAATACACACATATATGACCACGTTTTAACATTACCTGTTAGCAGCATTAGCCTGGTAACCCCAATCCCTATATACTATATTAAATTACTCTTTTAAATTAGTACTTTTAACCAATATGTCTTCAATTTATTGAGTTACTTGATAATTATGAGCTTGGTATTTTAGTACAGGCATAACTGACCTTTTTAAAAACCTGTTAGCAGCATTAGCTTCATAGCTCCAGTGCTACACAGTTTGGTTTTAATTTATTGACTTGCAGGCGTAACTAACCAACTTTCCATTATATGTTAGTAAAATTAGCTGTGTAGCTCCAATACGGCATAAAAAAACAAAGACTTTAGTGAGTTAACAAACGTACTTGATTATCCTGATCTTAGTATTTTAATGCAATGATAACTAAACAAGTGTCCACTACTTTTAGCAGCATAAGCCTCATAACTCCAGTACTACACTATAGAAACACAACTCAAAAACTACCAAACCAAAATTGTTAACTGATCAACTGCATTATTAGGCACGTAGACACGTATGAAAGTTAGATTTCAGAGCCGCTGCATGAACTGAAAAAGCCACATCGGAGTGGAAACTGATTTCACTTTTATAAGGAGTGTGCTTGGTGGGAAGTGGTGTTTTGTTCCCGCTCTGGAGGGCCGCGTTGCTCTGCAAGAGGCGATAGATTAATTAACAGTGACTTACCATACAAAGCACTTTGAACCAAGTGTGTGTGTGTGCTGACCACAGCCACCGTGACGTGAAACTTTGACCCTCACCCTCTTAATCAGTCATTAGAATACAGACAGCCAATGGCCAGTTCTTTCTGGTGACAGGCCAACATTGCAAAAAAAAAAAAAAAGCAGGCAGGCGCACACACACACACTCACTCTCACACACACACACACACACACACACACACACACACACACACACACACACACAAAAACAGCTAGGCTTCTAACATTCTTGTAATGGCCCCATGTCCCAGTCACTAAGTCACAAGCAATTCAGAACTGAAAGCTCATTCTCAAGGCTAAGCCGAGAGCAATGCAATGTTTTGTCTCAGGCTCATACAGACAAAACATGACAACTACACATACACTGCATGGACAAAAGTATTGGGACACCTGCTCATTCATTGTTACTTCTGAAATCAAGAGCATTTAAAAACAAAGAGTTTATGCTGCTTTAAATGGGAGTAACTGGCCGAGCACTCTACTGATTTGACTGCATTCAGTGACAAAAGCAACAATGAGTTCAGGGTGTTCAGGATGATCACCACCCCACCTCATCCCTATTCCAGAAGAACATACTATAGTTCTTCTTCTACTGCTTCACAGCTAATTGGTGTAGGGTCTATACCCCTCTATCTAGCCCCTGCCTGTCCTTCGGCATGGCAGTATTCTCTACAGGGACTAGACAAGCTTTCCATGTGCATTTGCACATTTGTGTCAGTAGTGGAATGCATTCACAGAAAGAATAGTAAGCTAAGATAAGTAACATTTAGGACTTTTTAGTAGGATCGAAAAGAAAAATGCACTACAAACGCAAGCAAAAACACACTTCAGCAGGCTAAGCGCTGCCACTATGATGATCAGGAGATCGCTGGTTCAAATCCTGTTTATGTAGCTTGCCATTGGCTACCGGAGCCCTGAGAGAGCACAATTGGCTTTGCTCTCTCTGGGTGGGTAGATGGCACTCTTTCCCCACATCACTCTAAAGGGTGATGTCGATCAGCACAAGGCATCTGTGAGCTGATGTATTGGATGCTACTCAGCAATGCTCCATCAGCAGCAGTTCGAAAAGAGGCGGCATGTGTTGTCTCCACCCTCCTTGTTTTGGGGTATTACTAGTGATAGGGGGAGTCCTAAAGAGTGGGCTGGGTAATTGGCCGTGTAAATTGGGATCAGAAATAAAAAAACACACACTCCAAACTGTAGCAAAACGCATTGCCCTCGCTCATGGTTGTGTCATAATAAAAGAAACTTGAACTGCTATGGAATAAAACATTTAATGCCTTCATTCACAAATTCAGGTCCAGTTTGTGATCCGACAATGGTCAGGTTTGAGTATTGAAGACTCCTTTTTCTTTACTATTGCAAGCACTTACATATACCATCAATACATTCACACAAATAAAGCTTCATTTCCTTCTAAAAAACCTTCTCTGTGTATTATTTATTCGTATTTAAACACATATATAACGGTTACTGTTTCAAGATTTATGTTCATTTTTACAGCCACTGGAATAGCCGATAACTCCTAGAGTCTAACAAAAATGCACATGCTCTCTTTGACATAGTTTTTCCAGTAGCTTCACTGCCTCGCCTCATTAAGCCATCCAGAAATGACATCTAATCCCCCTGTAATGAGGGTGTTAAAGCCTGGAGGCAGCGGCGGAGGTCAGGTAAAGTTGTCAGTTAACTTATAGACGTGTGTGTGAGTTTGTGTACACACACAAAGACATGCACAGAGTCACTCAGCCAAGCAGTACTACGTTACAAATCACCATGAAGGACAGCAGGCGAGGGGACAGAGAGAGAGAGAGCAAATAGAACAACTGATAGGGTTGATAGAGTAAGTAGGTAGGTAAATAGGTAAGCGAGAAACCGAGAGAGAGTAAGAGCAATGATAGAAAGAGAGAAGATGGAGGGACGGGGTACGAGAGAAAGAAAGGAGAGTGAAATAGAGAATTAGATGATGTATTCGAGAGAAAAACAGAAGGAAAGAGACAAATAAACAAAAAAAATTAGAAAAACAATGAAAGCGGGAGCAGGATGGAAGCAAATGAGTAAGATGTAAGAGAGAGAGGGTGATAAAAAGAGATAGAGAAAAGAAAAAAGAAAGTTAGAAAAACAGAAATAGAAAAGAAAGAATGGGGACAAAAATGTAAGAGAGAGAATAAAATAGAAAATGAAAGCAAGAAAACAGAAAAAGAGAACAGAATGGAGGGAAAAGGTTAAAGAGAATTTGAAAATACAATATGAATGAGTGAATAAAATAGAGAAATATTGGAAGCCATAGGGAGAAAAAGAGCAAGTGATAAAAAGAGAGCAGAAAAAAGGGAAATAGTAAAATAGATATAAAGGAGAAAAAAGAAATAGATATACACACAGAAATAGACCAAAAGGGAGGATGGGGAAAGAGTAAAAACAGAATTACAGAAAGAAAAAAAAGTGAGAGAGCAGAGAATGAGACAAAAAAAGATAGAAGGATGGCTGAAAAGGGTAAAAGAGAGAGAAACAGAAGAAATGAAACAGAAAAAGCAGAATAAAGAAAGGGATAGAAATAGAGAAATATAGAGAGAAATGGAGAAAAAAGAATGGGAGAATGCAAAAGAGAGAGAGAGAGAAAGAGAAAGAAATAGAGAGAGAGAGGCTCATGGACGTGATGGCCCTGCTGATAACCTGGGCCACGTTGCACCATTCCCACAAATCTGTAATGCATTCGAATACAGAGAGGGAGACGTGTAAACATTAACACTGGAGGAAGGTGATTGCCAACACACACACACACACACACACACAGAGAGAGTGGACCAGGAGGCCACCAGAACATGGCAGGTGACTCTGAAGCCATCAAACCATAAAGTTATCCAAAAGCAGTGTGTAAAACTGATGGAGGAGCACATGCGAAGATACATGAAAACTGTGTTAAAAACCAGGATTATTCTATCAAATATTGATTTCTGAACTTTTTTTTATTTCAGCCATTTCTTATTTTCTGCAAATAAATGCTCTAAATGACAATAGTTTTATTTGGAATTTGGAAGAAATGTTGTCTGTAGTTTATAGAATAAAACTACAATGTTCATTTTACTTAAACATATACCTATAAATAGCAAAATCAGAGAAACTGATTCAGAAACTGGTCTCATAATATTTTCCAGAGCTGTATAAACCCCGAAGCTGCGCTGTAATATCTGGTACCAAGACATCATCAGGAGTTACTTTAAGCCCTGTAAGTTGGTCCTGTTGCTGGTTCACTGTTAAATACTGACCACTGCATATCAGGAACAAGGTTTTAATGTTATTAAAGCCACTATCCTACTTTTATATACTGACAGCAAAAGGCTACTATAGAGGAAGGTTTTTGTTCCTTATACTGTGAATCGCTCATTATATGAAGTGCACTACATTCACGTTCCCAGGGGAGCTTTGCATATTTTTAGAATTTCATATCATACCTATATTTAAGTCGATTAAAGAAATATCCCAGATAGCATATCCATGTGGGGCCTGCATGGGTAAACCAACTGGGAACCAGAACATTTTTGTGCACAGCTTCCATGTTGGACCAGGATGCCACGGTCAATGTTGGTTGTACAGTGCACACTGGGCTTAAACGGGACCCATGTGAAATTAAGGTGGGCAGGTCCGCCTATTTAGAAACCCCACCTGGTTCTAGTAACAGCACATGTAAAAAACTATTCAAAGCTCATGCCCACCTAAAACACACCGTATGACCATGAACTTGCTGTTATAATGTAGAGATCCTTGTGCAGAATGATGACTAACTACACCATGCTTTTAACTGATATATAAATATGAGTACAATACAAGGAATCTACTGTTTATGCTGTTAAATGCAGATCATTGTGTCATGATTCACTGTATGTAAAAGGCACAGGGTTGTTCAAACAAACAAATTTAGGCAGTATAAAGACTTATGGATGCCTGAACTATCTATCTATGCAGCTCTTCAAATCTAGACAAGGATGATGTACTCTACAATAGGGGGCAATCTATAAAAAGGCTTGTGCATTATGGTTGTAACTCCTCTGTCAATCCTGTTTCTAGTTTTTCTATCACATAAGAATGAAAGACAAAGCTGAACCCAACACATAAATTCTGGTTAAATGCATAGATGATGTTTAAAGGTTTCCCTTTGCGTCATGATGCACCAAACGCTTAAAAGGCAAAGGTTTCTATACTAAGCTTTAATCTGAGACGTGCAATGTATAAACATACAATTGAAGTAGATCATCGTAAATAAAGTAGGCAATCTAATAGAGCGCAATCTACTGTTTACACTAGTAACTTTTGATCACTGCTCTTTGGAACGAACTCAATGATATGGATCTTACTGTAAATACTGTACATCATTTCCACTTCACAAGTATAGAACAATGTACAATATAAAGCAACCTGTTGTGTATACCAGGGTTTATCACCTTGCATCATGATTTATAGTGTGGAAAAGGTATGTATCTGTATTCAATAGGTATCTTATACATGACCCTATGCCCAGTAGGAGCATCCTACTGCTTATACTATTAAATCTAGATCATTGTGTCACAACACACCATGTATAGTAGCTTGTCTGTGCACACAGTATTACAAGATAACGCAAAAGAGGGACCAAATCACCGCCACATCTAGGACAGTATACAATAGGGAAGATCCTGTTGTTTATAACGTTAAATCACTATGTGTAAAAGGTACAGATTGTTTGGAACTCTGCGATATTTCCCTCACTGTGATTAGGATACATCAACTACCTTGGCATAGGACAATATACAATAATATAAAGCAACATGCTGTTTATACAGTTAAATCCGAATTACCGTGCGTAATTACGCACTGTGCGTAAAAAGGCACACACATGACATGGCTCTTACTGTAAACACACAATCTACGTGTAAGTAGTAAGTATGGAACAACGTGCAATAACCCAAAGCGACCTGCTGTTTGGACCCTTGTTTATCTCCTCCATGCTTCCATGCGTAATGGCGCACCGTGCCCAACAGGCACACACGTGTTTGGAACAAACTCTAGGATATGGCTATTACTGTAAACACATAAACTCCGTCCAAGTATAGGACAATAATATAGGTACAATAATATAAAGTAACCTGCTGTTTATACAGTTAAATTTACGTGCGTAAAAACGCACGCACACACTAGTTTGGCACAAACTCTCAACGCGTAATAATGTACGTCCAGGTATAAGACAACATACAATAATATAAAGCAACCTGCTGGTTATACAGTTACATTCAAATCACCGTGCGTAATGACGCACCGTGCGTAAAAGGGCACACACTAGTTTGACACAAACTTTAAAGGCGTAAAAATCTACGTCCAAGTATAAGACAACGCAAAATAATATAAAGCAATCTGCTGGTTATACAGTTACATTCAAATCACCGTGCGTAATGACGCACCTTGCGTAAAAGGCACCCACGTGTTTGGAACAAACTGTAGGATATGGCTATTACTCTAAACACATAATCTACATCTAGGTATAAGACAACGTACAATAATATAAAGCAACCTGCTGTTTATACAGTTTAATTTCCGTGCTTAACGACGCACCGTGCGTAAAACGCGCACACACTAGTTTGGCACAAACTCTAAACGCGTAATAATGTACGTTCACCTATACAACAAGGTACACTAATATAAAGCAACCTGCTGTAGACACCATTAAATTTCCACGCGAAATTACGCACCGTGCGTAAAAGACGCACACAAGTTTCCCACAAACTCTAGGCACATAATCTACTATCAGGACCTCCTGTATCTCCACGCGCCACGACGCACCGTGCGTAAAACTCTTTCTCTCTCTCTCTCTCTCTCTCTCTCTCGCGCTCTCACCTTTCTTGAACTCCTCCAGCATGGCGTCCAGCTTGGTGTCGTTGAAGACGAAGTGCAGCGGGTGGCTGTAGAACTTGGTGATGGTCTTGAGCGGCGTGCTGTCGTCCGGGTCGACGAAGGCCAGGTCCTTGACGAAGAGCAGGTCCACGATGTTGCTGCGCTCCTCCTCGAAGACGGGGATGCGCGTGTAGCCACTCTCCATGATCTCGCTCATGGTGCCGAAGTCGAGCGTGGCGTCGCTGGCGATCATGAAGCAGTCGCGCAGCGGCGTCATCACGTCATCCACCGTCTTGGTGCGCAGCTCCAGCGCGCCCTGGATGATGTTGAGCTCCTCCTTGACCAGGTCGTTGTAGGGGTCGGTGACGCGCAGCATCTCCAGCAGCTTCTCGCGGTTGTAGACGGTGCCGATCTCCTGGCCCAGCAGGTAGTCGAGCAGCTTGCTGACCGGGTAGGAGGCGGGGAAGGTGAGCAGCATGAAGAACTTGGTGAGGAAGATGGTGTTGGCGCCCACCGCCAGGCCGTGGCGCGAGCAGATGGCCTGCGGGACGATCTCGCCGAAGATGACGATGCCTATGGTGGACATGACCACGGCGATCAGGCCGTTGCCGGCGATGTCGTCCAGCAGGATGGTGAGGGTGGTGTTCACCAGGACGTTGCCCAGCAGCAGGGAGCAGAGCAGGTAGTTGCCCTGGCTGCGCACCGGCTCGATCTTGCGCGCGTAATTCTTCTCGCGCTCGGTCCCGCAGTTCTGCACGATCTGCAGCTCCATGGGGTCCAGAGCCATCAGGCCCAGGTTCAGACCGCTGAACATGCCCGACAGGCAGAGCAGCATGGAGATGAAGATGACCTGCAGCCAGAAAGGCAGCAGGAACTTCCTTTCCTCCACCACGATCACTTTGGTGTCCTCGCCCTCGTGGTAGATCCACGTGCTCTCCGTCCACGGGTCGTGCGTACCGGCCGACGTGGAGGTGGCGATGCACAGGTAGTAGGCTTTGCTGCGCTCCGTCTTGCGCAGGGGCTTCACCTCGATCTCCACCACGCCGGAGGTCTTGCGGTTCAGCACGATGTTGGGCAGGATGAGGATGTCCGAGGTGCGGATCCCGCATGGGTGATGGTGGTGCTGGTGGTGCGTTGATGGTGGTTGGTTCTGGTTCTGCTCCTCCTGTTGCTGCTGCTGTTGCTCCTGGCTCTTGTTGTCCAAACTCCCGCCACCAGATCCGCCTCCGGAACCTCCACCCGCCCCACCGGCTGCCACGGCCCGTCCCCGCTCATGCTCCGTAAAAGCGATCTTGGACCACGTCTCGTTGTTGATGTTCTGCCCGTAGACGCGCAGCCGCACACGCGACCTCTCGCTGACCCGCAGGTAGCCCCTGTCCATGAACGAGATGTCGTCCGTGTCCTCCAGGCGCAGGCCGATGATCACCGTCTCCTCCCCCCCGCTTTCCTTGCCCTGAGTCGGGGTGACTAAACAAGCGCCCACGGTCAGGAAAATCACAGTCACGGCTCGCACCCGGATCAGTGACGCCATTTTTGCACTGGTCCCTAATGCTGCCCCTGCTGCTGCTGCTGCCCATGCTGCTGCTGCTCCTGGTGACACGGACGCCTCTGCCATGTTGATGATCGTGGGCAGCAAACAACCCAAACAAAAAAAAGAAAAAACACACACAAAAAACACACCCGCTTTGAATGAAAATGGCTTAAAAAAAACAGTCACAGTCACAGCCAATCAGAGTCCGGCTTCATCTCAGCTCTCCGCTCCGCGTGCGCGAGGACTCGCCGCCGCCGGGACCAGTGCAGCAGACTGCAGCAGCAGCAGCAGCAGCATTTGGGGGACGCAGGAGGGAAGCAGCGCAGGGAAGCAGCAGCTTGGCTCCAGCCTTCACGCCGCCGCCGCTCTAACTCAACTAAACTCACTCCAGCGCCAAACCCCGGCCTCTCGCCCCGAGACACGCCCACAGCCCGGCCGCGCAGCCTATCGCCGCCCTAGGGCCCGAGGGGGCGGGGAGCTGACGGCGAAAGCGGCCAATCGTGGCGCTCGTCGGCCACGCTGAATGCAAATGAGCGCGGAGAGAAGTTTCCTCGTGACTTTTGGGATGTTTGTTAGGGAGCTGAGGTGAGAGCATCTGTTTAAAAGGGTAAATTCCACATGCTGCATCTACAACAGTGGCCAAAACATTAGGAACGTCCTCTACAGAGAACACAATTAAGCACAATTAATTTCTGGCAAGATCTATATACAGCTCTTAAAAATTATAAAATAAGAGACCACTTCAGTTTCTGAATCAGTTTCTCTGATTTTGCTATTTATAGGAATATGTTTGAGTAAAACGAACATTGTTGTTTTCTTATATAAACTACGGACAACATTTCTCCCAAATTCCAAATAAAAATATTGTCTTTGAGAGCATTTATTTGCAAAAATGGGCAATAGCTGAAATAACAAAAAATACTCAAAGCTTTCAGACCTCAAATAATTCAAAGAAAGCAAGTTCATATTCATAAAGTTTTAAGAGTTCAGAAATCAACATTTGATGGAATAACCTTGGATTTTAATTACAGTTTTCATGCATCCTGCAATGTTCTCCTCCACCAGATTTACACTATGCTTTTGGATATTTTTATGGCTTTGCTCCTGGTGCAAAAATTAAAGCAGTTCAGTTTGGTTTGATGGTTTGTGATCATCCATCTTCCTATTGATTATGTTCCAGAGGCTTTAAATTTGGTCAAATCAAAGAAACTCATAATTTTCAAGTGATCTTTCTTTTTTTCCAGAGCTGTATGTCAGTTGATCAGATCATTTGATTCTACCCCTATAGGATAATGGCCTATGTGTGACTTAAGCTCATTTATTTTGTTAAAATTCAGTTCCAAGACTAGGCTACCCTCACTAAAGGGCTTGTCCCCAATTGGTAAGTGATAAGATTTTACCATAATATAAAGGTTACTTCTTATCAATAAGGATACAGGTTATAAATATTTCAGATCTATTCACATAACGGCAAAATTGGCAAAAATATTAAGGTTTTTGCCCAGGAGCAACAATATATATATATATATATATATATATATATATATATATATATATATATATATATATATATATATATATATATATATATATGCATATTTCGTCGCTGTCCAATAAAAAACATGTTTATCCATAACAGCAACTTGCAACAATGTAAAAAGAGTTTATTTCAGGTCATTTTGTGTGTTCAAAATAATGTAGTAAACTAAAAATCGACAAAAATGGAGATACTTGGATGTTATTGCACAGCAACAATATATATATAGTTACTTAAGATTAAACTGAAATCATTTATCCACTACTGAAATTATCCAAGCACTTCTGTTGTTCAGCCAAATAAAGTGTATAAGAAAAAGATGCATTAGCATGTGTGTAAAAGCCTTTCAAAGCCTGATGATTTATTATGCATTCATTCAACCTTAAGTAATGTGTTTTCTAGCAGCAGAGGCCACAAATCCTCATATTATAAAATCAGTGAAACACCACTATACTCTAAATGAAATTCTTCCTTTCAAGTGGAAAACACTAAACAGATTGAAAGCTCATAGCTCATAGTGCAATCGTGATTTTGTGCAGGTCCACTGCCCTGCAAAGCGCGAAACCACAGTGTAAAGTCTCTACAGCAGCAATAAATAACAGCAGCTGTGTGATTAACGCATAGCAAAAGCCAAAGGACAATGTTCTGACTGCCGACCTTCATAACCTTAATACTGCTTATCGCTTTAATTGAGGGATGGAATATCTAATAGTTGGACGGTACTTCTTTGAGGAGAACTTCTTGGGAAGGTACAAAGTTGCTGCACCTCTTTGAAATATAACCTTGTACAATTTTCTATTGTTTCATAATACACTCTTACTGTACATGACGTTTTTTTAAAGCACTATGTGGGTCAAAATGAATAAAATGTGCCTTTTGTGTGCACAGTGTAGTTTAAATAGTTTAAATTTCATACACACTGTTTATGACCATATTATTCCAAATATAGAGGAGTATTCATTTTTACGTTAAAGCACTTTTGGTAGATGTTTTTTTTTATGTCTGGGGTGGGAATAGGGTTATGGCCCTGAAATAATATCACAATATTTTTTGCAATTTGATAAAACCTTTAAAACATTTAAAACTATTTAAAAAAATATACTACCTAAAAAAAAACAAGTATTTACATTTATTTAGAATAAATAATTTTATATGTTCAGTACAAACAAAAATAAAATCAATAAATTTAATATAGAAATTTTGCAAACAGTAACTAACCAAGACTCATACTAATAATATTAGTGCAAAAAAAAAGTAATGTAACAACAAAAATCTACCACAAAACCAAAGTGAAGCATAGGTATTGAATGCATATAAACTGCAAACGGATAATTAAAAGTAAATATAGTAAATAGCAAAATAAATAAAAAAAGACTGCTTTTAAAAAAACAACACGATTCTCAACAGTTTTGCCAACAATAAAATATGGTGGGCTTTTGACATGTCCGCAGTGCTGCCTGGTCAAGTTAAAGAATAATTATTTTAAGTAGTTAAATTTTAATAACAGCATATTCATTTAGTTATTTTCATTAAAAAAATAAAAATCTACCTATATGTGTCAGAGAATTCCCTGTCCACCCTATCATCTTGGGATAACTCCACCCTTACTTGCCATCAGCTGCCAGAGCCCTGAGAGAGCACAATTCGTCTTGCTCTCTCTGTGTGGGTAGATGGCACGCTTTCCCCTCATCACTCCAAAGGGTGATGTCAATCAGCACAAGGCGTCTGTGAGCTGATGTATCTGAACTGAGTCGCTGCGCTTTCCTTCGAGTGCGCTGTGATGCTACTCAGCAATGCTGCATCAGCAGCAGTTCAAAAAGAGGCTGGCTTCACATGTATTGGAGGAAGCATGTGTTAGTCTTCACCCTCCTGGTGTTGTGGCATCACTAGTGATGGGGGATATATAGCTGAGTAGCAGCTGAATGGGTGGGAGAATTGGCCTAGCTAAATTAGGGAGGGAAAGTGGAAGAAAATTAGAAATAAATCTTTAAAGGAGAACTCCATTGTAAAAATGTCTTTTGGTGTTGTAAAGCATGATAAAGAGTACCAACATTTGTTGAATAGCTCACCTCCGTTCTCCCGCAGCTTTCTGAGATCCAGCAATTTTATTCAGTTTGTCCAAAACTGCTTCAGAACAGATGATATGGGGCATATTTTGCCTCTGCAGATAAATAGCTTTTTTTTTTTTTTACACTGTTTTCCAGGCTCAAAGTAGCTCCACACCTTATTGGTAGAATCCGGAGAGCCCTGAGATTTAAAATGAGGCATTAAGAACTTTAAAAGTGCACAAGAAGCTTTTTAAAAAACACTGATTACAACCCGTAGCGTAGCCTAATGTCCGGGTCTGGAGATTAGGTCATTATATGGTTTGTAATCAGTTTTTAATAAACTTCTTGTGCACTTTTAAAGTTATTAATGCTTCAATATTTCTCTTATTAATATTTCTCCATACTGAGCTAAGGTAAAACCTGAGCTGTGCATCTTGTCGTAGTAAAATATCAAAAGGGAGTTTGAATAATTTTACAACATGGAGCTTTCTAGTTCATCCACACATTTTGATCAAATTCATCATCAGTTTTTGCTTAAATTGTCAAATGTATGTACTTCAGGGCATTTAAAAAATAAAAAAATAATAAGTGATAAAGCTCTGAAAGTATGATTTATACAATTTATAGTCTGAAGTCTTATACATACAAAAGTCAAAATAATAATTTAAAAAACATGGTAAGATATATTTTCTTTAATTATATTTTCTAATGTCCAAACGAATAGCTCCCCATCAATCACCCCATTGTTGTATATACACCACAGCCTAAGCTCCAGGTTAACAGTGAGCGAAGGACATTCTGGAGCTTTCTGCTCCTCATTCTCTCCTTGATATTCGATCCACTCTCCACTGTCTCCACTGTCAACAAAAACAACAGCTGATGCTGGTTATGAAGTGCAGGGAGATGGAGATTGTAGAAGGAAAAGTGCACTGTGTCTGTACGTTACATAACATCACATATCACTGCTGTCCAATCAAATGGATTTATTGTAGTTTTATCCATTGTTTTTAGACACACTGTAGACACCTATATTAAATAGGTTTATTATAGTTTTATCCATTGTTTTTAGACACACTGTAGCTGCTCTGTACAATCTATCAATAATTCTGGATGAACAGACCAATAGAAATGCTCTACAATTACTTGGACAAACTCTTGTAACATTAACTTCCATTCAAAGTTAACAACAGTTTGACCTTCTCTTGTTAAGTCACTATTTTGGAGATTGATGCATGGACATGAATTGGAAAGTCATGATACGCATCTAGTCTAGTCAAACATCTGCAGTTTATGTATCAGTTGCTAATATAAGCAGTGGCATTTTGCATTCGATTCATTGAGAAAAATAAATAAATAAATAAATGTTGGTTCTACATACCCCCCTCTTCGGAGGGCCAATTAAGTTTTATTAGTGTTAATACAGAGTTATAGCTTTTGTGGTCATTGTGCATATATCAGAGAGATAATAATATAAGCAAAATAATGGGCATAAAATAGGGGAAGAAAAAAAAGGATGGATTTTTGTGTGATTTTGTTTGTAATTTCAATGTTTACTATTTATATGATTTTATAAATCAGTCATAAAATTGATCATCTTGTTAGTAAAAAAATATATATATATATAAATCAATTTCATTAGTAGTGCATTATTTCATTCATATTCCATATTAAACACTGTAAATTAAACAAATAAAATTAATTCCATGTTATGTAGTAATACAACCATTTTAAAATCACTCAATTTATTGTTGTTATCAAGGACCGTTTCACACTTAAACCACTTAAGCATCGCAAGTGGATTCCTAAGGCAATTAAGTCATGGTTTCTTTTGCATGATCTGGGTACCCCAGATCATTTTCACGATTTTCCTATATAAATCATTAGTTGTTTGAATCAGCAATTTCAGTTAAATGCATCATATATCAGACGAACAGAGTAATATTTGAGAAGTGAAATGAAGTTTATAGGATTTACAGAAAGTGTGCAATAATTCTTTAAACAAAATTAGGCAGGTGCATAAATTTGGGCACCTCAACAGAAATAAATACATTATTATTTAGTAGAGCCTCCTTTTGCAGAAATAACAGCCTCTAAACAGCCTCTTTTTTTACAAAAAAACTCAAGTTCAGTCAGGTTTGAAAGTTTTAAAGTGCACTTTAAATCACACCACAGATTTTCAATAATATTCAGCTCTGAGGACTGAGATGATCATTCCAATCAAATTTTGTACTTGTTTCTCTGCATGAATGCTTTAGTAGATTTTAAGCAGTTTATTGTTTAGGGTCATTGTCTTGTTGAAGTATCCAGCCCCGGCGATTTAACTTCAACTTTCTCACTGATTCTTAAACAATGTTCTCAAGAATCTGCTGATATTGACTGAAATCCATGAGACCCTCAACTTTAACAAGATTCCCAGTACCTGCACTGAACACACAGCCCCACAGCATGATGAACCCACCACCAAAATTTAATCTGGGGAGAAGTAAAGTGTTTATCTTAGAATGCTGTGTCCTTTTTCCCTTTATGCATAAATAACAGCCCTCAAATAACTCAATTTTAGTTTCATCAGTCCACAGCACCTTATTTCGAAATTAAGCTGGCTTGTCTAAATGTGCTTTTGCTTTAGCATACCTCAAGCGACTCTGTTTGTGGCGTGTGCTCAGAAATGGCTTCTTCTACATTAATTACTCTCCCATACAGCCTCTCCTTGTGCAACGTGCTCTGAATAGATGAACGATGCACAGTGACCCATCTGCAGCAAGATGATGATGTAGGTCTTTGGAGCTCTGGATGTCTGTAGGTTTACTATGACTGTTCTCACCATCCTTCTCCTCTGCTTATCTGAGATTGTTCTTGTTCTGCCACTTCAGGCCTTAACTAGAACTGTGCCTTCCGTTTCCTCACTATGTTCCTGACAGTGGAAACTGGCATTTGAAATCTCTGACATTTGAGCTTTTTGTATCCTTCCTCTAAACCATGATGTTGAACAATCTTTGTTTTCAGGTCATTTGAGAGTTGTGTTTTGAGGCTCCCATGTTGCCACTCTCTTCAGAGGAAATACAAAGAGAAGAAAAACTTTCAATTGTCCACCTTAACCCTTTCTCATAATTGGATTCACCTGGAATGTTAAGGGACAATGAGCTTACTAAACTAAATTTTTTGTTCCAAGAATTAGTGCTAAATGTATTAAAAATCAATAAAACGACAAGGGTGCCCAAAATATTAAATCTGCCTAATTTAGTTTAAAGAATAATTGCACACTTTGTGTAAATCCCATATCACTGTGTTCGTCTGCTATAAGATATTTTTAACTGAAACTGCTGATCCGAAAAACTAATGACTTATAAAGAAAAATCATGAAAATTATCAGGGGTGCCCAAACTTGTTCATATCACTGTATTTGAACATGTCAATCAAACTCATCTGGCTTGTTGTGTACATGGACATTGTAAAAAAAATTGAGAAACAGATGAGCTTTGTTCTGTGACTTTACATCTACATGTTGGATCAGCTAGATAGGAGTGTGTACTAGAGTGTGAGAGACAGTGAGTGGACACAGCGTTTAAAAACTCCAGCAGCACTGCTGTGCCTGATCTACTCATATCAGCAGCAAATACACTAACACACAGTTACTCAATGCAAGTGCTACCCAAATAATTCCTGCCAAATAATAGCAGCTCTGTGGTGGTCTTCTCTCTTAATAATTGGAGAACAGGGAGAAAAGAGGATAATAATAAAGTATATATAGAGGACAATTATAAAACTCCAAAGTGTCTTGGAGCTGAAGAGATGGGTAATGGTTGATAGGCAGCTTGTTCTCTTTCTGGTTCACTGTAGCAGCACTAATTTCAGGTAAAATTAAAAAGAACTATATGTGAAAACACCTTAAATCACATTTTCCGTGTACTTTCATTTGCAGCACGATTCCTGGGCACCACAGCACCCTCCACTGGAGGGAACCACACCAGCACTTCCTAACAGCTCAGTCAGTTGAAAGGGATCTACAGGCATGACCTGAGGAAAGAAAAGAAAAATCATTAAGTCAGTGGAAAAAGTGAGCATCATCCAGCTTCAGATACCTGCCCAGATAACCAGGCAGTGGCAGAGCGCTACCATATCAAAGAAGTACTTATTAACACAGTGGCCTTGATACAATGAGCCGAGTCCACTGTGTGAGCATTTATGATTCTCCTATAAATCAAACCGTTTCTGAATTAGCACCAACCAAAGCCCACCATGATCTCTCAGCAGAGCTGAACTGCCCTATAGTTTCAGACCCTACAATCATCTGCTGTCCGTGTATTCTTCCTGATAAAGGAGCACTACAGTGTTGTGAGCTGAGGTCGTGTGTACGTTTGGAACGTATGTACTAATGTAATCCCATCTTGCTTGTAGTGGAAGTTACATAAGTATTTGTCTGCGGTTGTTTAGCTTATCAGCGAGATAAGAAGTGACCTGGCTCACATTAGGCTCTATGACCCAATGGCTGTAAATCATCAGGCCTTGTTCAGCAGTATCTTCCTAATGAAGGGGGTTGAGCATGGACGAGGTTGAGTTTGGATGGGGTTTAATGTGACGCGGTTGAGTGTAAAGGGGTTTAATGTGACAAGGTTGAGCTTAGACGCGGTTGAAGGTGGCAGGTTTTAATAAGGAAAGGATGAGTGTGACTGGGTTTAATGTGACGGGGTTGAGCATGACTGGGTTAAGCGTGACAGGGTTGAATGTGGCAGGTTTTAATAAGAAAAGGTTGAGCGCGAGTGGGTTGAGCGTGACGGGGATGAGCGTGACGGGGATGAGCGCAGAGACGGTTGATTGTGACAGAGTTACATGAGGATGAGGAGTTGAACATGTCGGGGTTAAGCATGGGAAGGGTTGAGCTTGGATGGGGTTTGATGTGACAGGTTTTAATAAAAAAAGGTTAAGAGTGACTGGGTTTAAATGTGATGGGGTTGAGCGTGACGGGGTTAACTGAGGACGAGGTTCAGGGTGGAGGAGTTTAACATGTTGGGCTTAAGCAGGGTTGAGCTTGGATGGGGTTTAATGTGATGTGGAGTTTGGACGCGATTGAGCATAATGGGGTTTAAATGTGACAAGGTTGAGCGGGACAAGTTTGAGCATGGACACATTTTAATGTTACAGATTTTAATGAGAAAAGGTTGAACGTGACTGGGTTGAGCGTGACGGGGTTGAGCGTGACGGGGTTGAGCGTGACGGGGTTGAGCGTGACGGGGTTGAGCGTGACGGGGTTGGGCACAGAGACGGTTGAGTGTGACGGGGTTAAGTGAGGAAGAGGTTGAGGGTGGAGGAGTTGAATATGTCCGGGTTAAGCATGGGAAGGGTTGAGCGTGATGAGGGTTTAATGTGATGTGGTTGAGTTTGGACGTGGTTGAGCGTAATGGGGTTTAATGTGACAAGGTTGAGCGTAACAAGGTCAAAAGTGTGAAGGTTGAGTGGACTGGATTTCATGTGATTGAATTGAGCGTGACGGGGTTGAGCGTGACGGGGTTGAGCGTGACGGGGTTGAGCGTGACGGGGTTGAGCGTGACGGGGTTGAGCGTGACGGGGTTTTATGTGACAAGGTTCAAGGTGGATGCTGTTAAGCTTGGACATTGTTAAGCATGACATGGTTGAGCGCGGACGGGGTTGAGCGTGGACGGGGTTCAGTGTAACAAGTTTGAGCGCGGACGGGGTTGAGCGCGGACGGGGTTGAGCGCGGACGGGGTTGAGCGCGGACGGGGTTCAGTGTAACAAGTTTGAACGTGGACGGGGTTGAGCGCGGACGGGGTTGAGCGCGGACGGGGTTGAGCGCGGACGGGGTTCAGTGTAACAAGTTTGAGGGTGGACGGGGTTGAGAGCGGACGGGGTTGAGCGCGGACGGGGTTGAGCGCGGACGGGGTTCAGTGTAACAAGTTTGAGCATGGACAGGGTTGAGCGTGGATAAGGCTGAATGTTTAATGTGTCAAGGTTGAGTTTGATGGGTTTAATGTGGACGCAGTGACAGGGTTGAGCGCTCTTTATTCTCATGTAGATGTGGTCACCCCATATTTTCAGCAACAGCTGAAACTCGTAATTCCACAGAAATAATTTAGCAATCGGCTCCCCATTCCTATCTATTCCCTAACTTTCTGAACATCTATTTAGTTCAAGGTTAAACGTGCACTCAGTCAAATCCCCAGATCAGTGCTGACCTAACCCTTATGAACTGAGGCCTCACACTTTCTCTGCAGGACACAGGGCAGATTAAGCTGAAAGATGAACGTGTTTATGTGTGGTTATAAATAGGCCCGACTCTAAACAGTTGCTTCTTGTGTCTGAATGGGCTGTGTGACCCTGAGGGTTCTGATAAGGTGACATTCTTGGGTTGGAAGGTTGGAAGTGTAGCTAGTCGTAGTGCAGTGATGCAGCTGTTTGGCCTTGAGCGTCTGTGACTGTTGTTGGGACTGGAGTAGCACAATGAATTAACCAAGAACACAACACCCTCCCATTCACATGGTCGGGGAGACACAAGTGAGAGAGTTTAAGTCAGGACTCATTCATTCAAACAATTACCATGTTCAGGTTATGAATTTATTTATTTTTCCCAATAACACACAACTGCAACAAAAAAAATTACATTATATTTGGTAATATTATTGAACACGATATGATATGGCACGGGCTGAATTAAGATTTTCACCAGATTGTAACAGAAGTCAATGATCAAACCTGTTGCGATATGATAATAATAAAGTACTATGTTTCCAAAGTTAAGTAAAATTAATTATTTAATAAATTAAACATTTATTAAGTAAAATAAATGATACTGGTCATATAAAATCTGTCTCTAGTAGATAATTACTACTGATTTGAGTAGTTAAATTTGAAATTACTTTTAACTAGAATAATTGTAATGCATAGATGTAAAACAAAGATTTAGTTGTCATTTGCTTGTGCAGCAATTATTTTTTTATATGATTAACATACCACACAAAATTTGCATATTTTTTTTTAGATGTAAACCTAAACTGTATTATTATCATTTTTGCATGTAGAAATATAATGTCTTAAATATAATGACTTAAATTAAACAAAAATTAAAAAATTAAATCAACACAAAAGGTTTTAAATTTTACAGTAAAGAAAATTTGCACATGATCAAATTTAAGCCATATAAGTAAACCTGTACTTCCCTTTAGTCTTAATAAAAATCACAGTCTATGCCCTATCTGACCATCATCTTTTTTTTATGTCACTAAATTTTATTTGAGCCAGATGATTCCGGGAAAATCATTTGGACTAATTAATTAAACAGAAACATAACAGATAAGATTAGACTAGAATTTATAATCTTAGCCTATTGCCTCAAACATAATAAATAAATAAACATGTCAACGATTCATAACAACAGTGCCAAGTTACAGCAGATTGACTGTGGTATATATATGTCGATTGTGGCGCGAGGCTGCATGACGTAGTATGATGAAAAATATGGCAGTACTTTTAATTCTACAACAGCACTTTGTTTCCCATAATTCTCTTTCAAAACATCTCTAAGTAATTGTTACGAACTCTTTCACATTTTGTTAAATATTTGGAATATTTATAATGTTTTACTAAATCATAATTTCAAGAATACTTTTTTTTTTCCAAATCATTAAACTCAGGGTCCAATCAATTCCATGGCCATAGGTGTAAAAAGAAAACCAAGCTGTCAGGTATGCAGACTGCTTCTACAAACATATTCCACAGCCAACTGTCAGTGATATTATAACACAGTGGAAGCGACTGGGAAAGAAAGCAACTCAGCAACGATGTGCTAGACCAGTGATAAAATGACAGAACGAAGACAGCGGATACACAGAAGTCACCAACTTTCTACTACAAATCTACAAACTTCACGTGGTCTTTAGATCAGCTCAAGAACAGTAAAGTATAGAGAGTGCTTCATGGAATGGGTTTCCATGGCCGAACAGCTCCATCCAAGCCTTAAATCACCAAACACAATGCTAGTGATCAAATACTTTTGGCAATATAGTGCATCATTAGACTAAACTTGGTTATTTTGATATTTACACAGCTAAATTTTGCTTTTAAAATGGAACTGAACATTAGAGTGCACTTAATCTTACTACTCTTGGCTTACTACTAATTGTAACCGCAGCAGCGGTTGCATTGTCTGAGAAAACTGAACTACTTCCACGTTGATAAAATGATGATGACTTTATTTTTTGCCAGGCTTTTATCGAACCAGTTTTAGCCTTCTCCATGGTTGCATGGTTTGGTAATTTGGCATTTAAAAAGAGGAATGTCCTGAATCAGATTGTAAAATGGGCAAGTAAGTTGATTGGTAAGCCGTTACTCAGCATGGAGACCTTGTATGGCAGACAGTTAAAGCGGGTAACTGGTGCAATTTTGGGGGATACTGCTAATCCTCTGCATAGTGAATTTAGGTCACTCCCATCCGGTCAGAGGTTTAGAGTACCAAGATGCAGAACAAAATTATACAAAGTCAGTTTTTGGTTCCAGCAGCCATAACTTAAGCAAATAGAACGAATAAGGCACAGAGACTTTAAGAAATTGTATATATATTTTGCTAACTGTATGTCTGTGTTTGTTTTGCTTACTGTATGTTTGTGTTTTTTTGGTTTACTGTATGTCTGTGTTTGTTTTGGTAAATGTTCTTTTTGTAACAAGATGCTGCTTCACATACTGTAAACCAAATTTACCTTTGGGTACAAATAAACTAACCTAACCTTCCTCCAAAACATAGATTAAGAAACCAGCTCAGTGCTTTGCTATTGTATTTCTGAGCTACAGTTCTGAGATTTAATACAAACCTTGGGTTTGGTGGCACATGCTCCTGATGTCTGACTGTGGAATGTAAACTCTTCAGAAAACCTGGAGTTCTTCAGGGTGTTTGCCACGTCACCATCCACCTCAATCACCTCATTCACCTGCAGACAATCACACACACACAAACACACCATGTTCAGCTGCTTGTATATTAATGCTAAAACAATTAAGGACAAAAAAAAAAAATAATTAAATTAAATTAAATTAAACTAATTTAACATCAGCTTAACTTAAAACATATGCTTAACTTAAACAACAAACCTTTTTCGTTGTATAAAAGGAATAAAGTTATAAAGCATTTAAAGTGTTTAACAGGACTCAAACTACTTTCTGCAACAACTGTTTTATGTAATTTACCCTATACAGTCAGAACTGCAATATGGAGTTTATATAACTAAACAACTTAAACTGAAGAAGTTACTTTCAAACATATGTAAAATATAATGAACGCAAATGTAGGAAATGTATTTTATGTAAGGAAAAGTTTGAAGAAAATTAAGGACACCCCCTTTGCCAGAAATATCCAATTATTTATAGTTATGTCCTAAAACTATAAACCAATCTCTGACATCGACTGGAAAAATGTTTTCCACCTGTTTTTCTACTCCACGCAGATTTCTGTTTTGGGTCATCGTCATGCTGCATGGTCTACCTTCGCTTCAGCTTTTAGTTTGGCACAGATTTTCCATAAGCCCTCTCTGATACAGTGATGATATTTGCATTTTCATCTTTTTTTTTCATGTTTAAAAGCAATTTCCTCAGTTTTATGTGTTTAGTTACATAAAACCAATCTCTCAATACTGTTCAAATTAAGCTCAAATATCCATATATATGAATATGTTCAAAAAGTCTATGAAAATCTGTATGATTTGGTTTAGATAGCTTTAGATATAAGATATAATAAGTAAACTTAACATAAGCATAAATCCCCTTAAATAAGTGTCAGAATCAGTGAAGACAAGCACATTAATATGTGGGCTAAACAGACTACTTAATTGTCCCAAAGCTGCATTTTTTGTTGGGTTTCCTGCAGCCTGTTACTTTCAAGTGAGGTTTTAATATCAATGCTTTATTAGATGGAATGAGATTAGATCAGACGATCATACTACTTCTGGCTTCTACTCAAAACACAATAAACAAATAAACACAGTACGCAGTCATAATACTAGTGCAAAGTCACAACACTGCAGGCCACTTTGGCAGATATAATGATTTCTGAACCTGCGTGGCTTCATCATGGGGTGATTTTCTTAAATACGTTCACTACCGGTAAAGAGTTTAAGAACACTCCTATTGTTTATTAGTCCAGTAGCAGTGATGCATGACCCAGACAAGTTGCTCTTTATTTTCTCATCTTAGCAATAACTTTATTTCTGCTCAATTGTAGGATGAATGTTAAGCTGAGCGAAAGGCTAAAGCTGTTGCCATGTGGGTCAGCCAGACATGACTCTTCCTGTACCAGTTTTCTCCAGATTTTGAAAGTGTAGGAAACAGTACACACCGCTTTCTGGCTTAATCTGTAATTTCTCTAAAGAAAAGACTTTTATTTTTAATAGTTAGAGTTATCTGTGTTTTTGTGTCTTTTTCTAGTTATTTTATTTTATTTTATTTTGGTTCATCAAAGTTAAACACTTTTATACAGAGTGACAATAATAACAGTACTGAAAAGTAAGTGCACACATTTTTACACAAAAAAAAGAAGAAAAGAAATAATAATAGTAACAATAATAAGAATAAAATTCTCATTTTCAAAACTGATAATGACCAAAATGGTGAAGTCTAAAGCAAATGCTTTGACTACCCTTTTTAAATCTTATAGTCATCTTACATAGTCAAACCATACACATGAATTTGTTAATTGAAATTATGATGAAAGTGTAAATGTGCTACGTGTGAGTGTGTAAATAATTTGTTGCACCCATTTCCAAAGCTCAGATTATATAATTTGCTAAAGACTCACTCGTAATTATTGTGATTATGGTGAATACAATATGAATCTTATCTGTCCAGTTTGTATCAAATACATACCTTAAAGGTGTACTGAGCATCAAACTCAAACTTCTCCTCAGAGCCTGTGATGTTTCCGTCATACATAACAAGACAGCTCTTCTTCTCTGAACATTTAGGTAGCTTGAAAAGGCGGTACGTGGCAGAAACAAACCTGTATTCACCTAAAGAAAATGTAAATCATGTCAGGTCATATACACTCACATACTGTACTGAATATGTATTGAGTAAGAAAGCATCTTTTAGAAAAAATGGACTTAGGCTACGTTCACATTACAAGCCACATTGCTTAAATCTGATTTTTTTAGATAAAACAGATCGGATTTGGCTATCTTGGCGGTTCACATTCACAAATGTAAGTGATCTGTATCTGTGTGTAATGTGAACATGTGAATCTGTCCCTGAAACACTGCCTCATATGCGCACAAAAAACATCATGTTTGAGAGACGACTCGTAGCTTTATAAAGTTGAAATGGATGAGTTAGCAGCTCATATGTGGAGCATCTTTTGCTGGAGTGGAGAAACAGCAAACAGCTGGTCTGAAGTTCATGCTCAGGTTGAGGAGGTGAAAAAAGGCCAGGCGGTTTGCTTTTGCTGTTTTTGCAGCTATAGCTGCACAGCTGCACCAAGAGATGTGGGGGTACGAGAGGGAAGCACATAGCAAGGCAAAAAGATGCATGAATTCTGATCTGAATTAAATTCACATTCATGTCGCATGTCCATGTATCGGATACTTATCCAATTTATATATACACATATGAAAGTGACTCAAATCTTATTTGAAAAAAGAAAAAAAAGAAATCATATTTGGCACGTTCACACAGCCATAAAAAAGATCAGATCTAAGTCACTTTAGCCTGGTAATGTGAAAGCAACCCAAAATACATAATTATATTTATTGAATCTAACATGGTAATGTATAAACTGCTACAGCTTATTATTAAAATACAGAGAATCTCTAACCCAGAAGTCTCTCCAGTTCTTCATTGCCTATAGAAATAACACTGGCAGTGACGAGACGAGGGGTGCTGAACCCGACCTCTTCAGCCAATCGCACGAGGTCCTCCCACCACATCGCTCCACTCAGACACTCACCTTAATAATACATAAAACAGTTTTAGAATGTCCACTAAATTTAAATTTGAAATAATTTTATTAAATCTTAGATTAGATTCCATAAAATTGTGATTAATTTGGGGAAATTTCAGTTACCATAACAGACTCAGTATGGATATGAAAAGACATCTCATTGCATGAAGATTAAAGGGGGTTAAAGATTTACACACACAGGGGGAAAAATAGGTAGGCTAATTTAAAAGATTAATATCAGGTTTATATATTAAATAAATATTTAAACATTTTAATAAATATTGATTTGAGTAATTAAAAATATATATTTGAACCCATTCCTATACCACACCACCTTTCATTAGTGCAATAGTTTTCTAGAATAATACTCAGTTTCTCTCTTACCCCACAGCACTTTATTGGCCCTCAGAGATTCAGAAATTCTGGCATTGCTGTAAACATCACTGAAGTACAGTTCTCCACCATCCTGAAAAACAACCACACACACACACACACACACACACACATTTACATTTACTGCTCACACAATTAATTTTTATATTTTTATACTGCAATATTTAACTGTACATTTAATACAATTAAATTTCAAACGTTACTTTTTTTTAACAACTGCTATAAATAGGGCTATAAGAATGAACACTTTCAATAATGGTTTATGTAATGAAAACTAATTACCAAATCACACAGACTCATAGAATGCTTATTATCTATGACGTATTAAAATACCTTCAGTACATGGTAGGCTTCTCTCAGAACGCTCGCCTTGTCTGGGGAAAGATTCACCACGCAGTTCGAGCTGTCAGTCAAAAGCAACAAAGCACAATGTCAGAATGTCCACATGTCCCTGAAGTGACTATAAATAAAATGTAGGGGGATAGTTTCCCAGAAATAAATAATAAAATACATTATTTATAACAGTATATGAAAAGATACTTTATGGAATCAAAAACTACTCATAGCATCACATCAACAGGAATAATCACATTCACAGTGTAGACAAGCATGAGAGTAATGCCAATGAACTGATCGGATTCATTCAGATAAAACAAAAATAAATAATTAAAAAAGAATGATCTAATTTAGTAAAATAAAATAAAAATAAAATAAAAATAAGGAGAATACAAATCATTTAAAACTAAACTCCCTGAAAAATTACATTATTTACATTACAAATATACTATAATACACACAGCCTCCACATTGCAATCAAATCTCTCAGTTTTTCGTGTCAGAGATTGATGCTACCACCTGTTCTAAAAAACATAAGGCATACCCAGCATAAACTCAGTTGGCTTTTAAAGATTTTGAGTTATCATCATTTTTAATAAGTGCATAAATGACTTACATTACAATATCATAAGACTTCTCTTCCAATCCAGCTTCCCTCAAAGACTCAATGAACCCCTGAACAAAGTTCACATTCGGCTTCTTGTACCCAAACCTCTGCATGTGATATTCAACATACTTCCGTGCAGTCTCCAGCTATAACACACACAAACACACACACACACACACACACACACACACACACACAGACACACACACACACACACACAGACACAGAGACACAAAGACACAAAGACACACTTAGTAGTGCCAAAAAGACAGTTTTCCTTTACAATCTTTAGGTACACCATCTAAGGTATATGTACAGGTTTACTGATGATTACTGCATATAGAAACAGTAATCATCAGTAAACCTGTACAGTTTTCTTGTACAGTGAATGCACAGTCCTAGGAATGCTGCAATATGCTAAAAACTGAAATTATTGGGTGAATAATTAAAAACACAATGATTTATACTGAAGAATGACTATTTTTCTGTATATTTATCTACTTGGATTAATTACCGCATTTTTCGAACTATAAGGCATGCTTAAATACTTTCATTTTCCCAAAAAATCGTCAGGGCGCCTTATAATCTGGTGCATCTTAAGTATGAATTTTACCAGTCCGGTTGTAAGAAGCAGTAAAGCCAATCTTCTGAAATACAGCGTTATAAAGGAGTTTCAGTAAAGTTTTTTTTTTTTTCCCAGCATTGAGGCTGAAGCAGAATTAGCATTAATAAATGTGCTGAACACTGCACTAGCTCTTCCACTGTTCAGAGGTGAGTATATTGGAAAGTAATCTGCGTGTTTACCATGTTAAAACAAGCTATGCGCATGGGCGTGGTAGGGGGTGGGGAAGTGCACCTAACTACCAAGGGCCCGAGTAGGGAGAGGGGCTAATGAAAATTCTGATTTAAAAAAAAAATATATATATATATTATTATTTTATTTTATTATTATTATTTTTTTTTTTTACTTACGTTCCTTGTGTACTGGCATGGATAGTGGCCTATTGACATTGAGAGTGTACAGGGCCCAGCATTTGCTGCTACACCCCTGGCTATGCAGGACGAACCTCTAGCTGATAGCGCCCTGGGTTACTGGAACACTCAGGCTTCCTCAGTGTAGCGCTGTCAGGCGTTATTTATCAGCAATAAGCGCTGCTATGCGTGTCTGGCATATTGGTTAAAATATTGGAAATATTGGAAATCTAAGCTTACTGTAAATAAACGAAAGTGCTTTACTCTCACAAATAGACAGTTTTCCGGAATGAAATGTGTGTAAATTAACATCTAGCACTCTTTTAACTTTGAAATAATTTTTTTTTTCAGAATTACTGTTTTGTAGTTGAGCAAAGTAATACTGTGCTGTACAAATCAATTTATTTCACTTAAATGCTGTGGCTGGTAAATTTCAACTATTAGACATGAAGTTGTCAGATATATACAGACCTACACAGTTACACTGCTGTCCTGAAACCCTGCAGACAGTTCTTTAGGAGATGTATAGACAGCAGTGAAGAGGCCTACCTGATCTTCTGTCATGTCGACTCCAGTGATGTGTCCGCTCCTCCCCACCAGCCGGCTGAGCATGTAGCAGTCCCTGCCGCTGCCACATCCCAGATCCAGCAGCCTGCAGCCCTCCACACACTCAGGCACAACCAGGCCACAGCCATAGTATCTGAAAAGAGTAAAGAGGGTATTCTTTAAACCTACCAGGAGGGGGAGCCCTCGCTTTACGCATTAAACATCACCAGTCTAAACTCAGCTTTCTCACATAACAATAAACAGCATCTGAACCAGAGATGACTACTTGCACATGCACTGCATGTCCAAAGCTTTATAGACTCAATGCTGGGGGGGATTTTTACCACCTAATGAAATTGGGAGTGTTGACCAAGATTTTAAAGATTTTACTTCAGCTGTACTAAATGTAGCTGAACTGATCAATTGAACAGATATCTGAAAGGCTTTTGTACATACATTGCAATTCAGTATAACACACAACCTAATGACTGAAGTATGCTTTTATTTAATTTCGAACATAAAAAGACAAGATTTAGATTTTAGTTTACTTCGCTGTGACATCAGGGTGAACATCCTCCAGAGCTTTTCGGATGTAGGCAGGGATGGGCTTTGCAGAAGGCACACAGGCATTGCTTTTCAGATCTGAAGTCTTCTGAAGGATTTTCCCATAATATTCCTGTAACACACAGTTCAAATTACAGGATGTATTATACAGCAAAGCACAAATGGACAACTTTTACAGTAATGGCTCAATAAAATCTAATTTATCCAGCAAGACCATCAGCTAGGACATTTTTATGCATCTTTAACTGCAATGTCCATTTTCATGAATCTTGAAATTCTTTAAATATATGAATATAAATGAGATTATTAATTCTTACATAACTTCAGATATTTTTATATTTGTAAACAGACAGCACCATGTAAAGTCATGTGCAAGCTACCGTTCCCTATACAATTGATTAAAAAATGCATTTATTTATTTTTATTTATTTATTTATATACTGATTTTATATTTAACAGTGAAAACATACCATTCTTGTATTTCAGTTTTCAAGAAAATCACTGCCACATTGGAGTTATTTTCAAGTTTTTGACAGAATCAAACATCTATCTACTGAGATTCACACTGGAAGCTTCTACATGTGCATCTTAAACAAACATTACATGTTATATGTAAAAGATGTACAATCCTGATTATCCCATTTTGAAAATCTCATTTATTGAAACAATAATTCAATTAATCAAATTATTACGATTAACCCCCGCAGCCCTGCCCAGCTGGCATATCAACGTTGAATCAACGTTTGATCAATGTAGATGTTATGGCTGACTCAACGTTGATATAGCAACGTTGTTTCAACGTCATATGTTCAACCTTTAATAAACTATAGCTCAAGTCACTAATATAAGAAAATCCTATGGTTAACAAAGTGTTATCAATAAATGTAATGGTTGTGCTAACGTTAAAATTTTAACGTTAGCACAACCATTGAACATTAAATGTTGATTCAACATTAAAATTTCAACGTTAGCACAACCATTGAACATAAAATGTTGATTAAACATTAAAATTTCAACGTTAGCACAACCATTGAACATAAAATGTTGATTAAACATAAAAAAATTAACGTTAGCACAACCATTGAACATTAAGTGTTGTTTCAGCGTTAATTTTTTTACGTAAGCACAACCATTAAACATTAAATGTTAATTTCAACGTTAAAATTTCAATGTTGAAACAACAACAACATACATTACTTTAGTCATATTTCAACCACATTTCAACGTTGAAGGTCGATTGTGTGCCAGCTTGGTAGGTGTATTAAACGATTTATGGTTGTATCGTATTTAAAGTAAATGCAGTCTGAAGTAGCTACTGCTGTGGACACTGATCATAAAATAATTAACATGCTATTTAACCTTATTTACAGCTATTTACAGCATAGCTAAGCTAACCAGCTTTCACACACTACACACAAAAAGATGGAGGAGCTAACCCGCTAACTAGCTATTTTACATTCACTGCCTTTCAGAGAGAAGGCGCTGCATCTGTTGTTGTTAGAAGAGCTTAATTTTGCTAAAATGTTAGCTTTAGAGCTAATCTAAATGACAAATTAGTTTAATAAGTACTATAGAATTATTTATAATGGATACAGAATAATTAATGGTAAATATTGAACAATTCCAAACATATGCTGAATAAATCATAATTGTTACTGAATAATTCAAAGTAGATACTAAATAATTCATAGCTGCTTCCAACTGACTCTTACTCTCAGTGGTCAAAGCCATGTTTGGACCAAAGGTTTGGTGAAATCATGACAGCATATTAGGATTAAAGGGCAAAGGTGGAGTCATTAATCCATCAGCCCAGTCCAGTGAAACTGGAGCCATTATTTATTAAATATGATAAAAGGATTTTATGACATCATGTGTTAATATTTACACCCCACCTTGACGTCGTTGTGAATGGCTCCACCTGGCTGCTCCGTTCTGCAAAACAAATTAAATATGAATAGATATGATTTCTCATTTACTGATGAAACTAGACCAAACATCTTTATTGGCATAGTCTTTTTTAATGTCTTTATCACCATCTCCAGCTAGTAAAAGACATTTAAACATTTAAATTGAATTAAATTAATTGAAATATTATTTTATTTAATTATTTAAAATTCCTGTCTATTATTAATGCTATGGTGAATATCAGGGTTACACTCAATGTACATCTGAGTGAAAATAAAGGTTGGTTGGTTGGTTATTTGGGTTGGTTAGTTGGGTTGGTTGCTTGCTTGCTTGCTAACTTCCTTGCTTGGTTGATTAGTTAGTTGGTTTGTTGCTTAGTTAGATAGTTGGTTAGGTGTTTGGTTAGTTAGTTGGTTACTTGCTTGATTGGTTGGTTGCTTGGTTAGTTATTTAGTTGGGTTGGTTGCTTCCTTCCTTACTTGGTTGGTTAGATAGTTGGTTAGGTGTTTGGTTAGTTAGTTGTTACTTGCTTGATTGGTTGGTTGCTTTCTTCCTTGCTTGGTTGGTTAGTTGGTTGGTTCGTTGCTTGGTTAGATAGTTGGTTAGGTGTTTGGTTAGTTAGTTGTTACTTGCTTGATTGGTTGGTTGCTTTCTTCCTTGCTTGGTTGGTTAGTTGGTTGGTTCGTTGCTTGGTTAGATAGTTGGTTAGGTGTTTGGTTAGTTAGTTGGTTACTTGCTTGATTTGTTGTTTGCTTGGTTAGTTATTTAGTTGGGTTGGTTGCTTCCTTCCTTGCTTGGTTGGTTAGTTAGTTGGTTTGTTGCTTGGTTAGATAGTTGGTTAGGTGTTTGGTTAGTTAGTTGTTACTTGCTTGATTGGTTGGTTGCTTTCTTCCTTGCTTGGTTGGTTAGTTGGTTGGTTCGTTGCTTGGTTAGATAGTTGGTTACTTGGTTACTTGCTTGATTGGTTGGTTGCTTGGTTAGTTATTTAGTTGGGTTGGTTGGTTGGTTGCTTTCTTCCTTGCTTGGTTTGTTGCTTGGTTAGATAGTTGGTTACTTGCTTGATTGGTTAGTTAGTTAGTCGCTGGGATGCTTGCTTGCTTAGTTGCTTGTTTGCTTTGCTTGCTTAGTTGGATGGTTGGTTGGTTGGTTGGTTGGTTGGTTGGTTGGTTGCTTGCTTGATTAGTTGGTTTCTTGCATGATTAGTTGGTTGCTTGCTTGGCTAGTTGGTTTCTTGCTTGGCTGGTCGATTACTTGATTGATTAGTTGGTTACTTGCTTGGTTAGTTGGTTGGTTGATTGATTAATTGATAATCTGGTCAGCCAGCTACCTGCTACACCAACTGATTTATTTCCAAGCCCCCCAGCACTGAGTACCCATAGACAGTAAGTATCTACCATCGGTTAAATCACTCTGACCATTACAGACCAACTTTACTATACATGCTAGCTATAGCTGACTATCTCAGGAGTGTATTGTAAGAAAGATAAACTTTATACAGACAGGTAAACTGGTCTTACCTGGCTGCAGGTGTGGTGTCTGCCATGTTGGATCAGTTTAATGTGTAGGTGCAGGTCTTTAATACTGTCCTCTTTAGCTGTAACGTAATTCAGTCTGCAGGTTTATAGTTACGGAAACAGTGAATTACAGCAGTCCAGCGCGCTGCTCTACATTCCTGAATGTTCTAGGTTAACGTGTAAAGCGCAGAAAAGCAGTGTGTGTTTCATAACTACAGGAGATACGGTTCAGTCACGTCCTCTGATACTGGCTGATCTGTACTTTTTTCCCTGGACTTTTATTTTGAAATATTTAGGCATACGGCCAGAGCCTGTCCACTTCCTGTCTCCCCCGGTATGTCAAAAAATGACTGGAGACCGATAGAGGGAGCTCGCGAGTGAGTCCAAAATTAATGGGGGTAAATGGAGCTAAAAGGGTGAAAAACAGTAAATAACTACTTGGGCAGGATATTCTTTAGATTTTGGAAAGAATAATAATGTATTTTGCTAAAAAAAAAGAAGAAAACATAGACCAATTGGTTTTCACTACTTGGATAATTAAATAACCTTATTGATGATATATTTTGATATATTTTTCTAATTTTCTATTTTAATTTTTCCCCATACGCTTCAAAGTAGCTGATGATATCAAACTAATTTTGCTTACACAGATGCAATAACTACTTATCCATAAGCAGCCAAAATCTTATTGAGCTACCCTAAATGGCTTGAGTTTCCCAATGGCCAATATATAAAAAGCTCTGAAAAAAAATGAAACCCCTTAAAATGATGAGTTTCTTTGATTTTACCAAATTGAAAAACTCTGGAATATAATCAAGACGAAGATGGATGATCACAAGCCATCAAAACAAGCTGAACTGCTTGAATATTTTCACCAGGAGTGACATAAAGTTATCCAAAGGCAGTGATTAAGACTGGTGGAGGAGAACATGCCAAGATGCATTAAAAAACCAGGGTTATTCCACCAAATATTGATTTCTTAACTTGTTTGCTTTGCATTATTTGAGGTCTAAAAATCTTTTTTTATTTTAGCCATTTCTCATTTTCTGCAAAAAAAAATGCTTCCTGCAAAAAAATGCGTGTGTATGTGTATATATATATATATATATATATATATATATATATATATATATATATATATATATATATATATATATATATATATATATAACACACACACACACACACACACACACACATATACATATACATATATAAGTCACTTCAAATGGAAAAAAACAACAACTAGAGAGAAGGCTCACTTAAAGGCACTGAGGTTTTACCACTTTAATAACATTTTGGGATTTTTTTTTTGGTTTTAGTTACAGGTACATTCAACTGACTGGCAGTCCTTAACCAGACAAAAATAATAAAATAAATCACACTGTTACTTTTACACAGTAATTTCATTTGGTAAGCATTAATAAAACAGCTTGACAACTTAAAAAGATGTATTTCCACATGTGAGTTTTAAGAATTCAGAAGAATTCAGACATGCAAAACACCTTTCACAACACCCAACACTCATCTGGTAAATGCTCTTTACTTTGATTGAAAGAATACTTCAGTGTTTTCATCCAAATTTCTTGCTCTTAGTGTAATAAAAATATAAAACAAGCCGACTGGCAGGTGCTGCAATTAGAGATTAGGCTGAGAACATGCTGGAGCAAAATTTTAATCACATTACATTTATTAATTTAATAGACATTACATGCCTCCTTAAATCAGTCAGAATTCAGTTTTATTTTCTCAGATCAGATTTGGCATTCACATTGACCAATGAAAGTGCTTTTGTATCTATAATGGGAACGCACCTGTCCCTGAAACGTGCACATTTGATTCGATAATGCACATCACCTCCGCAAAAGCCCTATCCAGACAGGAATCGTTTTTCAGGGGGTCCTGGGGTAATTTTCTCTTTTTTTCTCTGTGATTTTATTCCCGTCTGGAATGACCATGTATGTCTTCTACTGTTTTTTACTGAACTCTGTGGTCCTCCGGTAATGTTATTCCAGTACGGACGTACATCTCTGAATTTTGTCTCCTCACATTTAATAAAACAGATATTTGTCCACTGCCGCACACCGTAATTACACTTTGTGTGCGCTTTTCCATGGAGATCCACGTGAACACAACAACGAGTGGAAATGGAGGAGCTACTTAATGTGATGTCACGTGACCGAGAAAGCCAAAAACTCACTGGTCCTCCTGTTTTTTCAACTGCAGTCCGGATGCAAGAGTTTTATCACTATAAGTAGAAGTGTGAAATATTTTTCACAGACATCCCCCTGAAAAATGAATCCTGTCCGGAGGACATTGATGACTGGTTAAAATATATAAATGGAGTTTCTTCAACATGGTGTGGTTATGCCAAGAATCGTGGTGGGTCGTCATGCTAGTGGGAAAAGTCCTCCTCAATGTGGAGATCTGTGCAAGTGCAGCAGCTAGAAAAAGAGTTTTAAAAGCTCCATTTTCAGTGTTGTTGAACAGGCAAAACAGAGCTTTATGAAAACACTGGTCACAATGCATGCATTTCTTTTCTCTGAATCTAATTTTATTAGATTTTACTAGTAATTTAAAATACATATTTTTAAACATAAATATTTTGTATTTTAGTATCTCCATATTCATAGAGATCAGAGCCTGGTCTTGTGTGACTGGGAATAACTGTCTGGTGGCATTGCAAAGAAAGCTGCCAAGTAAGCTGGCTTTCCTACATATAAGGACATTGGCATCAGTCATAAACAGCACTAAACACTTTCTTAAAGACCAAATGATTGCAAAAAATCTGACTAATCATTAACATTTATGACAAATGAATCACAGTAAGGCAAAAATATCAGATTTGAGTCACTTCAGTCTGGTAATGTGAAAGTAGCATAAGTCATATATAGCACATGGATTTGCCTGTGCTAATTTAAAATGTGCTATTTTTGTAAAGTAATGGTGGCTTTCCTGTACTTAAAACATCTGCATTATATCTTACACTTACAATATATAACATTATTTTAGTAAGGCACCTTAAAACACAAGAGTCGTACTAATAGAAACTTGATATTAACGGCAGTGTCTGACTCACCTGAGTCATAACTTTAGCTAAGGCCTAAGTCACTAAATCCTTTTAAATATTTGGTATGATTTGGCATTGCCCATCATCAGTACTGGGCAACAAATAATCTCAGAGAGAAAGCAAGGTAAATATGTGCACCTGCACACCGCAGGTTATACCTTTGATGTTTTAAGACTGCTGAAGAAATTGCTGAATTGGTTTCAACCATTTCTTCAAGACATCATAAGACTTTCCCTAGAAAGGCCACAAGTCTGATTGTCAGTATGCTTAAAATCAGATACTGTTTAAATAAGGAGAGTTCATAGACACAACCCAGTGGCTGCTCTCTTGCAAGTTTTTTTTTTTCCTTAATTAAGTCCTGTCTCTTGCAAGTCCTTGATGCAAGTCCAATCTCTTGCAGGTTCTTTCCTCAAGCCAGTCTGAATTCTTGCAAGGTCTTTAATCAAGCAAATCCTATCTTTTGCACGTCAAATCGCTCCTCTTGAGAAGTTCTTCTCTCCAAAAACGCCAACTTCTTGCAAGTTCTTCTTACAAGCAAGTCCCATCTCTTGCAAGTCCTTCTCTCAAGCAAATCACTCCTCTTAAGAACTTCTTCTCTCCAGAAAAGCCATATTTTCTCAAGTTCTTCTTAAGAGAAGCAAGTGCCATCTCTTGCAAGACAAGAAGTTGGACTTTCTGGAGAAAATATCCTGTAAGTTTGTCTGTCAAGCAAGTCCCATCTCTTGCAAGATCTCCTTTCAAGCAAAGTCCCATTTCTTGCATATTCTTCCCACAAGGAGGTCCCATATCTTGCAAGCTCTTCAAATCAAGTGCCATCCCTAGGCAAGTTCTTTCCATCAAGCAAGTCCCATCTTAAGAAAGTTTTCTTGCCAAGTTTTTCTCTCAATCTCTCTTGTAAGCCTTTAGATCAAGCTAGTCCCAAATTTTGCAGGTTCATTAATCAAGGATCTGCCAAGCAAGCAAGTACTTATTTCAAGCAAAAAACACCTCTTGCTAGTTTTTTTACACAATTCCCATCTCTTGATCTCTTTGCTCAAGCATATCCCACCTCCTGGCAAGTCCTTCTCTCAAGCAAGTAATCTTTCCCATAGGTCCATCCCTCCAGGACATATTTAGTTATAAGGAAAATTTTTGTTCTTCATGATTTCCTTGTTTGGTACCCTCATCCTCAGCTTTGAAACTCTGTATCCCCTTGAAGAGCCCCATCCTGTTCATTAATGGTATGCAAATACAGACAAACTGGGTGTGGCTGTGAGAGAGGCGAGGCACCATGCTCTGCCCCCTGCTCCTCGTCCTCGTATGAACGGAGGCCACAACCCTCACAGACTTCCACCACACTGTCTTGGCCTTCCTCAGTCAACAGGCCTTCCAGTTCCTTCAGCTCCTGGTTCTCCAGGCCCTTCCCACATACACACACCTCAATTCCTGAGTCCCCAGTGAAGCGACGGTGCCTCCCAGCAGCACTCTGCTCCGTTTCCTCAGCCTCCCTCAGCTGAACTTTCCTGCCTACGTCCTGCTTCTCTACGCAGGTTGTGTCCTCCAAGGTCTGGACCTTACTGTCATCTTTAAGGTGGTACGGTCCCACTGTGGAACTGTCGAACTCTTCAATGTTGGTTCTAGAGCACAGTGTTTCTGATAAGGGAGGTGCTGGAGTGGCCTGTCTGGACGGGCAGTTCTCCTCCTGCTGGTCGGTGTTGGTGCAGGCTGTGGGTCCACCATTTAAGGCAGTATAAGGGGGAGGTGGGGTAGCAGGGCGATTCATCACCTCTTCATACTCTGGGAGAAGGTAGTTTGGTAGAAATCCTAAATGAAGCAGAGAAGAAGGTATATTATTTCCAACAAAATTTAATGTTTTTGATAACAACCAACATGTGTCACAATACAGCTCTGGAAAAAATTAAGAGACCACTTCAGTTTCTGAATCAGTTTCTCTAATTTTGCTATTTATAGGTTTATGTTTGAGTAAAATGAACATTGTTGTTTTAATCTATAAACTACAGACAACATTTCTCCCAAATTCAAATTCAAAATAAAAATATTGTCATTTAGAGCATTTATTTGCAGAACAAAAATTATGCTAACCCTAACCCTAACCAAAGAAAACAAGTTCAAATTCATTCAAGTTTTAAGAGTTTAGAAATCAATATTTGGTGGAATAACCCTGGTTTTTATTCACAGTTTTCAGGCATCTCGGCATGTTCTCCTCCACCAGTCTTACACACTGCTTTTGGATAACTTTATGCCGCCACTCCTGGTGCAAAAATTCTAGCAGTTTAGCTTGGTTTGATGGCTTGTGATCATCCATCTTCGTCTTGATTATATTCCAGAGGTTTTCAATTTGGTAAAATCAAAGAAATTCATCATTTTTAAGTGGTCTCTTACTTTTTCAGAGCTGTAAAATAGGGATGCACTACTATGCATCATGTATTTTTAGCAACTCAAAATTATTAAAGCAGAATGGCAGCGTTCCTGTGTCTCAGTGGAGGTGTCCAACAGATCTGTGTGTGGACGCACCGTGGTCAGCAATAAAATGAACAGTTCTTTACCACATGTACAGAAGGCCTGGTGTCAGGGTGTGGGGTATAATTGCCATTTCCATCCATTAAATGCAAGATTCTGCAACTGGTGGCTCTACCTTTTCTGAACGCACACCAACTTCTGGTGCTCTATTCCAACAGGACTTATCCGCACACTGCTTTCAGCTTGAGTAAATACAAATGCTATGCCATGGCCAGCTGCATTGCCAAACCTATCCCCGATTCGCAATGTGTGGTATGCTATTGGACATGCAAAATCTGCACGAATAGTTGAGTTGCAAAGAATGGATTATTGCAGTACACCAGTAGGAACCTCTACAACAACATGCTGAGATGTTGCCTTATATGGGTTACACAACTACGTCTGTATAAGTAGCTCAATAAATATTGCCAATATCAGTCTAAATGCTTAATGATTTATTGTTCCTGGTAACTTATGGTTTCTGGTATCGTTGTTAAGGTTTTAATTGAAGTTATAATCAAGAACTTTCCCCAATATTGCATTGACAAGAGGAGGCAGAGTACATGTACAATAAGAAAGGCAGGCAGCAACATCAACATTGACAGAGGCTCAGGTTTCTGAGTGTGTTTCTCTTTTGGTTTTGGGGTTTGGGAGTCTTCCCTGATGCGCTGCCAGTGAAAACAGGTGGAAGGCCTCATGGTCACGGGATGTTCGGTGTGGGCCGATCGATTCGAAAACAAACAGCCGCATTTTTACAGGGGCTTGGCTGGGCAGAGTGCTACTGACCTCCTGTTCTGGGCGAGGTCCACTGAATCAAAACGCAGTAGAAAAAAAAGAAAAAGAAAAACACATTCCTGCAATGTCACATGACTGCAATCCCCTCAGAATGGAGGTTTTTCTTTCACACCAAGTAGAGGCTGCACAATATGGACACAATATAATTACAAGTGCATCTCAAAAAACTTGAATATCTTTGAAAAGTTGCTTTATTTCAGTAATTCACTTCCAAATGTGAAACTCATATATTATATAGATGTATTACAAACAGAGTGATCTATTTTAAGAAATTATTTCTTGTATTGTTGAGGATTTTGGCTTATAGCCAATAAAAACTCAAAAATCATTGTCTCAGACAAATTAAATATTATATAAAACCATTTGGTACTTTCTGCAGTGTGCCAAGCCCTGCTGGAAAATGAAATCCGCATCTGCATAAAAGTTGTCAGCAAAGAGAAGCATGAAGTGCTGTAAGATTTCCCAGCAAAACACTGCACTGACTTTGAACTTGATATAACACAGTGGACCAACACCAGCAGATGAAATGCTTTCCACTACCGACAACTTTTATGTAGATGTGGATTTCATTTTCTAGCAGGACTTGGCACACTACACTGTTACATAACTGCTGCACAGCCACATTGACAATGAACAAATGTGACTAGGCTTGGAGGATCTGTTAAATATTTCAGTAGTAGGCCAAGTCAATATCCTACGCAACGTCTGGATATTCCCATGAAAGAACAAGAAGACAAGTTGGAAAATTACAATTTTATTAATTATACTGTGCCAAGGTCAGGGAGGGTACAGTTCAGAAGTGTTCAGTAGAGAACTGTAATCGCATGTGAATCAAACTGTAGGTGAATATTAAGTCATATCCTATAAAAAATACGTTTTTTCGTGTTTTCTCATGTATGTAGGCACTCGGGGAAGCAACCAGGAGTATTGTCATGCATAGCTAAGACAATTTAACCATAGGTCATTTACGTTTGTGGCAAATGCCCTTAAATCCAGGATTCCTCTGAGGCATGACTTTCTGCAGCTATTGTGTGGAGTGAATATGTAGCTGCTTAAAAATGTCCTGTTGTGTTTTTTCTTGTGTTTCAATAAAAAAAATTAAGGTTCTTACTGAAGTAGAATGGAGGGGAGGTAAGATTGTGAGCCTCTCTGTAGGCGATGAGGTTGATCTCATGTTGCCGCTGCTGCTGCTGCAGTCTGTGCTTGGTGCGACGGTGGTGACACACACAGCAGCAGCTTAAGATGAAGATGATGGCCCATACTAGCCAGAACCCTGATAAACAAACACACAAACAAGTCTTCAGCACAAACAAACAACATATAGAAACCAATATATTTATAAGACCAAGATATTTTTTATCTGTCACGATAAAAAATAGCAAAATAAATGTTTTATGAGATAATCAAATTGCATTTAAGTGGAGATATCTCTATCTCTAATTTATTAGTTTTGAAATGTTATAGTATTTAAAATTCCATGGCTTGGATAAACCCTTAGAAGGCTTTTTTTTGCACCTTAAGTGGAGAATTATTCACACTATTATCAGGCCCACTATCTGTCTATTTTCATACACAAGGCACACTGGATTATATTGCTAAACCTGAGTGTTCCTCTGTGTAATGCTAATGCTGCTCCAGCAGTGTTAGCCAGGGTTAGCAGCAAGATAAGGCAGATAATACCTACCTCTGAATGGCTAAAGAGTTAGCACTTAGCAGCTAATGCTAATACTGCTCCAGCCTCGGTGCTGAAACTCCTTTATTACGCTGCACTTCAACTTTGGCTTTACTGCTCCTTAATACCTGACTGGTAGAATTTATAGATAAGGCGCACCGGTCTATAAGGCACACAGTCGATTTTGGGGAAAATTAAAGGATTTTATGGTGTGAAAAAGTCAGAAAGGAAAAGAGTGATGGCCAGGCCAGAATATTTAACTCCTGTCTGGTGCTGGGAGGGCAATGCCTTACCCAAGGACTTACTGGTGTTGTGTCATGTACTGTAACCCCAGTTTGGTAACGGGATGGCAAACCCACCCAATCACTATTAAAAATCCATACAAATCAATTAACCCTGTAAATATCATGTGGTAAAATTACATTACTCCACCTCCATATGTAAAATTAACCCAGTCCAAACAGTACTTTATTTCTAGGCTCTTAACTGATAACTAAAGTAATCTTATCATGCACTGTAATCCATTACTTACACCACAGTTCATAGTAGTAACTGCAGCACTGGGCCTCTCCACAGCAGTGACCCGACTCGCACACGTAGCTTTGGTTATTCACTCCCTCACAACGCTGCACCTGTTAAAGATAAAAGCAGAACAAACTCAGGATATCCCACTAAACAAGACACAGCACTATTCAACACAACACACCATTCAATACGCTGTACAAATGAATGTCATCCTAGCCTGAGCAAAACTTTAACCCACCCAGAGTATAGCTGCTGTTTACAAAACAGACGAGAAACGGCAGGTTTAAGTTCATAAAGGTAGACTTAACCTACCTTTTCTACCTTTTTTTTTAACTAGGGCTGCAACTAATAATTATTTTGGTAGTCGACTAATCTGATGATTTTTTATTCAGATTAGTCAATTATTTCTGCCATGTTCTCCATCTCTAAAAATGATAGAAACATTTGAACATGGGATTTAAAAGGCATTTAAATGTCTGGATGTTGTTTAAACATGGAAAGTACTGGTGTTTAACGATTACATTTTTTTTTTAATCTGTTGTGTTTGGGCACTGTGTGATTGAGCCATTTACCTATCTCCTATTGTGTTTCTGTCCCAAGAACTTTGTGTAATGTGATATTGTTACAAATGAATGATTAGTCATTAATGAAATTTGTAGTCCACAAATTTAAATAATTGACATAGTCAATTATATTGAATAATCATTGCAGCCCTAATTTTAACAAAATGAAACAAAATAAACAAAATGTTTTCAAAATATGCTAGTAGCATTAGCTGAGCATTCGTCTGTTTACCAAAAAATGAACTGCCTTTTTCTGTACAAATTTCACTCATGACTTCAGTAGCACTTCTAAATTAAATGTATTTTTCGTACTGTAAGGCACATCTTATATTCTTAAATTTTCCCCAAAATGCCTAAAAATCTGGTGCGCCTTATGTATAAATTTAACCAGTCAGGTTGTAAGGAGCAGTAAAACCACTCTGCTGAATTACAGCTTTATGAGGGTGAGTTTCAGTAAAGTTTCTCCATCACTAAGGCTGTAAAAGTATTAGCATTAGCTGCTAATCGCAGCGCTAGCTCTTTTGCCATTCAGAGGTAAGTATTATGGAACTGTAGTCTGCGCATTCACTGTGTTATTACAAGCTACGTGGAAAAAACGCTAGCTGATAACGCCCCGGCTTACTGAAACACCCATAGTCAATGTACTAGTGCTAACCACGGCTGACTAGCGCTGCTAACTGCAGCTGGCTAGCACTGCTAACCTTGGCTGACTAGAACTGAGGTACATATATTGTGCTTTGTTGATTAATCTGCTAAGATTTTAAAATGTTTAATAAAAGTGTTAAATAAATATTTATAAATGGTAGTTTTATAATTGCTTTTTCTCTGCAATATTTTAACCAAATCTGTAAAATAAATATGTCCTGATATTTACATGTCTTGTTTACATAAAGAGTAATCATTTTGTGCTGTAATACATTACAGATTTAATACAAATACTGCATTAAAAGGCTTCCAAAATGTTCAAAAAAAATTAAGATACTGTAATTAATGGCAATCAATTGATGTAAAAACTACATTTCATCACAGAAATCAAACAAACTTTACCAAAAAACAAAGCAATCCAAGATACAGCTGGCTTCTCTTAAAGTGCGGTTACGAGAGTTTAAAAGTTTAAAGAAAATTAGTCACTCTTCACCTGATAATGTACAAGAGACTAAATACAACCACACTGAAAGACAATTGTTAACTAAAATCTCAGAACATGCTGGACAGCAGTGTAGCGAGATTCAAGTCAAATATACATATCTAAAAAACTGAAACATAGCAGTGCATTACACATAAACAATACCTCAATATGACCATGTTATTAAAATAAAAACTATTATTAAATGTAGGGAAATGCATAACAGTTCAGATACAGCATGATTGCACCACATGACATTTTTGACAAGGTCAAAGCCAATTATTTAACAAAATGTAATATTAACGCACAATACCAGTCCGTTCAGACTATGACAACTATTAAAAAGGTTAAATAAACCAAAATACTCTGTAAAGCATTAGATGCTCTTATCTGGGGAGCTGATAACTTGTGGTTTCTGAGGTTGGTAACTCTGATGAACTTATCCTGTAAAACAGAGGAAACTCTTGCTCTTCTGTTCCTGGGGTTACATCACTACGTTTTTGATGGTCTTTCTTAAAGTATTTTTTCTTTACTTAGTTAAGTAGTTCCTGCTATAATATGGATTAGAACATTACTCAAATAGAGCTATGCATTAGAGGACAAAATAAATTAAGTAATTACCATAATTCTTGGCATAAAGCTCATAAAGCTGATTAAGAAAATACAGCCAAGATGTGTAAAATTGTCGAAACAAGAGGTGTCTACTTTGAAGAATCTAAAATATAAAACATATTCTGGTTTGTTCAACCCTTTTTCTTTACTAACTAATTTACTTTTTTTCTTTTATAGTCTGGATGACTTTACATGTAGTTTATCAATCTACAATACAGAAAAAAATAAATAATAAAAAACTGAACTAAAGGTTTGTTCAAACTTTTCACTGGTAGCGTATGTGTGTACACAACATTCTTAATTCTTGAACAATTGTAAGATAGTAAATAACTATAGTAAATAACCTTGCAATATATCACAATATATTTAACAGGGCTGCACAATACTAAAAAAATAATATTGTAATTTTGCTGTTCTGCAATATATATTATTGAAGTATTCAGAAAAACAGGAGTTTTTAACAGATTTTTTTTTTTTTCAAAATTCAATGATCAAGCAAGTCAAGATTAGTGGTGGGCGATATGGCCTTAAAATAATATCACAATATTTCAAACTATTTTGGTGATAACGATACTCTTGGCGATATGACCAAATTACACTGAATTACAAAATTCTTTCTAGAATTCACTACTTAATGTTATTAAATGTTATTATTGCATACGATATGATATGGCACACGCTACACTGAGATATTCAAGAATTTTATCAGATTTGTAACAGAAGTCAATGATCCAGAATGTCATGATAATAATAATGCATTTCAAATATCTTCATATATCCAGGATTAAAGTAAAAATATATATATACTTAACAGATATAATCTGTCTAAAATAGATATATAATGAGAAATGAGAACAGTGTGAATTTTTTAAATTTGCTAAAAACAGCTAAAAAAAGTAGTACCCTGATGTGATAATTAGGGGTGGGTGATATGTCACAATATTTCAGGGTATAATATCGTTCATGCTATTAAAAAATGTTGGTGATATTATTGCGTACAATACGATATGGCACACCCCTAGTCAAGATATTAACATTAATGCTGTCTCATATATAAAATATATAAAATAATAAGAAAACAAGAACTAGCAACCTGGGTACAGAGGAGATTACACAAGAGGACAATTACAAATTAAACATTGAGCCTAAATACACTAGCAAATGAAGTTTTTGTTAGTAAGATACACTCTGCTAAAGCCAAAACTAAGTTTAAATGTTAAACTTAGAAAGTCAAGCCAGACAAAACCTTACACATTAAACCTAGAAAGCCAAGATCAACCCAAAAACAAAGAGACTAGAGAAAGAGAGAGAGAGAGAGAGAGAGAGAGAGAGAGAGAGAGAGAGAGAGAGTGAGCTAAAGGCAAACACCCATCAGGTAGGCAGAAAAGGCATTTGATCACAGCTGTAGTTAATGATTAATCAGAAGGCTGATTCAGCTCTCTACCGTTCTCTCTGGCACCTGCAGCAGAAACATGCTAGACCAGCGCTCGTCCGTCCAGTACGGTCCTCTCAAACACAGTCAGTGTGCAGTATGGACAGACTGCGATCCACACAGACCCTATCACACCCACCCAAATACCCAACCACCCCCACACTCTACCACCCTCCCTCCCTCTCCCCCTCCCATACAGCCCAAATAAGCCACCGGGATTATTTTACAGAAATTTCCGTAGGCGAGGATGAGTAAGAAGAGACGGAAAGATGAATTGTGATAAGAAGATACCAGTTATTTTCATATACAACTCTGAAAAATAGGTAGATGTTTGAGTAAAATAAACATTGTTGTTTCATTCTATAGAAAAACTAACTACAGACAACATGACGATAAAAATATTGTCATTTAGAGCATTTAGTTACGGAAAATGAGAAATGGCTTGGTTGCAGAGCTTTTAGACCTCAAATAACACAAAGAAAACAAGTTCATATTCACAACATTTTAAGGAGTCCAGAAATCAATATTTGGTGGAATAACCCTGATTTTTAAATCAGTTTTCATGCATCTTGGCATGTTCTCCTCCACCAGTCTTACACACTGCTTTTGGATAACATTATGCCACTCCTAGTGCAAAAATCCAAGCAGTTCAGCTTGGTTTAATGGCTTTCATCGTCCATTATCCTCTTGATTATATTACAGAGGTTTTTAATTTAGTAAAATCAAAAACTTTTTTTTTTGTCCTGTCCCTTTAAGAAAGTACTCAGGCTACTTTCACATTACAAGCTTGGATTTGGCGGTTCTTGACGGTTTACATTCACAAACATAAGTGACCTGTATCTGTGTGTAATGTGAACGAATCTGTCCATGAAACACCTCACATGTTCACATTGATACATGTATAAACGTCTCCTTAGTCACCAACAACAAAAAAGGTCATATTAGAGAGACGAGAGACTCATAGATTTATAAAGGTGAAATGGATGAGTTAGCAGCTCATATGTGGAGCATCTTTTGCTGGAGTGGAGAGTAAACAGCTGGTCTGAAGTACATGCTCAGGTCGAGAAGGGAAAAAAAGGCCGGGCGGTTTGCTTTTGCTGTTTTAGCACAGCTGCACCAAGAGATGTGTGGGTTCACACACCCATGAAAAAAATCAGATCTGAGCCACACTGTGCAAAAAAAAAAATCAGATTTGAGTCTCTTTAGCCTGGTAGTGTGAACAGAGTCTAAAAACAAAATAAAGAATCAGTCCCTTCCAATTATTCAAACCTGACCTGCACAAGGCTAGAATGAGCTACAAGGCCATCAGCAAGAAGCTTGGTGAGAAAGAGAGCACAAGAGAAAACAAAAAAACAATTTAACACTCACTCTGAAGCGTCATGCAAGATTACTTCTCACCTCATGGGGAAAGGATGATTCTGAGAAAGGTGAAGTGGCAGCCCAGAATTACACAGGAGGAGGAGTTTGTTAATGATCCCAAGGGAGCTTGGAAACCAAGACCAGGCCCTAAGAAACCAATTAGTAACACACTTTGCCATAATGGATTGAGATCATGCAGTTCCTGTAAGGTGTCCCTCTACTCAAGAAGGGCAGTGTGAAGTTTCCCAATTAACACTAATTGAATGATTCAGGGAAGGCTTGGGAGAATTTGGTGTGGTCATCTACTTGATTCACCATGTTTGGATTTAGAGAAATATTGGATATGACCCTTAGAACACCCACAAACTCCTCCTTTAAACTCTGCATTTTGTCTTAAAATCTGGTGACACGTCCTTTTTATCATTTACTAGTGAGAATATAATCATTATTGGTCCTTTAAATGTGAAAGAAGTTTTTGAAAATTTAAATATTAATATTTCAGTAATGAATCCAAGGGAGTTTCTCCACTTTTTCCATTAATGTCAAGTTTCTCTCTCTCTTTCTCTCTCACACATGCACACAAAACACACACACACACACACACACACACACACACACACACACACAGAGCTCTAGTTATATCACAAACTTATCTCATTTTGTGCTGAATGTCAAAGCTAAAAGCTCCTCATGTAACCAATTAAGAAACATGTTCCTAGTAAAAATGTCCTGTTCCCAAAGTCCACTGGCCCGCTGTACTGCACTCACTACACACACACACACACAAACACACACTCTTTATTTGAGACACTGTCACCCTTTGCTGGTTTCGTCTACCCATGCAATGCCTTGCTGCACCTACGGAATACGAATTCTGAATTCTCCAATGCAAGAACCATTAAAACAAAGAATTCCAAAAAAGTTCCCCCAATCAGCAGGACCAATTTTCCCTCAAAGTACAGCCCGCTGACCCTGTACCCTGCCTTAGGAACATTCTTTATGTTCCAGTCTCCAACTTTCCCTCTAAAAACATGTCAATCACGTTCACATGACCGACCACCACAAGTGCAAGAAAAGCCTCTGCAGGAAGTAAAGAGTGGGGGTTGCTGGTTGGCTGGACGTGGAACTGTGTAAAGACTAAAAATATACACAGATCAAGCATAACATTATGACCATCTGCTTGTTCCTGGTTATTAACCATTAAACATTTTCAGCTCCTCTGAGCATATAGGAGACACAGTTTTAGAAACTCTGGCAGCACTGCTGTGTCTGATCCACCGGAAAAACACACACTGACCACCACCATCAGTTTAATACATTGCAGTGCTGAGAATGAATGACCCCCCTTCCAAATAATAGCTGCTCTGTGGTGGTCCTGTGGTGGTCCTGACCATTAAAGAACAGGGTGAGAGAAGGATGAAAAAGGTAGGTGGAGGGGGTCATAATGTAATGCTTGATCAGTATACATATACTGATATACAGTTCATTATTCACACTTTGTGTGGGTGAGGTTTGCTTCCACAGCCTTGCATTGGAGACTTATGTAGCAAAAACATAATGCATGCTTTTATATAAACAGCTAAAGCTTCAAATGCCACTGTTTTCCCCTACAGCAACACAATTTCAACATAATGAAGACAGTCTCTTAGATAACAGCGTGTTAAACAGTGAGCAAATGGGTAACAATTTAGGAATGCACTTTGCACAATACCAGAACTTCTTAGATATTTAAGTACCATCATTGAACTATCCTAACCATACATTTACCTAGGTAGTGCTATTCTACTCATACATTTACCTCAGCAATGCTACCCAAGTCGCATGTTTCTTTGTAAAATTTACACAAAGAAAGGGCAGCTTTTACTCTTCATACACAAACAAATGCTAAAACTAAGCTAATTTAGCTAACATTAATATTCTAGCTCATTAAATATTTTATCTTTCAGCTGGAAAATTTGTGATAAGCATGATTAGTGATGCTGAACTGCTTTATTTCACTTAATTTAATTTGTATGAATATGAACATAAAATGTAAAATTAACTTAAACGTGCTGCTATTTGACTCCATGTTTGCTCTGCCTCTCACTTACTACTCTGTACACCGAGGGGGCCAAGAAGGGTGGGTGCAGTGTGAGCCTGCAACTGCCATAAAAAAATTAAACACTGACATTAGGCACTGACATATGACTGACAAAGAGATAGTCGGTTCGAATCCTGTTCATGTAGCTAGCAAAATTGGCCTTGCTCTTTCTGGGTGGGTAGATGGCACTCCCCACATCACTCCAAAGGGTGATGTCGATCAGCACAAGGCATCTGTGAGCTGATGCATCAGAACCGAGTTGCTGTGCTTTCCTCTGAGTGTGCTGTGATGCTACTCGGCAATCCTGCATTAGCAGCGGTTCGAAAAGAGGCGGTGTCTGACTTCACAGTGAGTGGGTTGAGTAATTGGCCATGTAAATTGGGAGAAAATGGGATTAAAAAAATAAAAACAGTTTCTAATGGAATTGAAAATGGTTCTTCTATGGTATCCCTCAAAGAACCATTTGTAGCACCTTTATTTTTTAAGAGTGCAGTAAAAAAGCTGGACACATTATTCATACGTTACAGGCTTCTTTCAAAAGATCTGAAACAATCCACCCTTATCCAGGGCTTTGAGATTTCACCCAGGTAGAGTTACAGCTCGAGCATCATAACAGAAAATTAATAAATGCATCAATTTAATAAGAAGGTGCTGAAAACTGCAGGCAACAGAAAGCAGGTCAATATCAGGGTCTGACTGACGAACACTGTTTGCTGCCAATTTAACAAGAGTTTCAGGTACCTGTACAAAAACATGATACGGCACTAAGTGATAATCCTGTGCTGAAAACGTGGTAACTTGAAGCGGTTGATTGAATTGCCCACCTTCAGTATGTCCAGCTAATACATACTCTCATTTCACTCATAAATTCAGATTAGCCTCTCTGTAAGTGACCGACTGCTGGAGATTCCGATACTCAAGATAATGTTTATTAAAATAAGCGCTTATCTAAAAGGAGAGCCAATGACAGTCAACTACAAAAGGTATCTCGGTCATTGAAGAACAACTTTTGTGTGATATGCAATAACATTTTCAGTAATAACTCAGAAAAATGATCAGGGTGTTCAGTGAACAGTGTGATCAGTGTGGTTGTCGTGGTTGCTCCAGAGGACCACCTGCTCAACAACCAGTCTGTGAGCAGACTCATCACTGTACATGCTCGACAATGTTGGTCTTGTTGGTCAACTAGCTTGGTTTTTCTAATAATGGTGGTCAAAAACAATGGTGAAGCATGGCTGTTAGGTTGGACAAACAAATACATACACTTTGCTGGTCAGAAACTAAGCTGATCAGCCTACCCAGCTTGAACTGGTAGAACTAAGGTTTTAAGTAGGTAATTTTTAGGTCATTCTTAAAAAAACAGACATATTGCCCAGCCCTAGTCACACCAAACTCTGGTTCTTTGGTCTTGACATTGGTTTGCGCCCCTTTCACATCAGCCATTTACTGGTATGTCCCCAGCGTTGTGGCAGTTCTCTGCTTGTGGAATGGCTTATAGGATATCTAAGGGGACTTTCACACCTGCCTTGTTTGGATCTGACTTTCAGGTGTTTCAGTTTCGTATGAACCAAACAAGGTTGGTGTGAAAGCCCCCTTAGATATCCTATAAGTCACTCCACAAGCAGAGAACTGCCACAACACTGCTCTGCTGTCAGCCAAGTGATTACCAAATACATTAAACAAACAGGCCTTATGGGTCTAATGAGTGACACGGCTTGTTTATCCATTTTTTTTAAGCACTTTTCACCAAACCTCCACCCTGAAGCACAAAACCCAATTACAGCTTACCTCTGCTTTGATCTCCCTTCTCCCCCTGCAGCCAGCATAGGACATACCAGTAACAGAGGGTTTCTCTAACAGGCGGGAGAATGCTTAACAAACCTGAAGCTGCCACTCACGCACAGCCCACATGTACACAATATGCTGGCCTGCAGATTACTTACAGAACTTACACAGTTAACCATTTCACTGCTACTGGAACTCCAGTTACTCTGGAACACTGACCAGTAGGGCTGGTAAATCACCACTGATTTACAGAATCGCTTAGATTCCGGCCCCAATTTAAACATACTTTATGCCGGACAAGATCTAAAATGGTTTCCCAGCTTAACCAACTCACTGGCCAAACTGGTTGTCTAGCTTGGACAGGTTGGTCATGCTTTTGGACCAGCTCAACCATCAAATTCCAACAAAAAAATCAAAACCTAATAGTGGTCCAGACCTACACTGGCTGATCAACCTGTGTAGCTTGGACAGGTTGATTATTCTAGTAGACCAGATAAACTTCAACTCTATTTAAAACATACTCTATGCTGGTTAAGAGCTACAATGTGTACCCAGCCTTACCAACTTGACCATGCTGGTTGTGTAGTTTGGACAGGTTGATTATTCTAGTAGACCAGATAAACTGGAACTCTATTTAAAACATACTCTATGCAGGTCAAGAGCTACAATGTGTACCCAGCTTAACCAACTTGGCCATGCTGGACAACCAGCTTGGGTCATGGTTGTCATACTGGTCACCAAACCAGGTCAACCAGCTTGGCCATACTGGTTGTTTAGTTTGGTCATGTTGGTCATGCTTGTTGACCAGCTGAACCATCAAACTCCAACAACAACAAAAAAAACAACAAAAAACAACAAAAAAAGCTTGGATTATGTTAATTATGCTTGTAAAACAGATAAACGTAATCTCATTAAACATAAACTCTAATTAAAACATACTATATTTTGGTCAGGAGCTACAATGGTTACCCAACATAACCAACATAACCAACCAGCTTGACATACTGGTTGTCTAGTTTGGTCAGGTTGCTCATGCTTGTTGACCAGCTAAACCATCAAACTACACTGGTTACCCATCTTAACCATCTTGGTCATGCTGGTTTTGTAGCTTGGACAGATTAATTATGATTGCAGACCAGATAAACTCAAATTCAATCTCCAATTAAAAAAACATACTCTATGCTGGTCAAGAGCTTCACTGGTGAAAAAGTTTGGCCACATTGGTTGTCTAAGTTGGCGAGGTTTATTATGTTTGGACCATCAAAAAAACACCAAATTCTAATCAAGACATACTATATTCTGGTCAAGAGCTCGACAGCTCAACCAGCCTGACCAGCTTAAGCTTGGCAATTCTGTGCTTTCCAAAACATTGATTTGTTTACAAGTCTCGACCGCACAACCTCCGTGACTTCACGCATGTCAGATGAATAGTATAGCTTGCTATAGCATGCGAGTTGGTTTACTAACCTGCAGTGGATGGAGCAAGGCAGCTAACTAAAGTTAACACTAGATATTTTTTAGATAAGGGAAGAAGCTTTGTTTTAATGGCTGAATTCATGTCTGAGTATCTTGTTATCCACCAGCAAGTAATGTATGAGTGTTTTCGTTTGATGACCAGCTTCTTTTAAACTACTTTTAACCACGATAGACGAGCTTAGACCATTTAAAATGAGCAAATTATGGACTTGAATTAGATTTTTCTTACAGCAAGACTTGAAATGTTTACCAGGAGCAACAGGAGAACCTTGACTAAAGAAACAAAGCAAGGATTTAAGCTGCACATTTGTTAGTTAGCTAGTTCTAAAGAGTTTACACCTTATAAAGTTTGAGAAATAAACTTAGGCTAATGGAGTAAGAGCCATGTTCTCACCTCGTCCACCACGCTCGCCTCTGTGGGGCTGACAGGTCCAGCTACGTACAGAAACAAGCCCATTCTGCCCACAGCACTATCTACACCATTCAGCCGCTTAAAGAGCCAGATCTGACCCAAAACGCCCGCATTAAAACACCGTAAAACCAGCACTCAGTCACCGCTCTGCTCATAGCTCATAGCCCGTGTCCACAGCGCCCAGCACGGCCGCATGCGCCGCCTTCCTGCTGCTTCATCATTGGCCCGCTGTGGGAGGAGTAGCAGCGGAGCTACGGGGGCTTCTCCAGCTGTTACACAAACCGCGGTCACCTCCAGCGCCATGTGCGCAACGTGAGGGCCCAGGCGCAGAAGCCCCGCCCACTAAAGCGCACTGAGCCGCGATTGGACGAGAGCCGTTCGGCTGGTGAGGGACGGCCAATCAGAAAAGTTGAGCAGGAAAAGTTTCTGCGCGAGGAAATGTGGACGCACACGACAAGGTATACTGTATGTTTACGACATGCAGGAATGAATATGAATGAATGAATAAATTAATAGAAAAAAGTTATTATTAATTATAAAAAAGGCAATACATATAAAAAAGCAAATAATTGATTTTGAAAGCATAAAATACTTTTAAAAATAAAGTAATTCGCATTCGTTTTAAAAATGTATTTTATGAAATAAAAAAGGAAAACAATATATTTAAAAAAAGGATTATATAAAAAAGAAATAATACATTTAAAAAAGAAAAATATTACATAAAAAATAAAAACTACATGTAGAAAATAAAATAATATAAAAAGAAAATATATTTTTGAAAAATAAATCATTATTTTCAAAAGCAAAAAATAATGCATTTAAATACATTTTAAAAAGAAAATCACAAAATTTCAAAAGCAGCAACAAAAAAATATTAAACCCAAATATATGTTATAATGGCACAAATGTGTATAAATGCAAAAATATGTAGTCATATATCGATAAGTAAACAAATACCTAAACAAATATAGATTGCAAGTGTACTCTACCACTGAGCCACAAGACTCACTTCTAGAGTATTTGTTTGCAGATATAGGGAATTAATTAAAACAACATTTACAATAAATGTAATCAGTTTATGTGATTTTACTAAACTTGACTTCAGGGTGAAATGTAATTAACACAGGACCAAAAGACCAAACACGTGCAAATATTATTTATAGTGTTTTAATAGTTTATTTTTTTATCAATGATTCTACATTCACAACAGTCCAGTACATGTGCTGTCAGTAATAGCTGACAGTGTCATGATGGCTACTGTTCTCGTAAACACAAGTAAACTACCCATACCTGACCTCAGCTCCTATATGATTTTACTAGACATGAGTTTTCCTTCACATGAGTTTTTAACATCCATGACTCAATTAAAAACAAATCAAGTTTCATAAAATACCATACATAAAAACTTGATAACAAAACATGTTGACGTAGAGTCCTTTCCCTTTTAAATATGGCTTTAATTCATAATGAAACAAAATGATAAAAGTGTTTCTAGATGTTCAGTGCTTCAATGTTCATCGAACAAAAAGTAGTAAACAAAAGGAGTAGTTTTAGTTTATAAGTGGCCTATGCATTTGTTTGAACTCTTTAGGGGTTATTACAGTACACCAAGAGGGCTTGATAATTGGCTCATGAGTTTATGCAGCAGTTTTTAAGTGGCACAAACAGCTAGCAATACATGTACTTTAAAGCTGATTATCAAGTGATCATTAAGCAATAGTACACAAAAGGGAGTGCTATAATGTAGTCATAGGTACCAATAATACACGGTATAGCACAAAACTTGAGTGCATTATGATGATTATACCACAGTTCCATTATCACTGTTTATTGAATGATTTTGAGTTAAAGAGGACAAGAAAATATGACCTGTTTGATTATAAACACTTCACGAGTTAAAACAGTTCCATTGCTGCTCTGACTGTAGCTGCGTTGTTTGGCTTGTAAGCGCTCCATCGTTGCTCAGTTACCTGTATGTGGAGGAGTAATACATGGTGAGCTTTGCTTACAGTGTAGTACTGGCTGATAATGGCACTCATAAAACGCCTCTCAGCCAATCACATTGCAGGGTCGGAACTAACTGTGGTATAATATAATGATAGCTGATGCCCTTACTTGTTAAAACATTAAAGGTGTCCTGAGATCGGAGTTTAAAAAAAAAAAATAAGGGTTTCAGTAATTCATTCGTGTTTCAGATGCACACAATTTACATTTCAGCACAAACTGCTCATGCAACCTATAAATATATTCATTTACATTGAACAAATCATGATTGTTTTGTTTGTAATATTTCGGTGTGTACATTATATGAACTTTAACATGATTTCTTTTTTACTGGGAGATGTTCACAGTAGAAGAAATAGGATAATGGCAAAGATTAAAAACAGCTAATTAGCTAATTAAACAGAAAAATAATCAATCAGCTCTTTTCCATTGTGAAATGTGTGAAACCCAACATTCAGGGCAGTTTATAAGACTAACTTTTCCTAAGTGTCTTTATAATTTAATGATTTAGGCATCTAAGTCTTGCAGAAATGCTGGAAACGCACTTCCAGTCTCACTCCTCCTCACTACCAGTCTCTCTCGCGAGGAGCTCGGTAAGGTATTCCCAGGTGCTCGAAGACTGCGCTCTCGGTCAGTGTGCTCAGCGCTCTCCCCGGTATCACCTTAACGCCACGGTTCCTCACCACATCGCAGTTCAGCGAGTGCTCAGACAGGCTCATGTTTTTAGTCTTGGCCAGAGCACGCATGGAGCGGTTAAAGTGGGCGGAGCCAGTGAAGTACATCAAGGCGCAGGCAAACTCGCTGTACGGTACCACGATAACGTCCAGCCTTCGGTGGCGCTGGCCTGACCCTGGCAGGCGGCACACGCCCATGTACTTCTTCTGCTCACCGTTCTCCTCGTGACTGACCAGGTCATCTGTCAGAAACCCTGAAAGAAAAAAACACTGAAAATGAAAACATGACAGAGACTAGGACAAAACAATCCTGAGATGGTCAAAGGGGGTCCAAAGGTCTGACAATAATTTGACTTGATCACTTAATGAAATTCTTATAAAGAAAACAAAATCTGGGACAAGTAAGTATTATATATTCTGTAGAAACTCATTACATGATCAGGGTGTATCTTCAGATATTAAGAACACATGCTGAGTACTGGCATCTCTTTTCAGAAGAGCTTCAGTCAGTATTTTCTTATTTGCACTGTTCAGTACGTCACAGAAATTTGTGTGGGATTAACCTTAGAATCTGTCCACCGCCGATCATTCCTCCAGTCCCATTTCCACACCTGGGGCTGTCAGGTATAGACAACAGCATGAAAACAGTGTTTTGCAGCCATGGAAACAGTGAGATGGCTATTTATCTTCTGAACAGATAATTACTGAGCTTCAGTAAGGTTTGCTAACCATACCTAGGTAAATTAGACAGGCATTTTGGACACTTAAATGTATGTATTTACTGATCAGCTACAGACAAAGTGATAATATCTGATTTTTTGCTCAATGTGGCTCAGATCTGTTTTTTTCATGGCTATGTGAACGTGCCAAATCCAGATCCAGATTTTAGTTATTTTCACATGTGGTCCTAAATCGGATACGTATCCAATCCATGGATATGCAATGTGAATGTGAACGGTCACATCGAAATTCATGTATATTTATGCTTTTGCATGCTTCTCTCTCGTAGTCACACATCTCTTGGTGCAGCTGTGCAGCTATACCTGCAAAAAAAGCAAAAGCAAGATGCCTTGCATTTTTTCCCTTTTCCACTCCAGCAAAAGATGCTCCACATATGAGCTGCATGAGCTTTGAGTTTAGGAAAGAGTGGTTGAGGCAGAAAACTTTATACAGTGTTTGAAAATCTGACTTCTGTAGCCATTTCTCACACTCGCTTGCATTACTGATTATTCCTTTAAGTAAAGTTCAGTTTGGTCAAACTGGGTTCTTTTTTACTCGGATTCAACTCAAAGGGCCTCAAAAAGTTAGAATAGATATATTTAAATAACTGAAAGAATAAAGTCTGTAGGCTCTTTGCCACATGATCGAATCAACATATGTGCCTCAGATAATCAATAATATATAATCAATCATCAAATTTAGCAACATTTGTGGAATCACAGTTCAACAAAGTACTGCAATCTTTTGTAACCAATGTAGTGGGACCTCTACTGGGAGACGATTAAGTAAACTCCATTTGTGATTTAGCTCTGATTTGTTTTCCTCCTTCGCAGCAGTGAAGCTTGAGGTAAACAGACCAAAGATATATGTGCATAGCAAAGCTTCCAGACCTGCAGTCATGATTCATATTACTCCTTGTAATCTAATAGCTTTAGCATTAGCACACTAGCATTTGCAGACACTGACTTGGAAAACTACCCATTAGCTTTCAACCCAGTGAAAAACTGTTTAACTAAAGATCTAATTTCATTCCAAATCCAACATCCAGTCTAGATGTTTGAGGACACCCCTTCAGCCATAATGGCACTAGGCCTTATACAGCCCCATACATTGAGATGTAGAACAGTGGAAGAACTGTAAATGTGTTCTGTGGAACGATGGTGGGGAGTTGGGGACCATCATAATCACATACATAATCAATTCACAGTAGAGTAGAGGCATTTACTCCAAAAAATAAAAAGCAGAATACACTATTTCTTTAAAACCCATGATTTCATACGAAACAAAGAATAAGTATGTAATGTTTCCCAATACTTTTGTCCCTGTTGCGTGAGCTGCAGCCAAGAAAACAGGCGAGATGGCTATTTTTCTGCAGAACAGGTAATCACTGAGCTTTAGTAAGGTTGCTGAGCTAGTAGAAAGCCTCAATTCACATTAGAGGAATACACTCTTTCTTTTATACCCTTGATTTTATAAGAAACAAGAATGAGCATGTGTCCCATTACTTTTGACCATGTTGTTTATATAAAGTACGTACCGCTATCGTGAAGGATGTGGAGCACGCTGCTGAAGACACCCTTATGTGAAACGCCATCTGGGTGAGTGATAAGCACGTCCACATCTCCACACGTGGCCTTCCCGCGTCGGTACGAGCCGCACGCTATCACCAGCAGCTCCGGGTTCACGCTGTGGGCCGCCTCCTCCACCTGCCAATCAAAATTAATATTCATATATTTATAACGATGATTCATGCAGAAACTGTTTTTTTTTTCTTCTTTAGAATAATAATAATAATAATAAATAATAATAATAATAATAATAATAATAATAATAATAATATACAGTATTTGGCTTCACAGGGATGGTTGCAGAAGCACACTGATGCCAATTTACCTATAATATTTTGTCCCCTCTCCTCTCAGGAATATTATTGCTTACTGCTTTTTGTTTAAAAGAAGAAAAAAAAATCCTGAAAATCATAATTTACTTTATTTAATAGTTTAATTATCAATACATCATATTAGATCATTTCGTTTAAACTTAAAAGGCTGCTAATCTTTTTAGATGATAAAAAAATGATATTAGATTTTGAGGTTTTGAGGTTTTTACAATGCTAACTTATAAAAGCTGGTTATTTTACGTATACGGCTGCTATAACCGTAGGAAATATATGTGAAAGTTATCAATTTAAGTCTGATTTAAGGCCCAGCCCTAGAGAGTTGATGTTCAAACGCTCCGTACTCCCTGTGCTGTGTTCGTGCCTTGCCTTCCAGCAATTAGGCTCTAAGCTGGGTTGAGGCAGAGAGGTTACATGCACTACATATCATCCTGTCAGAGCAGGAGGACACATGCTATCCTCATCTTGCTCATCTGTGCTTTCTATCTGGCTGAGGAGGGAAGCGGAGTAATACTATAAGAAAACAACTGGCCGCGGCCCTGGCCTCAGCCAGCTTCTGACTAATGATGCGCCAACTTTCAGCTCCTTTTCCCCTCCACTCTCCTCGGGGAGGACGGACACACTCGCCGCTTCTGCTTTTGCCATCAGGCAGACAAAGAAGATTGACAGCCCTCTCTTAGCCAGCACAAACTAGCTTTTCAGTTTTTTTTTATACTTTTCTTATTGCTTGTGCAGCATTACATGTCCAGCTCTTAGGAAATACAACATACAGTATTTCATTTTAAATATTAATGGCTCAACATGTTTTAATGTCATACACATACACTCAGGTTAATATGATATATACGTCCACTTCCTTTGTAGTTTGGCTGAATAGTGTATAGTGAGCTCATTACTCTAACTGTGCCCCATTACTTGGTTATAGTTATTGGCGTATTGTTATTTCATATGATTTGATGATGGCACTAACTGTTTTCTCAATGGCAGCAGCCTCGTTTCTTGGCATCCGATCCAGGAAGTCGTCGTAGTGTTTAAGACCGATTCTCAGAGTGTGGGTTAAAGTTGCCTTGGTGCGAATGTCCTCCAATGTGCGAAATCCCTTAAAAGAACATAATAAAAGCAGAGATATATTCAGATAATTTTTTTTAAACTTAAATACTAATAGCTAATTGGACAAAGTAATCAAGATTCAAATCTCAGATCTTATTTTTGTTTGTTTATTGGATTGATTTATGTTTTCAGAGCATTTAGGAACCTTAAGCCAGTATGATCATGCTGTAAGAATGGTTAACGATTAAATTCAAAAAGTAACTGCGTCTCACTACACTAGAACTGCACTGGATTCTTCTAGAATGTGCCAGGAATGAGGAATTAAGCTTTCCCATTGGATACCTTTTTATTTCTGTTTTTAAATATTGGTTAATCTATATCTATCTAAACTGGTGTGTGATAAGCGCAAACATCAAAAGTCAAATTCTAAAAAGAAAAAAATGCCATAACAGAGATTATTTTTCTTCTTCTATTGCTTAATGTATGAAATTAGCCTGAAATATGATTCAGTTCATCCTAACCAAGATCACCACTTTTGGTCAGACAAAATTTTGGTTTACAGCACCTATCACACCATATATTTTGGTATATTTGTTATATAGCATATATGTTTAAAAGTCCAGGCCAAAACAAGGTAGTTGTGAAAGCCCCCTTAGATATACTTTAATGTCTAAAACTAGTGTCATTCTATCACAAATTATTAGATTATGCTGGACTATTAATGAATGTCTATTTTCTGTCTGCGCCTTTTTAACCAGATTAAAAGGTGCATTTTAAGTGACAATAGTAAGGAACAAGGATATCGGCATGTAGATAATCTACACAGATTTCTCTTCTGAAAATGATTTATTTGGGTAAGTAAAGCGCTTTTGTCTATTTACAGTAAGCTTAGCTTTCCAATATTTTCAACAGTGCGGTTAGCAGCAGCACTAGCCACGGTTAGCAGCGCTTAATGTTAAGGCTGCTCCAGCCTCAGTTATAGAGAACTAAACTAAAATTCCTTTATAACTCTGTACTTCAGTGAAGTGGCTTTACTGCACCTTACAACCTGGCGTGTAGAATTAATACCTAAGTGATGTCTGGCTACATATCAATGCCCACAAAAGAGTTTGTTCTTCAGTAATTTTGATGGATGGCTGTTAAACTCAGCTGCCCTCATTTTGAATTTATAATCCCATGTTTCAATGCAAATTTGTCAGTTTCCCGCCAAAAGAAGACAAGTTGAAAGTTTTGCCACGTAGGCTAATATATCTACTGTTGCTCTGTCTTAATAATGTCATTGTATTAATATATGAGTATCTCACTTGTTGATACCAAAGCTGGGCGGTCTTTGCACCAGCGCCCCAGATGTTGGTGAACAGCTCCAGGACAGACACAGACTCCCCAAAATTGTCTAGCTTCCTCAGGTGTCCGCTGTCCATGATCTCTTCAATCTTACTTGCCATTGCTTTGCCAATCCCTGGGATCTGATTTGCTTCCTGCAGGCATCACAGAAAAAAGGTAGTCTTTATTTATTTATTGAAGTAACATGGAAAAATGTTTTCAGTGATCGACACCTCAATATTCAAATCATCTTGGTTTAAGACAGAAAATTTAATTACACAACAAAATACATTGTACTAAATATTAAACAATCATTTTGCCAAGTTATCATCCTTGAGCATACTTGTTTTAGAACTTAATTTTTTAAAAAGAAGTTTGATATTGGGTCCCAATATGGGAAAATATTCAAAGCTGTGCTGCTCCACAGTGCCAGGTTATCATCCACAGTGGACAGTGCAGCAGGTGGCAGCATCTGGCTACAATTTCTGTGTATACAAAAATCAGATTCACAATCAATGCAGGGGGCCCCACTGGATATACCGCAGGTTAGGGAAGTGTCTTTTAGCTTCCATGGCATATGGCAAAAGTCATGGGACAGATTAGTAGTCCTTGTTGCATGACAGAATTCTTAGCTTCCAATGAAGTCAGACTGACCTGATATGAAGTAATAGGCTTGTGGTAGCTCTTAAGGGCATTAACAGCTTTCGAGTAGCTCAGGGCTCTCCACTTGTCCCCTGTGTGGGTGTAAGCTTTGGTCAACTGCTCCAGCTTGTCGGTGATGTGCTTGTTGTGGTTCTCGCCCTTGATTTTGGACGACTGGGCACAAACCCACTTCCCTGGCAAAGCAGGTTTTTCCAACACATTCTGGGCTTCATCTGGGGCACCCGCGCTAGACTTAACTCCACTAATCAAAGCCTCCAAGTCGTCCTGTGACACACCATCTTCCTCAAGATGTTCGTTCTGAGTGTCCGGGACCTGTGGGACACCAAGTAAAAGAATGTGGATTATATATCTCAAACATGTCAGCAGGAATTCCAGTCTAGGATCAAGTTTTATCTTTCTGTTTGTGACACTTGATAAACCAAAAAGGCAAATAAACACAAACAACTGATGGACTCTGCAGATGGAGGCAGTTTCCTCCTGTTTACCGTCTCTTCAGGGTCATCTTGGGTTATTTTAGGATCAGCCTGTGGTGCCGTTTCCTCAGAAACAGAAGTGGCACCCAGCGGACTCTTCTTTGGCTCTTCAATAGAAACATGCTGAGGACTACAAAGAAAGACACAAAAGATTTTTAGGTAGATCTACATCCTATTAAACATTACAGGAGGTTTTGACTTTCATGTCATAACCAAATATTTTGTATTTATATATTTATTTTTGTTTTTCCCCCTTCCCTCTCTCTGAGGTGTATAAAATATGCTAATGCATACTAGGGCTGTAAGATAAATCATATTTTTTAGTTCAGCATTTTCAGCTTCCATGGGACATGGCAAAAATCATGGGACTTAACAGAACAGTTTATGTCAGTGTATATGTAAAATATATCACTAACTCAGCAATACCTTTTAGATGTAAGAAGACTGTACTCTTCGGTGCTCACAAGCCTTTTCTCTGAGATGCAAGAACTGAGCCATCTGCACTTCACCAGCTCCACAGCAGATGGCAGCGTTTCAGTCTTCAGCAGCCTCAAGGCCCGCTCTTTGTCCACAGACTCATCTACAACCACATGGGTGCAGCTGGAACTGAAGATAGGCTCAACTTTGCCCCCATTCTGAACGATCTGTTGGTGGAATAGGTCACATCGAGCCTTTCCGATACCAGTGGGGATTATGTGGATGGAGACACCCTGGAACACATTTCCTGAAAGAGAAAAACAGACAGGGATGCACTTTAGAGTTGGGGATGAGATGAGGTAGTAATCATCCAACATCATGATGACTTTAATAATGCTCCTGTTGAGAGATTTCTTCTATAGCATCTTAGGGTTACTTGGTAGTTTAGACAAAACAGAACAGATTACAGTCTTACCAGTCACTGTTTGAACTGGTGTCTTCTTGGCTGGAGGTGCCTCTTTGCTTTCAGCTGGACGGTGCCTTTTCACTTTGGGAAAAGCTTTGAGAATACCATGCTTTTCCATTTCGAGCAGAGTTCCCAAAAGGGAAGCCCTACCTAAAACACAGAGACGAGAACATTTCAGTATGAAAAACACATGAAATATATTGATGATAAAAAAAAACAATTTTCAGATTATGTAAAAGCACTTTGATGTATGTTTGGTGCTAGCTATGAAAATATATAGCTACATGTGTAATATTGGATACCAGCATGGGCCCAGAATTACCACATCTGTGCATCCGTAGTAGTAGACGGATCAATATTAGTAACAGTGCAAAATTAGTATTAATTTAACTCCTTAATGTCATCTAATATTAAACCTGCATATTGTATTTTGAATTAAATTAAATTAAACATTTGAATGAGTTTACACAGTCCAAAAGTAATATGTTTCACTTTTATACAGTTGTATTATTGCAACTTTACACACAGTTTGATAGTACTCTGTTCCACTTTTACAAAAGGCTTTACAATACTTTTATAAGAGCTTGAAATATTTTATAGGGTTGGATTTGGATAATGCTTTCTTGTGTTTTTAACTTGAAAAACGTTGCTGTTAGTAAAAGCAAAAAAAATATTTTTCACATTTAGCTTTGGCTCAAATCTGTATTTCTGACTTTTAAACCAAACTGAATTGAATCTATGTAAGTTATCTGATTTTTTTTTTGCTTTTATTAACAGCAACATTTTTTAAGTTTAAAAAACACAAAACTTAGGATTTTCATTGTACATATGATAACATCAGTTTGATTTAAAAATCAGAAACACAGATTTTGGCCAGAGGTAAATCTGAAAAACAGCTAATTTCTTAAATTCTCAAGTTCAGAACATTAGCTTTTAATTCAAGTATACAAAATGCAGATTCTAATATATGTCAGCTTTTAAGCTCCATAGTTTAGAAACAACAGGAGCATTCACTGGTTTAGCAGTAGCTAGTTAGCTAACACTAATACATGTAACTACAAAGATAATACAAGTCATGTTAATTAGCTTTCAGTGGAGCTAAATGTGGGGCTGCGTCCCAAAATCCAAAATAAATGCCCCACAAGTGAAAGTTCATTCATTTCGTCACTTAGTAAAGTAGCTAGTTTAGCAGTGTGTGATTTGGGACCCAGCCCGTGTTTACAACATAGGTTAGCAACAAGGCTAGCTTCACTTTACAACAGCTATTACCCTGGCTGCTTCTAAAAACTGACCGTGCCACACCTCCCATTTCCTACCTGCCACATTTTCTTTACTTTTTCACTACAAATATGCAGTAAAACAGCAGAAACTACAGTTAAACTGCAAAAAAAAGCAATAACACAACTCACCCGTCAACACCAGCCAGCCAGCCAGCCCTTTAAAACGGTCACATCCGGGGCTCGGTCTCCAGTAGACCAATCAGATTCGCAGGTTTCAGTTTAAAAAAAAAGTTGTTGCAGCAAAAATATATATTTGCCCTTTAAGCCACATTTTATATAATAAATAATGAAATTTTGAACTTTTCCTAATTTGTGTGACTCCACATTTTTAAAGAAAAAGGTAAGATGGATTTAAAATGTACGTTTTTAGCCTTAAGTCTACTGACAATTTACCCCAAAAACGCAACGCAATGCTCTACAGTACTTCATATAAAAATGTTTAGTATTAAAAAAGCGCTATGTATTGATATTATTTTTTACTTTTGCTTAAAATAGAATAAGTAATATTTAGTATGTATATATTATTATTATTGAAAATAATAACAATATTAATATATTTAATATAATTATTAATTAATATAATTACATTTTAATTATTATAATTACAATTATATATTTTTATAATTATTAATTAATTAATATGTATTTATTGTATATTCTCTATTTTCTATGTGTGTAGTTATTATTTTTATTTTATTTTGAGTTCGCTGTGATTTTTATGTATATTTGAAAACTTCATTATTAAAACGGCAAAAAAACTGTTATTTAAAAATACAAATATTATTTGTATTTAACTGCATTTTTAACCTTATTTATTTAGTTATTGGCCTTTTTATTAGTTTTAATGTGTAATCGCTTTATATGTATTTTTGAATATTTCGTAATTAAAACTGTACAAAAAGCAAAAGCGAAAAATTTGTTAATTGAATATTGATTAATATTATATTATATTAATAATAAATACAACATTTAATATACGTGTATATAAAACGTTCTAAAAATATATTAAAAAATCTTAAAATGTTTTTTTTTGTTCCGGTAGTCTTCTCCGTTTCCATGGGAACGTTCAGCGTCCCGGAAGTTGACTACTATGTGTTTTCCATCATGGCGGTGCAGAGCTGGTCGGAGGTGCTGAGGTCTGCTAAGAAAACAGCGCTAATTTCTGATGGTAGGGCGCGTGCGCTGCTCTTTTTTGAGTAAACAGGGCTTTGCTCTCGCTCTGATCTTCTATAATAAATGTTTAGTGTGTAATAAGGTGTGTGTGAGTCAGTTAGAGGCGGTGTGTGTTGATGTGTGGATGTGTGAGTTTAACGCTGACAAAGTTCTAGAGCTTCACAGCTGCATCATCCACCAATCAGACCTGCGGTGTTTCTACTTAAATCAATTAAATGCTGTATTTTATACAGGAAAAAGGAAAGTACACTACCTGTTTACAGACGGCAGTGAGATGGCTGAAGAATACGACATGAGAACAGATGAACTTATCTGTAAGTGAAACATGCATGCTCACAAAATGCTGTAATACATTACTTCTCAATCCTGGTCCTGGAGGACAGGATAAAGCAAAGAAAAAAACTAGGGATGCACTGATTAGTGAATTCCTGGCTAATGCTGATATCCAATATGACATATGTATATATCTGCTGATACCAATGCCATTATACACATTTGAAACTTAGAGAGAGACTAGACACCAAGGTATAACTGTATAAAAATTAAGGTATTTTGCTTTACATTTTAGCTTTTAACCAACTGTAAACAAACAATAAAATGTAAAAATATAGCTATATATTATATAATATTATATACATCATATATTGTATAGATGCAATACATACAGAGTGATATATTTTAAGCATTTATTTCACAAAATTGTAGAGAAAAAATACATACACACAAAAATACTATACGTGTGTACTATATTGTATTAATATATTGTGTACAAAATTAAAATAAAGTTTGAATATAACCATTTGTACATGCTCTAATGAACTCCCCATCAAAGTTACCCACTGTATTTCCTGTGACAACGTATTTCTTAATGTTTTCTCTTTCTCAGTGCGACAGTTGCGCTCTAAAACCAAACTGGGTGGAGCAGGACAGTGGCAAGTAGAAGTCGGTGAAAGAAACCCCAGTGCTGTTCCCTCCACAGACACAGAAATCAAAGAAAGTAGCTCTAATGTAGGTTTGTCTTCCTGTTTTAATGTGACTCGTCATGCAAAATTATGCGTATGCTTTTTTTAAAAGATATTTTTGAAGGGTTCATGATTCAGTGTATGATTAAAAAGTTTTAATGTTGCTTTGTTTTGTTCTCTGCAGCCTTTGTTTATACGTAAAGACACGAAGGCCAGTTTCCAGTGGAGAGTTCGCAACATCCCGTACCCCGTAGACACTTATAGTGTTTCAGTGGAGCCTGCTGAACGATGCTGCATCATCCGGACCACGAACAAAAAGTAACTCCAGTCAGATGATAATACTAGGTGTTTAAATGTTTGTGGACACCCCTTCTAATAATTGTCCTATGGCTTTTAAAGGTTAGAGGGGTATAAAGCTTAACCAGCACTGAGCTGTGGATCAGTGGAAGATGATAGTTGGGGATGATAAGCTGAGGTGGTGACCATCAATCCAGCATCCTCACCTCAGAAACTCTTGCTTTTGTCACTAAATGCACTCAAATCCTCACAGCAGTCCTCCCTTTTCAAAGGAGAGTAGAGACAGTTTCTCCAGTTAAAGCAGGATAAAGTCATTTTTAATACCCTTAATTTAGGAAGAAACAAAAAAATGAACAGGTGTCCCAACACTTTTGTTCATATAATGTATCTCATCAATTTTCACAAAGAAAGATTTATCAGAGAGTCATATAATTTAATAATAAAATGGGATGGATCCTTTAAGCTAAACGTTCAGATTTCTCACTGGTCATTCTTGTCTATTGAACACTGGCAACGCATGGGGCTCTGGGGCCAACTTTTAGACCCCTCCTGGTTCCATCACTGACCCTGATGAGCATACATATTTGGAGCCAGCATGGAACCCATAGACAGACTGTGTAGTCCCAGTTGGGCCACCCATACAGACCCCACATGGCCTTTGTTGTCAAATTCTACTCTATTAAACACCGACCTTATTATTAGTATTGTTCATTCTACACTCCCTTCTGCTAAGTGTCTTCCTGTAGGTGGCACTGTTGGCTCAAGATAAGGTTTAAGGGCTCCCCCCTATTGGTTTAAACAAACCAATAATCAAGTAGGCTCATTAATTAAGCATGTTAAGGTAAAAGTACTGATCTAAGATCACCTCTCATCAGCTGTCTAATAGAAGTCTTTAACTTTAATTGATCCTGGATCTGCATTCTTACTCTGAGATGTTTGATAAATATGGCCCCACTGTACTAAGAACATTCTTATTTTTCTTAGTTTTTAAACTGCAGAATTGTTCCTAGATCTGATCTTATAATCTGGTTACAAGGATCCCATTGTTCTCATAATTTGACCAAATCCCAAATAAAAAAAATCTTAGGAATGCTATCACACTAAATATTTTTTTTGATGACCTATTGTTTTATAAGTAATTGGAAACTAAAAGAAATTTTAGTTGTTTTAATTTTGTTGTTTTAGTAAACAACATTTTTGCTATTATTTTAAAACTATTTTATGGCCCAGATATAAGGATAATACAATAATATAATGCATTAACAGCCTTTTATAAAGCAATGCACTTCTATATACTGTTATACTGTAAGATAAGGACAGTAACATATATATCATGACAGCCCTATTGGTGAATCTCTGAGTGTGCATGAGAAAAGTGTTATTAAAGGAGAAATCAGGTGTGAAATGAACTTGGGGTGTAGTGAAACATGATGGTGAGTACAAACTTTTGTTGAATAGCCCACCTCTGTTTACCCTTCACATTCTGAAATACAGCGATTTAAGCCGATGCTTCCAACAGGCTTACAATGCTAGTGATGGGGGCATAGCGCCTATAAATAAATTGCTATTTTTACACCATTAACAACAAGCTCAAAGCACCCTTTATTAATGGAGTTCTAAGGCATTGGCCCTAAGAACTTTGAAATTAAGCAACAGCTGGAATTCATGCATTTCTACTGAATTAATTTTGCAATCTGTTCCCCTATCCGTCTTATTTATTTGTGATCATGCTTTCAAAGTTCTCAGTGCCTCGTTTTAAACGTCAGGGTGTCTACCTGTGAAGTATGGAGCTACTTTGAGCTTGTTAATGGTGTAAAAATAGACATTTCTTTGCATGTAAGTCATTGTAAGTCTGTTGGGAGCATCGGCTAAAAGCACTGTATTTTGGAATGCTTGGGAAGAATAAAAGTGGGCTATTTAATGAAAGTCCGTACATGTTATCATGTTTTACAAAACCTGAAGTAGATTTTATAAAGGTCTTCTCCTTTAAGTGGGTGGTGAATAAGGCCTTTTCTGCTTTATTCTTCCCTTCATTTCCCAGGTACTATAAGAAGTTCAGTATTCCAGACCTCGACCGCTGTCAGCTGCCTCTGGAGAGCGCAGCCTTGAGCTTCAGCCATGCTAACAACACTTTAATCATCAGTGTAAGTTAAAGGCCCTTACCTTAGGGGCTGCTCACTTAATCACCGTTACTGCTTTCAATGTAGATCTGTCCTGCTCTGCTGTTGACAAACTGGCCTAAGACCAGATCAGATTATGCGGAACAGTTTCCGTTTGGTTAAATGATTATACACTCACCGCCGATAGTTGCAAAAATAGTTGCACCCAGAAGGAAGTGGCGGAGTGTAATGATATTCAGAAGGAAGATGAAGGCAACCAGGAACAGTAAATGATTAAATATTTCGGGTGAATGACTGGACAACTCCTGGTTATATTTATTGAGCAACACATATAGAAGTAGTGTGTAATGCATGAGACGTAATGGTGTCTCATGATAATCCATGACATGCAATATATAATATATATTCTCATGCAGATTTTTCACTAGGGTTTTTTTAGGGAGTGTTAGAGTTGTTGATAGTACATCTTATCACAGCATCTCACACATTTTAATCAGGAATAGGTCTGGGAATGCAGCTAAAAGTGTCTGTGACTAAACATAGCAGCAGCATGTGGATGAGCATTGTCCTGTTAAAATAGTGGGATAGATATAGTTGGTTGCAAGACATTATTAACTTTACATTTGGCTGTCAAAGCAGGGAAGAACAGTTTTTTTTTGGCATCATACAAAATTGCACACCACACACCACACGACACCAGGCCTTCTGGACATGTGAAGTGTTGAGCTTGGTGCCTCCACACATAAATTTTTGCTTCATTCTGAGTGCAACACATACATTTTGACAATGTATATGTATTACCGTATTTTTCGCGATATAAGGTGTACTTTAATTCCTTTAATTGTCCTAAAATCGACAGTGTGCCACTCCGCTGAAGAACAGTGTTATACAGGAGTTTCAGTGAAGTTTCTCCAGCATCGAGGCTGGAGCAGTATTAGCATTGGGCGCAGCACTAGCGCTTTTGTGTTTAGTGGCAAGTGTATTAGACTCTAGTCTGCGTGTTTACTGTGTTAAAACAAGCTACGTGGGATGAACGCTAGCTGGTAGCACCCTGGGTTACCAGAACACTTAGAGTTCCTCAGTGTAGCGCTGTAGAGCGGCATTTACTAACTAAACGCAGCTAACTGTGGCTAGAGCTGCTGCTAACCATGCTGTTAAAAATATAAAAAATCTAGGCATACTGTAAATAAACAGAAGTGCTTTACTCACCCAAATAAACAGTTTTCTTTCGAATTAGAAGGGAAACTGGGCAACACCCTGGTTCCTTACTATTGTCGCTTAAAATGCGCCTTATAATCCGGTGCACCTTATGTATGAAAATAGCCCAGAAAATATACGTTCATTGATAGTGTGCCTTAAAGTCCAGTATATTCTGGTGTCTGAGCCACAACCAAGGGCAACCCACTCAAATCGTAATCTTAAATGAGCCCGACTGGATCTGCTTTCACTGGGTGATGGTGTTCACTGATTTTACATGCATTTATTTTACTTCTATTGCAGTATAAGAAGCCCAAAGAGATTTTAACACTGGAACAGGAGCTGATGAGGGAATTGAAGAAGCTGAAGGGGACAAATGAAGGAGACGTTGACTGTAAAACCCAGTGAACTGGCGAGGACTCTTGACTTTCTTCGTCTGTGCGTCTGTTCAGAACTCCTCAGTGCAGTGTTCTTGCAGTCCACAGTTTTGCACTAGCTTTCTTTTGTATGTACAGACAAAATGAATGGCAGTTTCTGATTGGATGTTCACTGTTTGCTTTTTATATGAAGTTTCAATGATACAAAGCTGCTTAGAAGAAAACTGTTTAATATAAGCTGTGATCATTAATGCACAGCAAGAATACAATGATAGATTTCTAAATTTACTCTTTCACTTTTTTCTGCTTCAGAATATTCTGCACTGTGATAGCATGTGTGTACATTTTGTATGAAACTCTTGTCTGGCAAGATCAATAATACTCTTGTTTTGTTCATTCGCTTGTATTAAAAATCCCTGAATTTCAGATGTTGACAACAAGTGTCTGTGCAGTGAATAGGGTTACTTTACAAAAATAGTAATTCTAAAGTTGCTTACATTTGCACGTTTTGTAACCCTTTTAGACATTCAAAGAGAATTCTTTTAAAATTGTAATAAAAAAAACAATCTTTAAACTAATACAATTCCTTGCACTTTATTGTCAAGAGTTATCTGAAATTTGTCTTGCATCGCACAACAGCATTTTTGAAATGGTCTTGACTAGATCACTAGTGTTTTTATTTAAAGGGAACATATATTATGCAAACTCACATTTTGCATGCTTTTGTAATTCCACTTAGGTCTCGACTGCCCCTATGAACAACAACAAAAAAATAAATAAAAATCAGGGTTCTGTGACCCCCCCACCACCAGAGCCTCACCCACTAGTTCAGTTTAAGATCAACCATTGTTGTTAGTTTCTTTGAGAACCTCAGACAGTACACAGCAGGATTAGCCAGCAGACTTTGTCTGACGGGGGAATCTGTTCCTAACTTGGGTGAGCCACTAAAACCAGTGAGTGAGTTGCTGCCTGGGTGAGTCGCTATTTAGCACAAGCTAAGACCAACTTGTGGCAAAAGCTGTATGTAAACATTGTTTGACCAACAACAGCTTATTTGCATAAAGGCGACTGAAACTGGTTTAAACAGAGCTGGTAAGATCTCTTTGTGTTAGAGTGATTTTGTCCAAAGAACTTTTGTCCAAACTCTAACTTGTTTGTCCTTTAATTAAACTGTAAATATAAATGGTGGGACGTTTTCCCTGCTTGGGTGCCAAACAGGTTGATATAAGTGCTCAAAATATAATCAAATACACCCAGAAAATGTCATCTGGGCTGGTCAAAACGTTAATATTAGCAGGACTGACATCACACAACATAACTTACTGTTAACTGTACTAAAAAACATTTAATTGGATTAAGGTTGTGCCATTGAATCCGGGATCAAGCTGCTTTCCATCAGCAGCCAGAGTCCGAGAAAGCTCAATTAGCCATGCTCTCTCTGGTCAGATGAGTAATTGGTGCTCTCTCTCTCTATCACTCCTAGTGTAATGATAGTCAGCACAGGCCTCTGTTAGCTGGTTTGTAAGAGCTGGGGCTCTGGTGCTTTCCTCTGGGTGTGATGGCTGTCTCTTAGTGATGCTGCATCAGCACCTATTAGAACAGAAGTGAAAAGTGGTGACTAAATTCACATGTATTAGAAAAGGCATGTTCTGGTCTTCAACTTCTTAGTGTTGGGGTAATTGCTAGTGATAGGGGGTGGAAACTGGGTAGAAAATGGGGTCATTTTATTAAGAAAGAAACCACAAACATTCAAATAGTCGCCCTTCCTTTACACCAGTAACAATAACTTTTCCTCTTTTAAAGAGCTTTGCTTTGGAACATGACTTAATGATTCGGTTGCTTTCCAGATCCATGAGAGCTGAACTGAGGTCAGGCACAGATGGACCAGCTGTTAAATGATCAGTTCTGGGTCACAAACATCACTCCAACTCAAAAAAAACCCTCCAAAATACTGGATGGAGCTCAATCACAGCAGAGAACACTGATCCACTGCTCCACAACCCAGTGATTTATAGCCCTCTAGCCCATATTTGGCAAAAGTCGTAAACTTAAGTGTGTGTAGTACACAATTCTCAGGAGCGTAGGAAAAGCCCCAAACCCAAACGTTAGGTTGATTCAATTCCATATTTTACACAGAAGTGAGATTAATTCATAAAACAAACAATTATGCAAAGGAAGGAGCCAGTAGAACATCTCCGGAACAAAAGGCAACATTGTTCATCAAACCTACCGACTTGTTTAGTGTTTTGACGGGCCTTGAGCGCTTGATCGTGGGACTACAGGAATGCAACACATGAATGAATTACAGTACAAGCTCAAGTGATGTTTAAGTGATGAGTTTGTCCATGAAATGACGGAAGCTGCTGTGCATCATTATCCCTATCATGTTGACAAGCAATGCTACGTTCCAAACATCTGCACACATCATTGGGGTTTTCCAGAAACATAACCCCTGGCTCTGGTCTTCCCCTTGTTCTCCCTCTGCCCAAACATGGTACGCTCCAGTTCCCAGCCATTCGTAGTGTCCAGAAACCACCAATTCCTAATGTCCAGGGGAGAGCATTGGAGTGACATTTTAAAGACAGGGATTATTCAGATTTTTTCCCCCTTATTTTACTCTCAAACATTTAGACCAGGAGGGTCTAGGGGTTAACAGCTGTCTGGAGAGAGGTTCTTATAGATCCTCCAGCCTCTATCCCGCACTGGAAGAATAGCCAAGAGCTTTCTCCTCTTACAATGTGGTGACAAGCAGTCTGGCCGGCCGGCTGCCTTTGACTGTCATCTGCAGCTTTGGGTGGACATGGAATGTTTATGGCCTCCACATTAGCAGTAGCTTCTGAAAGTGAAGAGCTTTTTATCCTCCATTTTTGACAAATTATTTAATTCAAACTTTATCACATTTTTCTACCTAGATTGGAAGGTCAAATACTCAATCTCTGTTCACATGAACTCCCCACTTATTACTTGAAACTGCAGCTCCAAAACTGTTAAGGGGTTCTTCAATTTGACACCTTAACCTGTTAAGGTGGCTCTAGGAACCTTTAAGACAAGGAGTTCCTCTACAGTTTCAAACCGACTACTACCTGCCACCTCTGATATCTCTGTGAAGTTGGCCACTGCCTTTTTTCGAACGGTCACTGATGTAGCATCATTAGGCAGCCAATGGGCTAGGAGCAAAGTGCTGTATCCCCAGTCTCTGATACAACAGCTAACAGATGCCTGTGCGGATGTATGGAGAAAAGGCCATCTATCCACTCAGAGAGAGCGTGGCCAATTGTGCTGTCTCTGATTCAGTGTATTACAAACTTTATAGTATTAGTAATGGTATAAGTGCTCACCGAAGAGGTGGGTCTTCAACTGGCACTCCACCATGTGTCTTGAGAGATGGTGACTCAAGCCAAATCATAAAAAAACACAAAGATCTCTAAGATACAAATCATATTTTGACCATTGCCATCAGGTAGGGAAGAGCTGGAACATTTTTGGTGTTGTCGACCAGCGTCAGAGATTTATATTTCTGATACAGGATGCTCCTGGAAACCAGTGAAGGTTAAGAAGCAAGGGAGTTGCATGGCTAAACTTTGGACGCCAAGAGTGAATTGCAGTAGTCAAATTGTGAGATGACAAGAGACTGCACTGCAAGTATCTGGGTGGCCTCCCTTGACAGAAATGGTCAAATTCTATAAACGGTTGAATTACCTTTAATACCCTCCATTCTGTGCGTCCGTGCTACCTGCAACCGAGGATCAATTCTTTGTATCCATTTTTAGCTCCTGTCAAAACTGGCACCTTTTGAACACTTTCCGGCAAAGAGTGGGAATCTGCTTTGTTTTCTAAAAGGAGCTTGCACAGCTTTCAACTCCCGCTGGAACAATGCAGCAATTTACATTGCCTCGCCATCCCTGCATTGCTTTTTTCTGAGAAACGTGGCTATGGTGCGCATGGGGATGGAGAGGTTCCAGGGTGGCTTGACGAATCAGAAGTCGTGGGAAAAGGCAAAAAAAAAGAGGGCCGCTGAGTTGAAGTGGTCCGCAATGAGATTTTTGTCTACTGCCTCTTCTTCATCCCCTTCTCTCTCTCTCTCTTTCACTCTCTCAGTCTTTCTCTCTCCCTCACTTTCTCGCTCTCTCTCACTTGCCTCTTCCCTCTCCCTAGGCCCCAGCGGTCATGGTTAGCTGCTTCGACAGACACTGGCTTCCTCGCCCCTTTTCATCCTCCTGCACCCCTCTTTTGCCGGACATTCCCCGTCTTTCAGACCCTTTCGCGTCTTCTTGCCCCGCAACACCCCTAAAATTCCCTCGCTCTCTCTATTTCCCCCTCTCTCTCTTGCTCTTGCACTCCTTACCTCAACCTCCCTTGCGCTTTCCTTTAGTGCCCACGATGGTTTCTGACCCCTCCTTGTGTCATTATTCGAGCCCTGCCATTGTATGACATGTTTCTTTTCTCTTCCCCCCACAAAGGGGGCATTTGATCAGAGGGTTACGGTGTGCGCATCGCAGAAATGCGACTACACGGTGGTAACCTTTGTTCGGGGGCCACAGTGCTGGGTTGACCTCATCGCTTTCCAAAGCGAAAGGCTCGGAGCTATTCAAAGAGCCAGTCTCACTTGCTGAGCACATTCAATCAGGCTTGGCCAGTCACAGATATTGGTTCGCAGTTATCTGGGGCTCTCAGGCATTTTTTCCCCCTTCTTTTGCAGAGAGCTTGGGCTGCCGGGGCCAAAAACAACACAAAAACACAACAGCTACACAGCCCTGGAGGTATACTACCTTCTGAATAGCCTTGAGCATGCCTCCCCAGGCTATCTCTCAGGTTGTGCACTAAATAACGCTGTCCTTCTTTGAAATGCTGTGCTCCTAATTTGTCCAAGCCAGTGGTGTCTCCAGAACTTTTCAACTTTAACCTCTGCTTGCTGTCCTGCTGTTCCTAATAGCGCCCACACACATACAGTAGCACATGCAGCACATCACAAAGGGATGCATGGGAGGTTTTCTTTTTTTTGGCAACTTTATAGGAGAAAAGAAAAACCTTCCTATCTTTCAATGGAAGACAATGTAAGTGCTAGTTCTATAATAAGTTCTTTAATTACTGACTATAGTCCTTCTGTTTCTCCCTGTTTGTCAATGGTCAGGACCTCACAGCACCACCACAGAGCAGCTATTATTTGGGTGGTGCAGTGAATAGCACTGGTATGGTGGTGGTGTATGAGGTGTTAATGTGTGTTGTTCTGCTGGTACGAGTGAGTAGATCATAGACAGCAATGCTGCTGGAGTTTTTAAACACTGTGCTGACTCCCTGTCCACTCCATTAGTACTGTACTGTAGAAGTAAGCTCTGTAAGAAATGTTGCTGTAAGATCTACTACTTTTAGTATTACAGCAGTGATACTGAGGTGTTCAAAAACTTCAGCAGCACTGCTGCAGTGCCTGATCCACTCATACCACCAGCACAACACACACGAACACTAAACACATCACCACCATACTAGTGTTGTTCAATGCAGTGCTAAGAATGAATGACTTACAAAAAGTAAGGAAACTTGTGTTTGGTTGTTTGGGTACTTTTTTGTTGTATCAATGCTACTTGGCATAAGTCTTATACCATTGGAAAAACAGTTAATTTTTCTTTTAAATGAAGCCACATTTGTAAGGAGCATGCATTCATGGGATGAGCAGCAGAGCTGAGTATGTGGGTTGCGCCCATTAAAAAATTGCCAAATACTTTTCGCAATTACCAACAGCTTGGTGTTAGACAAACTTCTTGGGATGTCGTCTTCGCAGCCTGTCTCTGACATCCCCTGTAATATAGAACTTTTCCTTCAATTTGGAAATCATGTGGTAGCTTTTAAAAGGAAAGTGGAATGCTTAGTATTATGCAAAGCTCTGGAAAAAAATAGAGACCACTTAAAAATGACAAGTTTGTTTGATTTTACCAAATTAAAAACCTCTGGAATATTATCAAGAGGAAGATGGATGATCACAAGCCATCAAACCAAGCTGAACTGCTTGAATTTTTGCACCAGGAGTAAAGGCATAAAGTTATCAAAAAGCAGTGTGTAAGAATGATGGAGGAGAACATGCCAAGATTAAAAACCAGGGTTATTCCACCAAATATTGATTTATAGTCTTAAAACTATACGAGCTTGTTTGCATTATTTGAGGGCTAAAAGCTCTGTATCTTTTTTGTTATTTCAGCCATTTCTCATTTTCTACAAATAAAAGCTCTACATGACAATATTTTTATTTTGAATTTGGGAGAAATGTTGTCTCTGGTTTATAGAATAAAACAATGTTAATTTTACTCAAACACCTATACCTATAAACCTATATACCTATAAATAGCAAAATTTGAGAAACTGGTTCAGAAACTGAAGTGGTCTCTTGATTTTTTCCATATAAAATATACACTGTATAGTAATAGGAAGCTTGGTGGGTAGTCAATTCAGAATGTCCAGAGGTTTTCAACTTTAACCTCTGCATGCTGTCCTCTTGTTCTTAATGGCGCCCACACACATACATCACATCACAAAGGGATGCATGGGAGTTTTTTTTTTTTTTTTTTTCGAGAATGCCACCCAACACAGGCAGTACAAGTTCAGCAGAGAGAGGCCTTTAGCCTTAAAAAAAGAAACCAAACTCAGCACAGCTCTGAGGATTAAGTTAATCATCATCTATATTTGACACGTTTAAACAAGATGCAGCATTCACTATAAATGTAAAGGCATACTTTCCGAGAAGTACACTTCCAGAAATTTAATACACGCTCTACAATAAATATTTCCATCCTTATTTTAAAAATCTTCTGATAAAAATATATATATATTTATATAGATATTCAAATAGAACGTTGAGAGACGAAGGGTAAATCCTTGTAGGCTTCATTAAAAAACAAATCTGCACTCTTGGAAATAAAGTTGCAAAAGGGTTCGCTTGAAATGATGACAGAGAAGAACCTTGTGGGAACTTAAATAGGTTCACTAAAAACAATGTCGTTCAATGGTTGAATGAAGGAGAACAATTCTGGAGAAGAGAGATCCAGAACCAGTTTTTCTGTTCATGTCTGAAAAACCCTTGGTAGCACCGTGGTGGCAATGCTGAGTGTTTGCATAAGTGTGAAAAAAGGTTGCGATTAATTAATTATATGGTTGTGATTATCTTAGGCTAAGTTCACACAGCAGGTAAAAGTGCTATCTTACCTAAATCCAATTGTTTTGTCATTTGTGAGGCAGAGCAAATGGCAAAAACACACTGAATCTAATACATATCCAATAAAATCCAATTCACAATAATACATCACCATATGAACAGCTAGATTAATGTGAATTAATGCAAAATGTATGCCAATCCAACTAAACATTCATTGCATAAGCTTACTTGGCAGATGGGAAAATAGATGACGGCAGTGAGGCAGGTTTTCAGTGGTGGAAAAGTGATGTAAAAGCAAGACCTCAAAAAAAAAAAAGGCACATATCACAACTTAAGAAATGACCAAAAGTGGACAAAGGAGTTTCCTGCTGTTGTGGCATCAAAGATAATACAACCTTAAAAACAAAGTTTGAAACCAAAAACGTGGCTGAATAACATGCCAAACTTGAATCCAATCTCTACCACAACTGTCAGACACTTAAAGAAATAGCGAAACCGAAACTTCATGTGAAATTTTGCTCTTTTGCACATGTGCATGAGTTTAAAAACATAAATTGTTTAGATAAATGTTGGATATAGGTTAAAATGAAACATGCTGCAGCCCCTGCTGTCTATTGCACCATTTTAAGGTGGAAAGGTAAAGTTAGCTAGCTAGCTAGTGATCTTTTTTATGCTTGTCATGAAGAATTTGGCCATAAAACATTACATAAATCTACACATTAAACAATGGTAAAATAGTGCTAATCGTCACTTTTAACAAGGAAAATACTTACATTTGCGGGTTTCCTACCAGTGATTCTAATATCCCTCGTTTGAAGTGTGCATCTGGAAAATCTCTGTATGAAGGGCTAACAAGCCCTATCCCTTCCCTCTAGCCCTCCAGTCTAAAGACATTTGGGACACCCCTACGTGGGGTAGGGCCATGGGGTGAAATGGGATTGGGCCTTAAATTGTGCAGATGAATGTTGGATATAGGTCACAATGAAACATGTGAAAAACAGTGTAATTGGTGAGAAAATGGGATTTTCAGTGAATGTCTTGCTTTTATTTTACTATCCCACTACTGAAAACCTGCCTCACTGCTGTTGTCCATTTTCCCTTCTGATAAAGTTGTTCAGACTGGAAGAGAATATGAAACCAAAACTTCAGGTGAAGCGTTGGAGTTTAGGAGTGTAAACCGCTCCTATACAACTTATGTCAGATATAGGTCAAAATAAGAGCCTAAAAACATTGGGTTTGCAGGGAAACTGAGATTTGAGCCACTTTACCTGCTGTGTGAACACATAAGGAACCTAACGAATTTGCTTCATCAAACATGTGACTAACTGGTGGCTAAGCCAGTTAACCACCAGTTAGCATAACATATTGCTGATGGGTGTCAGCTTGTTTTCTTTATTAGCTTTTTTTTTTAGCTTTTCTGATCGATCCTTTAAAATAGCTGCCACATTTAACAAGTTGTGTTGTAGCATTAATTAATGTTCCCAGAGATAAACTCCTCTTTATAACGTTACCAAAATGACAAATCCTTCTAATTGTTTTAGCACTGCAGTCACTTCAGTCTTTTTTTCCCGAAGTCAAGAACAGTTTCTAAGCTGCTGTGTTGATTGGATCTCTTCAGAGAGTCTCTTCCGATGGTCGGGATTGAATTGTAGTTTCTCCAAAGAAAGAAAAAATAAAAAACGTTGTCCATGTCCAGTTCCTTCAGCTCCTCACGAGTCTCTCAGTCTCGTAAATGTCCGTTTAAATTAGATACGCTAAAAATATATACCATTTTCTCTTCCATTGTGATTGTTCAAGCTACTCTTGTACAGAAGGTTTAGGATTGGAGAGGTTTAGGGGGAATGTCTCCCGGCTTTAGCAGTGCGCTCAGTTGACGCCGGGCCGATGATTGTGTTTAGTCCTCTTGTTCAGCTGATAAGGGACGACGTCGAAGGGCTTGCGCTCCGTGAGCAGGTGGCCCCTGGGCAGGCGCTTCATGAAGTGGGCCTCTCGCTGGTGCTGCCTGGTGTGGGTGGCCTTCCTGGGCCTCCCCTTGCGGGTGAACGCCATGTACCAGCCTTTGTACTTGGCGTTCTGGAGCGCCGTGTAGTTGTTCTCCAGGACGATCTCGGTGAAAATGCAGTCCCTACCGTGGCCCTTCCTCTGGAAAAGAAAGACAGAAGACATTTAGAGTCCTGTTTGAAATATGTTATTGCACAGCACTAAGGTTGTGTTTTTTATAGGGGGTTAGAAGCTGCAGACAATTCTTGTTAAAACAATTGTCCAAGAACTTCTCCAAGATAAGCAAGTTACACTGTAAGTCTGGATAAGTTTATATTTAACATAAATATATGTTAACTTATATTTGAGTTCATTACACTTAACATTTTTAAGATATAATGCCTACATTTTAAACTAATTAAAAAAATTGCTTTTGCACAAAAAAATCATGCATCAAATTTTATGTTCAGGTAAATAAAAGAGGTTTATATTTAGTCTTGTTACTAAATACCTACTGCATACATTTTGATTGCAGTATATAGAGAAAGGAAATGCTACAGACTAAAAAGTTTAGCACTGAATCAACACAGAGATAGCAGCGCAGGTAGTTATAAGAATCATAATATCATTACATCTACAAGTTTTCCTTTTGATCAAATGTTTACTGTCATTTTAAGTAGGATGAGTTATGAGGGTACATTGCAGGGACATAAGGAGGGAAGGCATTGAAAGAGCATACAATCATATACAGTATTTCACCTTGCAACCCCTGTCTCTACAATTCCACCCCATAACCCCACCCTCCAATACCCCTCCCCATGGCAGTTTGATTTTTTTTAATTGAAAATACGGTGGCCCAGAAAGGCACATCACGACAACTTTTACAAAGCAAACAAAAAGATGACATCACAAATATATTAAGAAAACAGTAAACAAAAAGATGACATCGCAACTACATTAAGAAAACGCAGCATTTCAGAAACGCTGCATTAAATAAAAGCAAATACATTTGCCACACCGGAAACGCTCCCGGCCACTAGAGGGCGCTGTTTACGTTGTACCAAAAGCTGCGTTTTCTTAATGTAGCTGCCTTTTCATCTTTTTGCTTGCTTTGTAAATGTTGTTGTGATGTGCCTTTCTGGGCCACCTTAGTAAAACAATTACATAAAAAAATAAGAAAAAGGTAATTTTTCTCCTCACCCGTCCAACTAGCTTTCCTTTCTTGTTCATGCAGATGTAGAATCCTGTCTTTGCGCCCCGGATGCGAATCCGACTTCCGAACGTGTCCGTCTCCACAACCAGTTTGGCTGGAAATGTTAGATACAAAAATATTATATTACATTATTATATTATTACTTTCAATTAATTCCTGTATTTCCTTTAAATGGAAGTCAATGTAAAAAGGTAATTTCGAAATATTTAGGTTGGTCCATTTATAATAAATCTGTGATACAATGCATTCATGATTCAAACTATGCCACATGTGATTACTTCTGAATACTTCTCCCCTCCCCACTGAGTAATACTGATCCAACATCCTAACATCACTTATGCTCTTGTTGCTAAATGCAATCAAATTCCCACAGCAATCCTCATCCATAGTAAAAAGCATTTTCTGGAGAGAATTTTACTTCTAAATAAACTCTTTATTAATACTTCTAATTCACGAGCGGGTGTCAAATGAACTTCTGTAGGGCTATTCTTATCATACATTTACCTCAGCAGTGCTATGGAATTCACTATGTCCATGCAATTCTAGGCGCAATTCTAGGCATTTCGCTGAGTTTTTTCTCAGATGTGCTATTTTAGTCATACATTTATCTCAGTAGTGCTACTCCAGTTGCAAGTTTCTTGAAATGTACACAGGGAAGGCTATCTTCTCTTCTGGTAAACAAACAAATGCTAAGGCTAAGTTAGCTAGCTAGCTACCCCAGCTAACATCACTATACTAGCCCTGTACAACAATGGCACCTGTCAAAATATAGGAATTACACATTAGGCAGTAAATTAACAGTAATTTCTTGAAAGTGATGTGTTGGAGACCTAAAACAATGGGCCTGCATAAGAACCTAATCAACTTTAATTTCATTTGACAAAATTATTGACCAAATTTTGATGGCCAAATTGCGATGGCCATTTCCAAAACACCAAGCATGTCTTGTGGGGTGTTCTAGGTGACCACTTACTAATGATATCAATGGATGACCAAACTCTGATTTAATTTAACAGTCATGGCCAAAATTTATATAAAAAAAATAATAATTTTTTTGGTTGATACAATATCATTTCGATATCAATAACAAAGCCACAGAACAACTGCTAAGACCACCTGCAACTCTTTCAGACCTGAATTATTTTCTAGTGATGGAAAAAAATAAAATGCAGTTTTCTGCCTGTAATGCACACCAAAGTAGAATCTAATACTCTAATATAAAATTCAGCAAAATCCAAAAAATTAAAATATTTAATTGTTTTTTTTTATGTCCATTGTATTGGAAGCCTGTGTTTAAAATATTTATTTTATATTTATTATTGATCTTTTTATGTCACAAACCATTCCTACACAGTAAAATAAATCTAGATCACATAAAATGAGCAAAAATGAGCTTTTATTACTACGCCTCATTGGCTTTAGAGTGCTATCACACACTGAGCCAGTAAAGTGGGCGGGCCTAAGCTACTGTTTCATTGGCTTGTAAACTTAATCATTCGCTGGTTATGCTCTATTCTGATGGACAACAGTTAGTTTTAATTAGTGTTATGTGCAACAAAACATTTAACATTTAACATGCAAATTGTATTAGACACAGGGTTTGAAAGGGTTAAACGATAAATGTCAGTCAGTGACAGATGGTATAAATAAAGAAAGATAAATTAAGAAATAAAGGAAATGTGTTAAAAATCATATTATTTTTATTTAAACATTTTATATTGCAATATTTATAGATATTGAATTATTGTCCAGCCCTAACTACTACTACTACTACTACTGCAATATACTGTTGTATAGAATGACTTAAACTAAAAGGTGTGCAGTAGTGTGGATCTGTGTGTGTGTATAAATATAGGTGTGTGTATTAGTTCTAGAAAAGAATAAGGAGAGATCTGGGACAAACCAGTGAAGCCAACTTCACCTCTCTCTTCATGAACTGACTCATACTCATACATTGAGTTGTAAAGCAATGAAAATTCCTCGTAAAATGACCCTCCATTAAAAAAAGAAGGTAGTAGGCAAAGTGGATGGACGGCACTAGTGGAAAGATGGCTAGACACTCTGAAATACTTTGGTGACAGGAATTCATTCCCAGAGGATGGGATCCTAACCACTGTGTTTGGCTTGGAGCGAACCCCCTCGCTAAGTCGCCCTCAAAACAGGTGCCTTACAGCAGATAGCCATAAAAATCTGCTCTAGTTCAAATAAAAACTTCACTGACTTTCTTAACAACTGAGCCCTATTTACAGCCAGGCTTTATGTGAATCACAGGCCTCTTACTTTAACCCACTTTTTAGGGACATTAATGTTTTTCATTTTTTGAGGGAGGTGGGTTGGGGACAGTTCATGAGCGGTAGTGAATGGACATGCTATTTTAAACCCAAAGGGATTTATCTTCATATTAGTACTGAACCAAAGACAATGATTGCTTTAAGTTTTCGCCATAAACTTACCTCAGTAGTGCTATTCTAATAATATATTTATCACAGCAATGCTAATAAATGCACTTCAGCTGTCGTATTCAGCTGTAGTTATTTAGTACCTTAACAGGAAAGTTTTAGTTATAATTTTACTTTAGCAGGACAATTTTAGTCACTTAGTCACAATTTTAGTCACACTTTACCTCAGTAGCGCCATTTTAGTCAAACATTTTACTTCAGCCATGCAATTTGTCATCCATTTTCCTCAGTAGTGCAACTTTAGTTAACTTTAATAAAGCAAGGTTTTATGTAAATCACAGGCCTTTCACTTTAGGACTTTTAGGGACATTAATGTTTTTAATTTTTTGAAGGAGGTGGGTTGGAGACAGTTCATGAGCAGTAGACAATAGACATGCTATTTTAAACAAAAAAAGATTTATCTTTAACAGGAAAATGTGTCCTAAATTTACCTCAACAGGATAATTTTAATCAAAATTTTACCTCAGCCATGCTAAATGTCATTCGTTTTCTGCAGTAGTGCAATTTTAGTCATACATTTACCTCAGCGGTGTACATTTGTAACAACTGAGCCTTATTTACAGCAAGGCTTTATGTGAATGACATTCCGCTTACTTTAACTTTGACCTTTTAGGGGCATTATAGGTCCAACGAAAAGCAAATTAATTGTATATTAAGAATAGTAAACCAATCATTCAGTGACAAAAAAAAAAAAAAAAATTAAAAAACTTGACATTGAAGGCCTTCATTAGATGTACCATACCCTACATCCTATGTATTTGTGTGTAAAATCCCTATATTAGAAAACATTAATTTAATTTGTATTACAAATTTCCCCGGCTGAATGTTTCAGGTCAAACTGATCACCACATTCTCAACTAATAAACTATGATGATCTTCTAATGATTTTTTTTTTTTTGCCATTAAATGTATTGTAGGGTTTTCATTATTTATAACATAACACTTTATGAAAAACTGAAGAAGCATAAAGAATAATAGCAGAATTAAAACCTACACTGAAAGATTAAAGAATTACACAGTTTAAAACAATCTTGTCATTTAATATAACAGTTATTACAGATAAACATCAATACTTCAATACAAGAACTTGCCGATTCAAAACAACGGATTTACAGGAAAAGATAACAAAAATCATTTTTAATCCCCAGAACCTAAAGTTGTATTACATCTGCATTATGACAAAAATAAAACTACTTGACTTGACTAGATATAAATATCTGGGGTTGATTTTACAGGTTTTATACTCTTTACATGCAAAACTTAAAAAAAAAATTAACTGTCACATTATTTGCATTTTTAAATTGGTGTACAATATATTGACATGACCTCAATCATTTTTGCAGAACTTCTCCAATATTTTGGTCAGTTGCGTAGTGACCAATGCGTCAGTAACAAAGTGTGGGAAGACCCTTTTGTTCCCAAACTGCCGCAGGGGAACAGAAAACTATACACCTCCCTGTTATTAACTTTTAATAATTAAAAGTTCATTGTCCTTTAAAAATTGTATAGTTTTTTTCTTGGCATTTTATACTATTGTATATGTATAACAAGAGTGGCATTAAATATATGTAGTAGTTTTAAAATGACAATAATATAATTTCTGGGACAGTTTATCAGCCAACAAAAACAGTTATTGTGACAGATCTAGAGGTTTATTACATTTTCATATATAAAAAAAGTAAAATCTGTTTATGCAGTATGTGCATCTTAAATAATGACATATGATGGTGCTGCATTGCTTAAGTAAATATAAAGTAAATAAAGTCAAATAAAAAAAAGATACTTTGTGATTTGTGCAGATTATAGATAGGTTTGATCTCTTAATCCATTTACAGGCCTTGGAACTTATACAGACTACAAGTGATACAAAACCCCTTTTCTCTGCAATAAAATAGATTTTTCACATTCTGAAAAGTTGAGGGCTTTAAAGACTTGTAGGTCATTTGGAGAAGTTGCCTGTTTTCATTTTCTACTACACTTAATAATTTCAGATCAGTAATAAAAGAATCAACCCAAAATTCTGCAGGCTTGAAATTAGATTAAAAAAAACTAGACAACAATAATGAAAGGAAAGGTTTGGAGGACATGAAATGTTTGACATGTATCCAGAAAAATATTTAAGTTTAGGAAAGTGCCAATTTTATGATTGTTATTCATTATAATTTTTAAGTTGCAGATTTACTTACATTTTTTAAAACAATTTATATTACAATTACAATTAGAATTTGTAGTAACGTTTATTATCAAACATGAAACCTTGTTATGTAATGTTTAAATATAAATCCTCAAGATTTAGTTGTGTAACACCAGGCAGAAATTTGAGAAAAATGCTGGCCTGTTAAGGGGTTAAATAAACTCATTTATTGAAAATGAACTCATTCTCATTGAAGGACTGTTTTTTCTGAAATCTACAAAAAGACCCAGTCTTGATTTCTGCAGTACAGGCTTTATTATTAGATGGAGAGAAAGCTCAGGAAGTATAAGGTGGGGGTAAGATGAGTGCTGATCTATTTTCCAGACCTGAACGCCTTTCTCCTGAGAAGTTCAGAACAATATAGATTATGTTTCAAAAGATGTTGGACTGCTCGAGACGAGAAGGCGGTTCGCTCAGGTCCTCAGTGTTTGTGTCTCTTACCGTGTGCGTCCCCGTCCTCCCCGTTCGCGACCACCCGCTTGTTCCCCAGGACCTGAACGTGTTTCCCGCTCGTCCGGCTGTACAGCTGATAGGTCCTCGTTAACCTCCGGCTCATGCGGTCGGACAGGCGGCTGTGCTCCGTTACGTGGTGCTTGAAGTTGGGCACTGACACGGACTGCATGGTGGTCTATGAGCGGAGGTTGAGAAAAAAATAGACATTAAAAAATATATTAAAAAATATATATAAATAAATATTTTACATCAACAACATTAAGAATGTAAAATACACGTATTCATGTTTTGTGCGGTATTTCCATCCATTACACTCATAAGCATAATCTCAAATTAAAATAAAAGCTGTTTATATGGTTTTAAAGATAAAACTAAATGGCATTGCAAATTACCAGAAAGAAGTAATACAAATCTGTCAGTATTATCTGTTAATATTATTTGAGAGTAAAAAAATAAAAATTTAGGGAGATTCCACACTTTTAATTTTTAAAAAAAGTAAATGCCGTTTTTTAATCAAAAAGAAAGCCCGCATAACTTCACGCATTTCCTTGTGTTTTATAATCCTGGGGGCACCTGGTCTCCACAAAGCTTAATACCAGCAATTTTTTTCCATTTTCTTCATTTTTTCTTACCTTGACACTCTTTAAATATTGATGACTTTAAAAAATTATCTTTTAAATATTTCTTTGTTTTATGCCATAGACTATTGCCTATTTTTTTATGCCATACAAAAAATGTTTGTAATAGAGATTTTTGAGTCAAACTGAAAGTTCTGACTTTTCCCTGTGGAAAAAAACAGGTAAATATATTAAGTAACAGTCTAAATATTATGTTTTTTGTTTATTTGTTTATGAAATTGGGTAAGTAATTAATTATAAGAAGGGACAACATTTGATTTCCATGTTCGTCTGGTTCTATTAACTTCTAAAAGCCACTTTATTTGGCTTTCAGATATAAATATTATGTAAAGAACACTGGTCGGAAAGAAAAATTCTACATCCCTAATAAACCTCAACACACGCCGCAGACCTTCACACAGGGTGCTAAACCACATTAACTACTCTTGTCAATTAGAGTTTGGTGCATCAGCCAATCAGAAGGCAGGATTCCCGCGCGAGGAGATGGTAAAAGAGCCTCCACCTCCATCTCCCTGCGCCGTTTCCCTTAACGACCCTCTTTCTTCTCGGTTCAGCCGCGCGCCGAATGCCCACATGTTATTACCATTACCTTTCGGGCACAGGGGGTTTACGTCTTTTCAAGATGTCTGACATTTTGCCAAAGAGTCCATAATGATGAGTGAGCGGTTATAATACATTTACTGAGCGCGCACACACACTTACACACACGTGCGCGCACACAAACAAATACGAATTAACAAATGCATGACTTACAGCCTGAAAAATAATCCCATTACTGCAAAATCCATAAAAATCAACCAACGTATTTCACTACATGTCGATAAGTATCCAGACATCCCTCCTGTTGAGTAAATTTAGGTAGCTTTCTTTAGGGTGCTCCTATTGCTGGCACTGACATTGGTCATTGGTTTAAACACACCTAAAAAAGGTTATTTGAACCATTAACCATTAAAGGATTATTTAATACAGCCAATGGCTGGATCACAACTCAAGCAACCATATTCCTCAACATAAAGGTGCGTCAAAGGGTTATTTGAGGGATGCCACTGAAGAACAATTTTGGCTTCATAAAGAATATTTTTTGTAAAAGAGCCATTAAGCTCTTCATTTGGTCTTATGGTTTCTTCATATGTTTTATGGTTATTTAAAAAACACATCACAAATAATTAGGTTACATTATTATTCTTCAGTCATTGTTGGTAACCTTTCGTTCTAAGAGGAACCACAACTTCTGGTGTGGAAAAGTATTTTCCATTTACGGTTTTTCAGTGTTGACGAAAGGATTTTACATTATTTTAGTTTCTTTTTTATTTGAACTGGAACCGTACCTACAACCGTACAAGACCAGGTACTTTTAGAAAAATCATGTTCTTTATAAGCACAGTCTTGTTTTCTAAAAGGTTTAACCTTCATCCAATACCTTTGCGATGAACTCATCATCTGACATCAGCATTTGACCTCATTAATGCCCATATCTTGGAAAAATGCAATCAAATGTGAACAGCAATGTTCTAGAATCTAGTGTAAAGCTTTTTTTAAAAAGCATTCTTACAGCTGCAAAGGGGGACAAACCTTATTCATTACTTTTAATTTAGGAAGAAACATCAAATGATGTCTACAAGATTTGGCATGTTCTTTGTATTTTTTGTAGCACTATAAACAGTTGAGACCACCAATTAATACCATTAAGTTATGAAATAACATTTTATATGAAACAAATGTGTGGACAGGACTGTTAGGAGTTGTAGACGTTTACCTGGGTGTAAAAGAGCAGCGTCATGAATTGGAGCAACCTGTTGAAAAAACGAGGTTACTGTTAACCAGGTGAAATAAAATAATAATTACATAAGTAAATAAATTATAGGTAGGGTGCAATTATGTATACTTACAGATAACCCAACCTTGAAGATTTCAGCTTCATTCTGAAGTTTGAAAGTCCCTCGCAATTCCCACCTGATGTAAATCCTTCATGAGTTCCCCTGTTTTTTCGGAAAATATAGTTCGAAATTCCCACTGATATATGTCCCAAAAATCATTAATTATTGTTTGATTGTCTGCAAGGAATCCATGAATTTAGCCACTCTGGTGTACCTGACTTGCGCATCACTTTTTTCACGCTAAAAAAAAAGCAATCCGCAATCCGACTAAAAACCGAATTTCTGCGACCATAAAGATTGTCCAGCATCCAGCTTGAGCGACCGGTAACCCATGCATTCTTTCCGTGCTTCTTACTTCTACAGTATATCCTCACCAAGCGCAGATTCAGCCTCAGGAAAACTCAACAAAAGCTTGAGCCAAGTGTGTAGAAAGGTCCGATCGCGGCGTCCAGTCCGTATCCGACACGAATGCCTCAAACCCGACTGTCCATCAGAAGAGAGACTCCAATGTCAAAGCCACTTTTTCACGTGTTCTCCTTTCACGATCACCCCTCCCATCTCTTCCCCACCCCTTCCTCAACTCACAACCTATATCCAACCATGAAGAAAGAAATACCATTTAGAGAAAGGTCTAATATTAGAGGACATAATCATTTCATACACAATTTTCCAAATTGTTATTTTATCTTCATATTTCAGAAATACAATACATATTCATGCAGGCTGCAATGGCTGGTTGGACTGTGGGAATAGCTAGTAATTAAATACATGTTGATTTTATTTTGGAGGTTTGGAAGTATTTTTAAAGAAAATAAAGAAAACGACCCTCAATCTAATTAGAACAGATTATGAAATTTCATAAAAACAAATACTCCCAGGTAAATTTAAGTTGTAAAATCTGATAACATGGCCAGGTGAAGCTTGGAAAGCCCAACTGGCAACAAGAAAATGTTGTCCACAGGTTTCATATTGCCCCCACATATAGATGTAAGTGAAGGGCTTCATCAATGTCAGTTGTGGAACCAATATGGTTTAAACATGGCTCCCCATTTGTGTTAAACCTCTAGATGGGACCCATGTGAGATTAAGGTTGGCTGTTTTGATTCCAACCCACCTAGAGTTTACTAATACACACAATGGTTTCATATCAAAATCATATACAATTAAAGAACAATTTCAGTGCCTAAATTGTTCATTGCCTGACTAAATGGTTCTTTACTAATGGCAAATATATAAACATTTAACAATCAACGTTAACTAAAAAACGTAAATAACAATTCAAAGACCATTTTGAAGGCTTCAGCTGTTCTTGGAAAGTTATTTTTCCATTTCTGCATATGTCCTTTTATATTAATGACAGTGGTGTAGCACCATGAACATGGTCAACCAACCCTTTGGATGCTTGGTTAATTCCTTGCCTGATCACTGGTTCTGAACCTCATTCTTAAAATGTATCTTTATCTCATCTTTGTCTTTTTAAGTTTACTAGTAAAGATAATAGTTCAACATGGAATATTCTTTTTTGAATAACATTTTGAATATGTTTCTTTAAAGCACTAAAAAGGTCCCTCTGTCATTATGAGACAAATAAGTTTTACTTTTAGTATTATATTGAGTTATTTTTGATATTCTGTAATATTTTATTCTTACTGTACTACATTTACTTGTTGGGGATAACAGGGACTGACTGGAACTTTTTAAAACTTGAAATGAAGCAATAGCTCGATGACATAAAGCTGTTAAGAAGAAGTGAGCACCAAAAAAACATATGGCTGACATGTTTCATATTTCTACACGTTTAAAAGGGCTAAGCACTTATGAAAATCTCCGGCTACGTTTGTTCTATTCCCAGGCTGCAAGTATACGGAGCTGTTTCATGGCCCCAGCGGAATAACCTCCAACATCCACATTTTTTTCAGCTTACATGTGTAAGTAATACTCACACCAACCACAAAAAAACTATACGAAATGACATTCAGACAAGAACCTTAAAGTTCTCAAGATGTCTCAGCCTCAGGTTGACCCCCCAAAACTACTCACCAATCAGCAACTGTAATCACATTGCTAATAAATAAACAAAGATTTATCCTAGTATTAGGTAATGTGATTAGCCATGATTATTACAGAGGGTATTATTACAGATTTATAAACTACGAACAATATTTCTCCCAAATTCCAAATATAAATATTATCCTTTAAAGCATATATTAGGAGAAAATGAGAAATTGCTGAAATAACAAAAAAGATGCAGAGCTTTCAGACCTCAAATAATGCAAAGAAAACAATTCATATTCATAAAGTTTTAAGAGTTCATAAATAAATATTTGGTGGAATAACCCTGTTTTTTAAAGTTTAAAGTGCTCTCCTCCACCAGTCTGACACGCTGCTTTTGGAAAACTTTATGCCACTCCTGGTGCAAAAATTCAAGCAGTTAAGCTTGTTTTGATGGCTTGTGATCATCAATCTTCCTCTTGATTATATTCCAGAGGTTTTTAATTTGGTAAAATCAAAGAAACTCATATTTGTTAAGTGGTCTCTTATTTTTTTCCAGAGCTGTATGTCGAAAAGTTTGTCTGATAATGGGCCTAAACAGGGGTATGAAGTTTCCCATTACTCCCTCAGCATTGAGTAGGGAATCAGTGGAAACACTGCATTCTCTGTAATAATGGTGTTCTTGTTGCTGAATGCAATCAAATGCTCCAAGCAAATCACTCCAAAATCTAGGTTAGATTCCCTGGACTTCTGTAGCAATGAATGAGCCGTTGTCCCAATACATTTGACCATATAGTTTATAGACCTTAAAAACAACAACCAGGAGCATCAGTTGTCCAAATTCACTATTAAGACTAGGCTAACACATTGTAATCTACCAAAAACAATGAGCCTAAATAAGAAAACGAAAACGATGACAGAGTTCACTACAAGTGCCTCAAATCCCAGTCTAAAACCTTGGTTCCCACATAGCCTATCCGACAGGGAATAACTTTCACACCTTCTCGCTCACAGGGACGGCTAAGCAGCTGTGCGCCGGTACAGAACGTGTAATTATCGGTATTCGTTCACATCGCCCCTATAAATCAGTCGCACCAGGCTTCAGAAAGTGAGAATGTACCTGCGTGATTAGTTCCAGAGGGACAGCGGACCTAGCAACAGTGCTCTTGCCACCTGGAACGATTCAATGCGCTAGTTAGCCAAATGTCACCTCAGACGGTGCGTTACCTACCCTGTTGAACGTATGCTTTCAGACATGTTTGGCTACGTTTGGCTTTGAGGGGCTTGGTTTTGTATTGTGTTTTAAACTGGACATGTATCATAGCTGATGTTAGCTTACGTTGCTAACAGTGGTCAAACTCTACTTCCAAACTATGTCTTAATGTTTGTTGACTCCTTATCATCCACCTGATCTTCTGAAATGCTGCAGTGGCAGCTTCTACTCTTTATCTCTTTCAGCCTCCATACTTGAGTTTTTACACTAGATGTTTGAACATATATTTGTGATTCTGACTGCATTTCTGTTAACTTGGTTAAAAACACTGTAATTTGTATGGACAGGTACCATTAGGGAACGATCAGTTTACCTCTACAGCTTTATCTTGGCATGGTTTGTAAGTAATATATTACTATAGATCTATAATACTGTCTGTATTATCTATACACTAGAGTTAAACGCTTCTGACAACATCAAGCATGCTGATGGTGATGGATGCCAAGATAATGGACTTTCTACAAAAAAAGATAAAAAGACAACAGTGTAAATTTGTGTAAATGACAAACAGTTTGAAAATATTTCACTATAAGTTGATTTTTGTCATATCCATTGGTTTCTACTGCCACAATCCACCCATATCCAAAAATGCTAAATGCTAGCAGCAACAATTCTTTATTCTTATCGCCATGTTTATGCTACTGATACTTCTACTGGGTAAAATCTTGCTCACCTACTTCTCATACTTAGATTTTTTTTGTTTGTTTTATTTGCAGTAATACTTCATATCTGTTGGTAAGATGAAAAAAAGAGAAGTAAATGAAAAAAAAAAAACACATTTCTCAGGTTTTGGGGTAATTTTCAGCCAGAACCGACCACTTGAACAGAAATCACATCTTACTTACCAGCTCCAAAGTCATAACTTAAAATTAAAAGGGGTACCTGGATACATTTGGATACTTATTGTTATGGTACAGAGTATTAGGAGCTTCTTTTTCTAATTATGTTTCTTCCTTATGTGTTCATGTGGGTGTTTGGCAGTTGTTCTCCCTGTTGGTGAAAAAGGGCTTCACCAATGGTCCGCCATTTGATGATAGGACAACTGCTTATTAGGCAGTTATTATTGTCTCTCTCCTTGTTTAAATAAAGTTCACAAACTGGACTATGGCCTGGCCTTGTTTCTCTGCTCCCAGTGATATTACAGGATGACAGAAATGTGCTGTAGATAAAATCATGCTAACATGTTGGCAGTTGGTATTGTGCCACATTTACTTTAAGAAAGCATTTTACATTGTGGCTTTAGCCCTATCCGGACGGGATTAGTTTTTCAGGGGGCGGCTGTAAAAAAAATATTTCACACTTCTACTCAGTGATAAAACTCTTGCATAAGGACTGCAATTGAAAAAACAGGAGGACCAGTGAGTTTTTTGGCTTTTTCGGTCACTTGACTTCGAGTTCAGTAGCTCCTCCATTTCCACTCACTGTTGTGTTTACGTAGATCTCTGGGAAACACGCGTTCAAGTGAAATTACGGTCCGTGGCAGTGGACAAATAGCTATTTTTTAAACGAGAGGAGATGAAACTCAGAGATTTGCATTCAGACAGGTAGATAATTCAGCCTGTAATTTCTTAGAGGACGTTTGCGAAAAACAAGTACATGGTCGTTCCGGACGGAAATAAAATCACAGAGGACTCTCATAAAAGAGAAAATCTCCCCGGGAACCCCTGAGAAGCCTTATTTCTCCAGCATCTTTTCAACAGAGTTCTTAGCAAGCTTTCTGATTACAAAACGTTATGGTTAAAAGTCTTAGCTCTCTCTCCTTCTCTCTCTCAATTCCTTGCTCTCTCGTATATCATCCAACCACCGACCCACTCATTTGTGGTTGAGTGGCTAAACTAATCCAATAATGTGGTTAACCGAAACCCATGTTTTGTTGAGTTGCTGCGAACCACATTTTTTTTCTTTCTTCTTTTTCTTTTCCTTAATAAGCTGTTGTATTAGTGGCTGGCTTATATAAACATTAAAAATTATCTGGCTTGGGTGATGGACTGCGCTGTCTGAAGGCTTTTCATTGAGGGTTGACACCAAGCCAAACATTGCCCTTGTTCTCCATCATCACATTTCTCCCAGGGTTCAGCAAACTGGCGCTGTTATTCGCATTTACTACAGTACAATGCCTGCTATCAATGCAGCATGAGGAGAGCATCGTTGGAGAGAGAGAAAGAGCAAAAGACAGTAAGAGAGAGAGAGAGAGAAAGCAAGAGAGTTGGCACTGTAGCTGCTGGTTATTCTTAGAGGAGGAGAGAGGAGTGACTGAATGTCTGAAACAGCGAGGAGTAGACTCAATTTAGTAAAGTATTATTTCCTCTAATGTTAGATGTGTAAAACACTCACACACCGAAGTCAGAAGCTATGGAAAGTGAGACACTCCAGAGCGAGAAGGGAAAGCGAATAGCAGGCTGAACTTTTTACGGTGTCGTTAACTGGCACAAAACTCTCAAAAGAAAAAAAAATACAGCTTATAAAATAATTGTGATGCTCTGCTCTATCCAACACACCCCAGTGCGAGAAACAGCAGCCAATCGAAAAGAGCAAACTTTCAACCAGACCCAGGAGAGAGTGCCAGTTCGTCTCTGGGTATACAGGCATAAAAACACCAAGACTCATTTAATGTAGCCAGTTATCCTGAGCTCCAGGTTTTTGGGACTTTTGGAAAAAAACAGCCCTTGACATGAACACAGGGAAGACATGAAACTTTACCCAGACAGGGAACCCTATACTCCAGTTTTGAGAGGCAACCTTACTAACCACCAAGTCTTTATACTGCAGTCCTGACTCGTTTTCCAAGCTGGATTTGTTGATAGGCCACTAATTTCATTAATATCTTTGACCCAAATACTACAGCCTGGTACTCTAGTTCAATTAACCTAGATCAAACTTTATGTAATAAGTTACTTGTGACTAAACTAAGTTAAGCTAACTCAAATTAACTTTTGGGTAATCAGTTACTTTTGACTAAACTTAGTTGATTTAACTCAAATTACACTTTGTTTAATCGGTTACTTTTGACTAAACTAAGTTGAGGTAACTTAAATCACACTTTGGGTAATAGATTACTTTTGAATAAACTAAGTTGAGTTAACTCAAACTAAATTTTGGGCAATAGGTTACTTTTGACTAAGCTAAGTTGTGTTAACTCAAATCAAACTTTGTGTAATCAGTTAATTTTGATGAAACTAAGTTGAGTTGACTCAAATACAGTTTTTGTTAATCAGTTACATAAAATAAGTTCAATAAACTCAAATACAATGTTGGGTAATCAGTTAACTTTGACTAAACTAAGTTAAGTTAACTCAAATTAAAATTTTGGGTAATCAGTTACTTTTGACTAAACTAAGTTGAGTTAACTCAAAGTTTGTGTAATCAGTTAATTTTGACTAAACTAAGTTGAATTAACTCAACTCAAACTTTGGGTAATCAGTTCCTTTTGATTAAACTAAGCTGAGTTAACTCAAATCACACTTTGGGTAATCAGTTACTTTTAACTAAACTAAGTTGAGTTACTTTTAAATAAACTAAGTTGAGTTGACTCAAATCAAACTTTGGTTAATTCGTTACTTTTGACTAAATTTAGTTGAGTTAACTTAAAAATCAAATTTTGATTAATTCGTTACTTTTGACTAAACTAAGTTGAATTAACTCAAAGCAAACGTTGTGTAATCAGTTACTTTTCACTAAAAGAAGTTGAGTTAACTCAAATTCTAGGAAATTAGTTCTGTATAGTAAGAAGGAAGTAGTGGAGATTGCATTGAATGTGGATGTAAATGTGTATGTTCTGCCTTTGAGCTGCTGGACTGTTTGCACGGACAGTTCTAGCCAGACACTGCCGTTCACAATCATTACCACTCACTGCGCTGTCGACTGTTGATAGTAATGTCTACTTTTTATGGCATTTCTATGACGGTACACACATTACAGTGAGGGGTTAGGAAATGTAAAATCTCTGCACGACTTTAGAAATGAAATGTCTCTTTCTTTCAGGCTTCACTTACAAGATAGCACCTCACGACCTACAGGTACAGGTACAATACAGGTGTGGGCTTTCCCAATCCATCTCTTGATGTAACGCTTGATGATCCTAAATCTTTTGTATACTGTTGTCTTATGACTGTTAAGTCATAACCTACCAAAACACAGTCTGTTAGCAATATTCTGTATAACGTATATTTAGGGTCTGATGTTTTGCGTTTAAGGGGAAGAAGTTGATGTAAGAAAGGAGGTTTTGCAGGAGGCGACTGCTGCTGCTCGCTACAGCTCATCCTGTTCCATCCAACTGGGAACGTTTCCCTCGACTCCAGCTCACTGTTCCCTAGAACGCTCCCTGATTTACTGTCTTGTAAACACATAGGAAGTAGCATTGAAAACGCTTTAACAAAGTCAATAAAAGCAGATACCGTTCCTGGTATCGGGGCTGCATGTGTCCCCCCACCCTGAACGCACACACACTCTTACACACACACTCATACACACACACACACTTACACACAGGCAGCGCCACCCTGGCCTGCTCTCCTCTGTTCCCTCTCTCTCGTGGCTTTGGGTTCGGGGCAGGTTGGGGTGATTGCTTTAGCAGGTCTACCTGCAAGTTTGCTTTAAGTCTTTTTTCTTTTTCATCTGGGTGCAGAAAAGTGGCCCCTGGTGTCCAAACAGCTGTGTAGACCAAGCAGAGAGAGAACCGCAGCGCAGAAAAGAGAAGAAGGGTCGAGAAGAAAGAGTGGAAATTCAGTGGACCTCAGGGACTTTATCCTTTTCTACTTGTTCCTTTACTCTCCCTCTTTCTTTCTAACATTTTTCCTCTGTTCTTTCTGTTTCCTTGACCTTCTCTCATTCCCTCATGGTCTTGTTCTGTCCCTTCCTTATCTTTGTATTCCCTCTCTGTCTCACTATCTATCCTCTTTATATTTTCTCTTTAAAGCTGTCTTTCATTCTCTTCAATACAATATAGCTCTGGAAAAAAATAAGAGACCACTTCAGTTTCTGAATCAGTTTCTCTGATTTTGCTATTTATAGGTATATATTTGAGTAAAATGAACATTGCTGTTTTATCCTATAAACTAAAGACAACATATCTCCTTTATTCCAAATAAAAATATTGTCATTTAGAGCATTTATTTGCAGAAAATAAGAAATGGCTCATTTTCAAAAACAAAAAAAGATGCAGAGCTTTCAAACCTCAAATAATGCAAAGAGTTCAGAAATCATTTTTGGTGGAATAACCCTGTTTTTTGATCACAGTTATCATGCATCTTGGCATGTTCTCCTCCACCAGTCTTACACACTGCTTTTGGATAACTTTATGCCTTTACTCCTGGTGCAAAAATTCAAGTAGTTCAGTTTGGTTTGATGGCTTGTGATCATCCATCTTCTTCTTGATTATATTCCAGATATTTTCAATTTGGTAAAATTAAAGAAACTCATCATTTTTAAGTGGTCTCATATTTTCTTTCCAAAGCTATAGCCTATACTGGACTTTGCAATCCCTCACCTTTTATCTCATTTGCTTCTCCCACTTTGTATTTTATTTTAATGGCTCTAATTTTTTTTACTCTATAGAAGACCATTTCCTTCCTCCAGTAAGTCATGATAATGAGAAATGATGAGATAAGTCGTTATTGTGAGATACAAAGTCAAAGTTATGAGATACTAATTCATTACTATGACTATGAGAAGTCTTTCCAAAATACTGACTGATTCTGTCTTAATATATCAATATAATAGCATGGCATCTTATTATTATGACTTATTATATCATACTTATGACTTACTGTGTCATAATACTGACTTACTATCTCATATTAATGGCACAATATCACATAATTATGAATTAGTATCTCATAATTGTGACTTACTATCTCATGGTAATTACATACTGGATCATCCCAACATTCTTGAATTCTCCTTTCTGCTCTTTTTTATATCATCTTTTTTTGCTCTTATTCTTTCTTCATTTCTTTAATCCACTTTTTATTTTTCTTGTTCTCTCTCCTTTCATCTATTTTTTTATTTTCTAACTTTTCTGACTCTTATTCGTGTTTATTATTTTATTCTCTTGCTTTATTTCATTTCCTATCATTAATCATCTATGTCAATTCATCTGATTCTCAACCTCTTTTTCTCTTTTTGTCCTTTTACTCTTGTTCTTTTTTAATTTTCATGCTTGCTATCTTTTATTCTCTGTCACTTGCTTTGTTGTTTTCTCTCATTATTTTATTCAATCTCTTATTCTTTCCTTTTCTCTTTCTATTCTCACTTACTTTTTCCTTTTTGTGTTCTCTCATGTTCTATCTTATTTTCTCTCCTTATTTATGCATTTGTTTGCTTGCTTTTTCTATCTTATTCTTTCTTGCATCTTTGTTATTCTTTCATCATGTCCTTGTTATCTTATACCTTTCCTGTCAACTAACCAACTGTCACAATCTATTTGCATACTGGGTGTGTCCAACAGTTTCTGACAGACACTCACCATCAGTGTGTAGTGATTCCCCCTGGGAAATAAATCACCTTAGAAATAAATCAACTTCCCCTTTAGTTGTAATAACTTGATGTTTTAAGTTATGCTAACTCAAGTTTTTATTACCCATTACTTTAAAAAACTGAGCAAACTGGCTGCCTTAAAAAAGTTAAGTAAACTCATCCAAGAACTTATCAGGTCTTACAGTGTAACAAAAATAAAAAAGTTAAATCAACTTCACTTTTAGTTTAGTAACTTGTTGTTCTAAGTTATGCTAACTTAAGTTTTCATTACCCATTACTTAACTTTTTTAAGGCAACCGGTTTCCTACATTTTTTAAAGTTAATTCAACTTATCTGGGCTTACAGTGCACTAATGCGTTTGTCGTCCTCTATTTCTGTATATACTGTATATATTTCTCTCTTTTTTTCTCTCTCTCTCTTTTTTGTCTTTTTCAGTCTCCATCTCTCTCCTCTTTCTCTCTCTGTCCACCACTGATCACTGTTTTCCTTCACTACTTTTACAGATATCACCTTCAACCAAGCCAAAGCCTCCCACCATGTCCTTCTCTCTCTCTCTCTCTCTCTCTCTCCCTCTCTCCCTCCATCAGCTTCTGCAGTTCAGAGAGTGAAATAAGGGTTTAAGAAATGAACTGTTTTTTTCGTGCATCACGGATGAGGAGAGCTCATGTACGATCACGTTTCTGGTTCCTTCTTTCGAATCTTTTTCCTTTCCGAAAAAAAAATGAGGTTCCAGCAATTGGAAAGAGAAAGTGGTGGGATTCCCATTTGCCTGAGCTGTGGGCGGCCGAAGTGGACCGTATAGGAATGGTTTCGGGTGCTGGGCCGGCTAAACTGTTGTCCATCCACGGCGTGGTGGGGGGTGGGGGGCGGGTGGATGGCTGTTTGAAATCTTCATAAGCTGAGCATGGGGGTGGTATGGAATTCGCTCTGGAGCAGGTCACTGCTACCTTGTCACTGCCTGCTATATCATCTTTCCTCCTCTGAGGAAAGAAGCTCAGCGAAGGCAGAAGATGAAACAGGCAGCTCTTGAGTCTCATATTTTGAGCTTCAAATGCCAACATTTTTTTTTGCGTGCGGTTGTTTCGCCGCTGAGAGACAGATATTGATTGACATGTAACCTGAAATCTTCTACTCGAGACAAAGCTGAGGAGTTTTACCTTCATGCTCTGTGAAGTGCGATCCAAAATGTGTGCAGACACCTAAAAACTCAAAAACAAAAGTTCCTACAAAAGTTGGTTCTTGGCCTTGATGGACACTTCGAGGAAAATCGTTTATTTGCTGTGGAAAGAGTCTCTTAAACTTTTTAAAGGGGCTTAACAGCAAATCAACCATCATTTGAAAGCTTCTTTTGGGAACGACCTTTGTGTGAAAGACCAAAACTGCCAAAATTAAAAATAAATATATAAATAAATCAGGAAATGAATAAATACATCATTAAATAATTGGGAAATGAATGAATGCAGAAATAGTTATGTAAATAAAAAACAAATAAATCAAAATAAAAATTAAAACAGTGTTTATAGAGAAACCCATAAATTACAAATTATTAAGATTTTTTTATAATAATTATAATTATTCTTTACCGTTTTAATCACCATATTACTTTTACTGAGTGATTTACTTTTTATTTAGTTCATTTTAGTTTTGGTCCTCCATACCTTTGCCATTTTTAATACCATTTTTAATGTTGTATTGTGGAAAGATCCACTTTTGGAAACTATTTGAAATGCAACTTACTAAAGTAGAACTTGCTAATGCATGTAAATGCAATGAAACATGTAAAAAGAAGTGCTGAAAACTCGATATATAGCACACCGGTCAATTAGAGCATGTTGGTGTGTCTTTGATATTGTGTGGGAAATACACCCTTGCTCAGCTCGAAATGTGCAACAGGCATGTACTTATTCTCACAATTAATCATGGGTGTGTTTTGGACGTAATATGAAAGAATAAACCAATCAGTGTGTCGTTTGCCATTCCCTTTAAGAGGCAAGTGCGCTCTGACTTTGGCGCATTTGTATCTTAAAAATGCAGCATTTTGTGCGTCTCAGCTGAGGACACTGCCCTGCACGTTTACCCTGTAAAGTTACGCCACAGCTCATTTAAGGGAGCAGCAATGTTAATGTATTCTTTATTCTGTTTATTGTTCAGTTAAAAGTCAGGTTTGTGCTCTGCATTTGTTAAACGAGCGGGGGGTGTACAAGCGCATCTGTGTTTTCCGCCACCAAAATAGCTTCCAGACCACCACACCCGTCAATGTAGATTTTTTCCTAATTTCTGATGCTATTTTAACAGTGCGGGCACAAGGCATGAAAACAGACTGTTGATGGGGTGTAAGATAGCTAAGAGCATCACGACACACCTTGCGCAGGGTGTTCGATAAGGCCCTGGGTCTTACCACTCTTTTTGGGCAGTGTACCTCTTGGTGAGAGCTCCATGACTGGTGGATGTACATCAGTGATACATATTTGAATTGCTACAGATGGGAGTCAGATGCTTGCAGTAAAAGCTGAATGAGGCAAAAGAATAAAAATGAGCCCAGAAGCCAGGAAAACAGAAATAAACAGAGCAGAAAGTGCTGTTCTAAAACGTAGTCAAAGAGAAAATTATAGTTTATACATGGAAAATACAAAGATATGCAGGGGCAATACTTCACCACAAGTATTACAGATTATAAAACCTGTGACCTGTGATGGATGTATGCTGGGGATTGTAGTTCAAGAAAGGAGATTGTCCATTGATGGGGCAGTCAGGTTCAAGTTCATCCAGCCTTGGAGTGCTGTGGAGTGACCCATTTCCCCAATTGCTGGTGTGATATTCTAGGGAGCTATTGGATACCACAGTCAGTTACCCCTAGTAGTAAAACGAGGGACACTAAAAGCTTCCAAATGCCATTTTTCAGCAAGGTAATGCTTATCCACACACAGAAAGTGCTTTTTAGGGATGTCTTCACCAGAATGCCAACATTTTTTGGGCTCCTTGGTCACCAGATTTATCACCAATCAAGCATGTATGGACCAGAAGGGATACCAGCTTCAGCAACCAACAAACGTTATGCAGGATCTACAGACCCAGCTGCAACACCTGTTGACAACTGTGCCTCAAGATGCCACAAATGTGCCTGTATGCCTCCACGCCCAACTGTATATCATCTTGTTTTCACAATTGTTACTTGATCCCTACAGTTACAGCATGCACATTTGTACTGCATATTTACTGTATCTTTTTTTTTTGTTGAGAAAATTTTGTTTTTGGAAGAGGCTGATGCGATATTTACCAGAGCGCAGACTGTTTCACCGTTTCAGCTCATCTACATTCGAATTTAAAAACATAAAAAATGATAACGCTCATTTTATTGTACTGGCTTGCGTGAGGATCAAACTATCTCATAAACCCATCTCAAATATGAAACGCAGATCAAGAGGAGCTATGAAATATGTTTTCAGACTCACGGGCCCTTCCTGAAAAGTTACAACACAGATCAAGAGATGAGACAGAGGGAGGGAGAACAGTGTGTGTGTGTGTGTGTGTGTGTGTGCGCAAAACAAAGTGAGAAAGCAGAAAGGGAGTCGGCTGGGCAGAGTTTCAGAGGAAAGTCATCGCTGAGAGGAGGGGAAGAGAGAGAGAGAGAGAGAGAGAGATTGCGGTGTTGAGAGTGGTACTGTTTGCTTAGTCCCCATCAAAGCCAGGCCTAATTATTTTACCATGCACAGGTTCAGCTAGTGCTGAGTGCTGCGGCTTCTGCCTCCGCGGCCTCAACCCCACACCGGCCTAAAACCACTCAACCTCAGATTCCTCAAAAGAGTATTATTTAAAGAAATAGTTCTGAAAGAATAAAAAATACACTATTTTCACTTTAACCCTTTAAAATGCCTTGTCCCATTTACAGGCTACAAGTGTAGATGATACTAAACCCTTTTTCTCTGCAGTAAAATAGGTTTTTCACAGTCTGAAAATGTTGAGGGCTTTGAAATCTCCTACAGGACACTTGGAGACCCTGTCTGTTCACTCTCTTCTCCACTTAATAATTCCAGATCAGTAACAGGAATCAAACCAAATTCTGCATGTTTGAAAACAGATGTAAAACTAGACAAACATAACAAAACGAAAGGTTTGGAGAAAATGAAATGTTTGATTTGTGTTCTGGAAATAAATACAATTTAAAATGAAGTTTAGAAAAGAGCCAATTTTATGATTGTTAGTCATTATATTTTTAAAGTTACAGATTTATTTTCTATCTCTATTACAATTACAATTACAATTTGTAGTAACGTTTATAATCAAACATGAAAAGTAATGAATTAAGTAATGATTTAGGTGTATAATATCAGGCAGAAATTTGACAAAAATGCGGACCTGTTAAGGGAATTTTAACCTAAATGTACAAAATCAGCCATACACAGATTCGCTACTCTAAAGTTTTGCACTGAAGCTACAAGCTTAAAGTAGCTAACAAGTAATGGAAGTACACTACCAGTCAAAAGTTTGTCTCATTCATTGGTTTCATTATTTTTATTTATTTATTTTCCTGCATTGTAAATGAATACTGAAGAAATGAATTATGCTCGGACGCTTCAGCTCGGACACTGTCGGACACATATGGAGCGTGACCTCATGGATTTCGGCGCCTCGATTAGCTAGCTAGCGACCGGCTATCCCTGGGTGCATCGGCCTCGGCGCAGCTGTAAAAGTCACAGTAAAAAAATCAGCCATTGCATCATGGAAACAGGACTCCTCTCGTCCATGGCCGACCTGGGGAACCAATTAGCCCTGCGGCACGCGGGCGGGTGTGTGTGTGCATCTGTGTGTGCATGTGTGCGGGTGAGAGGTTAAATGGGACCCTGACTTTTGCCGTGACCCTCGCCTGGGAGGAAGGCTGCCACGAGGCTGTTACGGGACCACCAACTTTATACAAAGACCCCCTCCGAACCCAACCTCCACCCTGGGTCCATTCATCATCTCGGTCCACTGTGAAAAAATGAGGCGTGGAACTGAGTCAGTAATGTGAAGGGTTCAGTAATTTATACATAACTGTCAGTATCATTGATATATTGATATATAATATATGGACAAAAGTAATTGGGGCACCTGTTTATGTATTGTTATTTTATTATTAAGAATAAGTTTATCCTGCTTTTGTTGGAGTAACTGTCGCTACTGTCTATTGAAGACAGTTCTTCCACTGTTCAAAAAATAATTCTAGGGGTCTTTACACTTGTCAGGTAGAGAGCAGGGAGGAGACGTGGAGAGTGGACGCACTTGCAAGTATTTAATGTAACTTGTATAATAAGCAAAAAAGAAACAAAAACTGATACAAAAGAAACATTAAAGAGAATGTTAAATAACACGGGACCTGACTGACGGTAGACGTACAAGAACGGACAGCGGAAAACAGGTACAAGGGGAAGATTTATACAAATGGACAAGCACAGGAAACAGGAAACACCTGGGACCTAACAAGGGGGCGGGGCTACAAACAAACAGGTGAGCAAAAGGGGCGGAGACACAGGACAGACACAGTGCATGTGCAGAGGGTAAATTAACAAAGGGACAGACCAGAGAGATGTTTATTTTAATTCTTAAAACAACGGCAAGTGGTCCAGCAGTCTAAAGCGCTGCCACTATAAGCAGGAGGTCGTAGGTTCGAACCCCAGCACATGCAGCTTTGCCATCAAGCTGCCGGCGCTCAGAGGGAGCACAATTGGCCCTGCTCCCTCCAGGTGGGTAGATGGCGCTCTCTCCTCACATCACTACTAGGGTGATGTCTGCAGCACAGGGCGTCTGTGAGCTGATGTATCGGAACTGAGCAGCTGTGCTTTCCTCCAAGTGCGCTGTGATGCTACTCGGCAATGCTGCATCAACAGCAGCTCGAAAAGAAGTGGTGGCTGACTTCACATGTATCGGAGGAAGCATGTGCTAGTCTTCACCCTCCTGGTGTGTTGGGGCATTACTAGTGATAGGGGGAGTCCTAGTGAGCAGGTTGGGTTAATTGGCTGAGCTAAATTAAGGGGAAAAATATATATATAAATAAATCATGAAAAAAAAAACAATGCTATGGAATTAATCAGACTGCTGGCTATCAATTAAATGAGAGATAATTTTAGAACATCCAGTCAATATGCTTATTATAATGATATGTAATAATCACAATAATTATTAATAACTAATAATGTATGTTTTTCCGGTTCTGTTAGGAATGTTCTGTAATTTTCTCTCAGCTGTATTAGAACGTGATAGGTTGGTGAATTCCAGCAGTAGTGCTGTCCCTCTTCAAATGTCCATCATCCTCATAATCTGTTCTCACACACTTATACACATACACACACAGCATCGCTCAACAGGCTCAGTTTGGGACTGTCGATGTGTTAATCACTAAAGAATGTGTGTGTACACAAGAACGTAGGTGCTCACACACACACACACACACACACACACTGTGATGTTAAGGTGGTCTTCACTCTCTCTATTCTTGTCTTACACCCCAAAAAAGATGGTTCTGTAAAATGCTTCTATAATGATAGTGGAACCTATTTGGAGTCAGAAAGAACCATTTTAAAATGGTTCTATATAAAAGCATGAATACATTTAGTATCTGGCCTATGATACAAAATTATATCAAAACAGATTTAATAAACCAATTTTAAATTTAAAATGTACACATTCATTCTGTTTACATATTTAAGTATATAAGTATTGGTATATTCTGTGAGAATAATGTGGTGCTTAAATACTGTAATAAACACTCATTGTCTCAGGCATATACAGCTTTGAAAAAAAGAGACCACTTAACAAAATTATGAGTTACTTGATTTTATCAAATTGAAAACCTCTGGAATATATAATCAAGAGGAAGGTGGATGATTCAAACCAAGCTTGAATTCTTTGCACCAGGAGTAAAGGCATAAAGTTATCCAAAAGCAGTGTGTAAGACTGGTGGAGGAGAACATGCCAAGATGCATGAAAACTGTGATTAAAAACCAGGGTTATTCCACCAAATATTGATTTCTGAACTGGGGCACTTCAGGGGGCCGATCAGGATTCAGCTGGGGCCACAATGTCCCTGTGCCCCACCTGTTAGAACTACCAGTGGTATTATGAATGAGATACCTGGACTGCTGCGGACTGGAACTGTATCATCTTTAGCGATTAAATTCAGATTGTGTTTGGGATCTGGGTTTGGGGTCAGGTTATAATAGAGTAAGAGGATTTGTGGTGATTTGAACTGTGGAGTGGCACATTGCCCAAAGCCTCTCAACTGGTGTTTTCAGCAGGATAATGCTCACCCACACACTGCAAACCCAGTTTCCCAGTATTTCTGACAATATCTGACCAGTTTTAAGAACCACCATTCCTCAAAATTACACATAACAACATGTTCTGAGTAGATCCTAAGCGAACAAGTGCCTGAAACAGTGTCTGATAGTAAACTTCATGGCTGTTCTCTTGTCTTGGCTGGAGTTTCCTGTGCTTGAGATTTGGAGCAGAGATTTCTGGAGGCGCTGGAAGCTCGGAGCAGGTATTCCAAACACGCTCCTCTCGGCCGTACAGTGCAGATAGCAGGGGGCCGGAATTCTGTGGCATGCTGCTGGAGTGTTGAAAGCACCTGACTGGTATATGCCAGCGCGCTCTCTCTCTCTCTCTCTCTCTTTCTAGCTCTGACTCTCTCTCTCTCTCTCTTTTTCTCTTGGACTTTGTTTTTTGGGGGGTGAAAAGGGGGCACTATGTGTGTGTGTGTGTTTCTGACAAGAGGGATGATGCATTTGATATGGGACTTAATGTACACTCGACAGAATCTGTCAGTTGTCAGCTGACTGTGCATGTGCACGTGTGAGTGTGTGTTCCAAGCATGACTTTGGAGGCTTTATCAATATGAAAAGCCTATTAAAGCCTATTAAAGCCTGATGTTTTAGTACAGAATGTGATGCCAATCAGATTATGATTTTTAATATTTTAATTTCACTGCTTATTTACTACATATATTTATTACTCTCACAAAAATGTGTCTTTCAATTTTAGTTTGACCTCCTGTTCTTTTATATTGAAAACCTATTAATTGCGGCTAGTTTTATTAGTTTTTTTACCCCCTCTTAATTACATCTTCATGTTTGATTACTTGTTTTATAAATTTTGTTCTTACATTTACTATTTAATCATTTACTTCTGTATCTATACATATTCATATATGTATCATATGTAAGCTTAATGTTTATGATATATATGTGCATATATTGTTGTATATATATATATATATATATATATATATATATATATATATATATATATATATATATATATATATATATATATATATATGGAAAATAAAATGAGACCACTTTTAAATGATGAGTTTCTTTGATTTGACCAAATTGAAAAGTTTGGAATATTATCAAGAGCAGGATGGATCACAGCCATCAAACCAAACTGAACTGCTTGAATTTTTGTACCAGGCAAAAAAAAGTAGTGTGTAAGACTGGCTCCAAAAGCAGTGTGTAAGACTGGTGGAGGAGAACATGCCAAGATGCATAAAACTGTGATTAAAAACAGAGTTATTGCACCAAATATTGATTTCTGAACTCTTAAAACCTTATGAATATGAACTTGTGTTATTTGCATTTTTTGAGGTCTGAAAGCTCTGCATCTTTATTTCAGACATTTCTCATATTCTGCACATAAATCTATCTATCTATCTATCTATCTATCTATCTATCTATCTATCTATCTATCTATCTATCTATCTATCTATCTATCTATCTATCTTCAAATTTGTATTTAAATGGTTCAAGACAAGATGACAAAATAAATATGGTTCTAAAAATATCCAAGGGATTTCTTATTTCATAGGTTTTTCATACGGCACTGTGTAGGGAAACCCACAGATAAATAGTGTGTGCCCCCTGCTGTTTGTTCCTTAACATTACAACACACTGAAGTTGACCCACAGGAATTTTAGTCAGTGGAGCACCTGTGTTTTCTGTTGCCAAGATAGCAATACACCAGAAATGTAGCTGAACACATCTTACTATGAGACCACCACATCCATCAGCACAGATATATTCACAAGCACCTTTGCTATTTAAACAAGACATAAAAATAAACTGATAAACTGTTGGTGGGGTGTAAGGAGCACCTTCCGCAGGGTGTAAAATAAAACACTGAGATAAAACACTTTCACGTTGGATTTTTTTACTGAGGGGACATTTGTCTGGTTTCACATACAGTATTTACACACGCTGGTACTCTGGCACACAAAGATGATAAAGATAAAACCATCAGAATATACAGAATTTCAACACTTGTCACTTGTCATAAAAAGTCTGTCAACAACGATACAGTACAGATGAGCGAATTGAATACAGAGACTATCAATGTAGCCACGGATATGCACTCCCTCACAAATAGGAGAATTTCAAATGAAGCTGAACATCTTCCACTGATGTTAGCCTAGATAAATAAGGCATTATAAACAGGCAGGAGAAAGGTCCTCAGTGAAGGACAGGCCAGCATCACCAAGGCAAGCAGGATTTCTGTAGAAACAACAGTGTGTAGTTGAATATTGTCAGAATGCTGTGTATTAAAATACCCTAAAATAGAGATGGGGCGCAGTGTGGGGTTGTGGAGTTGGCAATAGAAGAGGAAATCTAAAAATCTGATTGTGTCTGTTTTAGAGCAGGGGTTCTCAAACACTTTTTAGACCATGTAGCACCAACCATCACACTAAAACATCCAATTTCCACACTCACACAACTATAAAGGCTTTTCCTAGAACATTTTAAAGAATTTTCATTGTGTTTTAACAATAAGTTTGTAGCTAGCAATTTTAAGAATCTAAAAACTTTCAGAATAAAAAAAAAAACAGCTGTAAAATAAATTCAGAACATTTTCTGTAACTTAACATTTTCTGTCTGTCCAAAAAACAACAACAGAGAAATCCTGTTATAATTTGGAATTGTAAAGTCTTGTCACAATCGAGTGTTTCCCTGATGCTTTGGGGTTTGTTTAAGATTTGTATTTAGTTAGTAGAAAAGGGCATTTAGTAGTGCTTCCGTTAAGCGTTGTCATGCTGTGTTCTTAAGTTTTGTAAGAGATGGTTTTCTGAGGTTGGCTGGATGTTTTTGGGTAGTTTTAAGTGTCCTGATTTTAGAAACGCCATAATAAAAGTCTTTGGTGTCAGGAGCCTTTATGATTGAGCTTGGTTAAGATCTTTAAACAATCTTTTTTATAGTTTATAAATGAATAGTGAAACTATATAATGGTACAATTGGTCTAAAGAACATAAATCTATTTGGAACACTACTGACTGCTAATTTACACTTGGAAAGGTTTCATCTAACAGAACAATTATATATATATATATATACAGTACTGTGCAAAAGTTTTAGGCACCTAAGCCAATTATACTAATCCATTTATTTCAGCAATACGTGTTTTTGCCTGAAAAAAGCACAACATACGATTTAAACAGATGCAAATAAACATACATACAGTAAAACGTAACAAGGAATTCTCATTTTTAACTAAGTATATTATATCCTGTAAGCCGAGCTGAAGAACAAAGTGTAGTTCCAGATTTCTCCTGGATGCTCCTCAGCCAGCATGTGTATATGTTCAGTTCCATCAGCAGCTCACCTGATTTAACATCAGTAAGATTTGATTTACCAAAACAAGTGTTGATATGATGAGGACTAGAAATAACTCTATTAAACTCAGATGAGGAGAGATTAGGAAGAATAAGAAGCTTTTTTTCGCTAAAAATTCCCACAGGTGCCTAAAACATTTGCACAATACTGTATATATATCACACTATGTGTGGTGTAGTGCCACTGCCACTGGGTTTTAAAAGTGTTTGATACCAGAGTTTTCTATAGCACCAAAGATATTACACATTCAATCACACACACACACACACACATTCAGTCACACACACACACACACACACACATTCAATCACACACATGTTTTCCCGTTCAACATTAGTCCGTCTACTCCTCCTCTTCATCAGTCCATGTGTATTTCTCTTCGAGGTTCTCCTTGCGTCCTATCTTAGCTTCCACTGTTCCGTATCCGTTCATCTTCTTCAGGCTCAGCTGGTCAGCGATGGTCAGCGGCTCACTCTCAAACTCACAGTTGTTTCTAGAAGCAAACATCTGGCTGATCTCCACAAACGTTTTGTTCTTCGTCTCTGGAATAATGAAGTAGACGTACGCCGCCACGCCCACACAGACACCGAAGAAGATCAGGTAACAGAACGCACCTGCAGACATCTGAACGGATGACAGTTTTGAGCATTAAAGCATTGTAATCGAACCAGTACAATCTGAATAATTTTTTTAAACCCTTGTGTGGTGTTCATATTTTTGTTACTCGTTTACTTTGTTACTTGTATTTAATTCAGCAAAATTAAGCAATTTTACATTAAAATGCTTTACACATGCTCGCTTCACCTAAATTGCAAACAATATAAACAGCTCACAAGGTTAATATTTGCCCTTTACCTTTCTTATGTTACATTTCTTTCAAAAAGTGCTACTCTTTTTTTTATTAGTTTTTTAATAAAATATAAAAGAAAATGAATTTAACTCAAGATATGAGTAGAAAATTTGTTTAGTTTCAAATTTACAAATGAAGCAATGTTTATTAGCCCTTGGCCAAACATACTGTATGTAATATATGGTGTACAGTGTGTGTTTATCGAAAATGTGTTTTGATATATGTTTTTCACAAAAAAGTGAAAAAAAAGTTAGAAAAAATATTTTTTAGTATCATTTGATGAAAAATGAAAACGGGTCCCACAGACCCGAACACCACACAAGGGTTAATAAAAAAATTAATTATACCATAGGGGAACCACTTTTTTAAGGTCAAACTTAAAAGAACAGGTTTCCTATTTCCTATTGGCTTATTGCACCACTATTTGAATATGGGACATGTACTCTTTTCTCTAAGTCACCATCGGTGTGTAGTCATTCCCCCCGACTACCTTCTCTTAGCTGCAGGGTTATGGTTTAAAAACAGTTGACTGTGTTGTAGGATGTAAGAGCAAGTTACCATTTTCTGAGTTTTTGCTAGATGAGATTATAAAATAAGGGTTTTTACATTTTAGTCAATAAAGCTGCCAGAGCTGCAGGTCAGTCCTCAGTGCTCATTCTGCTGGACCTCTCGGCCGCATTTGACACAGTCAACCATGACTTCCTCCTAACTATACTCTCAAACATGGGGATCGCAGACAATGTGCTGTCATGGTTCAGATCGTACCTCACTGGGCGCGCGTTCAAGGTGTCGTGGCAAGGACAGCTGTCCTCAGCCCGCTCCTTATCCACTGCAGTTCCCCAAGGTTCGGTACTGGGACCCCTTCTCTTCTCCATATACACCACCTCTCTTGGTCAGGTTGTCCGCTCACACGGATTTTCCTACCATTGCTTTGCTGATGACACCCAGCTATACCTGTCGTTCTCACCTGAAGATCACTCAATCTCTGCACGGATATCGCAGTGTCTCTCTGACATATCCTCATGGATGAAGGAGCATCACCTTCAATTAAATCTCTCAAAGACTGAACTTCTGGTTATACCAGCAAAACCATCTTTTCAACACAACTTCTCTATAAGCATCGACTCTCTCTCTCTCTCACCGACAAAGGTTGCTAGGAACCTGGGTGTTCTGGTTGATGACCAACTCTCCTTCACGCACCATGTGGCCTCAGTTGCTCGGTCCTGCCGCTTTGCGCTCTATAACATCCGAAAAATTAGACCGTTTCTGACGCAACAGGCCACCCAACTCCTGGTGCAAGCGGTCGTCATCTCACGCCTCGACTACTGCAATGCCCTGCTAACTGGCCTCCCGGCCTGTGTAGTAAAACCACTCCAGATGATCCAGAACGCAGCAGCACATCTGGTCTTCAACCAGCCAAAACGGGCACATGTCACCCCGCTGCTCATTGAGCTCCATTGGCTACCAGTTGATGCTCGCATCAAATTCAAAGCTCTTACAATCGACTACAAGGTGATGACAGAACAGGCTCCTTCCTACCTGCACTCACTCCTAAAGACTTACGCTACCTCCCGGCCGCTGCGCTCCTCCAATGAACGTCGCCTCGCTTTGCCAAACATTCACACAAAGCAATCCAGACTGTTCTCATACAGAGTTCCCCAATGGTGGAACAAACTACCTTCTACTACCAGATCAGGAGAATCTCTCGCTATCTTTAAGAAACTCCTGAAGACAGAGCTCCTTAAAGAGCACTTACTCTCCTAACACCTCTAACACACTAACTACTTCTAACCTCATTTCCTTCTTCCTCTCCTTCACTCCTCTATCCTATTATTCCCCTTTGACCTCCTTTTTTACCTTTAAACTTATTTTACATTGTACTTGACTATTGTAAGTCGCTTTGGACAAAAGTGTCTGCCAAATGTAATGTAATGTAATGTAAAGGATTGGAAAACTAATGTTATTTTCATAAGATTTTATTAGAGTTTCTATTATTATTCTAACTTAATTTAGTATGTTTTTGGTACGTGACCAAACAAAATATATTAAAGTTTATAAAAAAAAAAAAAAAAGAGAAAATGTTCATTAAATTTAACTATATACATAAATATTTTGACTAATGCTAAAAATAAAAACATTATATTTTAAGTAAATCATAAATATAGTTTAAAGAAAACTTATACATGTAGGAGTAACACTGACTGTGTTCTTCTGACATTTTATGAATCTAATCAATAATATATAACAATAATAAGCTCACCTGTAAGAATGGAAAGACGAAGCCCACAGTGAAGTTTGATAACCAGTTGAGAGATCCTCCCACAATAAATGCTGCAGGACGATGAGACTGCTTAAACAGCTCACCCGTCATGAGGAAGGGTACTCCAGCTGTGCAGAAACAACACAAAGAAATCATCTCACATATAAAAAGTGACTTTTACAGATAGATTTTCCACAAGCCAATTTGACAAAAGTAAAAACGCTGTCAGCCTGCCTGCTCCGGACTCTGAACTTGTCACTTAAAACTCCATTTCCCAGCATACACCCACACTGGACTTCCCTCACTCCACTGATTACCTGATGCTACTGCATTCCTGCTCATCAAGCTACTGATACAGGTTTCCACCTGTTCTCCCCTGTATAAATACCCCATAGTTTGCCATGATCTTTGATGAGTGTTGAATCTAGTTTCCTTGCTCTTCTACAAACACGTTTTTTATTTGTATTTTGCCTTTTTGTTGCCGACCTGTTTTTTTGTATAACTGATTTTTTTATTTTGCCTTGCCCAGTTTATTGATTACCTAGCGACCAGCCTATTTTTGTATTTCGACCCCTTTCTTGCCTTCCCCTCTGTCTTGATGGATTTCTCATATATGCCCCATGTTTTACTAAGTATATATATGAGAGGTTTTATATATCTATGCGCTTCTATGTTATATTATACACTTATGTTTTTCATTTAAACATTATTTTAACTGAAAAAGAGCAGCAGGAGAGGCATCATGCCACTGACCCTGGTACTGAATAACTTCCTTCTTTGAACAGCAGAGGGAGACTTTTCCTAAAGTGTACTGTGGAATGTTCACATTTTAATTTTTTCCCCAAACAGTAAAAAAGCATATAAATAAATACAATTAATAAAGAAACAAATAATAATAATAATAATAATAATAAAACAGTAAAATCACTTGTGACTGCACTGTCACCCCTTAAAAACATTCTCTGTTACAGTGAAGACAAATATCATGGGATAACTGTATGATGGTGCAAAAACCCAAGATAATAATCAAAGTGATGCTGTTACTAAAAATGGAAAGAGAGAGAGAGAGAGAGAGAGAGAGAGAAGAAGAGAGAGAGAGAAATGTGTCTTGTAAATGTCTCACCAGGCCCGATGCAGAATCCTGCGATAATGCCGACCACACAGGCCACACTGACGTAGTGCATGAAGGGCACGTGAGCCTACGGTCAGAAAAAAGCATGACCTTTAATGAATAACCAGCGGCCTGCCATCAGTCCCATTCAATCTCTATAAAACATATGAGTCTGCAGTCACAGCAGACACTAAGATCCTATTTAAAAACACAAACATCAAGCAGGGTATTCACAAGAGACCTTTGTCTTTAGACATTACAGCTGTTCTGCCTAAATCTAGAACTGTTAGGGATCTTTTCAGACTTTAAACAGGAGAATTACAACAACTACATTCTAAACTACATACAGTCCATCCATCCATTCCATCCATCCATCCATCCATCCATCCATCCATCCATCCACTTTCCCATGCAAATTCTGCAAATCATTCCTCAGGTGCATTTTCACACCTGCAGTTTGTTGTGTCTGATCTGAATCAATAAGAGTAATGCAATTTTAAACTTGGACTATTTTCTCATTGGTTTGGTTTTGGTTTTTAAATAAAGGAAATGTGTAAAAAGTCATGTTGCAAAAATGCTTAATTTTTCATGATGCCCTTGTTCTGTTTCAAACACAGTGTTACTTTGAAAAAGTAATTAGTTATAGTTACTTGTTACTTCTCCAAAAAAGTATCTGAGTTACTAACTGAGTTACTCCACTATAAAAGTAACTTGTTACCAGTAAAAGTAACTATTGCGTTACTTTTGTTTTACTCGCCACCGTTTTTTGGTCTTTTTTAGATCTCATCTGACCTCCACAGGTTTGCTCATACAGTAACAGCCCACACTGTAAAAACCACAGGCTTAAAATAATCGGCCATCTTTAAATAGTCTCTCATCTTCTCTCTTGTGAGCCTCAATTCGTTTCATTTTCAGATCTTTAGAGAGTGGATTAGAGGAGCCCATGGTTTCTAAGTGTTAACACAAGATTTAAAGAGTCAGAATTGATTCAGTTTGGAAATTTGATTCAGCTGACAGTTCTTAATTGCAATTGTCGACATGCTTTAAGGCTGATTTGCTAAATCTGAGCATTTGCAGGCGTAGGGTAACTAAGTTCTTTAGTTGAGTTGAGTTCAATACTTATCTCAAATAAATTAAATAACTGTGACTGACATTGTATTAAACCAATGATGAGCCATACAGTTACCTGTAATATAAGTGAGAGAGTGATGCCTGCACAGCAGACGCCCATAAAGCTGAATCCACCAATCAGAAGAGGCCTCCTTCCCACGCGCTCAATAGTAAAACACTGTAATCAGAGAAGAGGAAAGGAGAAAAATATAGATGAGACAAAGAGAGGAAAATAAAAAATAATTATATCATTCTTTACACTATTTTGTTAAAGAGACAAAAAATCCTAAAACCTGTTTTTCCATTAATACCAGTCCTGCTTAATTTTTTTATTAACATTATATAACCTTTATAAAACGCTTTTATTGCTCTGCAGCGCCCTCTCAGGTTCAGCTGTGCTATAGGTGAGGACAATGTGTCCATGTCCATGCAGATAAAATCAACATATGCAGATCAGTCAATCAATAAGTCCGTCCCCCTTCTGACGTCCAACCATCTGCATCTCACCACTATCAGAGGCACACTGCTGCTGTTGCAGCTCAACCAATCAGCCCTCCCTCCTGCCCTGCCTCTAAACCCATACATCACCCAGTGCCCCTCCAAAACAACCCCTCCCATTTTTTAGCCTTTTTCAAATTTGAGCTGAGGGTGGAGTCAAGAAAATAGGGGTTTTGAACAGACTGCGGAATTTTGCCTACAAATATCACACACTTTGAATACTGTGGAATCTAGACACAGATCTGCTTTAACAGTATACAAAGAGGACGTCCCACATGTAGTAGTAGCCTATATAATGTATTATGGTGTTGGTCAGTGATTGGACGCTGTGTTTTCTTACCCCAACGAGTCCAGCAATGACCTCAATGGCGCCAGTGCCCACTGTTGTGTATTGAACTTGAGCAATGGATATTCCTGCATTCTCAAAGATGGAGTTTGTGTAGAACCAGATCTGAAAAAAAAAAACCCAGATCATTTACCGCCATGCTGTGTTTAAGAGAAGTAGGTGCCTTAGAGAGAGCACTGTCTACCCACCCAGAGAGAGCATAGCATTTTGTTCTCTCTCAGACTCTGGCTGCTGATGGCGAAGCAGTATTTTGAACCGGTGATCCTTGGGATCATAGTAATAAAGTCTTAAGTCTGGCAGAGTACAGATCATTCATCACATGGAGTTTCAGTTTAGTTCGGCAGCACTGAGGCTGGAGCAGTATTAGCTTTAGCCCAAACTTTTGCTAAGTGCTAGCTTTTTCGTCATTGTCAGGTGAGTATTATCAGCCTGTAGCCTGCTGCTAACCCTGGCTAGCACTGCTGGAGCAGCATTAGCATTAGGCGCTAACCGCGCTAAGCCTAACCCTAACCCTAGGTCTTCCACTGTTGACAGGTGAATATATTGGACTATAGCCTGCACGTTTACCGTGTTAAACCAAGCTAAGTGGGAGGAACTGCTAGCTAATATCACCCTGGCTTACTGGAACACACAGGGTTCCTCTGTGTAGCACTGTCGGGCGGCATTAGCTGCTAGCAGTCAGCTGATAATGGTAATGCTGCTGCACCCAGCCTTAATGGAAATCTGGAAATCTAAGCTTACTGTAAATAAACAGAAGCGTTTTCAGTAGAGAAATAAACATCCAGCTCTTGTTTGACTTTTTTAAGAATTACAGTTTTGTTTACTTGGCTTAGCTTTATTTAACTTTATTTAACCTAGTGGTGAGACCTGCTAAATTAGAAAGAAAACGTGGTGACGCCCCTGTTCCTTACTAGTGTTGCATAATGCGCCTTGTAATAATCCGGTGAGCCTTATGCATGAAAATAGACCAGAAAATGTATGTTCAGTGCAAAAAATACAGTAACCTGACAAACAAACTCACCGCGTCAATTCCCGACAGCTGCATGCCTGCGTTGATCACTAGCACGGTGATGATCTGCCAGCGGACAGATCTGTCTCTGACTAGCTCCCAGACTGAGACCGTCTCCACTGAAGAGAGAGAGCGCTGCTCCTCCTGCATCTCCTCAATCTCCGCCTGGATATTAGCCCTGGTCCTGTACCACTTCAGAGCTACCAAACAACACAAGCAGACAAAATACAAGTAAACATCAATGCAAATGTCAGCGTTATGGAGATAGCATGGTGTGTGCTGTTAGACTCAAACAAATGAAGTTTGTTTAATGTAAAATTGGATATTTCCAAAAATGACTCAACTGTTTTAAATAAGGTGAACATTTGTGGCCACATATACATTCAAACAGAGATCTTTGAGTTATATTAACATAATAATAATAATAACTAAATTTAGTCTGTTGCCATTGGCAGCTTCTTTTTTATAGGCTTCTGGCACAATCTATTTGCATACTGGGTGTGCCTCACCCTGACACTCATCAGTGTGTGTCGTCATTCCCCCGGGCTACCATAGGTAAACTTGTAGATCATATATTATGATTAACTGTCTGGCTGCAGACAGCTGCAGTAACTCACGCTGTGTTGGCTGTGTCCTTCATATACAGCTCTGGTAAAAAATAAAAGACCACTTAAAAATGATGAGTTTCTTTGATTTTACAAAACTAAAAACCTCTGGAATATAATCAAGAAGAAGAAGAATGATCTCAATCCATTAAACCAAACTGAACTGCTTGAATTTTTGCACCAGGAGTAAAGGCATAAAGTTATCCAAAAGCGGTGTGTAAGACTGGTGGAGGAGAACATGCCAATATCCATGAAAACTGTGATTAAAAACCAGGGTTATTCCATCAAATATTGATTTCTGAACTCTAAAAACTTTATGAATAGGAACTTGTTTTAGCCTACTTAACTGTTTTCAGTAAACATAAAAGCTTAAAAGTCTTACGTTTCTGCAAATAAATGAAGTAAATTAAATGTATCCAGGCTTACAGAGCAGCACTGAGATGTGGAGCAGGATAAACTCTTTTATTAATAATGACATTTTTATATACAATAAACAAGTATGTGTAGGTGTTCAGTTGCTCAGGTGCTCAGTCAGTTTAATAGAAAGACTTTAGTTTAAAACAGATTTAGTCTTTATAATCTTCATAATGATGATGTTCTTTTTTGTTTAGCATTATATAACATAATATAAAGAAAGCTTTGAAAGACTTTGCTACTTAACTGCTACTTGACCCTTTTATTCACATGCATTCTTTTTACTAGCCAAAGTGCACTGCGCTAGCATGACGGACAGGCCTTTGAAGAATCAGGCCGAAGGTCTATAGTGGCCCAAAATCACAGAGGAAGCCGTATTAGCCATTGAAAGCCTGACCAACATTCTGCCCTGTCCGGGATAATTCAATCACATTTAATGCAATGAAGTGAGCAGCGGCCTTAACTACACTCACTTAGAGGAGCGCTCTGTGTAGCAGTGAGGGAGTATTGTGATAGAGGGTAGGCATGAACCGAACTAAACACTTTTGGCCAAAACTGAAATTGAACAAAATTAACCATTTGGCTAAAGGCTGAACCCTGAATACCAAACATGTTTTTCATTAAATTTCCATTTATTACATTTTTTTTTTCAATTCAATGTCCCATCAGAATATACAGCTCTGGAAGAAAATAAGAGACCACTTAAAAACTGTGAGTTTCTTTGGAAGATGGATAATCACAAGCCATCAAACCAAACTGAACTGCTTGATTTTTGCACCAGGATTGACATAAATTTATCCAAAAGCAGTGTGTAAGACTGGTGGAGGAGAACATGTCAAGGTGCATGACAACTGTGATTAAAAACCAGGATTATTCCACCAAATATTCGTTTCTGAACTCTTAAAACTTTATGAATATGAACTTGTTTTCTTTGCATTATTTGAGGTCTGAAAGCTCTGCATCTTTTTCACCTTTTTCTGCAAATAAATGCTCTAAATAAAAATATTTTTATTTGGAATTTGGGGGAAATGTTTTTCATAGTTTATAGAATAAAACAACAATGTTCATTTTACTCAAACATATAATTATAAATAGCAAAATCAGAGAAACTGACTCAGAAACTGAAGTGGTTTCTTCATTTTTTCCAGAGCTGTATATACCTCAGCAGTGCTATTCTATTCTAATCTGCCCGTTGCCTGAAGACATTCTATAGGGCAACCAGGGGAGGGGGTTCAAGTGGAGTGTTGCTGCTACTGAAAAAAATCCTAATGTTACAGTAAACATTGAATTATGACCTCAAATGAATTTACATTGTATCAGTATCGTTGTTTGGTCTTTTCACTTATTTGGGTGACACGGAAACAATTTTTTCCATTTTTGGCATATATTGGGGGGACCTTAATAAAGGAGAAGTGTCTAAAGTAAATGGAATGGATCCTGCACAGGATTGATGCATTCTTACAAATTTAATTAATCAATATCACTCTCTCATACCAATGAATAAAATGGAAGCTTTTACCTGTAATAGTGGCATGAATGTTATGTCTCTCAATCAGCAAGTAACGAGGACTCTCAGGAAACCAAGGCAGGAGCATTAGCTGAATGAAGGTTGGAGCCACGACTAGGGAAAGGAATACCGGCCAGTGTTCCTCCTGTGAAGAACAATCAGCAGAGAGAACATTTTTCACATGGTTTATTGTGACAAAATTTGGTACGCTTGGATTTTTCCATGTGTGAAAACAAACCAAACTAAATCATGGAAAAAGAAAACGTTCCAAGTTTTTTTTTTTACTTTTATAGAAATGCAGATTTCATTTTCCAGCAGGACTTAGCACACTGTCACACAATGCCAACATTCTAATTTTCTGAGACACTGATTTTTGGGTTTTCATTAGCTGTAAGCCATAATCATCAACAATAAAAGAAAAAAATATGCTTAAAATAGATCTATACAATATATGCGTTTCACATTTTGAACTGAATAACTGAAATAAAGTAACTTTTCAAAGATATTCTAATTTTAAGAGATGCACTAGTATGTCTTTTCCAGTATTGCCACATTACCTTGCCCAAGATCTCATGCAGTCCCAATATTTGCGCAAAGAAAACTCCAATGCAGATGAAGATGCTGGGCATGAGACCCAGGAAGCCACGGAGGTTCTTTGGAGCGATCTCTCCCAGGTACATGGGCACCACGCTCAGAGAAATTCCTACACAACAGAAGAGAAAATAGTAAGATATAAATCAGAATTAATCTGAAGCAAAACATTCAAATATAACTTTTTAAATTTTTTAAGGAGAAGACCAGAAGTACCTGAATGTAACCCTGTGATGAAGCGGCCTATGATGATCATCTCTGGAGAGCCGCACGTCCGGCTGAAACCCATCAGAGCTCCAGCGACAAACACCAAAATTGTGCTCTTCACCAGCGTCCCTTTCCTGTGCAGGAACACAATTCCTTACTGTTGTAATACAATCTAGAGTCCAGAAATCAATATTTGGTGGAATAACCCTGGTTTTTATAACCCCAGTCTTACACACTGCTTTTGGATAACTTTATGCCACTCCTGGTGCAAAAATTCAAGCAGTTCAGCTTAGTTTGATGTTTGATGGCTTGTGATTATTCATCTTCCTCTTGATTATATTCAAGAGATTTTCAATTTGGTACAATCAAAGAAACTCATCATTTTTAATTATTTCCAGAGCTCTAGACTGGTTTGTAGAAGGATTTGCATTGAATGTTGAGATTTCATCAATTCAGCCATTCCCAAATCAACTTCCCTGCCAGAATCTGATTCACTTTAAATGCACATGCAGCTGAATGAGAAGAATGGCTTACACTCAGATTCTATTTACTTTTGCTTATAAATTAGGGATAATCTACAGTTAGAGTAGATACAGAAATTACCAGTGTCATCTGCTGCAATCTTCTGCAATTGGTCTGAAAATCTGAACCCTCAGAAAAAAGTGATTACACGCTGCATACTGTTGCTGTCTAATGAAAAACAAGCATAATTTGAACTCACAAACTGTCTCTTACACTGTGTTTCAAATTATTGATGAATGGACCAATAGAAAGTCTTAAAAACTACCTAAAATAAACTATTTTTACGTTGATTTTCATTGAAAGTTAGGAAGGTTTCGCCTCTCTCCTCTAAAGCTGTTTTGAAGATACTTATTTTCCATAGGACAGCAAGGATTTGAATCAAATCATAGTTTGGTGGATTTATACTAAGAACACTTTTTCTGGTCTGTTAAAATTTTGGTAATTTTGTTTTGCAGCATCTTTTAGACCAGGCTATTTTGGTCCATGAATAAATAAGGTAGGTCTGAAAGCACCTTAAAATCGAAGTAGATACATACATACCTAACATGAACTATTTCTATGGATTGCATAGAACTACAATGTGTATCAACAGCAATGCAGCAACATTTTTAATGTAGTACCTTCCAAATTTAGAGACCAGCATTCCGACTGTCAGGGAGCCCATCAGACCTCCTATGGCGAAGATGGACACAGTAATGGAGTAGAGCACTGTGATGCTCTCCTGACTGAGGCCAGTCCCATTGCGCCTCACTGCTGTGCGGTTAAAAAATTCCTTTATGTACTGGGAAAGAAAAATGAAAAAAATATATATAATAAATAAATATTGTATATGCTGTATACTATTGTCACATTTTATCCCATGTGTGTCTTGGGTTTTCCATTTTTGGTCCTTTTTGCTTCTGTTCTCTTTACTTGTGTCTTGTTTTCCTTCCCATGTGCTTCACTAGCACATGGCCCTATTGTGTTATTGTCTTGTCTCCACCCTAGCCCCACCCAGTCATTAATGTTCTCACCTGTCTCGTTAGTTACCCTTCCCCCTCCTTTCCTTCTCCATGTGTTTCCTGTTTCCCAGCATGTATATACCTTGTGTTCCTTTGTTCTCTGTCGTGTTTTTTGTTTGAACCTGTCGTGTAAAACCCTGCTTTAATGTATTATTGCTGTTTGTTTGATCCTCAGTTCCGCTGTGTTTTTCTACAAAGTTCCTGGTTAGTTGTCTTTACTTTGTCTTCTTGTTAGTCTTTTGTTTTTTAGTCTTTAGCCCTATCCAGACAGGATTAGTTTTTCAGGGGGTCCTAGGGTAACTTTCTCATTTATGGGGGGTCCTCTGTGATATTATTCCCATCCAGAATGACCATGTATGTGTTTTGCTCAGAAATTACAGGCTAACTCCGTGGTCCTTCGGTAATTTTAGTCCTGTCTGGATGCACATCTCTGAGTTTCACCTACCTGGTTTAATAAAATAGCTAATTGTCCACTGACAAACACTTTAATTACACTTTGGGCACGTGATTCCACGGAGATCCACGTAAACACAACAGCGAATAGAAATGGAGGAGCTACTGAACGCGATGTCACGTGACTGAGAAAGCCAAAAAACTGGTCCTCCTGTTTTTTTCAATTGCTGTCCGGATGTTTTATCACTTAGTAGAAGTGTAAAATATTTGTCACATATGTCCCTCTGAAAAACTAATGTCGTCCAAACAGTGCCTTTTGTTATTTTTTATTTTTTTACATTATGTTTACCATTATGAACATACAAATGGGAATATATGCCAAACCATAATGGTAAGTAATATGACAATATTTTTGTAGAATTGTTGAATATTTTGAAATTAAATCACTGTACTCAGTATGGGATTGGTTCAGATACATCTGTTTTTTAAGAATATTTTCCTACTGATGCATTTTAACTGTGATCACATGTAACAAAATAATTATTGTGTCTCATAAAAACCTCAGTTTCATGATAAAGGAAAATAATAATAATAACATGCTTATAACAAAATTGAGGTGAAATACAAAAAATAAAGTATATTCAACAATAAATGCAAACTATAGCTTCTGTCAGACAAAAACATAATTTCTATATATTTATCCATAAAAAAGAAATAATGTGAGGCTGGCTTGTCTATTGAGGCTTCGTAAAACAAAATCACATTAGTCAGACAGTCGAGGTTCCAAGACTAGAAATGAATGCTTAATGAAATTATGACCAGTCATCTGATCCAAGCTCATCATGGGGATTAGAAGGTTACTAAGAACCATCAAGCTCTATTAACTGAGAGATGGCAGCAAATTGAATCAATCAGTCCAAATACTTTGGAGTCAATACTTGCCAGTGGGCAATAATGACTGCTGATAGAAGATGACCTGAAGACATACTGTTGAGATGAATGGTAAGGGACAGTTGTGATGTCCTGGATTTGTCCTCCAGAAATTAGTGGCATATTTAAACATTGGAATAGAACTTTGCCTTTGCCTTCATGCATTCCTCATGCAACTCAAGGATACTTTTGGTATCATCTTCAACATCTACTTCAATAACATTTACTTCACTTGCTGCCTAATATATCCCACACCTGGACAGGTGCTGTTGTTCACTTCCTGCCCAGATTAAAACCATACTATATATGTCCAAATCATTGTACAGTTTGTAAAAATGAATGCTAAAGTCATTCAGACTATGAAGGAACACTAACAAGTGTTAACTTACACTTTCTAAGGCTGGTTACTCTGATAAACTTATCCTGTGCAACAGAGGTAACTCTCGGTCTTTCTTTTCTGAAGCAGTCCTGATAAGAGCCAGTTTCATCATTACATATTTAATTTTTAAGGATATCTGATGATACTTTTAAAATTCTTTTTTTTTGTATTTTTTTCTTTACTTATCTAAGTAGTTCTTGCCACAATATGTATTAAAACATTGCTTTAATAGAGCTACTCACTGAATACCAACTCATCTCTTCACTACTTTACAACTGATGCTCTCAAACACATTAAGAGGAGCAAGAAATTCTAGTATTTTACTCTTGACGAGTTCAGCACAGCTTTTAACTGAAAGACTGAATTCCAAGTGACTCTACCTCATAAAGCTGGCTGAGAAAATCCAGCCAAAAGCAAGAGGTGCTACTTTAAAGAATCTAAAATATAAAACATATTTATATATTTATTTTATAGTTTGTTTAACATGTTTTTGTTTACTAATGTTTTTTCTGCATTGTTTAAATGACTTTAATTTTAATCTATAATGCAGAACATTCATAATTTCTAGGACAACAATAAAGTGAATCAATCTCAAGGAGCATTAGATACTTTTCTCTCCTCTTCAAATGACTGCAAAACATTCAGCTAAAGCTAAGTCATGCTCTCATGTGATTAGCACACACTCTTTCCCTCTCTCTCTTTTTTGTCTGTCTTTCTTTTTTCCAGTCTCTCTCACACTTTCACCCCGACACTGGCATTTAAGCTCATAAATACATTTCCACAGTCTCTTTACAGTAACGTCTTGAATAATGATAACATTATTGGTAATTCAGGGTTTTAGGAATCTTCTTATAGTCCAGGTCATCTTTGTAGAGATCTCTAACATTCTCAGAGAGTTCTTTGCCATGAGGAGCGATGTTGAATATCCAATTGCCAGTAATGAAAATAGAATTGTACTTATTATTATTCAAACACCAAATATACACATATAACAGCCATGCTCCCTATTCTCTTTCAAATCTGTAACCTTGTAATTCTAATGCGTCACATGACATCAGGGAGGGACACAATGTTCACTGTGAGGTGTACTTACTTGTATTGACAGCTGTTTAGACATTAATAGCTGTGTGTTAAGATATTTTTAGAGAACAGTATATCTATACTGCTATACATGCTGTACTGTCAATGACTTTCCTAAAGCCCTATCCGTATGGGATTAGTTTCTCAGGGGGACATCTGTTAAAAATATTTCACACTTCTACTCAGTGATAAAACGCTTGCATCCGGACTGCAATTGAAAAAACAGGAGGACCAGTACGTTTTTTGGCTTTCTTGGCCAATACATTGCATTCAGTAGCTCCTCCATTTCCACTCGCTGTTGTGTTTTAATTGGATCTCTGTGGAAACGCGTGCCTAAAGTGTAATTACGGTGCGTGGTGGTGGACAAATAGATATTTTATTAGAGGTGGCAAAACTCAAAATAGATGTCAGTCTGGACAGGACTAAAATTACTGGAGGACCACAGAGACCACGGAGGACGTCTGAGAAAAACACATACATGGTCGTTCTGGATGGGAATAAAATCACAGAGGACCATCCATAAAAGAGAAAATTACCCCAGGACCCCCTTAGAAACAAATTACGTCCAACTTAAGTTATATCCCAGTTTAAATGATGTAGTGTTTTTCCAAAACGAAATATAGATTTAATAAAATATTTGCTGAAATATGTGGATGTGTGGGGTGTACTCACTTTTGCTGGATACTATATGTTTGTTACTTACCTGAGCAGGAGAGTTGACGACAGCCAGGTTATAGCCATAGAGCATAGAGCTGCCAAGCGAAGAGAGGAAAGCTACAGCCAGCAGGGACAGGGTTAAATGCTGCGGAAACAAGAGACAGACATTACAGAGACTTCATTACCCAGAAAGAAGCCTATAGGCTAAAAATGGTTTAAACAGAGAATAAGATGGTGACACTGCGAGGACTGAAATAACTAGGAGTGTTTTCCACCTGAAGGTGCAGATCTGAGTCCACACCAATGTTTATGTATTGATTACATTGTGTTCTGAACATTTGTTCCGTTTAGTTTCAGTTTCACACTGCAGTTATTGAGCGGATTAAGGACCTTTACTACATCCTGTCGTACTGTGTGTGTATAAACAGTCTTTTTAATAAACTACCTGTGCACTTTTAAAGTTCTCAGTGCCTGCTTTTAAATGCCATGGCCTTCAGAATCCTACAAATGACGTGTGTGGTGACTTTGAGTTTGTTAATGGTTTAAAAATACCAATTCTTTGCATGGGTAAGACTATGCCCCAATCACTCCCATTATAAGCCTCTTCAGAGCATCAGCTAAAAGTGCTGTATTTTGGAAAGTTGGGGGTAAACTAAGGTGGGCTATTCTACAAAAGTTTGTACTTGTTATCATATTTCAGTACACCCCAAGTCCATTTTACATCGGACTTCTCCTTTAAAAAATCGAAACTACTCATAAACACACATTCAGAGTTATTCAGTATTATTTTCTCTTTGCTTTTTTTTTCTCAGGTGACTCAAGACCCCCTTAAGTAACACGGGGGGATTACATGCCCAGCTTATGGGCACAATGGTGCTAGTAGTATTCTATCAGCTGAGATCTAACCCATGATCTCCTGGCACATTTCCAAGTCCTCTGACTGCGGGGCAACTACCACCCTGGTATTACCATAAGTACTGCAGCCTTCTCACCACCTGTTTTTATAAAGAGCGTGTTCAGCTTGAGTTGCTCAGCTGTAATGCATTTTAAAAAGTATTTTAACTTTTATTATCACAATATTTCCTAATGAAATTATATCCAGCCAACTCTTGTCCTGCTGTTAGTTCAACAAAATGTACCCATACAAGCCAGACGACTTCATTTAAAACTGACAGTAAATGATGTTCAATGGAAGTTAATATAAAAAGCTTTATTCCAAATAGTTTTGAAGCATTAGTTTAAGCTATTTGTGCATGCATAATTAATTATAACAGAATTTAATAAAAAATATATTGATATGTATTTAGGTAGAATGTATTTTTACTGAGCGTAATTCGTTATATGTAACTGAAATTAGTACATTGATGTAGGCCTATGCATTTAATTGAATAATGATAATTACTGCAGATTTATTTTATGAAAGCACTGGAAAAACAAAAACGATTTTAGGTTAAAAACAGGGAAACAAATTGCAAAATTATCGAAAATCTATAAAACCTATATTTTGGGAGAAGTATTGTTTTGCTAACAGGCACCAAGCTAACACAACACTAGAAACAACATGCTGTTGATAACTACATACAAGAGCTGCAACAAGGCATTTGTATCTCACATGCAGTTGTTTCTATAAATTTAAAGAGATAGAGGGCATGGCAGAAATAATAGCTAACTAATTGACTAATCAAAAAAATAACAATCAGGTCAGTTGGCTACCAAAATAATCAATAGTTGAAGCCCAATTGTATACTAGAGATTAGCGGTGTGCCATATTGTATTGTATGCGATAATATCGCCAACTTTTTTTTTTAATATTGTGAACTATATTATACCCTGAAATATCGTGCCATATTACCCACCCCTAATTATCACATCAGGGTTCTACATTTTGCTGTTTTTAACAAAAGGAAAATTCACACTTTTCTCATTTCCCATTATATATATATACTAGAGACAGATTATATGTGTCCAGTATCATTTATTTTACTGTAATCCTGAATATATGGAGATATTTGGAGTGCATTATTTGTATCATGGCATTCTGTATTCTTTACATGTCTTAGTTAGGGGTGTGCCATATAATATCTTATGCAATAATAAAATGTAATTTTTATTTTGTTGCATTAGTGTATTCTTGAAATATATATTTTTTAACTAAATGTTTTGTTATATATCGCCAAGAGTATCGTTTTCACTAAAATACCAGGAAATATCGTGATATTATTTTATGGCCATATCGCCCACCCCTACTAGAAATGCAAGAAAAAGAAAAATTTGGGCTGAAACCAAACAAATGGACACATCTGACCAAAGCACTGATACACAATTTCTCAGTAATTTGATCCATACTACATACAAACAGTTATGAACCAACACAAGCTTAAGATTAGTGTTCATTAATATGCTGTTTGAAGAGATGGGTCTTCAGTTGCGTTTAAAAACCCAGAGGGTTTTCCAGTGGGACTGTAGATGGGACAAACAGGGGAGGTTCATTCCACCACCTCGGTGTTAAAAAAACACCACAGAAGGACATATTTGGTTCCAATACAAGAAGCATGCTTGCAATTAGGAACTTTTTAAAGTTTTATTTTTTTAAATGTGGGTTCTAGAAACATACATTTAGATATTTCAAGTTGCACATACTGTATGTATAACCCTAATTAAACAAGGAAAACAAGGTTCCTTAGCAATGTAAAGGTTCTTCACACCTCAGTAACAAACATGATTTTTCATTAAACCGAAAGATGTTTTTCTGTGACATTGCTCAAAGAATCTTCTGAAGGAGCTCTATGACTTTAATTACACCTTAAGAATGACTATTTAATCACTGCATGCTAGGGGTGTCACGATTCTCTAAATCCTCGATTTTATTTTATTTCTGATTTTAGGGTCATGATTCGATTTGATTCAGCAGAGAGGTCTATGCCAGTTTTAGATTAGTCTATGGTCAGTCATTGGTTTGATTCATCAAATTTACAATATCTTATTTCCAAAGGTGGGCTTGATATAAGTGATGCAAAGTGATACAAGTGATCTGTAATACACCACATAAGACACTAATGGTCAAACTTATTTAATTAAGATATATTTGTAATGCCATCTAGTGGCGTTTTTTGGTTGCAGCAGTGTGCACTACTAAAACAGCAATGTGCAACATAACAAAATAAATAATAAAAAAACAGGAACAGTCCTGTACAAAATAATAGAACAATAAGAGCCTTAACAAACTGTCTTTTTCGGTCCCTGAGAATGACAAGTTTTTTTCTTTAACAAAGATATATTATTAACTTTATCTGAGAGAAAGATGCTCCTTAAGGTACCAAAACTATTAACATATTTGAGGCTAGACAAAACAACTGTTATTTTTATATTTTCAAGTTTTTCTTTAAGAAGATGAGAATGTCCACATTCTCTGGAGAAAGAGCTGCTCTTTGAGCTACGGTGTGGTGCGCCATTTGCGTGAGGAATCGTCGATCCTCTTTTTGACTTCGATGTTCGAGACCATGACATAATTTCGATCGATTTCGATGAAATATCGAAATTGTGACACCCCTACTGCATGCTAAACAATACAGACTGGAAGAGTTGTTCCTAAGGTTCTAATCAGGAGTTTAAGCTGACCTTACACCAAGCGATTTCACTGTTGCAGACCAATATCCAAAGTCTGGATAAAATCATGAGAGTCTTGCTAGAGTGGAGTTGCGGTCGCGTCATCTCGATCGTTCAGTGTAAGGTAGTTAGTATTGAAGGTTTAAGTCTGTCTTTTTCTCGTCCTCCGTTCAGATCAAATCAACCGTGTTTAATATTAGCGTAAGTCTTGAGACTCAGCTCACGCAAACAGTGATGTGAACAATGTCAACAACCAATAGGAGAGCTACGGGAAGACGCAAGGCAAGCGTGGGAACGTTTCCGTTCACTCAACCAGGGTCGTGTCCACATTCTGCTGTGTCTTGTCAAAAAAGTCAGCTGTGGCCAAAAGGTGCTTCTGTTTTTGCTCTATTGTTAAACAGCTTCTCTTCCTGTTAAACTCCACCAGAAGCATGATGGGAAATGATCTCAGAATGATTCCAGTTGCAGTCTTGCAAATAGGGAGTCTTTCCGAAGTTGTCTAGTGTATGTTTAGCATAAACCACTTGAAGCAGTACAGCACAGTTTTGAAGAGCAGCTGTCCCAATGAACTGAGAATGTTATACAAACGTTTAGCAAAGTTCCAGAAGGGTTAGCATGTAAAGTTACAGTAAGTAATGTTTCAGGGATGTTCTGAAAGCCTGTCACTTAATAATGGTTTACAATGTTAAACACAATGTTATTAGAATGTTTCTCATGTAATGTTCCCAACTAGACTCCAGTGGAAGCCTCTATCAGTAATATACATAGCACATAGGCAATTATGCGAAACACTATGTTCACAACAAAGCCGGTCGTCAACTGTAGCATATGGCCAAACAGCAAGTTTATCTCTAAAGGTTAAGAGTGTAGAAAAGAAAAGAAAAGAAAAGAAAAAGAGAAACGAAAGAAGTGTTGATGCTAGAACTCCATGCATCTTTTTAGGTATAGTCAGACCAAGCCATGCCCTACTTCAACCCTGAAAGCCTGACCATGGTTTAAAAGTTTAACCATCATTGCCTTCAAAGTTGGGTTGGATTGATCCATTGATCATGATGCAGCAAAAAGGAAGAAGTTGTTTGTTAAAAGCTTATGAAATTCTGTTAGATACAACATAACACAGCAGTACATCCACTGCTTAGTAGATGAGCCTCATACAGTGGCTGTTAGGAGCGTGTAACACGGTTTGCACACTGTAAGCCGAATCTGCTGGATAAGATTCTGGCTGTAATCCATCGAGCCACGCACATGACTGTATTAGCAAGAAAGTGGAACGTGGCCTGAGTCTGATGCAAGTTTGTAGTTAGCGCCTTGGAACAAAGTCAACCTTCCCCATGGTCCAAAATCTCTCTTAAAGTCTGCCAACTTCGGGAGCACTAACTCCCATTTTGGAACAGAAATCCATCAGATCGTGGAGGATATAAAAATGGAATGTGAGTAGGCTGGTGGCAGGTGTACCACCAGTGCCAAAGCAGATTTTCGCGTGAGTGTGCACGTGGTTGCAGAGCCAAAATGAATAGTCTTATTCAGATCCATGAAAGAATTAAAGGCTACTTTAGGCTCTCATGTGAAACGCAGAGTTTAGTTGGCACTATATCACAAAGTCCACGTTTTCAATCTACTCCAACAAGTTGGAGACCAGCTACTTAACAGAATCAGCTCAAATACATAGTGATGCACATCAAGCAATAAAGGTGTCAAAAAGGGTCTTTGGGTCAGTGCAACAAAAGAACTACACTAGGGGCCATATTTTAGCGAACTATAGCTCACCGGTTAATTGAGGATTGTGCAGCTGGGTTTAGGGCATGTCGATGTGTTTTTGGTATCGTGAGGGTGCAAAAAGTACGCCTTCTAACTCTCTGGGGTTCACAAACCAGTTGTCCAAGTTGTTTGGGAAAATACAAATCAGAAATGCAATACATTTTCTGAATCTGTAGACTTTGTTCTTTTAATTGCATCTAGTTGTAAGGTTACATAACTCTCATTTGTAATTACAAGGTTGTTAACAAGGGTTGGGAATTCCATAGGGCCCCAGAATCTGATTATTTTTATCTCTGAAGAATCAATGTTTAAGTGCTTTCTATGTAGACAAAATGATCAAATCCAACAATCTCTTTCCTGCACTGTATAATCTAAAATGCATCAATATAATCATTGAATACAAAAAACTGTGAGTTTCTGGACCCCAGAGGGTTAATTTATTAATAATGTGTTTTTTGGGTGTAACATGAAATAAACCAATTAGTGTGCCACTTGCCATTCCCTTTAAGAGGCAGGTGAGCTCTAACTTTAGCGCGTTCGTATCTTAACAGCGCAGCGCTTTTTTTTATCTTAGCAGAGGATACTGACCTGTGCGTTAATGCTGTGAAATTACGTTTGCAGCTCATTTAAGGTAAAATGAGCTGCAGACGTTTTTTGTTGAGGTAAAAGTCGTGTTTGTGCACTAGAAGCACCTATAAGAAATGGACTCTGATGACTGACTGTTGTCACGGTTTTAATCAGTCAGTGGAGCTCCTATTCTTTTCGCCGCCAAAATAGCAACACGCCAGAAATGTACCTGAACACACCTCACTTCCAGACCACCATGCTCATTACTGTAGATTTACTCCAGCAAAGAGCATGCAGCAAAGAGCATCACAACGAGCCTTGTGCAAGGTGTTCGATAGGGCCCCGAACGCCCAAATGTTGCTGGGCACCTCATCCCATTGAAAGCATTCAGCTACTTTAAGAAGCACCCATTGCTGGCACAGATATGCAAATGCACACACAGCTTTTCTAGTCCCTTTTGAGAAGTAGACTTACATTACAATATTAGCACAATGCCTATTAAGACCAGTCATAGGCTAGATGGGTATAAAGTGACCGAGCATTGCAGTTCCGTCCAATACTTTTGGGATCAGTTGGGAATGAGGTTGAGTGAATCCTGACCTCACTAACATTCTAGGCACTGAATGCAATTAAATCCTTACAGCAATGCTCCATAATCTAAGAGAAAGCTTTTTGTCCCTGGACTGTAGAGAAAGTAATTCCGTTAAATGGTTATTTTGAGCAAAGCCATAGAACAACATATTTTGGTTCAAATACAGGAAGCACGCTTGAAAATAAAAACCTTTTAAAGGTTCAAAGTACCTTCACTTCAGTTCTGGAAACACTTATACATACTTTAAGTTGTACATACTGTAAATACATCCATAATTATTTGGAAATACATAACAAGCTGGAATTACAAGGTTCCTTACCAATGTCATGGTTCTTTACACCTCAGCAACAAACATAATTTTTCATAAAACCCAAATGATGTTCTTCTATGGCATTGATCAAAGAACCCTTTGAAGGAGCTTCATGGCTACATCAAAACAATACAGAATGAAAGAGTTTATCCAAAGTTATACAAGTTTGGGAAAGAAAATGAGGAATCGACAGAGTTTCACAGCGTTTAAGGGTAGAGATACGCTTGCCGTTAACTACTAATTTCTTGGCACAGAATGCAAGCAAATCCTCACAGCAATGCTCCATAGTCTACGAGAAAGCCTTTTCTCCTGGACAGTAGGGACAGTTACTCCAACAAAAGCTCAATAAACATGTTTATCCTGTTTAATGGTAAAAAAGGTTAAAGGCTGCTCACTTAATTCACACCTAGCTTGGTCACCTAAAGTGACCAAACACAACAGAATACAGATTTTCTAAATTACCTAAATATCAGACTGATTCTAATTAAATAATACTCTAGGCATTAAACAGACATTTAAACCCCACTATCAGCTGTTTCTGTCAACAGAGAAATCTAGGAACAGATGCCATATATCCACAGAAAGAAGAGCTAGAGGGCATAGCACAAGGGTGTCCAAACTGCGGCCCGCGGGCCATTTGCGGCCCGTTTTCTTTTTTGGAGCGGCCCGCGAGGTATTTTAGAAATAGAATGAAAGTTGGCCCGCTGGTAAGCAGGTTTTTATAATATGAGATTCAAAGTTTGAACGCTAGGTGTCAGAAACGGGCCACAGAGTCTAAAAGCGGCGAGATTGAAGTTGTAGCGCCGGCCAAAGATCTAAAAGCGGAGAGAGTGCGCAGTTGTAGCGCAGAAAAACGGGCCAAAGAGTCTAAAAGCGGAGAGAGTGCGCAGTTGTAGCGCAGAAAAACGGGCCAAAGAGTCTAAAAGCGGAGAGAGTGCTCAGTTATAGCGCAGAAAACGGGCCAAAGAGTCTAAAAGCGGAGAGAGTGCACAGTTATAGCGCAGAAAACGGGCCAAAGAGTCTAAAAGCGGAGAGAGTGCGCAGTTATAGTGCAAAAAAACGGGCCAAAGAATCTAAAAGCGGAGAGAGTGCACAGTTGCAGCGCAAAAAAAGGGGGCAAAAAGTCTAAATGCGGAGAGAGTGTGCAGTTATAGCGCATAAAAACGGGCCAAAGAGAAGAGGAGAGGGTGCGCTGAAAGTAAGCAGGAAAATGTATTATTTAAAGTGGTATATTTCATTATTTGTTGTATTACAGAGTGTGGCCCGTGACTTCAAATATATTTCTCCTTCTGGCCCCCAACAAAAAAAGTTTGGACACCCCTGGCAGAGCAGAAAAATAATCATTGAACAATCAACTGATTACTCATAATATGTCACACCTGAAGAACCAAGAAGTGATCAGAATTAAAAGAATGACCTAAACACACTTATCCACTTATCTTATTGATTGTTCAAATCAATATTATGCTAAAAAAACATCTATCAGCCTAGCCTACTGTTAAATGTTTATGGATTTTTCTTTGTTTGTTTTTTTTTCCTTCAAGAACCTTCAAGAAAAGTTTTTTTTTTTTTTTTAAGAAATATTTAGATGTTTCTTAAAGCTTTATAAGCTTTCTTAAAAGTTCTTTAAAACATATTATGGAGTTTCAAAATAAAGAACCCCTAAAATTCCTCAAGGAACTGATACTTTTGATACTGAAACATTCAGTTTGCATTGCTCAAGACTGCTTGTAAATTTTATTACATTTAAATTTAACACACATACCCACATCCGTTTTACAGACTTACTCCCACAGGCGTATAATGCCAAAGAATTCATGTATAATAACACTTTTATTAGTAAAAACTCCAGTTACACATATGTCATGACTTTTTACTATTAGATTAAACTGTAATTCCTCATTCCTATTTATTTTTTGTTCCTTTATAAGCTTTTTTGAAGGCTCTTTACAACATATTATGGGGTTTCTTCACAATTTCAAAATAAAGAACCCCTAAATATTTCTCAAGGAACTTTTTTAGACACTTTTTATACTGACTCATACATGTTAGCATTGCTCTATAATTCTGCTAATTCACAGAAGGCCATGTAAATGCATTTATTCACATGTTCAAATCAATATTTCGCTAAATGTTCTTCAGTTAGGGGGGTTCTTTCATTTGAAACTGTGGGGAAAATCCTTAAGTTTTTTTTGAGGAACCTTTAAGAAAAAAAATACATTCTACTATGAAATGTGGAACAAAACAGTAGAACATTACTGATTGATTGTAGCTGTAAGCTATGTAACATGTCTTATACTACTGTGCTATTTTCCTGTATATTGCTATCATTTTGAAACCAATAAAACATTAAAACGTTAAATAACAAAATATAAGCTTTAAGAAAGATTCTTAAGCTTTCTTGTGAAGGTTTCTAACTTTCTAAATTTCCAACTCCAGTTTCTCCACAGTTTCAGCTGATAACTAATTTTGATACTGACACAGGTTAGCTAGCATTGCATTCATTTGCATTGCCTTTTAACACCAGCTGAAAATTCTTCTCCCTAATTAGTTAGATTACAATTAAATTTCACACACAGACAGCCACAGCAGCTCTTCATATTTACAGACTCACCCCTCTGATTTTTCCATCAGGCTCTTTTAAAATTTCCTCCGCCATTAGGAAGGCATAGGTAAACTCTCAGGGCTGAGTGGAGCTGAGACTGGAGCAGAGAGAGGGGCGGGTTTACTCTCTAAAGCTCTTTATACAGCCGCCGTGTTTTGGAGAAAAAGGGCGTGTTAAGATTGAGGACGGCGTTGGCTTGATGTGTGTGTGTGTATACAGCCTCCTCCCGGTAGCGGTTTGAGCAGCTCCTGTGAAACCCACCGCATCACATGCCGACCCTCCGCGTGATTCACCAAGACCATCAAACACCCACTGCTGAGGAACCTGAGAAACCTGCTGAGAACCTCCAAAAAACACTGCACTGGGAGAAAAGACACTCAAAAAAATTTATAAAAACCCCACAGAACTGAGAGAAAAGTCACTGAAAAAATTCTTAAAAAACGCACTTAGAGAAAAGTCACTCAAAATCCTCCAAAAATACTAAAATGAAAAAAAAAAAAAACAGAAAAAACTCTAAAAAAAACACTGCACTGAGAGAAAAGACTCAAAATCCTCTAAAAAATACTACAACAAAAAAAAATTAACTGAAATAACTGAAAAAAGTCACTCAAAAAACACCGCACTGAGAGAAAAGTCACTCAAAAACTTCAGAAAAAACACTGCACTGAGAAAATAGTCACTCATAAACCTCCAAAAAACACTGCATTGAGAGAAAATACACTCAAAAACCTCAGAAAAAACACTGCACTGAGAGAAAGGTTACTCAAAACCTCAGAAAAAACACTGCACTGAGAGACAAGACACTTAAAAACCTCAGAAAAAACACTGCACTGAGAGACAAGACACTTAAAAACCTCAGAAAAAACACTGCACTGAGAAAAAAGACAATCAAAAACTTCCAAAAAAAAAAAAAAAAACCCACGAACCCCTCTATGGTAAAATGATTTCTGTGTCTGAGGTGATAAAAATGCCAAAAAGCACAGTTCTGATAATAACTAGGATAATGCACATATTATTATTTCATAATATTAAATATGGAAACAGAGCAAAATAGTCATCAACTATTTCTCTACTGTCTCTACTGCCCAAGGAAGGCTTTAAACAATGCTTTGGGTGATGGATAATGGATTTATCATTGGAAGATGTGTCCACGTTCATAAATGAATAAATAAATATAAAAAAATGTAAAAGGATTTGGTTTCAATTTGTTTCATTTTTAGAAAATAATTGCTTAATGTCGCAATGTTCATAATATCACTTATTCAGTAGAGACGTATTGATCAGTAATTAAAAACAAACAATGATATTCTGTGATTTATTATTGTGATACAGTATACAGTATTATATAGTATTCTAAAGATAAAGAATGCATAAAAAGTCCATATATTAATATGTTTTCTTCCTTTTTTACATTGTCAGTCAGAGCTTTCAGAATAGCTTAATAAACCAGAAACTTTATGTTTAACAGTGGCCTGTTCTCACACACTAAAACCCTTCTGTGGATATAGAGCCCTGGGTTATTGATCACAGGGTGATACACACTGCCACCTCTGAGATCTTAAGCTGCCACTGACAAAAGTTCTATAGCACGGCTGATCCTGAGCTCTGACCCTGAATTTGAGCAGGGTCGTGAGAAGAATTTGCTGTACTGTACATTTGTAGAGTACATAATTTGCTATACTGTACAGGAGGACAGTAGTGTAGATGATGTTTTATAGGCTGAGCCCTGTCTAAATATTAATCACAGCTTGACCACACCAGCTATTTACCTCCATTAGAGTACGTGAGTATGTCAACAACATTGGTTTGTTATGTAACTGACAGTTCAGTCAGGTGACTGGACAGTAATTAAACACAGGCACTGTACAGGGCCTTCTCTGTGGCCTATGTGTGAAAAGACCCTTAGACCATTTTGACTGACCTCTGTAAGACCATTCGTTTCAAAACAGATACAGCAGCTTATATAACCAACTCATACGATCAGTCTGAATACAGCAGATTACATCAAAATACACTCTTAAAAATTAAATATGTTACAAAAAGTGGCTTCTTTTGGTGGCAATACCATAAAAGAACCAGCTTTCAGAACATCAAATAATGGTTCTTTCCATAATTTCTCTTGGACTTCTTGAGTGACACTAGTAATGGCTAGAAGACCCTCCACAGTGTGTGTGTGTGTGTGTGTGTGTGTGTGTATAATGATCTCTTTTGTTCCCTATATGCCTATCCCTCAAGTGCTACACAAGATGTATGTGATGGTATGCTTGCATAAAGCTCCTTTTGTAGATCTCTGTGTCTATTTGTTAAATGTTACATAACAAAGTGAACTGTCTGGTCCCAGTCTGGTCTGGTCGACAACATCTGCATGCACTGTACCTACGAAAAAATATATATAAAACATTGAATGTCATTGAAAAGCTATATTGTTTTAGTAATTCAGTTCAAACTGTGAAATTCATATATTATATAGATGCATTACATGCATAGTGATATGTTTTAAGTGTTTATAATCTCCTGCAAGAAGCTGCACTGACTTTGGACTTAACCAGCAGATGACATGGCTCTCCAAACCATCACTGATCATCAGTAAATTTTGAATATTATTTGTAAATTAAGGGAGCAGAGTCTGGAGGAAGAGTGGAGACACACAGTCCAAACTGCTCGAGGTCTAGTGTGAAGTTTCCACCAATCAGTGATGGTTTGGAGAGACATGTCATCTGCTGGTGTTGGTCCACTGTGTTTTATCAAGTCCAAAGTCAGTGCAGGGTTTTCATTTTCCAGCAGGACTGGGTGTGGGTACACTTCCCACACTGCCAAAAATACCAATTGGTCTTATATTATATTCTAATTTTCTGAGACAGTGGTTTTTGGGTTTTCACTGGCTGTAAGCCATAATCATAAACAACAATAGAGAAATAAACACTTAAAATAGATCAATCTGTGTGTTTAATACATCTATATAATATATGAGTTTTACATTTTCTAAATTTTTGAGATGCACCTATATTCCCAGCTAGACTAATATTAACATTATGGTAACATTAGAAGTAACATTCCCAAAATTAACATTACACAAAAAGTAAGGAAATTTGCATTTGGTAGATTTCTTTGTTGTATCAATGTGTGTTGACAATAAATCTTACACTGTTGGAAAGCCTATTAATTTACCTTTTAGTTGGAGCCACATTTGAAAGGATGAGCAGAAGAGCTGAGTATGTGGGTTGCGTCCTCTGCAATTGCTAAACAGCTTATTCTGCTATTGCTACTAATACTTGTTTTGAGCTTCTGGTTCCCCCAGGTCTGGTAACCTGATTGGCACCTGATTGGCAGCACCTGTGAGCACAGGCATCGGCATCATGCCACATTACACTGATCTGGATAAAACAGTGCAATAGGGCAACTTCAAGCTGGTGTTTCTTAAAAAACAAGTTGCTGCATTATTTAGACCCATAATAAATGAGGATTTATTGCCAGGAAGCATTGTTACAACAAAAAAATAGTCTACCAATCACACATTTTCTTACTTTATGTGCTATATATGTAAATAACTGCTGTTAAAAGAACATTTAAAACCATTAAATAAAAATCTGTTCTGAAGACATCCAGAAAACATAAACTGTAACATTCAGAAAATAAATGTTGTATTTTGTATCACACTCCATCACTGCAACATATGATTGATATGGAGCTCTAAAACCTGCACATGATTTAGCTGATCTGTCACACCTCATTGAATCTGTAAATTCTTCTACTGTGCCAGTACTTGGCCCTGAACTGAACTCTTATTGCCTAAGCTCTTAAACTGTGGGCTTATTATTGTGTTATTAATTTTCAGGCTACTTAAGTAACTGCTGTTTTCTGTATTCAGTTACTAATATGTACCCGGTTCTTGGGCTGTTTCTGACCATCTGAATCATTTAATTCATTTTCCATCAATGACCATAAGTTTTGTCTTAGCCAGAGGTGGAAAAAGTACTGAAAAATAGTAATTAAGTAAAAGTACCTTTACTTTGCTAAAATTCTACTCAAGTAAAAGTAAAAAGTACTCAATTTAAAATGTACTTTGGGTAAAAGTTACATAGTTACTTTTAATTATTTGATGTAAAAAAGTAAAAACAAATCATAATTTAAATAGTTTTTAATGAACTATTATTTCACATAATAATTTGGACCTTTCAGGCAGTATTTGTTCAGACCACCCCATAAAACATTTTCAAGAACAAGTGGCATAGGTTTCTATCATCCATTTTTTTTCTTTACTATTAAAAAGTTATGATAATATATGTGACTATAAACTGTAATTTTATAGTTTTACAGGTCTTTATTATTTTTTAACTTGCCATTGCTATGCTTTAACTGCTATTTACATGTTTTTCTTAACATTTAAGCTAATTGTTTAATGATATAAAAGTACTTACATCACATGCTTTCACAGGTTTGATGTGGAAGTTTTGAAAGCTGACAGCTCTGCCAATTCTTTTTTTAAATCAGACATTTGTTTTTTTTCCAACAGCATTATTTTTTACTCAGTAATGGGGAGTTTTCCAATATAGCAAAGTAAATTATTTGTGTCAAAATGTACTTGAGTAAAAGTAAAATTACCTATTTTAAAAACTACTTTAAAATTACAAATTACTCATAAAATCCACTCAATTACAGTAACTTGAGTAAATGTAATTCATTACTTTCCACCTCTGGTCTTAGCTATAAGGGGGTGACAGTTTGGGTCTTCCAGATTTGCCAAAATGCTACAAAAAGCTACAATTGTCCATCTCAGATCTTCATTGGGCTCCTTGGACCTCCCCATTCTACTGTGCACTGGGAATTTTTTTAAAGAGTGATTTCAGTCATACCCTTTTTGATGCAGGCACAGATACAATATTGGCTGTAGTCAATCATAATATTGTGTGGTGGAAAAAAATTTAAAGAACAAACATGAAATTGTCTGAGGCTGGATCAAGTCAGTAGCGATTTTTAATTGTAGAAGAGATAGAATACATTACAAAGCATGTGTTCAAGTCTCTCCTCCCCGTATAGCCAACATCTCAGGCCATTCCCTTTATATGCTCTAAAAATCCACATCTCCTCGCACATCACTTGGCTGGTCTTGACTGGTCTGGTGCATTCCTAAAGCCTGGGGCGAGGGTGAAGCCACAATTTAGTGATATGTAGCTTACAAACCTGCCGACCAGGATACATGCACGGTGAGTAACTTGTGCCACATAGATTTATAGCACCCTGAAGGGCTGAGTCTGTGTGGTCACCTGCCTCATACACCCATTGTACTGTGTATGCACATACCAGTCTTTGCAGCTTGTCATGTATCCTAACTACAGTTGCAAGAAAAAGTATGTGAACTTTTTGGGATTACTTGGATTTCTGCATAAATTGAAAAAAAAATGTGTCATAAAATGTGTTCGGATTTTCATCTAAGTCACAACAATAGACAAACACAGTCTGCTTAAACCAGGGTTGTCTTTTTTTGTTGGGGGCCAGAAGGAGAAATATATTTGAAGTGACGGGCCACAGACTCTGTTATAAAACAAATAATGAAATATACCACTTTAAATAATACATTTTTCCTGATTATTTCATTTACACACCATTTTACTTGACTAACTGTCTTTATCTTTGACAGTGTTGTGTAAACTAAGATATTTCAAATTGATGTTTAATTTCATGATGTCTCTTAATATTAAACTCCTTAATTACGGCAACTTTTAGACTCTTTGCCCCATTTGTCTGCGCTAGAAATGCGCACCCTCTCTGCTTTTAGACTCTTTGTCCCGTTTTTTTTCTGCGCTAGAAATGCGCACCCTCTCCACTTTTAGACTCTTTGGCCCGTTTTTCTGCGCTAGAAATGCGCACCCTCTACACTTTTAGACTCTTTGGCCCATTTTTCTACGCTAGAAATGCGCACCCTCTCCACTTTTAGACTCTTTGTCACGTTTTTTTTTCTACGCTAGAAATGCGCACCCTCTCCACTTTTAGACTCTTTGTCACGTTTTTTTCTGTGCTAGAAATGCGCACCCACTCCACTTTTAGACTCTTTGTCCTGTTTTTTTCTGCGCTAGAAATGCGCACCCACTCCACTTTTAGACTCTTTGGCCCGTTTTTCTGTGCTAGAAATGCGCACCCTCTCCACTTTTAGACTCTTTTCCCCCGTTTTTCTGAGCTAGAAATGCGCACCCTCTCCACTTTTAGACTCTTTGTCCCGTTTTTTTTCTGCGCTAGAAATGCGCACCCTCTCCACTTTTAGACTCTTTTCCCCCGTTTTTCTGCGCTAGAAATGCGCACCCTCTCCACTTTTAGACTCTTTGTCCTGTTTTTTTCTGCGCTAGAAATGCGCACCCACTCCACTTTTAGACTCTTTGTCCTGTTTTTTTCTGTGCTAGAAATGCTCACCCTCTCCACTTTTAGACTCTTTGTCCCGTTTTTTTTCTGTGCTAGAAATGCGCACCCTCTCCACTTTTAGACTCTTTGTCACGTTTTTTTCTGCGCTAGAAATGCTCACCCTCTCCACTTTTAGACTCTTTGGCCCGTTTTTTCTGCGCTAGAAATGTGCACCCTCTCCGCTTTAAGACTCTTTTCCCCCGTTTTTCTGCGCTAGAAATGCGCACCCTCTCCACTTTTAGACTCTTTGTCACGTTTTTTTCTGTGCTAGAAATGCGCACCCTCTCCACTTTTAGACTCTTTGTCACGTTTTTTTCTGCGCTAGAAATGCGCACTCTCTCCACTTTTAGACTCTTTGTCCCGTTTTTTTCTGCGCTAGAAATGCGCACCGACTCCACTTTTACACTCTTTGTCCCGTTTTTTTCTGCGCTAGAAATGCTCACCCTCTCCACTTTTAGACTCTTTGGCCCGTTTTTTCTGTGCTAGAAATGTGCACCCTCTCCGCTTTAAGACTCTTTTCCCCCGTTTTTCTGCGCTAGAAATGCGCACTCTCTCTGACTCTTTGGCCCATTTCTGACACCTAGCGTTCAAACTTTGAAACTCACATTGTTAAAACCTGCTTAACAGCGGGCCAAAAAAGGAAACAGCCGCAAATGGCCTGCGAGCCGTAGTTTGGACACCCCTGGCTTAAACTAATTCCACACACACAAAAAAAACCTCAAAACTGGTGTGTGTGTGTTTTTTTTATGGGGCAGGGCAGCTTTAACCAACACATCCAATCTCATCACATTGATTGGACTCCAGGTTGGCTGACTCCTGGCTCCAATTAGCTCTAAGAAAAGTCATTAGCCTAGGGGTTCACATACTTTTCCCATGCTGCACTGTGAATGTTAACATGTGTTCAATAAATCCATGCAAACATATAACATATTTTCTTGTGTGGTATTAGTTTAACCAGACTGTTGTTGTCTATTGTTGTGACTTAGATGAAGATCAGAACACATTTAATGACCAATTCATGCAGAAATCCAAGTATAATCCCAAAGGGTTCACATAATTTTTCCTGCAACTGTATATACAGGGGTTGGACAATGAAACTGAAACCTGGTTTTAGACCACAATAATTTATTGTCTTGACGGACAGTTCTGGTGGAAACAGGAGAGTTGAGGTGCACACTGAATTCTGTTGTGATTTTGGCAGCTGTGGTTTTATGTTTTTTGAATACAATTCGGGTTAGCACCCGAACAACCCTTTCAGACAGCTTCCTCTTTCAGCGTCCACAGTTAATCCTGTTGGATTGACTGTGGTTCGTCCTTCTTGACGAGCACCATCAATTTGTCCTCTTTTGAACTCTGGTATGTCACCCATAATGTTGTTTGTATTGCAATATTTTGAGCAAAACTGTGCTCTTACCCTGCTAATTGAACCTTCACACTCTGCTCTTACTGGTGCAATGTGCAATTAATGAAGATTGGCCACCAGGCTGCTCCAATTTAGCCATGATGAAACCTCCCACACTAAAATAACAGGCCTTTCAGTTTCACTGTCCAAGCCCTGTACATTATTGTTACTTGGCAAGAAAAATAAAATAATAAAAAGTAAAAGAAAAAAAAAACTTGCTATGCCCTCTTTATTGAATCACCTTAAATGAAAATTAATTTCCATCACAATTGTAATTTACCACTGAATTATTAGTCTCTAAGTGGGTATATGTATATTTTTTACCCTGTTTGTATCATTTTGACCATTGATTGTGTTGATTTCAGAACCCTGCCATCTCCAGACCATAACTATATGCCGCTGCTGGTAGTAATGAATGAAAAGGACTGTAATAAAATAAGTAAGCCGTTATTTTCTCCACTGGTATAGCAGCAACATGCTGGCACGAGGTCCTGTATGAACTCAAAAGGAATTCACAGCCACAACAACAAACTTGGATATCACATTCTTCTTTCTGCCCTCAGTCGTCTGCGCTGTCCCGTCCGCTCTGCTCTGGCTTGTGACCAGCTGCTTGGCAGTATGAGATACAGACACAGTATGTTCTGTGTTGAAGATGCCCACAGCACTGTAACATAAGAGTTCACATGCAAAATGAGTGACTGGGCAATAAAAAAAGTTTTTTTTAAAGAGTAAGCAGCCTATGTAGGCTTGTTGGGATAACTTTTTCATTGGACGATATATTGCCTCATAAATAAATGCGACAATCTTTATTATTGTAATTTTAAGAGCATTTAAAACCATTGATATGATAGATAATGACAATAAAATAGCTTAATAATACAAGTAAACCATTTTAAATGACAAGTAAATTCACGTTGAATTTTATTTAAACTTCATTTGTTCATTTGTATGCAAACAAACATCTTCAAAAACACTAAAAACACTTGTTTTGTTGCTTTCAGATGCTGAATTCTTTTTTTTTTTAAGACTTTTCCCTTTGTCCTCCCTACCGCCACCAATTTGGCCCCATCTGATTGCCCAGGGGCTTGGGTTTTACCTTCTTTGAACCACAAGATCTGTGGGGGTCCAGATGCCTCAAAACCTAGGGTGATGGAAGAGCCTACGAAAAAGACTTTTACTTCAAAATCAAATCAATCTTTCAATCAAACTGTTAATATTGCAACTAAAACTAAAGGTTTTTCTTTGTATGCTTGCCTTTTCTGGTAGAATTAAGAGTCTCTGCTCTGTAAGCCTAAAATACATTGCTTTCATAACTACATTACTTAATCATTAGTTTCATAGGCCCCAAAATAGAGCCCTGTGGGTCTCCACAAGATATGTTAAACCCAGGCTTTAAACGGTCCAGCAGACTAAGGCTCTTTCACTATGATTTGAGGTTTGCCATCAGCAGCCAGAGTCAGAGAGAGAGAGAGAGAGAGAGAGAGAGAGAGAGCACAGTTGGTCTTGCTTTCTCTGGATGGGAAGACGGCACTCTCTCCTCTCCTCATATAATATTTTACTGTGATGCTACTTAGCACAAGGTGTCTGTTAGCTGATGCGCTAGTTTTTAACCTATTAGCATCGGGGATATTGCTAGTGATAGGGGAATACATATAAATGGGGATCATTTTGGGGGAAAGAAAGTTATTTCAATTATTTTTTCATCCACCAAACCCAAAAGCTAACAAAAAAATTACAACAGCTTCAGTATTAAGACAAATGCTTTTAAATCTCCCGTTCAGCCAGTTATTTTAGCTACTTCTGCAATGATCAGCAGACAGTTCCTACAAGAGCAAACCCTGTCCTTCTTCCACATGTGCCCCCACAGGAAGCTCTCCTCTCAAATCCTTTGGGTCATATGACTCTCAGTATGTGTGCACAACGTAAGACCCTGTTTGTGAATAATCAATTACTGTTTCACACAGGAAATGTATTCATTCTGTATGTGTGTGTGTATCTTGTGTGTGTGTGTGTGTGTGCACATTAAAGGTCTTGTGAACTGATTCTACACAAAAAATATTAGACATCACACAGAAAGCAAAGGCTGAGGGTGAAAAACATGAAGTGAGCTGTGGATCAATCAAACTACAAAAAACCTGGTTTTACCTGAAGCAAAAAAATATATTAAAAAAATAAAAGATCCCATGTTATGTTCTTGTTACAGGGATATACAGTTGCAAGACATGTTGTATTCAATAAAATCATGCAAACACATATTTAGTGTGTGATATTAGTTTAAGCAGACTGTGTTTGTCCATTGTTGTGACTTGATGAAGATCAGAACACATTTAATGACCAATTTATACAGAAATGCAAGTGATCCCAAAGGGTTCCCATACTTTTTCTTGCAAATGTATGTACCTAAGAAACTGTTGAGATAAGTCCAAACATCAAGGCAACCCAAAAATCAGTGTCTCAGAGAATTAGAATATAACATAAGACCAATTGGTACTTTTAGCAGTGAGGGCAGTTTGCCAAGTGGTGCTGGAAAATGAAATCCACATCTCAATATAAGTTGTCAGCAGAGGGGAGCATGAAGTGCTGTAAGATTTTCCAGGACTTTAGACTTGATAGAACACAGTGGATCATCACCAGCAGATGACATGACTCTCAAAACCGTCACTGATTGTGGAAACTTCACACTAGACCTCGAGCAGCTTGGCAGTGTTGCCAACTTAGCGACTTTGTCGCTATATTTAGCGACTTTTCAGACCCTCTAGCGACTTTTTTTGTAAAAAAGCGACTAGCGACAAATCTAGCAAGTGTTTGTGGTGTTATTGGAGACTTTTGGCGACTCTGAGATGAACACACTTGCTCTTTAGTCACTGTCCCCAGCGAGCAGCGGGGGCTGCCGTGAGCCCCGCCCACAACACTCACAGTGCAGTCTCACCCACACCACTCCACAAACACACTGTAAATCAACTGCGCATGCCCAAACCGCTGCTGACTGACCCCGCTCCCAATTTACAGAGCAAAAATATAAATATAACTGTGTCTTTAGTGTGACACGAAAAGAAATCACTGAATTTAACTCCCACAGTCTCAGTCAGTCACCTCATTCACCACATAGTCACTCACTTCCTCCACAGTGTCTCCCTCTTTGTAAAAAGCTAAATATCTATTGAACCATTGAACAATTTGTCTATAATAGGTTTAAAAATAAAGAAAACTTAAGAAAACTTAAAAAAATAATAATAAAACAAACAAACAATCCAGGGTGTGGAAATAAGACTGGGGAATGGGCAGAGTGCAAGAATTTCCTTTAAGAATTTTGCTGGAAAATTGTGTAAGGATGGAGTTATTATTCGAATTCTTACGAATTAATCAAACTAATTATCAGACTATATTTTGGACAGATCGGTGCAAAAACAAGCTTATGTTCTCTTGTATCTACTTAAATGTTTAACCATATTTCACATGTGAGCTCCCATGTGGCTCACACACACACACACCATCACATCGCATCGCATCACATGCAGAAATAAGTTGATAGAAGCCTGAAGCCATGAGAACAGTGGGGCTGAGGGGAAGATTAGCTTCTGCAGAAGGCTTTTCTGTGAACCATGGGAGAATTCGTCCTTCAGGAACGTTCAAAGTCTCATTCATACTTGTCGTCCGGACTTTGGCTCAGTTTCATCACCCTGTGCACCTTGGACAAACGCCTAGGCTAGACTGGCCACAAATGAGGTCCAGGATCCGAATTTTGTATTATTTGAACGTGACTTGGTACGTGCACTGGCATGTGCTGAATAATTGCAGCCTTAATATAATCCTTTGCACGCATAACACTGAGATTTGTTGAACAGACATTATCTATGCCTCACTGGAGTATTGTTTCTAGTGAAGTCTTATTTTATTTGCGTATTTATTGATTTCGTTTCACGTACAGAGGTGTTAAAAAAAAAAGCTAACTCAAAATAGTTGATTAATGTTTGGAAATATCCATTTTTTTACATAAAACATGCTTAATTTATTAAAGTTTATTAAAGACCAATAATGGGTTTACAGTTTATGATAAACTGAGCTGATAAGATACAAAAGCTGCTGTAAAAAAGGCACACATTCTTTACCAATACCCTTCATTTCACAAGTTACTTATGTATGAATTATATATTTTATATATTTAGTGTGAAGTTTAGTGTAAGATAAAAACAGGCCTGCATTGTGTGAGTTTCCAACAACAATCTACTGATCTATGAACTATTGACCTTAGCAAGCTTAAACCAATAATCAGTAAATGTAGAAACATTAGATTATAATATACTATATATACATAATATACTATATATATATATATATATATATATATATATATATATATATATATATATAAATTTATATATATATATATATATATATATATATATATATATATATATATATATATATATATAAATTTATATATATATATATATATATATATATATATATATATATATATATATATATATATATATATATATATACTATAGTAATGTATTATTATACACAGGCGGTATATAGAAGCCATGAAATCAGGTGGCTCAGTTTCTGCTTTTTTAAGTCATAGTTCTACACTGTCTCCTAGTGGACACCTGATGAAACTACTTAGCTGCTCAGAATGCAGTGTCCTGTTGTATAAGTGTTTAAAATATAATAGCACAAAACAGTGGCATTCATCAGTTCCCATTTTTCATAGTTAAAGGAACATAATTGTTTGGACACACCTTCTCCTTCACTTTTCTTTATTTATTTTCTTAATTTATTTTCTACATTTCTACTTTCTGCAGATTAATATTAAACACATCAAAACAATTAAGGGAGCACATATAAAATTGTGTAGTAAATGAAAGAAAAGTGTTAGTTCTCCACAATCCCCTGACCTTAACCCTAAAACTGAGATGTTGACATTTTGGTGCAAATAAATGACAGCAATTCTGAGTAATTTGGAGTTCTTTATATAATTAAGTCAGAACAGTCTGATATAATGTACAAACAGTGATATGAAAAAAGTCTGGTCACCCCTGATCATTTTCATAATTTGATTTTCATAATAAGTTATTGGTTGTTCGGATCAGCAATTTCAGTAAAATATATCATAAAGCAGAAAAACACAGTGATATTTGAGAAATAAAAGGAAGTTTATAGGATTTATTGAAAGTGTGTAATAATTCTTTAACAAAATTAGACAAGTGCAGTAATTTGGGCACCCCAACAGAAAAACGACATCAATATTTAGTAGCTCGTTTTGCAGAATAGCAGCCTCTAAATACTTCCTGTAGCTGCCATGAGAGTCTGGCTTCTAGTTAATGGAATATTTGACCATTCTTCTTTACATCTAAACATCTCCAGTTCAGTCAGGTTTGATAGTTTCTAAGCATGGACATGGATGCTTTAAATCACACCACAGATTTTCAGTAATATTCAGGTCTGTGGACTGAGATGATCATTCCAGAACGTTGTACTTGTTCGTCTGTATGAACGCTTTAGTAGATTTAGAGCAGTGTTTAGTGTTTAGGGTCGTTGTCTTGTTGAAGTATCCAGCCCCGACACAACTTCAACTCTCTCACTGATTCTGATTCATGAACATTCCACGAGACCCTCAATACCTGCACTGATCACACAGCCCCACAGCATGTTGAAACTGTCAATTGTTTTTTCCCCTCTTTCCCACCATACTGCCACTTATGTTCAAAAAACTAAATTTTAGTTTCATCAGTCCACACCGCACATTTTTCTAAAATGAAGCTGGCTTGTCAAAATGTGCTTTGGCATAACTCAAGCGACTCTGTTTGTGGCTCAGAAAAGGTTTCTTCTGCATTACTGTCTCATACAGCCTCTCCTCATGCAAAGTGTGCTGAATAGTAGTTGAATAATGCACAGTGACTGCATCTGCAGCAAGATGGTGTTGAAGGTGTTTGGAGCTCTAGAGGTCTGTGCGTTGACTACTGTTCTCACCATCATTTGCCTCTGCTCCAAACTCGACTTGTGGTCTTGCTTTTCCTCACTGTGAAATCTGTGCATTTTCTATCCTTTCCCTAAAACATGAACAATCTTTGTTTTAAGGTTATTTGAGAGTTGTGTTTTGAGGCTGCCATGTTGCCACTCTTCAGAGAAGATGCGAAAAAGAGAAAAAAACTTGCAATTGGCTCCTTAACCCTTTCTGATAATTAGATTTACTTGTGTGTGTAGGTCAGAGGTCAATGAGCTTACCAGACTAATTTTGTGTTCCAATAATTAGTGCTAAATCTATTCAAATCAAGGGTTAAACCCAACAAGGGTGCCTACATGTATGCACCTTCCTAATTTTGTTTAAGGGATAATCACACACTTTCTGTAAAAAAATAAACTCCATTTCACTCCTCAAATATCATGTGTTGGTCTGCTATATAATATATTTAACTGATGGTGCTGATCCCAACAACCAATGATTTATAAAGGGAAATGATAAAAAATATTAGGGGTGCTTGAAAGTTTTCATATCACTGTATTAGGTTTTTTATTTCATTTATTTCAAATATTACTTGATCATTGACATATGACAAGTGGTTCCATCATTCCTATGTAAGAAACCAACCTGAAGTAGAGGAGTTCCTTTGCCCATTATGGAAACATTAAATTGCATATATGCAAATATTGACCTCCTATAAAGTGACAGAGCTAATTCATGTCATGGTAGTTGGTCCCAGTAATCTCACAATCAATTAAATGGAGATCAGTGATAAGAGATTTCAGACAGGTGTTTTTATACTGCACTCAGCTGATCCCAATTTCCCTGAGAGACTAGTAACACCAACTACCTGAAATTAGATACATTTATACAATCACTTACTTTTTATATATCTATACACTGACATTTTGTGTATTTGATAGTTTAAGCCAAACGTGATTGTGTGTGTGACATTGTACTTCCATTTTATGTAATTAAATGTGTGAACCCTTCAACCAACCTTGTTTAATGTTTCTTTTTTTTTCAAACAGAAATGTTCTATGTTTAGACCACATTATTATTTCTATCTTTGTCATTATCAATCACAGCACATAAAAACTGTCCTGCAAAGAATTAGTATATTTAGGTCAATAAATGTGTTTCCTTTTTGTATTTTGATTACTTTGTTTTCAGAATGTAATACATTTTGCAAACAATTAGTCTCTGTCTACTTGAGGATTTTGACATGCTCTAAAATAAGCTTTTTACTTGTTAATAAAAGTAAAATCTGTTGTCATGCAGTAGCTCTTGACATACAGGGATAAAACTCTGTTTTCTTGACTTACAATAAATGGTCTAAATGAAAAGTTACTACATGAGGAAATATTCATATGAACATGTGAAAGTATACAACCTATAACACTCTTTATTTTAGAAAACATGTTTATTCTAGACAGTGTAGAAGGTTTCTGTTGGAAGCTGTTGGAAAAATAAAATCATAAAATAAAACATTCACCATGTGAAAAGGGAAGAAACATTCTACATGTGGTATCTCAAACAAAAATACTGTGTAGAAAGAGAATCACACCTTAAAGTAGCCATAGAGTGGTTTACATACACATATATACATATGCTCATAAACACACATAGAAACCAGTCATAAGGTTCTGAAGTGACATTCCAAATAACACCTTTTTAAACAGCACATTTCCCCTAGTTTTGGTGATGTGCAGTTCGTTGCACTGTCACAACCTAAAAAGTAAGACACAACAGAATGTGTATTAGACAAAGTAAAGCAAAAAAGAAATAATTCAACATGAATGTTAATAATGTAAAATTAATCCTTTGGAATCAAACACATCTAAACTAATTAAACTGCACTGACATGAATTACCAGCCAGACTGTCCAAGAAAGGTATTGAGATATTTATATACACATATATATTTATAAATATAACAGCTACCACAGGGTAAAATTGGGAATCTGGCCATATCATGATGTACTAACCTTGATAGTTACATACACAAGATGTCTAACTAACTAGTAGGAAAGAGAACTAAACTGATGTCGTCAGTAAATAATAAACCACTGAGATAACAGGACGCTCTACATATCCATGAAATAGCTCATTTACCCACTGTTTATTGTTCATCCAGTCACCCAGGCTCAATGCCAGCTACCTAACCTCACATAAGCTAAGCTAAACTAACATATTCTTACCCCATCGAAGCTAAACTAGGCTAACGTAACCTCACCTTAACTAAGCTAAACTAGGCTAAGCTAGGCTAAGCTTACCTAACCTAACATAATTTCACGCTCTAAGCTACTTCCATTCATGAACAAGCAAACATTTCAACAATAAACACTAGAAAATGCCATGGTTTAGGCTAAAGCACCAAATAATTTTAAACTAATATGCATGTACATTTCAGAGTGCTGTCTAAAATAGTTCATATAAACATTAGCTAACCCAAACCCTCACAGTATGTTACCATAAGCATCCCTTTACTTTGGTTATTGTGACCAAAGAAACAATTAATTCCAGTCTTAAATATAAAAAATGAACATTTTACTGATGCAGGATGACTGTGTGTTATCTGAACAATATTAGTTTTTAATAAATTCATTCATGTTTGGTCTTATGTGTAAAAAAAAGCTCACACCACCATTCATTGTCCTACACGTATAAAACCTAATAGATGTGGGTTCAGTACTTTAGACTACATGAAACAGACTGATAGCTCAGGCTAAACAAGTGACTGTGAAGCGTGATCTCGAATTGTAATTTTAATATATACCTATAAAACATAGTTCCAACTGTACATTGTAAAAATAAGGAAATATTGATAATAAACATAAATATAATGCAATCTGTGAAAGTTGTCAGTAAATGCAATCCTCTTAAATCCTGTGGCCTTATTATAACATATCTTATTATAATCGTGATATTTGTATATTTTCATCATTAATATTTGCATATTACATACTGACATTTAGATTTATATTTTTATATTTATATTTTTAAAATCATAGAGGAAAGACCTCTTAAATGATATATCTGTATTCAAAATTATGAGATCGCTTCAAAGTGATAAGGTATATATTTCAGTAAAATGAACATTGTGGTTTTAAAAACTATGGACAATGTTTCTCCCAAATTCCAAATAAAAATATTGTCATTTAGAACATTTATTTGAAGAAAATAATAAAAAAGGTACAGTGCTTTCAAAACGTAATGCAAAACTAATGCTTTAAGAGTACAGAAATCAATATTTGGTGGAATTACCCTGATTTTTAATTACAGCTTTCATGTGTCTTGGCATGCTCTCCATAGGTCTTTCACTCCTGGCACAAAAAATCAAGCAGTTCAGCTTTGTTTAATAGCTTGTGACCATCTTACATCTTAAATGATTATATTCAGAGGTTTTTCAATGGGGTTATGTGCAGCGTTCTCTGCTCACAACCATGCTGCAGGTCTCATTGAAAACTAACAAGACACTATTTGCATGTATGCTTTCAGAACAGGTTTGAAGAGCACTTTTTGTAAATTAAAAACAGGTTCAAGATCAAGATCCCTTTCCACAGTAAAGAGTTTGCATAATATATAATTAAAACACTGTTATAAAGAACCCACTGCATTTACATGTCGCTTGCTGCATATTTGACTAAAACACATACAAATTCACAGTTATATTCACATATCAGTATATCAGTTATATTCACATCAGATCCAGACTGTAAAATACATTGGACTGTATGAAAATGTATTTTGGCAGGACAATTTAATTAAAAATTATTTAAGCTCACCTGGAAAGCTTGATTTAATGGCACAAACAGTTTTTTTCTTTTTTGCGTTTTGATAATTATGCAGTTGTTGTCATACTGTTGTTAGAACTTAATTTAAACTATATTGAGTATATTGAGGTTCAAGACCTAATGTAAGATGAATAAAGCCTGTACACTGATACACTGTAAAAAAACACAACATATAGAATCTACTAACAATTTGCACTCTGTTTTTTGGGTAGATTAGATTTTACCCGTTATTCCAAGGAAAATTACCTAAAAATGTAACAGTTGTGAGACACTAAACAAAAAGGTTAAAACATATTTTCTTAATATTATTTATTTAATAAAAAAAATAAAATATTTATATGTTTATACATGTTATATTTCATAATTATAATTAGCTAACCACTACGTATTCTGAGAAAGTTACATTTACCTAAAAAAATATCAGAAAACTTTGAGGTAAACATTTATCAACTCAAAATATTCTAAAACACCATTTTCAATTTGCATATTTATTTAAAACAAAATTGTCTTGATCATTAACATCCTCTCCCAAACAGTTTTATGCCACATTTTTTAAATAACTGCATCACAAAACATTAGAACACTTAAGTTTGGGGTATTTAACCTGAAATTAAAATACTTACATAAAATGTAAAGAGGCATCACATTTACATGCAATGTTTTTATCTCGTGCTTCCAGCCACTTCATTAACACCCCTTTATTGTTTCTACACCTATTGCTCATTTGTCAGTTCCACTGATCACTTTGCAGTAGGGGTGTCATGATTCTTTAAACCCTCGATTTGATTTTATTTCAGCAGAGAGGCCTATGCAAGTTTTAGATTAGTCTATAGTCAGTCATTGGTTTGATTCAAATTTACAATATCTTATTTCAAAAGGTGGGCTTGATATAAGTGATGCAAAGTGATACAAGTGATCTGTAATACACCACATTCTCTGGAGAAAGAGCTGCTCTTTGAGCAGTCACAATGTTCGTGGTGTCGGCTACAGTGTGCTGCGCCATCTGCGTAGCGTGCGTGCTTGCGTAGCTGAGAGGGAGGGATCGTCGATCCTCTTTTTGACCTCAAGGCTGGAGACCATGACATTTCGATCGATTTCGATAAAATATCAAAATCGTGACACCCCTACTTTGCAGTTCTAACATTACAGACTGTAGTCATCACCCCCCCCTTCTGCTAAAGGCCCACCACCGAGCAGCTATTATTTGAGTGGAGGGTCATTCTCAGCACTGCAGTGCCACTGACATAGTGATGGTGTGTCACAGGCAGTAGAACTCCAGCTGGTTCAAAGGGTTCATAAACAAATGCTAAGATTAAAAAGCTTGGGCAGTTTAGCAGACTGATGTACTGAACCTGTGTGGTCAGTATCTCAGAGCATTAACAACTTAGCCAAAACTACTATTTGCATGTATGCTTTCAGAACGGGTTTGATTAATTTTCTGTGAACTAAAAAAAATAAAAAGACCAAGATCCTGTTCCTCAGAAAAAAGTTTGCATAATATATGATTAAGACACTGTTATTAAAATCCCACTGCATTTACATAAAACTCGCTTACCGCACATTTGACTGAAACACATACTTTATGTAAAAATTCACATATCAGGTATGTTTACGTTCAAGTCCAGACAGTAGGAAAAATGGGCTTTCAAACTGATGGTTAGAAAACATATTTCGGCAGGAATTATTTAATTCTAAATTATTTAGGCTCACCTGGAATGTTTAGTTCAACGGCAAACACATTTTTTCTTGTTGATAATCAAACAGTTGTTGTCACTTTAAACTATATTGGGGATTTATTTGAAGATATAGATTATATAGATTATAACCTAATTTGTATTGTTTAAGTGAAATTAGTACTAAGTAGTACTTGGTGGATAAAACCCTTGTTGGCATGCAGAGTGGTCAGATGTTTCTTGCAGTTGGTCACCAGGTTTGCAGACATCTGAGGCAGGATTTTGGCCCAATCTTCTTTAAACAAAAATCTTCAAATCTTAAAGAATTTGAGGAACGCTTGGCAACTCAAAATTTAAGCTCCCTTCACAATTGTTCTATGGAAGTAAGGTCCAGAGACTCGCTAGGCCACTCCAGGATTTTAATGTCCTTCCTCTTAAGCTACTACTATGTCACCATGACCTTATGTATTGAGTCATTATCATGCTGGAAGACCCACATAACTGGTCTGTGGGGATCATACTTCTTGCTGGTTGGTAGTGGATCAAATACTAGTTTCACTCACTCACAAACTAATGTATAACCTTAATTTAATGGTTTTGTTCTATTTTTTTGTTAATAGCCTCTTACTGTTACATATTTACTTTTTGAAACACAATATTTATGAAGAACATCACCAGATGCTTCAATATTGCATTGTTTTGATTTGTTACAGTTATTACTGATCTGACAGACAGATCTAAACAGTTCTAAGCTGTTTTGTTCTTCAATCATATTGTCTGTAATTAACCAATAAAACCATACCACTTACATTACATAATAACTGATAACTTTTAAATAATGTCATTTGCAATTATCTATCTTATGTTAATATATGCACAGTGATTTGTATGTGAAATGGCTACACTCTTAAAAATAAAAGTGCTATGTAGGGTTCTTTTAATTATACCATAATTGTAAAAGACACATTTTGGTAAGAGATGAGTGTTAAAAACAATTTAAATAGGTAAAGAACCTTTATACTTTTACTAAAAATGTTTCAAAGGTTTTTCCTAAACACCATTTATTTTCTGAAATGATTCTGCTTTGGCATTAGTCCTTTATTTCTAAGAGAGTACAGTGAACTGTTCAGTTCTTTATCTAAAATCTTTTGTAAACATACATTGGTGAGTAATGTAAAACTTGTTGAACATTCGAAACTTTCACTGTAACATTATATTTTCCATATTTGGTCATTGCTTCCTGGCAGTGGTAACTATAAATGAGTTCACTGTTACAGAGAAGGTTACCTGCTTCTGACTGTATGAACAGACGGGAAGACATCATCACCTTCTTCACAAGAGCGTGTAGCTGCAGTAAATCCTGACATTTAAGGTAAGATAAAAAACATTTACTAACTAATTTCAAACAAAAATGCATACACACATAAACTCTATTCACATAAAATTTAAAACAAAAATGATTTAACCTACACCTCAAACTAAACATAAACTTTACCTACGCCTTAACCTAAGCCTAACCTATAACTTAACCTAAAATTAAACTTAACCTACACCTCAAACTAAACCTAAACTTAACCTATTACGCATCAAACTAAACCTAACCTACACCTTAACCTAAAACACAACTTAACCCATAACTTAACCTAAACACAAACTTAACCTACACCTCAACCCAAACTTTAACCTACAACTTAAACTAAACCTACATCTTAAACTACACCTCAAACTGAACCCAAACGTAACCTTAACCTACATTTTAATCTAAACTTAACCTACACCTTAAACTAACCCTACAACTTAATCTACACCTCAAAATAAACCTAAACTTAACCTACACCTCAACCTAAACTTAATCTATATCTTATGCTACACCCCAAACTAAACATAAACATCAACCTAAACAAAGTTAAACTATTCCTTATGCTAAACCTGCATTTAAAATACCTCAACGTAAACTTAACACAACCCCAAGGTTGAAAATGTTGCTTTCAGGGAGGTTGTGAGTGATGCAGATTTAAAATTAGATTTTTTTTTTGGACTAGGGAAACCAAATATTACAGTCCAAATTTAACTCCTTACAGCAACTCTTTATCACTAAGTTCATGTGGCAATATTGACAGTACACTTTTATACAATGTGATTGGGCTACAGTAAAGTGAGCATAATAAAAACAGTAGAAAACTAAGTATTAAAATTACTCTTTTCAAATTGCTGTATTTGACATCAATCCATTTAACTGTATTTTCCAGCCTTAACTGTCCTAATTTTCAGTCTTTTCAATTTACCAGTTATTTTTTTTTTAATTATACAAATACCTCCTCTACTGACTTAACCATTTACGTTTACATTTCTGACATAGTTTATGCTCTTATCCAGAGCAACTTACAGGGTTACTCGTATTAAACAATGGATTTGTTTAAAACAAAATGCTGCTGTTTTAAATAATTTTTTCCCAATTCATTTTTTATTTTTATTTAATCGATACCTTTTATTTTGTTCCCTTGTTTAATGTTAGAAATTATGCTCCAGTATTATATATTTTATAACCTACTTTAATATTTTTCAATACACCTGATTCATTTAATAACTTGTCCTAAATGTGCTAAAACAGGAAAACTCCTAAAATGTGTCTAAAAACTTCTGAAAGGATCGAGAAACACAGGCATAGGACTTGTTTTTAAGTTTCCTATAATTTTATATTTATATGATTTTCATGTGAGTTCCTTGTTTTCAGCCATGGACACTACTAATTGCATTGAAAGAGCAGCCCTGGGAAGGGCCCTCTGTCCTGGCATGCTGTATGACTGTCGCAGTGATTCCTTTATTCCAGGTAAAGTTTTACTAAACTTTCTGAATTGAAACATAACTAAAATTGTGTAGATATGTAGCAGCAGTTTTAGATCTTCAACAATAATTAACTAAAAGAAAGAAAATTGAGTATGCCATGACTATTGGCATGAGAACTGCTGAACTCCTGATACTGTCAGTTGGCAGTTCCTGAAACCAACTTTTTTTTAAATATTAAGGAAAAGTTTAATCTGCGTTTATTTTAAATCCCAGGCCACCATCGGCTGGTCACACGACCACTCCCATCCAGGGACCAAACCTATAAATAAACATGCCTCTTTTTTTCTTTTTTAATGATCAGTTCACAATCTACAGTCTCTCATGGTCTGAATGTGATTTAAAATGAAGTAGTGGTGAAGCTTCCCCCACAAATTGTATATATAGTACCAGTCAAAGGTTTGAACACACTTCTCATTTAACATGTTTTCTTCCTTTTCATGAAATTTTTCACATTGTAAATTTAATATTGAAGACATTAAATCTATACAGGAACACGTGCACAATTATTATGTGAACACATAGTGTTAAACCAGATTATGTTTTATACTTTAAATTCTGCTAAGTATGGCTACTTAACTTTAATGACAGATTTGCGTACTCTTGGTATTTTCTCAGTGTCTTCAGGAGGTAGATTGATATATTTATGTATTTTTGTTGTATGTAACATTGAGCTCCAGTCTCTGTGACTACTTGCAGGTATTACTCTTTGGGATAGTGCATCATTAAGCCAGAATTTGGACGAGCACGAACGGTACAGCACAAAGACAAACTTTTCGGCATCTGATTCCCTCTCTGATATGGCCAGCCTTCTAGACGTAAGCGCCTCACTTAAAGCCAGCTTTTTTGGAGGTCTGGTGGAGGTTGGAGGTTCAGCAAAATACCTAAACGACAAAAAGTCCTCAGCAAATAAGTCCCGCATTATTATGCAGTATGGCCAGACAACAAAAATTAAACATCTTACCATGAGCCAGCTGGGCAAAATCACCTACCCTGAGGTGTTTGAGCAGAAGACAGCCACTCACGTTGTTACAGCTGTGCTGTATGGAAGTCAGGTCTTCATGGTGTTTGATCGAACAAAAGTACAGTGCAGCATGGGAAAAGTATGTGAACCCCTAGGCTAATGACTTTTCTTAGAGCTAATTGGAGCCAGGAGTCAGCCAACCTGGAGTCCAATCAATGTGATGAGATTGGATGTGTTGGTTAAAGCTGCCCTGCCCCATAAAAAAAACACACACACCAGTTTTGAGGGTTTTTTTGTGTGTGTGGAATTAGTTTAAGCCAGGGGTGTACAAACTACGGCTCGCGGGCCATTTGCGGCTGTTTCCTTTTTTGGCCCGCTGTTAAGCAGGTTTTAACAATGTGAGTTTCAAAGTTTGAACGCTAGGTGTCAGAAATGGGCCAAAGAGTCAGAGAGGGTGCGCATTTCTAGCGCAGAAAAACGGGGGAAAAGAGTCTTAAAGCGGAGAGGGTGCTCAGTGGACACATGCAAAACAAAAAACAAAAGCAAACAAAAAAAAAACTGTATATATGTAACGGTGGGAACAGACGGGAGGCGGACATAAAAGCGGGTAAGACAGACTTTAATACGTAAATAAACAAGAAACAAACCAACACAAACCATAGATAATAATAACAAATAGACAGGAAGGCTAATAAAACAAACTAGGAGAACAACAAGGAGCTAAACTAAACAGATAATAAACAAACAGGGCTAGGGATATATATATATAAGGAAAAATAAGTGAATAATATACAAAACAAAGAAATAACGTGACTAAGAAATGAACGTGACAAATAACAGACTAGAAATAAACAATAACGTGTAAATACAAGAACATAGAAAGAGCAATAACGTGACGTAGCAAACAATAGCAATAACGAGATAAGACAGACAACGTAGACCGATGGATATACATAGACAAAAGGGTACTATATATACTAACACAAAACAATGAACACCTGGGGAGACAGGTAACGAGGGGCGGAGCTACAAATTACAGACACGTGACGGAAAATAACTGAGACACACACTAGGAACAGAGCGAGGCCGTGACAATATATACTATTTTAAATTACCACACTCACTAAACTACTTCTAAGAAACATTAGGTCTTAAATTTGTATTACAGCAAAAAGTGATTAATGCAGTTAATTTAGATTAGTCAATCACAGAGCATGCGATTATTTATATTATATTTCTAATTGCTTAACATTGTCACAGTGATATCTGTTATATATGAGGGGTTCAGAAAGGTACATTCCTGACTGTGTTGTGAAGGTAGAAGATTTTCATAGTTGTCTATCTTTGACTTAGACAATTTAAATGTTTACAGCATTCATAAAGTCTTAAATTACACACTTATTATTACTTATTATAAATTACACATACAGTCATATTGCATCAGTAAAATCTTTATTTCCTTTATTCCTAACTGGAATAAACAGTTTTTTATTTTTTTTAAGAGTGGCCCTAAAATGCTGTTGTACAAGCATAATGTGTAGAAAAGTTATGATCTGTACAATGTGGAATTGTGTTTATTTCTCAATAACTATTTAGTAATATAGGACCAATATGTATTAACTGAATATAATTGATAAAAATATTCCCAATTTATCCAAACATCACTTGTCTGTAGCTTGTAGTCTAATTAGGTCGTCAACAAGATAGAGCCATAGGTGTCAATTCTGCTTTACATGCAAATATCAACCCTCTAGATGAATTCCACATTGAGGAGCTCCTAGAAAAATATAGTCTGGCCAGGAATAAAATAATGACACTCCTTAATTTGGGCAAACAGTGGCTGGTAAGATCAACCTACTGAAAATTTGCCTTCTAATTGTATACTACAGGTGAATTCCTACAAACAGTTGGTGATGGTCACTGTCTTAGCAAGGGTGCTGTCTTCAAGTTTGTGCATTCTGTCTCCAGGCTGTTACTGCACCATGCACGCACCCATATACAATTTCCACCAGGCCAGGCAGATAGAAATTACAAGATTCTACAAGATTCTTTGGCTGCACTCGATGCTCAAATCTTGATAAATACATTCAGCACCGAGTATAAATCAGAAACAAATGTCATTCCAAATCCAACTTCATGAGGATTACAGCCACATGACTGGCACTCTACTGCAAAGACAAAAAAACTCAATATATTAGTGAGAAATATCTTAAGCTTTTATCAAACACCCATAATGCATAATAAAATGTAGTGTATAGACATTGTATGGTAGAATTTCCAATGTATGCCATGATGCAGTGTGGTGGCGGTGTGTCAGACATCCTCAGAGCAGCACAAACAAATATGGTTGTTGTTTGTCCGTTACCTCAGCTCACTATACATATGTATATAGGGTAAATGCTTCATAGTTTAAAGTGATGAGTTAACCATTCTGTGGGAGGAAATAGGTGTCAAGTTTTCTCAGGTTTGTTTCTGTTCTTGGCTTAACTTTAAAAAGCTTGTGTTGTGACTACAATTAGGGCGCTTGTTTCCACTCCTAAACTCTCAATTCCCTCACAACAGACGAAACTTTGCCTCCTTTTAGGGTTTTTATTTTTAATTATTAAATTTATTATTAACTTCTACAGGTGCTAGGTGGCACGTTCAGTCCTACCAGTGCCTCTCTGCAGTCAAACACGAGCTGAAACACCTCTCTGCACAACGTAGCTTCTCCTCTCTCCTCTTTGTGGGTGCCTGTCCAACAGTCTCCTACTCCAATCCTACTCCAATAGACTGGTGTTTTAAACTCCCTCAGAATGGAGGTTAAGTGTTTTTCACAGCGGGGAAACTCAGCCTACTCGCCTTTTATCAGTCCAGCGCGATCCCTCGCGAGAGCACCGCGAGTCCGCGCAGCGCGAGCAGCAGCGCGCTTCAGTCACACGATTAAAAGAAAGCATCCCATTTGCCGAGCATCAACTTAACTTTTAACTTAACAGAACATAGTTAGTTACAGACACTGGCTCTTGGTACACTGCTAAGTTTCACTTTCACTCACACTTAGCTCCACCTTCTCTCTTTTTTCCCATTATTTATTTATTTATTTAAATTTTGAATTGAAAATCGGACAGCCATAATTACTGCCTTAATGTAGGGTGACCAAACGTCTGTATTTCCCGGGACATGTCCGTATTTCACGTCCAGTCCCGGGCGTCCCGGGTTTTTTTTTTCAAAAAGTGAGGAAATGTCCTGTTTTTTAAATTACCTTCATTGGAGGTACCTTCTGGAGGTTCTGGAGGTAACTTCCACAGTCTCAGTCAGTCACCTCATTCACCACACAGCCTGTCAATCACCTCCTCCACAGTGTCTGCCTCTTTGTAAAAAGCTAAATATCTATTGAACAATTGAACAATTTGTCTATGATAGCTTTAAAAATAAAGAAAACTTAAATAAATAAAACAAACAAAAACCCTAAAAAAGGTGGAATAACAATTCAGTCTAACTGCTACTCTTACAATAACATTTAAGAACATGGCAAAAAACTAATTTATCTAATTCACGTAAAAATAAAGTTATTGTAAAAAAGTGACGGCCTATTTAAAAAGCAACAGAAGTTGTTCATTTGTATCATTACTAACATATTTAGGGTGTTTTTTACTCACTTTTTTCACTCCCACAACCTTAATCCTTTACAGCTTCAAAAACATGTATTATGCAAATTAGGTGTTGACGTAATTTAGCCTGGTTTACCCAAATAAAAATATGGTCACCCTACTTAATGTGCTGCTCTAATAATTATTCATTATAACCTCAATAGTTTTGGAGGGCATAAGAGTTTATGGCGGCAGCATGGTAGGAATGGTGAAAATAAAGGCGGACAGACACTTTTTCTCATGTGTGACACCAAAGATATGTTGTCAGTCATTTATTTATATTTATTTATAACTCACTCTCCAGCTGGGAACATGGTTAAGCAACTTGTAAATGTGCCATCAGCTGTGTGTGTGTGTGTATGAGAGAGAGAGAAGAGGAGGCTAAATTAAAGGATAAATAAAAGTAATCTACGTTCTGAACTCAATAGTTGGTATATATCTAAATCTCTTAATGCATCAGCAGGCTCTGTAAACTTATAATGCAAATAGTGCCTTAAAGTTTTTTTTATTTACATTAATTAAAGCATTTGGCTGGATGAAAAACTTTCTTTTAAATCCCATAATCACAAACTCGCCATTAAGTGCAGATAAAAAGCTCGTATTTCCTTATTGGAATAATCCTCTCAAACCATTAGATTTAATCTACCATTCTGTTTATAAATCACTTTCTGGCCATTTGTCATCTTATATCTCATTTTTAATCTCATTTATTAACAGTAATTATCAGACTCGCTCCAGTGTCTGGATCGCCTGTCAGGTACCAAGAGTTTTTAGTGAACTGGGAAAATCTTGTTTTTAGCTACAGAGCACCAGTGAGCTGGAATTCTCTACAGGAAACGTGGAAGCTCAGCTGCCGGGATCACTGAACCATTTAAAGTTACTTTTAGTTGCTAATCACCATCAAAAAGCCTGTGATTAATTTAACTGAGTTTTTTTTAACGAGTTTATCGTTTTCTTATTATTTTAATTATTTTCGTTTTATTTATTTACTTGTTTTTATTTTTACATTATTTATTTTATATATTTTATATAGTTACTTTTACTATTATTATTATCTATTTATTTATTTTGTATTTTATAACTTCTTTACTTTTTATGTGTCAATTTATTTGTATGCTCTTTTTTTTTCTTTTTACATATATATTTTATTCATCTATATTAAATGTTGATTTAAAATTAGTATTTATTATTATTTTTTTTTTTTACCATTTTATTTCCCCTAGGTGAGCTAACCCATTAAGGAAGGTAAAAGTATGAACATTTAAAATCAGCTGAGTTTACCGTCCTTAACAAAATACCGGTTAACAAAGAATATAGTGTACACAATTAACATAGTGTACACAGTCCTTTTAGGACTGATCTCACCCCCCCCACCAGAATAAGCTGTGGGCCCTACAGCCTACCCCATGGAGTGAGTCACCCCCACATTCCTATTAACATGTAATTAAGGTAAGTATAACAGGTATATATAACAGGTAACTATTGCAGGCAGGTATAACAGGTAAGTATTTCAATACATACACTGCGAGTGATAAGCAGTGCTACTGACCTCATCACAAATACCCTTGATTTTGAAAGAACCAATGAGTGAACAGTAGTCTCAATAGTTCTGTAATAGAACTTGTAGTGAACTTGTAGTACTTTAGTTCCATCAGATATCCTCCTCTGACCATCACCTGCTGTATCTGCTGGTGCCTTGACCTGCCATTGGTCCACAAATCCACTAACTATGCCGCCCTCTTTCCAGACTACTTTCAATGCTGTGTAATTGCCTACATCTCCACCAGATGTCACCAGCATTCCTGACTCAGATGGCAGGAGCTCTGGCCTTCTGACCACCAAACCATAACCTATAACCATATAATAAAAAGCACAGTTTGAGTATTATACATCCTAAAATGATTTTACTCCATCATTTACTCTCCTGTAACGAAGTGTCACCCTCAGTGAGGCTAATTTCAAAACATACCACAAACCTTCTCTCACTTTCCCCAAAATAACAGTGTTTATGGCTGTTTATTCAGGTAAACACATGTTTCCAGTGGAAACTCTCGTAGTAAAGGCTGACGGAGGCGACCCACCCCGCATGTTTTCCACACGCAGCTCAAATAAACAGCGAGGATCCCCCGGATCCTGCTTTACGAGGCTTCCCCACGGCCAGGAGGCATTTCCCCACGAAGCAGAAGGGGGGGATACGACGATTCGAAAAGACCCCACACCATCATGGTGTTTCCTCTACACACAAAACGCACTCATTCGCAGCTGTAAGGAGACCATTAGAGCGTCACAGCCAGTTATTTTTATGTGCCAGAAACACAGACAGCAGCGTTTAAGACACGTTTTTGTTTCAGGAGAGCCGAGTGGCAGTTAGACCACCAAAAGGGCCAGCATTTTTGCACTATCATGAGCACTTAATCTTTAAATTTCCCCAAAAACGTTAGTACGCCTTTTAATCTGGTGCGCCTTTCGTATGAATTTTACCAGTCAGATTATAAGGAGCAGTAAAGCCTCTCTGCTAAAGTACAGCGTTATACAGGTGTTTCAGTTTAGTTCTTAAGCATCAAGCTCTTAGACTGGAGCAGTAATAGCATTAGCCGCTAACCACGCTAAGCACTAGCTCTTTTGCCGTTCATATGTGAGTTTTATCGGCCTGTAGCCTGCTGCTAAACACGGCTAGCACTGCTGGAGCAGCAATAGCATTTGCCGCTAACTGCGCTAAATGCTAGCTCTATTGCCATTCAGAGGCGAGTATATCGATTTGTAGCCTGTGTGTTTACCGTGTTAAAACAAGCTATGTGGGACAAACCACTAGCTAATATTGCCCTGGCTTACCGGACCCCCACCACCCAGCGGCGAGACCTACTGATTTAGAAGGAAAACATGACGGCACCCCTGTTCCTTACTAGTGTTGCATAATACGCCTTATACTCCATTACATTACATTTGGCAGATGCTTTTGTCCAAAGCGACTTACAATAGTGAAGTACAAAAGTAATAGAAGGTAAAAACATCTTTTTAAAGGGCCTAAAGGAGGTCAAAGGGAAATAATGGGATAGAGGAGTGCAGGAGGAGAAGAAGGAAATGAGGTTAGAAGTAGTTAGTGTGTTAGAGGTGTTAAGAGAGTAAGTGCTCTTTAAAGAGCTCTGTCTTCAGGAGTTTATTAAAGATAGTGAGAGATTCTCCTGATCTGGTAGTAGAAGGTAGTTAGTTAGAGGTGTTAGGAGAGTAAGTGCTCTTTGAAGAGCTCTGTCTTCAGGAGTTTATTAAAGATAGTGAGAGATTCTCCTGATCTGGTAGTAGAAGGTAGTTAGTTAGAGGTTTTAGGAGGAGAGTAAGTGCTCTTTGAAGAGCTCTGTCTTCAGGAGTTTATTATAGATAGCGAGAGATTCTCCTGATCTGGTAGTGGAAGGTAGTTTGTTCCACCATTGGGGAACTCTGCATGAGAACAGTCTGGATTGCTTTGTGTGAATGTTTGGTAAAGCGAGGTGACGTTCATTGGAGGAGCGCAGCGGCCGGGAGGTAGCGTAAGCCTTCAGGAGCGAGTGCAGGTAGGAAGGAGCCTGTTCTGTCATTACCTTGTAGGCGATTGTAAGAGCTTTGAATTTGATACAAGCAGCAACTGGTAGCCAATGGAGCTCAATAAGCAGTGGGGTGACATGTGCCTGTTTTGGCTGGTTGAAGACCAGACATGCTGCTGCGTTTTGATAATCCAGTGTGCATTATGTATGAAAATAGAACAAAAAATAGAAAGTTTAATAATAGTGCACCTTATAATTCGGAGCGCCTTATAGTGCAAAAATATGGTACCTTATGTGTCTAAAAGTATCTAAACGCTCTAATGGTCCATTTTAACTGAATGGTACCAACACTATTTCCTTAAGAAACCCTTACGTTGCATTTTCTTCCAAAAACCTTTTTTGAAGGTTCCTCAAAGCAACTTCCTCTACAATATCCTCAAGAACTTATCCATTTAATTTTTTATTATTAATTTCAAACTTTGTCTGATTTTCCCCCGTTTTAAAGGCCAATTACACAACCCACTCATTAGGACCAACACTAAGAAGGTGTAGACAAGGACATGCCAACTCTGACACATGTGAAGTCAGCCAATGCCTATTTTTGATTTAGATAGCCAGTGCACTTGGAGGAAAGCCCAGTGACTCAGGTAACAGATACCTGTATTGACCAACACCACCTTGAGAGTGATGTGGGGAGAGAGCCCCATCTACCCACCCAGAGAGGGCAAGGCCAACTGTGCTTTCTCGGACTCCGGCTGCTGATGACAACCTGAAAAGCATTCGATCCGGCGATCCTGGGAGGCCCCACAGAGTCTTACACTTTTAATAGAGATGTGACTGATACATTTTGGTACAAACAATATTTTGTGGTTAATCATGAATAATCACAATTATTCTTTCAGCTGTGTGTTAAAGAGAGAGAGCGAGATAGAGAGATAGAGAGAGAAAGAATGAGAAGAATGAGAAAAAGATGGAGGAGAAGGAGTGAGAGTTGGTTTTGAGATTTAATCCATATTTCAACAAAAAAAGTAATCTAACGTCTGAACTCAACAGTATTGGAGCTGTGTTAACATTGCTAAATAAAATTAAAATATCACTAGGCTCTGAAAAAAGAGTGAATTATGGGAGAAAGCTGTGGTAAAATTATTATTATTGTTACAGTTTTCAGTCTGTTAATGTTGACAGCAATACAGATACTGTATAGTGGACAATTGCCTCACTGTAAAATGCATCTTTCTTAGTACAGTCACTCAATTGTCCACACATCCTGTATAACACGTATAGAAAAGTAGATTTGGACACTCTGAAGGAGGTGCTCAATATCCTAAGATCACCATGCCTGTGGACCAATGGAACTGTGTTCCCTGGAGTGATGGAGTTTCACCTAATATCTTTGTAATCCAGAAGGAAGTAATCATCCCACATCAATACCTGACCTTTTAATTCTCTTGTGACTAAATGCAATCACGGCAATGATCAAATATCCAGTGTACAGCATTCCAAGCTAATATTTGGATGCTTTGTTAATGTTGGAATGACGATTGTGTAAATTGATTTAGTGGCAATTGCTCACCCATAAAAGTTTCCACAAGAGTGGAGGCTGTAATTGAAGAAATTGGAATGCAATGAAATTGGAAATTACAAATACTTGTGGACAATTGTTCTGAAGAATGCATTCATTGAAATTTCCTTTAGCTTTAAAGGAATCCATTTCATTCCATTCAACATTGAGTTGAGAAGAGTGGAAGAACTGGGTTCTTTGGATAAATGGATGGCTTGCCATTCAATACTTTTGGGATAAACCTAAGATCCAATTAATAAGCTGTTGTTCCAATACTTTGTCAAGATTGTGTATCCATTAATACCCTTGAGTTCAGAAGAAATGTTGGTTTAGGAATTCTCTACAGATGCAAAGGTTCTATGTTCTTTGACTACATTAGGCCTAATCTTGGACTAAGCTGTAGAGCCAATTGGGAATCACCATTGAAATTCCCTTTAAGTCAAAGTTTAGACTTAATTAGGCCCCACCCATTTAAAAACTATACTTTTTACTGTCTACAACTTTCCAAGAATAATCTCCATAAACAACCATGCAAAACCACAGTCTCTGAACACATATGCAGGAAGATCCTTGGAGATTGTTGGGAGATACTTGAGGATAATAATGACCTGACAATCCATGGTTTACATTAGACCTAGTTTTAGACTAAGCTGTAGAGCCAATGGGGAATCACCATTGGAACTCCCTTTTAATCAAGGTTTAGGCTTAATTAGGCCCCCAAATATTTCAAAACTACATCTTTTACTGTCTACAACTTTCCAAGAATCCTTTCAATATACAACCATGTAAAATGAGAATCTCTGAACACATATGCTGTGAGATCCTTGGGAATATAATGAAAATAATAATGCCCAGACCATTCATGGTTTACATTAGACCTAGTTTTAGACTAAGCTGTAGAGCCAATGGGGAATCACCATTGGAACTCCCTTTTAATCAAGGTTTAGGCTTAATTAGGCCTACAACTTTCCAAGAATCCTCTCAATAAACAACCATGTAAAATTAGAATCTCCGAACACATATGCAGGAAGATCCTTGGGAGATTTTTGGGAGAAACTTGAGGATAATAATGCCCAGACAATCCATGGTGTTCATTAGGCCTAGTTTTGGACTAAGCTGTAGAGCCAATGGGGAATCACTATTGGAATTTCCTTTTAGTCAAGGTTTAGGCTTAATTGGGCCCCAAACATTTAAAAACTATACTTTTTACTCTCTACAACTTCCCAAAGAATCATCTCCGTAAACAACCATGTAAAACCACAATCTCTGAGCACATTTGTGGGGAAATCCTTGGGAGATGCTTGAGGATAATAATGCCCAGAAAATCCATAGTATAAAATAGGACTAGTCTTGGACTAAGCTGTTGATCCAATGGGGAATCACCATTGGAATTCCTCTTCCTAGGTTTAGGCTTAATTAGGCCCCAACCAATTAAAAACTATAATTTTTATTGTCTACAACTTCCCAAGAATCATCTCCATAAACAACCATGTAAAACCACAATCTCTGAAACGCATTTGCTTGGAGATCCTTAACGCTGCTTTAACGCTGTGGTTGCAAATCAGCTGCTGCTAATTTCAGAAGCTTGATGTCACCTCTGTCTGTCGGAGGGAGGCCTTTTCAAATCCCCCCACCTGTAAAATAGCACGTTAAAACCATGATGAAGCAGCTGCTGGAGCACCAGGGATGCCTCACCGCTTCGTAAAACACCCAGGCTTTCGGGGTTGGGGGGAAAGGCAGGCTTGTTAACACCCCGGGCTCAACCCTCCGTTCGTAGAGGAATGAAAAACGTTGAGGATTTCGCTCATGCTTTCCTACACGTCATGTTTCGCTCCATTCCTTGGGCGAAGGGAGCGGTGCCAAGCCGTCGAGAGATACCTCATGGCGTATGGTAATGGTTGTTTTAATTGCCCTGCGTATAAAACCCAAAAAAGCCCATGTTGTTTTTTAAGCTACCGGTGAAAAGGGGCTGTTAATAGTTGTGGGGTTCCCTGGATGCTTCCTGCCTTCCCCTAGTTGGGCTCAGGTTTGGGATCGGGCCAGCCAGGCTGTTGGGGTTTCTGTCAGACACATACACACTCGCGCACACACACATATACAGCTGTATTTCAGCACCACAGCTGAGAGCGAATGGAAAATCCGTGCATTGCTTGGCAGTGTTGCTTACCACAGGCACTTAGCCTTTTAACAGTTCAAATAAACAATAGGCCGCTCCATGCGACTTCCATAGGTTTATCACGCAAATCGTACTGTGAACCGTTCGACTAGCAAGGGGCTCAAGATTCAGATCTTATCTTTTTTCCCCTCTTAGATGAACTGATTACTTTCTGTACTTACAATAGATTATGTAAGTCAACATCATTATCTAACAGCTTTATCAGCTGTGTGTGTGGCTTTGCATGAGGGCTGCTCCAACCAGATGCTTGAAACATGCTTGAGTGTGTAAAAATCTGTGTCACCAAAAGAGGGCAGCAGTCTTATTGCTGTGTGCTGGCTCTTCATCAGTCAGAGATACTACAGTCTACACTATACAGCTCTGGAAAAAATTAAGACGCCACTTCAGTTTCTGAATCAGTTTCTCTGATTTGGCTATTTATAGGTATATGTTTGAGTAAAATGAACATTGATGAAATCAATACTTGGTGGAATAACACTGTTTTTAATCACAGTTTTTATGCATGCATTCATTGGCATGTTCTCCTCCACCAGTCTTACACACTGCTTTTGGATAACTTTATGCCACTCCTGGTGCAAAAATTCAAGCAGTTCTGCTTGGTTTGATGACAATTTGGTAAAATCAAAGAAACTCCAGAGCTGTATGTCCAACAGCCATTAGGTGATTCACAGTGTCGCATATGTGCCAACAATACGTCATTGCTCATTACCACCTACAGAGAGCAGAGTAAATATAATGATTCTGAACAGCAGCAATGTTCTTAGGGTCATTGTCTTGTTGCATGACCCATGTTTTTCCCCCCATATATAAAACCCTCCTTATTTGAACTAAAAATATCTGGTCTGATTTGGTCTGATCTGTCCACAAAATGGTTCATTTGTTCATATAAGATGCTGGCCTATACATGTTAGTTTTTAGTAAACTTCAGGTGGGCAGCAACATTATTTTTGGAGAGAAGCAGCTTTCTTCTTGCAGCTTAAAATTGTACTCATGAAAATTTAAATTAAGTGAGAAAGGCCTTTAGTTGCTTAGAAGTTACGATAGGTTCCTTGTGAATTGCAGACTATTGCACTTGTTCTCTGAACCCTGTCTACTAAGCCTAAAAGTACACATACTTTTGCCATTCATAGACATGGAATATTGGTGACATTTTCCTTAAAAAAATGAACAAGTCTAATATTTTGTCTTTCTTTCGTTCTCTTCATCTACTTTTAGAACAAATATGTCAAATTAATAAAGAAAAATAGAAATTTAGATACGGTTCAGGTTAATTAGCTATGCTAAATGTTCCTTAGGCGTGAGTACATAGGTGTTTTTTCATTGGCTGTAAGGCACAATCATCAACAATGAAAGAAGGAAACTCTTAAAATAGATCACTCTGTGTGTAATACATTTATATAATATATTATTAAAAGTTTCACATTTTTAACTGAATTACTGAAATAAGGTAACTTTTCAATTATATTCTAATTTTCTGAGATGCGCTCGTATGTGAGCAATTTAATGCTTAACCAAAATAGCTTAATTCCTGCATTAATTAAAGACATTATTAAGGAGTTTCCACAAACACCCCTTTTGGACTGCTGGTTTCCCCATCAGTTCTCCACCAATAGCGTGCCGCGCCGCTCCGCTGACTCCGCCCCCCGGAGCCTGCTCTGATTGAAGTTTGCCCATTCCTCTCGGTCTCGCGCACATCCACTTTACCCCTCGTGCTCGGTGGACGCTCCGTGTCTCGTGCACCATGCTGAGCGCCGCGTGCGTGTGGATTACTCTCGTGCTGGGCTGCAGCGGCGGCGCGTGGGGGAGGAAGGCGGACTCGTCCTCGGCGCTCGGCGGCATCTTCCGCACCAGGTGCGCCGCCAGGTGCCTGAGCCTCCACAGCACGCGCATCCCCGCGATCACGGTCAGCCACTTCCAGGTGCGTATATGTGCGCGCGTGAGTGAGTGTGTTAGTTGTGTTTGTTTGCTTGTTTGAGTGTGTGTAAAAAGCACGCAGTACAGTAACTGTTTGCAAAGTTGGGAGCGTTACGGAAACTGCGCGATATTTTCTATATTTGATATTTTCATATATCTATAATTACATGTTTGAGCTATTTGATGAAGATTTTGGACTATTGCAACTTTTTTCTCTGATTCTTGCAGCAATCATTCTAAAATTCGAATTCTGAATAATTTAACTTGAATGTGATTTTCATTGTGTTGCCGCTTTTTGAGTTGCATGGGACTTTGGGTAGCTTCAGGTGCTTATTGATATTTATTCATTAATATTGTGGTTAATTCCCTCCTTCCATCTATGTTTTTTGTAAGAGGCATGCATTTGGGTGTATTCATCCGACCTTAATGATGGAGAGTAACATATTTTATGGGTGTAATTAACCTGATGTTAGCGTTTGTGTGTTTAAATCAGGAGCTCACATGTCCCAGGAATTGGTGGACCAAAGCCCAAGTTCCCAGCAGCATTTTTTTGTCAGGACATTGCCTGTTTTTGCTTTTTTATAGGGTCATTCGTGGTACCTTTTTTATTTTGTGTGATGTTGTATGTTGTAAAATTAAAGAAGAGTTCCAAAACTGGGTTTAAATACTTCTGGAATGGAATAATGTTGGAATTGAAAGTGATGAGGTGGGAAGAGGGTGTTAGGGACCTGGGACAAATAGTATGGATGCTGCAAAACCAAACAAAATGAATAATTTGGCCAAATACAGAATCAGCATCTCAGATTTGTGTTTAAACAATTTTTTTCTGGGATTAGTTTGGTTTGATTTTGGGGATTTATGAGTTGTTTGAGCTGTATGATGAAGTTTATGAACTCATACAACTCTTAAATAGTGCTGAAATTAAATACTACTGGAACTGAATGTGATGAGGTGGGAAAAGTGGCTTGTGGACCTGGCACAAATAGTAGGGATTCACCAAAATGAACATTTGTGGCTGAAACCAAAACCAAACAAAATAAATAATTTGGCCTAATACAGAATCAGCATCTCAGATTTGTGTTTAAACTAATATTGCTGGGATTTATTTGGTTGGATTTGGGGGATTTATGAGGTGTTTGAAGAAGTTTATGGACTCATGCAACTCTTAAATACTGCTGGAATAGAATGTAATGAGGTGGAAAGACGTGTTGATGGCTTGAGAGAAATAGTAAAGATTCACCAAAATCAACATATGTGGCTGAAACTAAAACCAAACAAAATGAAAAATTTGGCCAAATACAGAATATTAAATACATTTTTGCAGGTTTTTTATTCATTCATTTTATTCACTTTTTCATTGTATGTTTCTATGTTTTGACTAATTTTGCTGGAATGGGAGTTGGTAGGGGTCGGGTGCACTCATTAATCCACTGAAAGGGCTCTGTTTTACTTTACTCTTGCTAGTTATCTTGTTTAAATGGATCTCAAGATTGGTACACAATGCCATTAGTGGATTCCAAGCTTTAAAGTGAGTGTGAATAAAAGTGAATATGCACTTATGTCCAAGAGCCTAAGGTAACCATGACTTTTACCAAGGCCAGGAGTCTTGAGAAACTAAACTTTTGAAACATTTGGAAATACAGTGTATCTAATTAATACATGGATATTGTACTCTATGAGCAGTTGACTACATTATGCCAAACCCCTTAAAGTAACTGTTTAACTAGCCAGCTGTTAAATGAACCACTGTAATGATGCAGCCATAAACACTGTAAGCCTATCCATCATAAACACTTTTAAAAATAAAGCCTGCTGAGCAATTGCTGCCTTGAACAGAATAAAGTGGTCAGTAGTCAGTCATGATATCCACTACATTTCACTACTGGTTCCTATCCCATGACTTTTGGCATGGGTGTGTAGTTTAAAGTATTTATTTTAGCAGTTATTTACCATAATCAAATGAACCAAAAAAAAAGATGGATAGATTGCCAAATTACCTTCTGTAAACTAGAGTTTGACCAGCAGCTCATCATATTTACCTCGATAAAGAACTGATTACTTAAAAAGAGTATTGGATGTGAATTCTAAATACTGAATTTTTAAATGGTTAATGGTTAAGGACAGGGCAGTTTCAAAGCATTTGGGGACACCCAAAGACAATGTCACCCTCTTTCTCCCACTCCTTTCGCTTCCTGAGAGATAACTTCAAAAAAGCCAGAATAGTTACATTTTTTTTTGCCGGCTACAGGAATCATAAACCGGGCGTGTCATAACCACTTGTTGTCTTGGGGCCCCAGGTCAGCTCGAGGCCCTATGCAAAAGTTTAGTTTGCTTACTTTGTCTCAACAGGCAGCAAGTGTTTATTGTGTTGGGGCTGCATCAAACTAATTTTATTTGTCCAAAAATGTAAAAAAAAAAAGCATTTTCAGTGTTAATAGAATAATTGGAAAGACTGAATACTTTATATTGAACAATATTGTGCTTCGTTTTCTTGTCTACACCAACTGCAATATAAAAAAAAAATATTAAAAAGTGGTCCTTTTATGGTATTGTCGAAAAAACTCTTTGAAGTTCTGTTATTCTTAAGAGCCTAGCATGTTCACTCACATTGAATCACAATAGATTGTTTACTTGTATCATTTCTAATACAGATATATTAATATTTCCATACAAATATATATTGTACAATTGCTGCATAGAAACAGCTTAACATATCAAATTCTTAGATGCCTCTCACACAGTGGCTTTTACAGAGCCTGTACTGTTACTGTACGGGTCTTAGAATTACATAAAACGAATGCACGCTGTCCCTGTCGTCGCTCTGCAGTAAACAAATGCAAATGAAGCCACTCATCTGGGTTATTATATAGCTGTGCTGTCAGCTCAGGCAGATGATTAGATTGTGTGTGTGTGTGTGTGTGTGAGCTGGTGAAATGAAGAAATCTGCTTTGGTTGGGCTTCTTTTTGGACGTATAGATTCACTCGCTTCTCTGTTTATGTAAAGTTCTGCTTTTTAGGTCTACTTTGGACAACATGCCAAAGATATTTTGAGTTTGGCAACTTGCCCTAATGGGGCTGGGACTCTTGCTCTCCTTTTTTTCCTAGGCTGCTCCTGATGAGAGCCAGTTTCATCATAAGGTTTTTGATGGTCTTTGAAAGTATCCTCAAATGCAGTCACAGCATTCTTTAAACTACATAGTTCTAGTTCTATTGATTTTATACCAATTCCACCATTTCACAACTTTACAACCGATCCTCCCAAACACAAGAAATTTGAATGATTATCTCTTGGCATGGCCGTTACCTGAAAGCCTGAATTCCAGTTGACTCTACCTCATAAAGCTGACTGAGAAGATCCAGCCAAGATTCACAAAGCTGTCATCTAAACAAGAGGTGCTACTTTGAATAATCTAACATATAAAATACAGCTCTGGAAAAAAATAAGACCTCTGTAATATAATCAAGAGGAAGATAGATGATCACAAGCCATCAAACCAAACTGAACTGCTTGAATTTTTGGACCACGAGTGGCGTAAAGTTATCCAAAAGCAGTGTGTAAGACTGGTGGAGGAGAACATGCCAAGATACAGGAAAACTATGATTAAAAACCAGGGTTATTGATTTCTGAACTCTTAAAACTTTATGAATATGAACTTGTTTTATTTGCATTATTTGAGGTCTGAAAGCTCTGCATCTTTTTTGTATTTCAGACATTTCTCATTTTCTGCAAATAAATGCTCTAAATTAATATTTGTGTTTGGAATTTGGGAGAAACGTTGTCCGTAGTTTATAGAATAAAACAACAATGTTCATTTTACTCAAACATATATCTATAAATAGCAAAAAATATATATCAGCAATAGGTCCAAATTAAAATAGTTGAATTTCAGCATTTATTAGATTTTGGTATAGGCCATGGTGCTCTGACGTGCCAGAATTAATGGTAAAAAATGTGTAAATTGGGAACACCTACAGTTGTGGTCAAAAGTTTACATACACTTGTAAAAAAACATAATGTTATGGCTGTCTTGAGTTTTCAATAAGTTCTACAACTCTTATTTTTCTGTGATAGAGTGATCGGAACACATACATGTTTGTCACAAAAAACAGTCATAAAATTTGGTTCTTTCATAAATTTATTATGGGTCTGCTGAAAATGTCACCAAATCTGCTGGGTCAAAAATATACATACAGCAACATTAGTATTTGGTTACATGTCCCTTGGCCATTTTCACGGCAACTAGGCGCTTTTGGTAGCCATCCACAAGCTCCTGGCAAGCTTCAGGTCGAATGTTTGACCACTCTTCTTGACAGAATTGGTGCAGTTCAGCTAAATGTGATGGTTTTCTTGCATGAACCCGTTTCTTTAGCACTGTCCACATGTTCTCAATGGGGTTTAAGTCAGGACTTTGGGAAGGCCATTCTAAAACCTTAATTCTAGCCTGGTTTAGCCATTCCTTTACCACTTTTGATGTGTGTTTTGGGTCATTGTCTTGTTGGAACACCCAACTGCGCCCAAGACCCAACCTTCGGGCTGATGGTTTTAAGTTTTCCTGCAGAATTTGGAGGTAATCCTCCTTCTTCATTATCCTATTTACTTTCTGCAAAGAACCAGTTCCACTGGCAGCAAAACATCCCCAGAGCATAATACTACCACCACCATGCTTGACAGTAGGCATGGTGTTCCTGGGATTAAAGGCCTCACCTTTTCTCCTCCAAACATATTGCTGGGTGTTGTGGCCAAACAGCTCAATTTTTGTTTCGTCTGACCAGAGAACTTTCCTCCAGAAGGTTTTATCTTTGTCCATGTGATCAGCAGCAAACTTCAGCCGAGTCTTAAGGTGCCTTTTCTGGAGCAAGGGCTTCTTTCTTGCACGGCAGCCTCTCAGTCCATGGCGATGTAAAACACGCTTGACTGTGGAGACTGACACCTGTGTTCCATCAGCTTCCAAATCCTTGCAGACCTGCTTCTTGGTGATTCTTGGTTGACTCTTGACCATCCTGACCAATCTCCTCTCGGCAGCATGTGATAGCTTGCGTTTTCTTCCTGATCGTGGCAGTGACACAACTGTTCCATGCACTTTATACTTGCGTATAATTGTCTGCACAGTTGCTCTTGGGACCTGTAGCTGCTTTGAAATGGCTCCAAGTGACTTCCCTGACTTGTTCAAGTCAATAATTCGCTTTTTCAGATCCACACTGAGTTCCTTTGACTTTCCCATTGTAGCTTTTGTAGCTGAGTCTAATCACTGGGTCAAATGAGCCCTATTTAAATGGGCTCATGAGAAGTCAACAGCTGTAGTCAATCAGAATCACTTACAAGAAGTGAAGAGGCCATGACATGAAGCTAATTTGATTGACACAACTCGCTACATCACCAAAATTGACAAATTTTGTTGCTGTATGTATATTTTTGACCCAGCAGATTTGGTGACATTTTCAGCAGACCCATAATAAATTTATGAAAGAACCAAATTTTATGACTGTTTTTTGTGACAAACATGTATGTGTTCCGATCACTCTATCACAGAAAAATAAGAGTTGTAGAACTTATTGAAAACTCAAGACAGCCATAACATTATGTTTTTTTACAAGTGTATGTAAACTTTTGACCACAACTGTACATCTTTATGTGTTGTGAGGTGTTGTCTAGTGAGTGAGGCTCACAAGCACGCTCATGGCAAGGTGACATTGGTAACATTCCAAGTTTGGGTGTTTTGGGTGTGGAGAATTGTGGGTAATTGAGGGTTTGGAAGGATACATCAGCTGCGTCCTTCAAGTTGCTCTGTACATCAGCTACATTTCTCTGCTCTGTTTATGAAGGATAATTCCGTTTGGAACAGCCTTCTATGACGCAGCTGTGTCTAGAATACATCCTAGAAAGCTAAAATTGCCAGCCACAGTGGACAGCAGAGAAGTTCATGGTAATGATTGTGATCGGTGGCTTCTGGCTAGAATTGTCCATGCAAACAAATAACAAGCAACTCTGGCCAAAATAACATACACATTCCCTACAGTAGACACCACACTCATATCCCACAGCTTAGCGTAGTATTCCTTAGCTTTAATGACACATGCCAAAAGTCATGGGACACTAGACTAGTGTGATTAGTACTGCAAATGGGATACAATGGGAACGCCTGTGTGAGTGTACTGTATGTGTGCTGGCTCTAAAGCAGCTTGCTTGTTATTGTGATTACTTCCCTGCTCATCTCTCTTTAGGATCACTGTCCTGATTTACACGGCTCCCATTTGACAGATGTCTGGGCCAGGACTGATGAGCCAGACGTAAACGGGCCTTTCTGAGAACAGCGATCCTGTTTAACTCTGGGTCTTTGTGCTTCCTAACAAGAAGACAAAACCAATGTACACATGTAATACGATGAGCTTCTCGTAGAGCGTGTTCGTTTCTTTCTTTCTAGTTCGCTTTTGGGCGTAGTTTCCATTCTGTCTGCAGAAACGAAGTGCAGCGTCTAAACCAAAACAATAATAACTCTAATTCTGCCAGCTAATCTTGGTGTTATGAAGTTGGCACAGAGCCAGCGAAGGCTATCCTGTGTCAAGCACGTAGCAAGTGGGTTTTTAGAAACATGTCTACCCTTGTGAAATGGAAGTATACTTAGGTAATTAGGTAATAAATACTAAAAGTATATTTTCTATTTCATATATATATATATACTTTGTGGAAAATACACTTTAAACACACTGTCGCTGTATTTCCAGAAAAAAATATTTTTAAAAGTTGTACATATACACATAGTACTTACAGCTCTGGAAAAAGAAATAAGTGGTCACTTAAAAAGTGTGAGTTTCTTTGATTTTACCAAATTGTAAACCTCTGGAATATAATCAAGAGGAAGATGGATGATCACAAGCCATTAACCCAAGCTGAACTGCTTGAATTTTTGCACCAGGAGTGGCTTAAAGTTATCCAAAAGCAGTGTGTAAGACTGGTGGAGGAGAACATGCCAAAATGCATGAAAACTGTAATTAAAAACTGTGATCAGCACCATTAGCAGTGTCGTGAAGCTCAGGCAAACACACTTCTTGGAAAACCTACCAGACCACTCTGTTTTTAGATGGTCTCAGTAGCACATTGACGCCACTTGTCACAATATACTGTTCCTTTTCTTATTCATTCACTGCTTAGAGTTCAAAACTAAAAATCTTAAGGACTGCTACTTTAATTATATTTTTCTTTTACAAGGAGACCTCAAAGGACATTTGTTCTTTAGGCAAATGTCTACTCAAATCCTCTACTTATCTGCTTGGACCCCTTATCTTGCTGATTTCAAACCCCTTGAGAAGAAAACTTACCAGACCACATTGTTTTTAGATTTAATATATTTGACTTCGAAAGAAGGGTCTCAGAAGCACATTGAAGCCACTTCTTATTCATAAATACCAATGGGTTTCATACCAATGAGTTTAAAACAAAAAAAATCCTAAGCACTGCTTTAAGTATAATTTCTTTTACAAGGAGACCTCAAAGGACATTCGTTCAACAGCAAACATCTCCTCGAATTGTCTGCCTTGAACTCATGTGACACTGGTCCTTCTATCTGAGCCAGACATCAAAATATAATCCGTGGGAGTGAGCACATCAATCTCCGCTTGAGACGAAAACGTCTCTCTTCGGCTCAGCAAGCTGCCCGTGACCTGAGAGATGTTATCGAGAAGCGACGCAAGGCTAGAAGGTCTTTGTTGTGAGAGAGCTGAAAACGCCACTGTTCAGATCGTTCAGGCAGCCTCCCATTCAAACAGCAGACAGCGTTGTCTGCCCGCGCTCTGGAACGCTCTCTGCTGTCGACGCTGTTGGCTCAGCCAGAATGAATGCCTTTGATTTGCGCTGATGATTGTGGAGCATTGTGTTGATGTCCACATTTCCAGCCCCCTCTCAGAACCAGCGATCTAGAGTGGGAAGACTGGAGAGAAGAGCCATTTCCTCAATTATCTCCTTCCTCCTCTCAGATATGAGATGGAAATGAGGGTCGCGGGTTTATTTGAACTGCTTCAGTTTGAGATTGAAGCGCTGAATGAATCATCTGAGGTCATGGAGGTCACTAGGGCCATCTTGGTCCACGATTAGGAAAATTAGCCAGGCTTTGTGGTGGTCCATTTGTGGTCCAATATTAGCCAGTTCAATGGATTTGTAGACAAGCCCTACTCATTGTCTCTAGGTGCCAAAATGAGTTATTGATTAGTTGGTTGGTTGGTTGGTTGGATGACAGCAAGTTGCAGGGGGGCTTTATTGTGGTCTATTTATCACATTTTGTGGAGACCACTTTTATTCGTCATTCCTATCATGTAATGGGAAATTCCACCATTTCTTTTTTTTTGTTCAGAAGTCATTGAGTTATTCTGAATTGTTGGTGTGAAATGGTCCATTGTGGAGATGCTGGTTCAACTGATTTCTGTTCAGTAGGAACCAGGGTTTGACATATATATGGAACTAGCCATTTCAATTTTTTTGTCTTTGGTTGCACATTAGGCATCATCTAATTTTTCTTCCAGGTTTTTATGCCATTTTTGAGAAATCAACATAATTTCATCTTCAGATTTTTTTTGTCTTATTGTTTGGTTTAGGCTCATTGGCAGCTTTTGATTGTACACGTCTTTTCTATAAAATAAGAATTTTGTCCATTAGGATTGAATGTGGTGCAAAAGCAAAAAAATCACCTACGTACCAACTGTAGCTCAACAGACATAGTCCATTTTGGATTGCTTTTTTTTAATCCCTCGTTTCCCCAAATTAATCCTGTTATTTTTTCAGCACCACCCAGCAATTCTGACCTTCGTGTTTCTTCAGAACTGTAGAACCTTGTACGACGAAACATCTTGTATATGTTAAACATTGAATTATGCAGAACATTTATAACAGAACTGTTATTATATTTGGGAAAATAGAATATTCTTTCTGTATTCTGTGTTTTACCCCCTTTTTTCCTTTAATGATAGCATGTATTCGAGTAACATGAAGTGTGTAGGTTTATTATTGCTCCTGGATGAGTAGATGAGATCCACCTGAGAGCCCTTTGAAGACAAGGTTTCAAATGTCGATCTAGATCATTAGTCTAAGCGGTTGAGTGAAGCTTAAAACGCCTTCTCTAGTTTACGAGCTGGCATATTTTCTGCAGTTTGTTTGCCTGATGCTTACGCTCCCAGCCAATCACAGGTGTTCTCACATAATGCTTGTGAGACATGGAAGATGGGTGAACCAACCCCTGCGTGATGTCTGCTTCTGTTCGTTTTCTTCACAATTGCATCACATTGTTCGCCAACACCAAGCAAACATTATCTCTGCAGTATGCTGCAGTATTTAAGACGCTGTCACTATGAACCGATGACAGCCAATTAGAAACCTGGAACATGCTGCTTTCCCATCAGCAGCCGGAGTCCAAGAGAGCACAATTGGCCATGCTTTATATGTATCAGAGGAGGCGTGTGCTGGTCTTCACCTTACTAGTGTTTGGGGTATTAAAAGTGATAGGGTTGAGTTCATATGAACAGGGATTGAGTAATTGGCCTTCCGAATTGGAGAGAAAATGGGATAAAATTAGAGGAAATAAACAATTGGGTCATGCCAGGTGCCAAAGGTGCTCCTGTCTCTCCCACACTCCCACGCTATAACTGCGATCTCCAGACTCTGAACTACAGTGCCAATGATACACCAAATACTGACATCACTTCTATTCACAATCACATCGATAGAAGCCATTCACCTGAATATTGATTTCACCTGTCACACACACTATTATATATCTACTCACTTCTCTTGTCCTGCGCTTGATATTTTCCCAGCCTGTGTTAACTCTTACGTGTTTGACCATATTTTTATTACCCTAAACCCGATCCTAAATTTGCCTGCCCTCTGATATTGCCTTGCTGTGTATGACCCTTGGGCTCTATTACGTTTCTGCTATGTTTACTCTCTCTTGCTGCTGTTTACTGGTGTTGACCTTGCTCATTTTGACTACCCCTTTGTCTGATACTCTATTAAGTAATGTATATTTTGAGTTACATCTGCACAAGTTTAAGTTCTGCCCAGCCATCACAAATTGAAAAAAGATAGAGATATTAGAATAGAGAGTTTTAATAGATAAGAGATACGAATCAAACACCTGATCTGATGTCACGGGTTTCTTAAATAAGAATTTTGAACTAGAAATAGTGAAGAATCTTGAATATTTCCTCTTCACTTTAAAAAATTTAACATGTTTTAACAGATTTATATTGTTCATTTCCAAAAAATGGGTTTATTAGAGGAAAAAAATCCAGAAACCAGAATTTCCATGTGGTCTCTTTTTCTCACATGGAACTTGTGGACTGTATATCGGACAGAAACCAGAGCTCTATAAAAATATATATTCATATGGTTTAAAGCTCCGTGGAGTCGAGGATACCAATAGTTTTTTTTCTGTTCAATTTCATATATAATGAAACAGATTTTGTTGACATCTATAGCCCACATTCGCGTACCCGTGAGCCACATCATGCTTCTGCCCGAGGCGCTGTCTATTGATCCTGCTTCTCCAGTCACTATGGATTTGTTTGACTCTGCCGGGACACGGTGGCTCAGATTCAACATGCTTGTGGAACATCATTATGGTGGTGTAGCTTGTTTTACAGCAGTCGGGTACGATATTCATAGTGAAGCATACAGTTATAATCCCTCAGAGGTCACCCATATGGAAGTTCGTCAGGATTATGGTCTTGTTTTTGGAGCTTGTGGAGACCTATTGTCCTGATGTTTGCGTGACTGTACCAGAACTCTGTCAGCACTGTTTTGTATAAATTTCCCTAAAGAACGGCTTTTATTTGCCAAAGGAACGAAACTCGGTGACAGTTCCCGACATGCTGAAGAACATTCCCGAGATTTGCTGTGCAAACAGGCTTTGTAATTGCTGTGAGAGCTGCTGAGAGGTTTACAGTGCAGACTCCTAGGTGACTGATCCTGGGTATCTATGCTAGCTTTGTTAGCATGGAAGAGTCAAAACAGACTCAGGTTTGAGTGAAAAGGGACGGAATGTAGATTTCTGAAGAAAAGAATTGCGTTTAAAGGTTGGAAGTGAGGATGAAAGGATGTCAGGATGTGAAAGTTTTGTGTATTGTATTATATTGTATTGTTTTGTTTTGTGTTTTTTCATCATGAATAGCATGCTAGCTTGTGGCTACAGTATTAGACCAGGAAACGGTACTGCATTTTTTTTTAGCTTTTTTTCAGTCAGTGTACTCTTTTAAACTACATTGGTACCACTTTAAAATAAGACTACCTTAATAAAGGGTTTATAAATGGTTTACAATTAGTTTATTAATGGTTACTAATTAGGTCGTAAATGCCTTAAAAATCACTAATAATCAGTTATAACACATAATTAGAAAGGGCAACTCTATAGAAGGCTGTGGGTTCACTATTTGACAAACAACAGGTCATTGTTGCCCTTTCTACATATGTGTTATAACTGATTATTAATGATTTTTAAGGTATTTACAACCTAATTAGTAACCAACAAATAAACTAATTGTAAACCATTTATACACCCTTTATAAAGGTAGTCTTATTTTAAAGTGGTGCCCCTACATTTAATACATTAATTAATTAATTAATAATCTTAAATCTAAGAAAAAATTGAATATCCCCCTAGCTCTAGATCAATAAAAATATTTTTAAAAGCTATTTGATTAAGCTTTTTGATCAAGGACAGAATTGTTTAAAAGAATTGTCTTTTTAACTTTTTGCTAAAAAAAGTCTGTATGTTGGAAATACATTTTAACACTTTACAATAATGGTCACAAATAACAGTAACTACGACAGTAATAAGCATTGTTAAATGGTAAAGTAATGTCTCAACTTTTTTAATTATTAATCAACATGACTAAAGACATTATTAAACATTTGGCAATTTTAATGCTTTAGAATGTTGTAAACAATAATGAATTGAAATATTATTTAAAAATTTTAATGATTAATAATGCCATGTTAACTAGTATCAGTTAATAATTAGTTAAGACATTCTGTCTTAAGTACTGTTAATTAATGCACTCTTATTGTAAAGTGTAAAAGAATTTGTCTTAGCATAAACATTTTAATCACAGTTTCATGTATCTTGGCATGTTCTCCTCCACCAGTCTTACACACTGCTTTTGGATAACTTTATGTCACTCCTGCTGCAAAAATTCAAGCAGTTCAGCTTGGTTTGATGGCTTGTGATCATCCATCTTCCTCTTGATTATATTCCAGAGGTTTTCAATTTAGTAAAATCAAAGAAACTCATCATTTTTATGTGGTCTCTTTTTTTCCAGAGCTGTATATATTTAACCACTTCTATAATCTGGTTGAATTTTATTTTGGGCTTCATAGAACTTAATAAATAATAAATATTAATTGTATTGGAAATTTCTTGCCAGATAAATCCTTATATATACGAATATTCAGCAACTGAAATCATTTGTCCAAAAATGGCACATAAGTGAAAATGCCTGAAAATTCATAGTGATTAAAAATGATGATGCAATCAAATCGGTACCATGTAGTAACTAAAGTAGTGTTGCTACTGCTGAAAGTACTGACTTGACTTCACATGACTTACTAGTTATATTATTTTCCTTATACTTTGAGGTATTTGTGATAGGGGTGGGTGATATGGCTCTAAAATAATATCACGATATTTCAGGGTATTTTTGCGATAACGATATACTTGGCGATATAGGAAAACTAAAATAATTTCAGGTTAATCATAATGTGGCAAAATAAATAATATAGCATAAAATAATATAATGCAGCAAATAATATTGCAGAATATTTAGTGCATGCATATAAACTGCAAACTAAAACAGTTATACAGTAAATACACCTAAAGCTTCACAATAAATAATAGACTACTTTTAAGACAGAACAGCCCTATTATCACAATATGAATTTTTAATATCATGATATTTCTGTGTGACGATATATTGTATACGATATAATATTGCCCACCCCTAATTTAAAAGTAAAAATAACAGTAGAAGAAGAAAGAATAATTTCTGATTGATATTTGTAAAGGATACGAATGTAAAGAACTTTAGAAATTTGTAAAGATTCCACTGGATTTTACATCCATGTATTTCAAAATTTTAAGGTTGATATTGTTTCTATAGCAATATTCCATAGTATCAAATACCATAGTTCTTCTGTGGCATTGCTTCTAGAACATTTTGTATACACATTTATATACTCATGACTGTATAAATCAGGTCCCTCTGCGGTGCTTCAAATCAAATGAAAGGATATTTACTCTAAATATGATGTTTTAACAGGTTGTGACTCTCTTTTTCTTTCTTTTTCTCTCTCTCTCCCACAGAGTAATGGATCCCTAGGCTGGTGCCAAGGCCATAAGCAATGCGCAAAGGTAATTTCTGTCAAAATTACATGACATTATGTCTCCGTTTGACATAAAGGCGGTGCAGATCCGTCATTTTAAAACATTGGTGTGCTCACACGCCTCTGATAATGACCTCATACATCACGCTGAGGGTCGCTGCAGCTCTGCAGGCGTTATTCCTGCGCCGGGCGTCTCTCTCTCTCTCTCTCCTGCAGGAATGAATGTATGATCCCGTGTCTGCGCTCCCAGTCAGTACTGTAATGCGAGTGATTCAGATGGAGTTGAAAGGCTGCTGCTGTGTGGTCTGATGTGTGTTATGCAGGTCCATGCTTTTTTTTTGCACTGCAAAATGCTAATTTCAGCCCAGAGCTCAGCCCACTTCTTCTAATGAGCAGATTAACATTCTGCAGCAGAGATGTAATTAAATAACAGTATCGGCTCATAGCGCAGAGCTGCACGCCTCACATCATGCCAGCACTGACTTTAACACACTCTCTCTATTACACTGCACTGTACTCTCTCCCTCTCTCTCTCTCTCTCTCTCTCTCTCTCTCTCTCTTTCTCTTTCTGTATCTCTAGCCTGCTCTGTCTCTGTCTCTCTCTCTCTCTCTCTTTCTGTAGTCACTATATATTTGTCTTTTTCCTACTATACATCTCTTTCTCACTCTCTTCCTTTGTCTCCCTACCTTTCTTTCTTTCAATCTCTACCTTTTGTATCTCCTGTCTTTTATTATCTTTCTCTCTTTCATCTTCACTCTGACTTCACTCTCTCCCTCTATCTGCCTCTCTTTCTCTTCCTTTCTCTTTCTATTTCTATTTTCTTTTCCTGTAGTCACTCTTCATTTGTTTTTTTCTGTCTTTCTCCCACTATACATCTCTTTCTCATTTTTTTCTTTGTCTCCCTTTTTTCAGTTTTTATTTTCTTTCTCTCTATCTTCACTCTCTTCCTCTAGCTGCCTCTCTCCCCCATCTGCCTCTCTCCTTCGATCTGTCTGTCTCTTAGCCTTTTTCTTTCTGTCTATATTTGTCTTTCTCTTAATCTCTATCTCTCTCTTTCTCTCTTTCTATATGTTTTTTTTTATTTTTTCTCTCACTATACATCACTTTCTCACTCTCTCCATTAGTCTCTCTATCTGTCTTTATTTCAGTGTCTATTTTTCTGTGTTCTGTCTTTTTATTTTCTTTCTCTCTCTTTTACTTTCACTCTAACTTCTGTCTCTCTCTCTCTCTCTCAGTTACTCTTTCTCTATTTCTCACTTCATCACTCTCTTTATTTACCTTTCTCTCCCTGTTCATTTTTTTCTCACTCTCTCTCCTAGGTCTCTCTATGTATTTTTATCATTCTTTCCCTCTTTTTTGTCTCCTTCTCTCTTTCTCTCTTTCTTTCATGCACTTTTTCACTTCTCTATTACTCTTTTACTTTCTGTCTTGCTTTCTCTCAGTATTTCTTTATATTTTTTTGTCTATTGTATTTTCTCTGTTTTTTCTCTCACTCTTTCTCTTAGTATCTAGGCTCTCATTTTCTCCCTTTCACAATATCTCTCTTTCTATCTGTCTGTCAGTCTTTCTCTCAGTCCCTGTCTCCTGTTTTTCAGTTTCTCTTTTATTGTCTTTCTCATTCCTGTCTCTTTTTTCTTTTTTTCATTCTCTCTTCTCTTGCTCCCTCTCTCTGTCTGTTGGTATCTCTTCCTATTCTTGTTCTTTCACTCTCCCTGTTTCTCTTGCCTCTGTTCTCTCTCTTCTACATCTCTTTCTCTCTCTCTCTATCCCTCTCTCTCTCACACACATACATTCTTTGTCTCTTGTCTTTGGCCTTCTCATCTTTTGGGCTCTCTTTCTTTATCAATCATTTTTATTCTCTGTCTGGTTAGTTTCTCTTCTTTCTCATTTATTAATTTACAATGTCTTTCTCTCCTTTCACTCTTGCTGATCTTGTCTTCATTCAGTCTCTCTGGTTGCTCATCTCTCATTCTGTGTCTCTTCCGTCTCTCTTGTCCTATTTTCCTGTAGCTTGTTTCAGTGCTGAGCAAGGTTATTTTTATATGGTCTTTGTATTCCTGAATATGTTTACATATCTTATGTATCCCTGTGCACGTCTACATTTAGTATGCCTGCCTGCAATTACTGAATATATGTTGTTGATCCACATTAGAGACACTCTTTTAAAGGATGCCCAAAAGCAGAAGAAATATTGTATATGTGTGAATTCAGGCTGCGTTTTGGCAAGATCCTGGAGATACCAGTACAGTATTCAATACAGATTCAGATTCAGCACAATATTCAATATAAAAATTGACTTTTGCCCCAAATTATGTGGTTTATTCATAAATTCAGCTTTGTAAAACACCTCCTTCAGCCCAGTCAGCCCTAGAACATGCAGCTCCAGCTCCTGAAGCATTGTGCATGTGTTGGTTAACTGCCTAAACAGACTGCTGTCTGCTGCTACAGGGGCAACGAGTGGTCTGAGAGCTTTTATGTGTTGATGTATGTCCGCATATGGCGGGTAGTGGCGTAGCACGTGTTTCCACATCACCCCCCCGGGGCAGGCTCACAGGAACAGGCAGGGTTCTGACCCCTCTCCCTCCATCCATGAAAACATTTGGCCAACTGTTCCAGAGATTTTCAGAGCGTTCTCCAGAGAGTGGTCCCTCCCCTCCCCTTCCTAGGGCTGCACGATTTGGGCAAAATATCTAATTGCGATTTTTCCACAGAATATTGCGATTGCGATTTAAATTGCGATTATTTTTAATCCATCAAAAACCTAAACCTGTATTAGTGGTTACCATACCTATCAAATAAATTTATAAACTTCTTCCACATAAAATATTCACAGGTATCTCAGATTAAATGCAGTTTTCAGTTTTATTTTTAAATTGCAAGTAACAACAAAATAAATAACAAGGTTTAACTGCAACATCAGTAACTGTAAAGTCTGAGTTTTGAGATGCATTTTTACAATATAAATTAACTTAAAAGTAAATCAGTTTTTTTGCACATTAAATGCAAAAGTAGCATCATTAATGCTTGCATGCACAAAAGGTATAACTGCAACATCAGTAACTGACTGGTCCGCTGTGGACAGTAATGCCTTAGCAGAAAAGCTAAAAAAAAAGCAAAATATCGGTTTTATCCTAAACTCTTTGAGTTTTGAGATGCATTTTTACAAATAAATGAACTTAAAAGTAAATCAGTTTTTAGCTGTTAGCTTCATACTGGTAGCTACCAGTGTTGGGCACGTTACTTTGAAAAAGTAATTAGTTATAGTTATTCATTACTTCTCCAAAAAAGTAACTGAGTTACTAACAGAGTTACTCCACTATAAAAGTAATTAGTTACCAGTAAAAGTAACTAATCGCGTTACTTTTTAATATTCGCCCATCAAAAAAGGAAATCAATTATACATTTACTATTAGAAAAATAACAAACGAAAATAAACCCAAAATGTTGACAAAAATATAATCTAACGAATTTAAAAAAAATAAAACGAAATTCTCCACACAACCAAAGAAAATTACTAAAACTTGTAATACTGAAAAAAACGGAAAAAACGGAAAAACGCGTCTGGGGATGAAATTAAACATACCAAGCCACCCTCAAAGGAAATATGTATATATAAACAAAAAAAATAATGGACAAAAACAACAATCTAATGACCGTTAAAATGGTATTAATATAACAACAGCCTTGCCAAAAGAGAATAGAGCTTAGATCAGGCCCAAAACGTGCACGTTTTGCAAGAGAGAAAGAAAGAGAGAGAGAGATTTCTGGTGTGAGTTACTACTCACAGGTAAATATTCTCACGCTGTATCTGCTGTTTCTCTTTCATCTGCCTGGCGCTCATATTGTAATCCCATAGATAGTTCTGCAGTTTCTCAGTGTTTTCTGTCGTATTTTGCGGCTAGCGCGAGCGCTTTACACAAGAACTAACGCCACGGACCAGGTGCCACGCGCTCGGCACAACACCGCCCGCTGTACAACTCCGCTGTACAACAGCGCTTTTAAATTAATTTAACACGAAAATGAGGGTATTCTATCAGTAATTTCAGTTAGTTGTAGTTAGTTTTATAAACACAAAATACAGTTCGAGATAGTTATGTTATTTTCTTTTAATTGCCGTTTTTATCAGATTCAGTTAACACAAATGTTTTTCACTTTCAGTTTTCGCTATTTCGTTCGCTTTAGTGAACAATAATAATTGGTTACTTAGCAACATTATGATTAGCACACCAAAGCTTTATATAAAATAAAAATAGGAGCCCGATTTCGGGTCGGTCCTCGGGTCAGGTCAGGTTCGGGCAGAAAATCTAAGCTCTAAAAGAGAAAGCAGCAGCACCACAAACATCGGAGCAGCTAAAAAGAGCTTAACGTCCTTAATTCGGAACTTGGCTTGTCCACGGCAATCACTGAATTGATTAGAGCAGCAAATCGTCACAATTGTGCCTCAACTTCACCACGCCAAACCACAGGCACAGCGGCCAGAAGCTGTTTTAACGCCGTTACTCCCAACACTGGTACAAACTGATATTTATTTATACTGTTTATATATTACTTTTATATTTTATTTAATAATCCCCAAATACTAATAAAATTACAATATAACGAATTCCAAAAGATATAAACGAAAAACGGCACGCAATAGCAGAAATAAAATAAAGAAATATTATTTCTGCCCCAAAAAGACGCGTCGTCACCCCGGCGATGTGTGCGGCGCAAACCGATTAACCCACGCGCGGAGCTTTAAACAGGCAGAGCTGCAGCTGCTGACACGCGTGCAGCACTGTGTGATTATAACAGTGTAACTTGTGGTACATCATAAAGATCATAGTGTGATTTGTTGTATTAAAACAGATCTACCTCACAGACCATTTTCTGGAGCACCATCTGACAGAGCGCAAAGGAAAGCGGAGGGAATTCTCTGCTGACCCGGCGCGAGTTCGGGCATCAAGTCAGGTTCGGGTTCGCAGACAATCTGAACTCTACAACGCATTTAAACAATTGCACAGTGTCCGCCTGGCTTTAAATTATTTTATCCAAGTCTTCCACTCATGTCCAAGCGCCACTTTAAATTTAATTCACCCTGATGTAGCTGCAATGGAGAGAGCGGCAGTGCATGCTGGCTTCGTTGCGTTGAACGCAGCCCCGCCCTCCAGTGAAAAAAATATTCAAATGAATCCAGCCCCTGCTGCATCAGGCCAATCGGAGAAGAGCAGGCGGTGTGCTCACACACACACACAAGCCTCTCAGACACAGAACAGGCGCTTTTAACCACATAAGTTGGAAACACTTGCAGGCTATTGGCTAATTCAAATCGCAGCTCCTGCGATTGAAAAATCGCGTCCATTCAAATCGCGATTTCGATTAAAAAACGATTAATCGTTCAGCCCTACCCCTTCCCTCCCCTCACCCACCTCTACCAATTCACTTTAAACAAGGCCAATCCCCTTAGCACGCTCTCTATTCATCGTACCAGGCTCTCTTATTGGTTTAGAGCTCGGCGAGTCACAGGCCAATCGGCTTTTAAAAGCCCTGGTGTCAGTGGTAACTTGGTTAGAGATTGTTGGTTGGCTTAAAGGCTGAAGCTGTTTAACTCTGTTTAACGTAATTGTGTTACTAAGATCAAGTAGCTTCCGGAATTAGGAAATTAAAAGCGCTTTATTAAGCCTGTCACAATAAGTGTCTTTGTTGTTCAATGGATAATTGAGATATTGTTTACATTAATAGGTAAAAAGTGTTCCTTTAAATTAATGAAATATAAGAGACATGTTTAACTATTAAATGTTTAACTATTGAAAACATTTTCTAACCTTTTAAAAACGCTTTTACTGTGGTAAGATTAGTCCATCAATAATATTGACTGGGTCTCACTGTTATCAGAGGCACACTACTGCTGCTGCAGCTCAGCCAGTCACCTCTCAGCTCCTCCTGCCCTGCCTCTAAACCCATACATCACCCAGAGCCCCTCCCAAACTACCCCTCCAATTTTTTTGCCTTTTTATCCTTACATTTGAACTGAGGGTGGAGTCAGTAAAAATCAGGGGGTTTGGTTAGCTGTTAGGAGCATTTTATGCTATTGGCGTAACGAAATAGTATAAAAATATAATAATAATGCAGTTACATCCTGTTATAGATCAATTGGACTTGTATGTATAGTATTTGAGTATGTAAGTGAATAACTTAAGCATGTTCTTACAAGAACTAGAATCTAAAATTAGGGATTCACTAAATATTTGGCAACTGAAAATATTTGACAAAAAATGACAAAAGCACTCTTGGTGTTCGTCCAAATAAGTGACGAAAGATTAATTTATTTATTCACAATGAATAATTTATTTTATTTACTACATATTTACTATTTTACTACAACTTAACTGTAGTTTTTTTAATAGTTTTTTTTTTCTCAAAAGTGGCAAAATTGAATACTGAAAACCTGAGAGAATCTATGTTTAAAATTACGTTTTCGGCCTTCAGCACTTTACAATAGGGGTAAGTTAATTAACAGTACTCATGACAGAATGTCTCAACTAATTATTAATTTATATTAAATATTATAAACTCATACTAATAATCTTACTATAAAATAATATCTCAATTCATTTTAAATTAACAGCATTTTCAATTAGGGCTACAACATCTCTCATTCTGTGTCTCTCTCTTGTCCCATTTTTAATTGTAGCTTGTATCAGTTCTTAGCAAGTTTATTTTTTTTAAATAACTTTGCATTTTTGAATATGTTTACATATCTTACGTATCCCTGTGCACATCTAAAATTAGTACGCCTGCCTGCAATTACTGAGAATATGTCGTTGTTGTTCCATATTAGAGCCCTTTTTTTACACGTGTGTGTGTGAAAAGGATGCCAAAATGCAGAAAAAAATATTGTATACATATACAATAGAGGGTCTAAGATTCAATACAATTAAAATTATTAATATTATTATTATTATTATTAAAATAGTTGGCAACTAATTTAATAATTGATTAGATGGGTCTGCGGTGAATTGTGAGTGCCGCTGCGCATTTGTTGCATTTCTAATAAGAACATTTATATATATTGTTTTTAAACAAAGTTGACATACCGGCTAACTTTCATACATAGTCTCTTCACACTAACAAGAAAAAAAAAAACATGATGTACAAAATTGAGGTCAGCTAAAATGATTAAAGTCACGTCCAAATACTGTTTGGTAAGTAAAATAATATAATTATCCTGGTAGACCTGGTCATTGTTGCTAATTAGGCACCGTTTAGCCAGTCTTAGTCAGTGCTGATAGGGAATAATTAGCAAGCTGATTTTAGCTAAGTGACAGAGCCTAGACGTAAGAATTAGGCCTCCTGTATTTACGAGCCTCCGTCTGGAAGCTCTGTGGTTAAGGTTAGCTTCCTCATGTACTGCAATTATAGATCAGCCTCTGGCTCTTTTTTGCTGCTTGCTTGGTTTCAGGTGTGCTAGGACTCTGGATGTCAGTCATCCTGCTTTATTTTGAGGCCCAATCCCACAACAAAGCCTCCTCACGTCTGAAGACTTGATTAAAGGCCTCAACTTGGCATCGTCTGCAGCCGTTGCCGTCGCGTGCTCTTGCACAAAGCGAGAGGCAGGCTTTGTTCTGTTCTATAACATTGTTTACTGTAATGTCTCTTGACGGCTGTTGGTATTTCGCGGGCGTAAGCAAATCGCTAATACTGCCAGTCGCCCCCTGGGTGTTTACGAGTCGTCCATATTCCCAAAAATGTCAATTCAGAGCAGCCAAAACAAACTCCTTTAGAAGTTCCTCAATTGTTTTGTCTGCTCTGCTCCCAAGTTTTGGTCTCAGGAATGGGCTTTTAACGAATGGTCGCCTCCATGCTTTTTTGTCAGGACTGCTCAAATTGACTGTTAACCTTCGTGCCCTCTAATTGTTACACAAGCCGTTCGCCGTAGACCTTCTCAGACAGCACTTAGCGAACCCTTTGTTGAAGTACACTCCAAAGGGATTAGCATGCAGGTCATGCGTCCAGAGATTCGCCCACTTAGAAGGTCCGCAGAATCATTAACAGTACAAGAAAAGCCCTGTGGCTTGTGGTTGATCAGCTCTTGAATGTCATGATCTAGAGCACTACTGGAGGTTGCTGTCGCAGACATATTAAAATGTCAAAGAAATAATTAGTACACCACGACAATGCTCTCGGCCACTTTAATTATCGAGTTTGAAGTGCTGGCAATGAGGCGACACCAAGCCACGTCTTTATAGTCATGAGAACAAAAGCGCGAGTGTAAGCTACAGCGATTAGCATGCCCACAATTTCAATCACGGCCGCTCTGAGGGAATTAGCGAGACTTGGGAAAGCAGAGCAGAGCGTCCAGAGCTTCTCGATGCTACTGCTACGGTGGGCCTGGAAGCCGCTTAAAGCAAGTGCAGTTTATTCAAACCCAAACCGCAGACAAAGGCCGGAGCTCTTTTTATCTTTCTTTCTCTCTCTTTCTCTCTCTTTCGCCTTGTGGCATGAGCTGGGCATGATATCAAATGCAGGACTGAATGCTCTGCCCCGCACTCAAAGTTAGCATTATGCACGGTCAGCGTTGGAGCGGTTGTTTGGTTTATTCTGCAACTTTGGAGGATGGAGGATTTTCGCACTTGGGCATGCTCCACTGAAATAGCTTCTTAGGCCTTAAAGTTTTACACCATTGAACAAAGAGGCATTTTATTACATTTTATGATGAAAAATAAGTTCAATTCTATTGTGATAAATCTTAATACATGTGAAAGTTAAGTTTAGTACATGCAAAACTGATTAATCTTGGATAAGTGGCATTTTGCATTTGTATAGGCCTTAAATTCTCAGATTCTAAGACGGGCATTTTATTAGGAAGCCAAGTTTAAAATACTTGTTTAAATCACTCAGAAGGAATGAAGCTTGGTGGGTAGTTGTACTAGACTGTCATGGAGTGTCTCATCTCTTTAGTGACAAATCCCACTTTTGTCTTGGTGGAGGCAACAACTGAAATTTGTATCTGGAGCCACCGTGGTCAGCATAAAGATCAATGGTTTGTGTTGAAGGTGTGGTGTCCTGGTGAGGGGTGTAATTTCCTATTTATTACAGTATTTATTACAGGTACTTTCACAAGCCAAAGTTATGCAAATGAGGCTCTGCACCCTTTTCTGGGTGTGGCCCTACCTTTTTTTAAATTGCACACTCCAACAGGACAATACTCGTCCACACACTGCTGTCGTCTCAAGAATCCCCTACTGCTTAGTCTGGAATTTTTTTTTTTCAATATTGCACACGCATTCTGTACAATATTCATTCAATATTAGGACTAAGTTTTACAAAACTGCAAAATTTATTATATTGCAATGCTATTTGGAAGGAAGATAAAGTTTACCAGGAACAATAAATGTTTAAAAATTTAGAATAATATGGACAATATGTATTGATCTCCAGATACAGAAGTATTGTGTAACACATGTGTAACAATGGAACCTTTCAGATAATCCATAACACTTCTCAAACTGCCTTGTACCCTCAGAACGTGCCATTATATGTAAGATTCATTGATTTATATTGTTGGGTAATGTTCGTTATACATGGATTTCAAAGAAAAACTTCTTATTGTATCTTAATTAATAAATATTTAATGGATACAGTGTTTCAAAACATAACATATCACAATACTTCAATATATCAGTATTTTTTTTACAGCCCTAGTATAAAGGCCCTTCAATGGCTTGGTAATTAGCAGGCTTTGTAATGACCATGTTGTAAAGTGTGCTTTAGATAAGACCCAACACTAAAAGTGTGCTATAAAGAGCAAGGTACTCTAAAGCCTGGTCTGAGGAAACTTCCACAGTCTCTTCTGCATTAAATAGGAATCCGAAAGCAAGTGGTTCCTATGGGCTTAGCTGGAGCTAGCCCAAGGCAACCTCTTTCCCAAACCCTGCTCCCCGTCCGGCGCGCTTAAATAACCTTTACTTTGCAGGGTGGAAAGCAATGCTTGATTTGCGTCTGAAATGGGGCGGAAAACTAACCAGCGCTGGGGTATAATAATGACACCGGGCTTTCAGGAGCTTTCGGACGGATTAGCGAGGCCTCGCGCGAAAAGCTGAGAGACTAGCTTTGGCATGAGCTGATGGGTGGGTTTTTCGAAAGGTGATCGCTGCACTCATGTGTTTCTTGGTTCAGTGGTTTTCAACCCTCCAGGGGCAAGAGCTCGTACCAGTATGGGTGATTAATAGCTACGTTTTGTGGAGGGGGCTTTTTTTCCCCCCTCTACACTCGTCTGAATGTGCAGTGCATCACACGAGGCTGTTCCGTAGGAGTGGAGCGGAGGAGATGCGAGTTTGATAGATTAGATTGTGGTCCTGAATGCGAGGTGCAGCGAAGCAGGCAATTGTTTGCAATCTGAGAGCTTTATGAATAGTATTTGAGAGTCTGGAGAATGGGCCTCCGTGCAATTGGGTTAGAAGACGATAAATTCTAGCACGCAGTACACAAGCTAAATTTGATAGGACAGATTACGCCGCACATATGGGGTTATAAATCCGGTGCGTTTGTTCTCGCGGCGGTGGTGGGGCGGGGGTATGCTGGGGGGTGTGTGATTTTCAGCGTGAGAACATCTGCAGTGCACTCCAGTGAAGAAACGCCATCGATCTGCTGAGATCTGATTTGTGAGGGACAGTTTACAGTGTCTATGATATGCTCTCTTCTTATTCTGCAGTGTTTTTATAGATTTTGAGTCAAAGAGTAATTAAATACATACATTTCTACAGGAATTAATAAGAAAAATGGACCGTCAAGAAAGTCTCAGTAATTTGGGTTTAATCACTTAGTCTCCAAGAATGCTAGTAGTAGAATTGTTTTCCTAGTCAATAAACCTTTAAACAATGGCCTTAAGTTTCAGAACCCACACGAATGACACGGATGACCTCGAACACTCTGCTGTACAGTATTAGGGATGGGAAACCAATCTGAAGGTTTACCTAAACACTTTCATCGTCAAAGAACAGGTTGCACAAACTGTGTGCTGAAGCCATGGAAATGGCTGAGCTGGCAGTTTGTCTGCTGAACAGGTAATCACTGAGCTTCAGTAAGGTTGCTGACCATAGCTAGGTTGCACCACCACCACTAGGGTAGCAGAAAAAGTCATTTTGGACATTAAAATGTATATATTGAGCTTTGCATCTGGGAAAAAGAAAACTCTCTCAGTGTTTGGAAATTTGACTCCTGTATAGGGCTGCACAATACTGGAAAAAATTTACATTTCGAATGTTCTTTTTTCACCAATATATATTGTGATATTATATAATGCAGGGCTCATGGCCGGATCGATCAAGAGCTGAGTCAGTGCCGAGTCCTCAAAACCCGAGGAAAACAGCAAAACAACAGTAATCAGCCCTTTAGTCAGGCATTTCAATTGCTTTTTAAAGGGTAATTAAGAGTGTTTTCTGGGATTAAAAGCGTGAATTCAGCTGTAACTGGAAATATCTGCGCAAAACTGTGATGGACTGAGGTGCACAGCTTTCAACACATGTGCTCAACCATGTGGATGGAGGCCATACGGTTACCTCATGTTTACTCCTGCCCCACCCCTTGCACTCCCCCTCCCCCTTACGCTTCTCATGCAGCAGCAGCCTGTCACTTACACAGACACAGAGACAGTGCTGTGTATCTACTTATTGTGTCAAGAATCAAACCACTGCAACATGACGTGTTTGATTTAACTGCCTTAAGTGACTTTGCAGATCCCACGATGTGACTGTTGCACATCGCGATGGCGATGCTTAAACTATATATCGTACAGCCCTACTTGTACTCGTAGTCGTTTTACACACTCGTTTGCATTTATTACTGATTGTTCCTTTAATTCTACTTTTTAATATAAACAGGGAAAACCTTCAGACACCAAACACCAAACATCGTCTTACGGTCTACGTTTGTGGTAATGGAAAAACGATATGTGTGTGTGAATGAAATAAAGTGCTCATTACAGGTAGTGATGTCATGATTTAAGCCCACTGTGTCTGAGACAGTTTGCTGTATTTATGAGGCTGCTGTATGTGAGAATTGTAGGCAGGGTGCAGGATATTCCCCCACCGCCGTAGTGTCGGGGAGTGCCAGGGTGTTTAGTATGGCTAGTGCAATCAGGCCCCGGGCGTTTTCAGCAGGGACCTGGCTGCATCGAGCTCCATAAAATGGGCTTCTCTCACTCCCTCTCACTGCCCCATGTGCCTCCATGCCATTATTCATAGTTTCCAACAGCTCCACCACCTGAAAAAAGGGAAGAAACCTGCTCCCACACTCTTTTCAGAAGGTGTGAGCTTTTATCACTGCCGTCTGAGATGAATGACTTTTCCAATTCTTGTACTTGTTTAAGAAACTTGGCTCTAGAGAGCAGGCTGTATATAGAAAAACTGTGCATCTGAAAAACGAAATGGTTACTTTGAAGACTTTAAACAGTCATCAACGTAAAATATGAATGTACTCCAAATAGTTTAGACCAGGGGTCGGAGAAAGGTGTGGCCCGCAAGCATGAAACATCTGGCCCGTGAGGTTGTTTGAACTTTAATAAACGATAATGAAAAAATAAATAAATAAATAAAATGCTTCTCTGGTTAGCTTTTGTTTATATTCCACCCCTGTCTTTCTGTCGAATTTGGCATGACTTTTTAGTTTCGCTTTCGTTTTTCCGCTCGTTCTCGGGCTCCCTATCTCCTTATAAGGGTGTTCTTTCCTGGCTGTGTCCCAATTAACTAGCCGAGGCAGCGATAGTGTTTTGGATCACGACCCTGACGACTCAGGTTTGGGTTCGTTTTTTTTCCTTTCTTCTTGGGTTTACCTACTTTGAGATAAACTGTTCTGCAATTGGGTTCAACAACCCTCTGGGCTGGAGAGCTACTATGGCACCCTATCCTATTACACTTCATTTTACCTCCCTGCTAAGTTATTGCTACATCCCTGCTATAAAAAAAACCCCACATGGCCAGCTGGTCTCCAAGCATTAACAACCTGACCAAGCTAGACCACCGGTATGACGAGGCTTGACCAAGCTGGTCGACCACCATGACCAAAATCATCTGCTTTCATCTGACTGTCCACCACCAATTCCATCACCACCATCTTAAAAAAGTAGACCATCCAAAACCAGTTACTTGAGCTGGATTTCAGCCACCAATCATGTCTTGGCTGAGGGTTAAGTGGAAAAAAAAGGTCTAAATTTGAGTTTCCTTGCTGAACTTGTCCTTTAGTTACGTGTACATGCATATGCAGTGGCCCTTGAGCATTCATGCATTCGCACACACCACATTAATGGGTGTTCTCCGAAACTCTATTGAGCAGAAGCCAAAGAAAACGTCTCCATAACCTCTTCTGAGAAATCCTGGATTATGATCCTGGAAATTGATTAATAATGAATGCGCTTGGAAGATGTTCTGTTAAAGTATATAATAATAAAGTATCTTTGTTCAGAACAAAGTAAAGCAAAAAAAAAACCTATGAAGATCCTCTTTTCTTTTATTTTTTATCTGATTTATTTTGTAATGTACGTTATATGTTATGTCCCACTAAAAACAAGGCCTAATTACTATCCTTTTTGGCCAAGACTGCCCGCCAGTATTGGCAACTTTCTTATTCATTGCTATCAGTAAAAATTAATACAAGTGAAATGTGTTCTTATTTCATATCAAATGATGTATTGATCACAACTATTGGTTGATATAGATTCTATTAGTGCTGGGCGATATGGGAAAAATCATATATCATGATATGGAATTGTGTATATCACGATAACGATATATATCGTGATATATCACATTTAAGTATATTTTCAGTTATTCTTCGAAAAATATGACAAAATAATATCATTGCTTACTTTTTTCCAACTTTATTTCAAAGTGACATTAAACCAAACTTTCACAAGTGAGAATTACAACCTTTTAGTGCAGCAATATATATATATATATATATATATATATCAAATGAAAAGAACAATGCCTCTCCATTGTTCAGTTCTCATGAGTTTAATAATGTAAAGCATGTCGCAAAACCACATTATGAAGCTTTTTTTGAGAAGATTACTTTATTATTACTTATATAAACCGAGTTTATGCAAAGTGACCATGACAATACATTTCATTGTAGCCTACTTTATATATTTGCATGAATAATTGATGAAATTACTGTAGAAACGATAGGGACGATAGAAGGTAAAAGTAGCACGATAGACACTTTTATATCGTTCCCACGATATTTTTATCGGCATATCGCACAGCACTAGATCTTATACAACCTGACTGGTATAATTTATACATAACGAGCACCAGATTATAAGGCACACTGACAATTTTTGGAAAAAAAGTAAGTATTTTAAGTTCGCCTTATAGTGTGAAAAATACAGTAGCTGCAAAATGTTTGTATTACTTGAGTTTTAGTTGGGAACTGGTCTGTTGAAATGGGTGTAAAATGTACGGTTATTTTTTCTGTTCCCCTCGCAGCGTGGTGTTGTGGTGCAGTGACTGCTGTGTCTCATTAATACAGCATGAAATTGGAAATGTGAATTCCCCCGAGGCGTCCAGACCTCGCTCGCTCATGCAGGAGGGGAAGTGTAGTTTAAGGGAGACAGGATAGAGGACACTGGAGACGAGAAGGAGGGAAACAAGGATATATATATATATATATAGAGAGAGAGAGAGGGATTCTGGGAGAGAGAGAAGGAGATAGAGACGGGGGGAAAAAGCTGAATGTCAAGGCATGTTACTGAGGCAGGAATAAAAAGTATATTTGCATTGCTAAACGCAAATGCCAGATACTACTGAAGGCTCGTAAGCGGGATTTTCTTTTCTTTTGTGGCGCCGCTGAAGTGGAGAAAGCATATCAGGACAGAACAGAAGAAAACTGTCTTGACAAACAAAACAACAACACAACTTTTATGTCTGTTTAATGGGATTCTGCTTAAAAAAAAAAAAAAAAACTGAAATGCTAACACTTTCCTTGTCAGCTAATGCTAGCCTTGCTAGCTAGTTAGCTTGCTAAGTTTTCTGAAAGGCTTTATGCCCTTGAGGGATTTCTTTTGCTTTTTTTTTTTTTAATTTATATATTAAAGTATAATTTTTTTAGTCAGTAGTCTTATACAGTTGTTAGCAAAAAATTGGGTACCTCTTGCATAGCTTGTTTTTTTTAAATTAAAAATTAGTTGAAACTAGTGGTTATAAAAAAATATATAATTGATATACTTCAAATGTATGACTGATTACCATCTCAATTACATTTTTTAGTTCTTACATAAAAAACTTGTTTTTATTTATTTGTAAGCAAACGTCATCATTTAAAGAGGTGTACAAGCTATTATTTTCTTTACATTTAATTTAAATCAAATTATTATAATCGCCTCTCCCTCCTGCTCTGCCTCTAAACCCATACATCACCTAGTGCGCCTAGTAGCCATTTTTTTTTTTAATTTGAAATTTTAAAAATGAGCGTGGAGTCAGCAATAAAATGTGAGTTTAGTGCCTATTTAACCCATTCTTATCTAACCTCTCTTTTCTTCTGTTTTCCTCTTGTTTTGTTCACAGTGCCTGGAGCCATGCAAGGAATCCTGGGAACTGAAGGACGGATCCTGTCGAGAGCTATGCGAGGTATCGGCTAAAATGTTCCTCACAAAAAAATAGTCATTATCTAAACACTGCTCACATCATCTATTGTCCATTCTGTCAGAATTAACTGCTCTAATAAGTCGTTCCTCATTGTTAATAAATGACAGAAACCCCAAATGTACTTCCTATAATTCGATTTCAGATCTTTTATGATTGACTTCAAAATCCAGTCTGACCTTTTTTCCTTTGATCTGAATCCTGTGAATGTTATAAATGTGTATGGGATTTCTTTTTACATAATTTTGTTGGCAGTTAAACAGTTGTTCAGCTTTCCTGTTACATGATTCATAACGTTAAAGAAAAGAACAATGGGCTTTTCATTTGTTTTCACATCTCCACATGTCCTGAACACTCATCCATCATAGAGGCTTACGACTGACTGTATAAGTTAGCATATGAACACGTGCTTTAAAGCATGGTGGACCAATTTGACCCAGTGGTACAGTTAATTATGGTATAATTAAGCGATACTACACAGGAGGGAGTGTTATAATGTGAAATACTTGCACTGAGGTTACTGTGAGGTACTTAGAAAGTCTGTACATTAATGAAGTGTCTCTTGTTAAAGCACATACTTTAAATTAATGAATGTTATTATACCACTCTCTGTTATCGCTGTTTGTTTGATTATACAATAAAGAGGACACAAATTTAGGATATGGAATTTAGGTTGGCTCTTTTCTTGGGTTCTGGTAACTTGGAGTTTCTGAGGCTGGCCCTGATGAGTGCCAGTTTCATCACATTGTTTTTTAATGATATTCATTGGGACTGCACTCAAGGACACTTTCAAAGCTCTTTATTTTTTTTGGATTGACTGACCTTCATTTTTTTAAATTCTCAACTTATTGATCTGGAAATAATGAAGAGACCACTACAGTTTCTGAATCGGCTTCTCAGATTTAGCTATTTATAGTATTTGAATAAAATGATCACTGTTGTTTTATTCTTAAACTTTTCAGGACAACGTTTCTCCCAAATTCCAAATGAAAATATTGTAATTCAGTGCATTTATTTGCAGAAATGAGAAATGACTAATATAACCAAAAAGATGTAAAGAAATCAAGTTCATATTCATAAAGTTTTTTAATCACAGCTTTAATGCATCTTGGCATTATGTTCTCCTCCTCCAGTCTTACATGCTGCTTTTGGATAAGCAGTTCAGTTTGGTTTGATGGCTTGTGATCATCAATCTTCCTCCTGATTATATTCCAGAGGTTTTCAATTTAATAAAATCAAAGAAACTCATAATTTTTAAATGGTCTGTTTTTTTTTTTCAGAGCTGTATATCATATATATCTCAAACTTATTAAGATGCCAAGATGTGCAAAGCTGTCATCTAAGAAGAGGTGCTACTTTAAAAAATCTAAAATATAAAACATATACTGGCTTGTTAAACACCTTTTTTTTTTTTAATAAATAATTGGTTAATTGTTTTATTGCTGTAATGAATATTTTCTTTATAGTTTGGATGACCTTTAATATTAATCTACAATGCAGAACATTTAAAAATAATGAAAACCCACTGAATTTAAGATGTGCACAAACTTGTGGCTGGTACTGTATAACATATACTAAGTTTATCGTAATTTGTTAAAGCAAATAAGCTTTCTGAATTTATTCACTCCTAAAAATAGCGGCTCTTAAAACTGGCTTGATGCAGTTGTACAGTTTCTATGCAAACAAAAACTTTTGATGTCTATTAAATCTTTATGTTATATAAAGTTTCTTCACACACGACCGTTTCTGTACAGATCTCTCCATTAGAACGTCTGTTGGGGGCTCTTCTGTGGCATCGCTTTATTCTTTAAAGAGTGTTTTCTAACAAGGTTAAGCCATTTGCCATTTACAACAATTTTCATAAATCTTAAACGCTATTTATCTCCTTTTTTACTGCTCTCAGGCTCCCACAAACCACAGAAAAAGATCTTTGGAGATCAGCGACAACCACAAAATCAGAAACGTAGACGTTCAGCAGCGGCTGGGTACTAATAAAGCATCCAGATAGTTTATAGTACTTACTGATGTAACTGCAGCCGATCTGCAGCTCACTGTTCATTTATTAATCTCTGAAGGGAATTTCCACTGATTTCTCTGCATGATTCAGGGGTTGAGATGTAAATAAAGTCATTCAGAAGGAGTGTTTTAGTGTGAAGTGATTTACTGTAGAGAGAATTACAGAGTCAGATTTCTGTACAGTGTTGAAGATAACAGCTCTCATACAGTATAACTGTTTTATTTACTATCTAAAACAAGCAGTAAACCTAACAATGTGTATTCTGAGTTTTATATCATCTCTGTCAGATATAACTATTCAGATTTTGTGATGTAATATAAACCTGGCAGTTGTTCTTTACTTTTTTTAATGTGTGATGATTAAACCAATAGAAATGCTCTAAAGTGATTTAAATAAGATATTTTCTTCTGCTATTTTTTATTTTGGTATTTTCTGACAAATACAGCTCTTGAAAAAAATAAGAGACCACTTAAAAATTATGGGTTTCTTTAACTTTTCCAAATTAAAAACCTCTGGAATATAATCAAGAAAAAGATGGATGATCACAAGCCTTCAAACCAAAGTGAACTTCTTGAATTTTTGCGCCAGGAGTAAAGGCCTAAAGTTATCCAAAAGCAGTGTGTAAGACTGGTGGAGGAGAACATGATGCCAAGATGCATGACAACTGATTAAAAACAGGGTTATTCCACCAAATATTGATTCATTTTACAAATATGAAGTTTTATAAAAATAAAACAACTTTTTTGTTAAACCTAAAAATAGCTAAATCAGAGAAACTGATTCAGAAACTGAAGTGATATTATTGTCATTTTATATGTCCTTGATATGTTAATAATAACTTACCATGAAAATGCATTTACACATCATTTTTAAAGACAATAATCTATTTAAATGATTGAGAACTACTTTTTTCTTTTTCCCATCAGTCTGTTTTTTTTTTCCTTTTTTCTCTCATTTAGAAAGTGTGCTGGCTGTGTTTGTTTTTCTGCTTCCCAAACCACACACTTTACTGCACTAATAAATGCACTTCTAATGGTGCTGCACTATTTTTTATATGATGTTTGGATTGGGATGCAGCCATCGTGTGTGTGCTAAAAAGCACATGAGGGAAATATATCAAGAGGACACAACATTTATTCATTAATGCATTTAAAAAAAGGTTTAAGTTCAGTTTTTTACAACATTATTGACATTGTAAAACTGTATAAACTGTTTTTATTCAGTAAATATAATTTTCCATAGATGTCTATAAGCTTTTGAGACATTAAAAAGAGAACTCTGGTGTGAAATACAGTTGGGTTATAGTGAAACATAATAGCACAAACAAACGTTTGTTGAATAGCCCATCTCCATTTACCCATAGCATTTCCTCAGAAATACAGCGCTTTTAGGCGATGCTCCCAACAGGCTTACAGTACGAGTGATGGGGGCATAGAGTTGCTCATGTAAAGAAAAAGCTATTTTCAAACCAATAATTATTAAATTAAATCAATCAAGCAATCAACCTTAATTTTCACTCGGTAATACATTGAGGGTAGCCTTCATTTTCAATATAGCCAAGGTTACATAAAGTTAAAGGAATTGAAACTTAAATTTATATTATAAAAACAAGCAAACAATGTAAGATTTAATAAAAAAAAAATAAAACAAAGAGATAAATACATAGAATAATAAAAATATAAACAATAATAAAATAATAATAATAACAAATAAAGGACTAGAATAACCACAATTATAAAAATGTAAATTATGAAACTAAAATAAATTAAGTAAATTAAATAATAAAATAATAATAATAAGTAAAACATATATAAAAAATGAAAGGAAGAAAATAAATGAAATAAAAATGTAAAAGGACAAAAGTAAAGGCAGTAACAAAACAAATAAAAATATTAAATGAATAAAATAAATCAAATAAAAGGGCTAAATGGTAAAACATAAAATTAGATAAATAAAAATCACAATAATTAAAATAAATAACAAGTCAAAAAAAACTTAACTAAAACAGTTATAAGTTAATTAGGATTTAAAGATCATTATTAGTTATTTTATTTTGTATTTACTTGTAGTAAATCCTGTTTGTATCCCTCTTTAAATCCACAGCACACGTTTCCTAAGCGTCACGGCGAGTGTGTGACGAGCTGCGAGTTCCTGCGCTCGGTCATGGTGGTGAAGCAGGGCGAGTGTCCGGCTCCGGAACGGGCCGCCGGTTTCGCCGCCGCCTGTGTGGAGGGATGTGAGGAGGACGGCGAGTGCTCCTCCCACAAGAAGTGCTGCCCTAACGGCTGTGGACACACCTGTCAATCACCCAGGAACCTGTTCAGAGGTGGGACACAATGACTTCATGCAAAAAACAATGCAAAAAAGGCACTGCGCTGTTAAGATACGAATGCGCCAAAGTCAGAGCCCAGCTGCTTTTTTAAAGGGAATGACAAGTGACGCACTGATTGGTTTATTTTAGGTTACACCTAAAACACACACATGATTAATTAAAATATTTAGTACATGACTTTTGCGCATTTTGAGCCACGCAAGACAGATTTTTTGCACCCTCATGATACCAAAGACACACCAACGTCCACTAAATCCAGCTTTACCTTCCAATTTTTTAGATTATGTTTTTGTTTTTTTATATTTTGTTTGTATATTCAAATTCCAATGTCGAAATTTTGTTGCTGTCCAATGAAAGACAAGTATTTCCATTTTTATCCCATTTTAGTTTACTACATAATTTGAACACACAATTTCTAATAAATGCACCTTAATAAATAAAAATATTCTCCAAAATGACCTAAAATAATAAACTCTTCCAATAAAAGTTAAAATGTTTAAACTTTTATAATGTTTATAGAGTTAAAACTTTATGAAGTTCATTTCGGTTTAAAAGTAATGTGTAGCTGATGGATTGTTTGTTGTGCTGCAGTAACATATTTTTGTATATTTTTTTATTAACAAAGGAGTAAGGCTTACAATGGTAGTCAGAGACAGGCAGGGTCGATATCAAAATGGCAGCAGTAATAAACAACATACCAGAGTAAGCGAGGGAACAACAGAAACAGGGTGGTATTTATACAAAAGCAGACAGGTGTAGGCAATCAGAAGCTCGGGAAGTGGGAACACCTTAGCTTACATAATCAGCGTCAAAGTCTAAGAAGTCTGGTGAGAGTGCATGCTTGGAATTGTAGTCTTTGTTGTTAAGTTCAGAATCCAGAGCAGGCAGACTGACAGTGTAAGGTGGACTGACAATTTTTTTTTATGGTTTATTGCTATTATTTCTAAAGCAATATATATTGTCCAATAAAATTGCTTATTGTGACAAGCCCACTCTCACATTACATCTGGTATATACTTCATCCTTTTCTTTATCCTTTGCCAGGTGCTCCACTGAAGCCCAGGAAGGAGCTGTTGTTTGAGGAGCTGCCCACAGGTGTGCTGGAGGTTCGCTGGTCCTCCAAGTTTAACGTGTCGGCCGAGCCGGTCCTGAACGTCCTGCAGAGACGGTGGAACTACGGCATCCACCCCAGTGAGGACGGAGCTACCGAGTGGCAAGTAGTGGCACAGGTTAGTGGGCGTTTCTCCTTTTGATACTAAACTTAAAGCAGCAGTCTCTAAAATGCTTTTGGTTTTAATTCAATGTAAAGTTATGAATGCTGACATGTCAAAAGTCCTGAGATGGGAGAGTGTGTGCAGGATTATCTTGGGCAGATGATTGTCATTTGTTTGTTTGCACAGACAATTCTGGCTCGACACGTCAGCCAATCACAATATTTCTATTTTTTTTTATCTCTCAATTACTACCTTATTCATTACACATCATTAAATACAGGTTTTATTTCTTTTCATTCATCTATTGCAGCATTTTTCTTTATTTCTGTATTTTTAATTTGGTTCTTTGTTATTTTGTATTTTTCTTATGTATTGTATAAATAATTTTTGTTTAATTTCTTTTTTTGCGTTTATCTATTGGCTAATCATTTTTGAATTTTGAATTGTCATTTAAAGCATTTATTTGCAGAAAATGAGAAATGGCTGAAATAACAAAAAAGATGCAGAGCTTTCAGACCTCAAATAATGCAAAGAAAACAAGTTCATATTCATAAAGACGTTTTTAAAGTTCAAAAATCAATATTTGGTGGAATAACCCTGGTTTTTAATCACAGTTTTCATGCATTTTGGCATGTTCTCCTCCACCAGTCTTACACACTGCTTTTGGATAACTTTATGCTGCTTTACTCCTGGTGCAAAAATTCAAGCAGTTCAGTTTGGTTTGATGGCTTTTGATCATCCATCTTCCTCTTGATTATATTCCAGAGGTTTTCAATAGTTAAAATCATAGAAACTGCTCATTTTAAAGTCTTTTTTTATATCTTTCTTTCTTTCTTTCTTTCTTTCTTTCTTTCTTTCTTTCTTTCTTTCTTTCTTTCTTTCTTTCTTTCTTTGTCTTTCTTGTCATTTGTTTGTTCGCACAGACAATTCTAGTTAGACACAGTCAGTCACAGTCCTTAATACCCACTGCACTGTCCACTGTGGGCGGTAATGCCTTCTATGATTCTTTCTCCGTGTCTCTGATTCGTTGTTTTAGACCTCAGAGGAGCGCGTGTGGTTGTCTGATGTTCGACCCGGACGCTGGTATCAGTTCAGAGTGGCGGCGGTGAACGTTCACGGCACCAGAGGATACACCACACCCAGCCGACACTTCAGATCATCTAAAGGTCAGACTACTTTATTCTTACATACAAGCTTACATTCACTTCTTATTATACAAATAATATAAATGCACTAAATAAATGCAATGAGTTAATAAAACATCATCTGTATTAGTTATATTTTATATTTACTGTATTTCAGCAAATAATCTGAATATTTTCTAACTGATAAATGTCATCATTTCCTGTGCTCAGATCCGGCTCCGCCCCCGGCCCCCTCTGAGCTGCAGGTGAAGCACCTGAGCTTTGGTCCGGATCGCTCCGTCTCTGTTCACGTGAGCTGGGCGGCTCCCGCTGATCTGGATGTCCCGGTTCATCACTACAAACTGTCCTGGAGCTGGAGCGTCAGCGGGGCGGAGCTCAGCACCCCACCCAAACTCAAGAGGAGGAAGACCATCAACGGGGTAACTCTCACTCTCCTTCACTCCTTTCTTTCTAAATATTTATTTCTTTCTTTCAGTCTTTCTTTCTTTCTTTCTGTATTTCTATATTTCTGTACTTCTTTCTTTTTTTACTTCTTTCTTTCTTTACTTCTTTCTTTCTGTATCTCTTTCTTTCTTTCTTTTTTTCTTTCTATAATTCTTTCTTTCTTTATTTCTATATTTCTCTTTCTTTATTTCTTTCTTTCTATAATTCTTTCTTTCTGTATTTCTATATTTCTATATTTCTGTATTTCTATATTTCTGTACTTCTGTATTTCTTTCTTTCTTTCTGTATTTTTACATTTATATTTTTGTTTATATTTTAATTTTTTAATTTGTTAATTTTCACACTCATTTATTACCTTATTTATTATGCATCATTCGTGTCAGGTTTTCTTTCTTTTATCTATTGCATCATTATCTCTTTTGCATCATTGTTTAATCTTTCTCTTCTCAATTATTGCTAAATATTTTTCTTCTTTCTTTCTGTATTTTTATTATGGTTCTTTGTTCTTTCTTTTTTATGTATTGCATGAATCATTTATGTCTTTTTAAGTTTAATTTATTTTTATTTGCTCTTATCTATTGGTTATTTTTTTATTATTTTGCTCTTTTTTTCTTTCATTGGGTCTAATATTTTTTTCCACACAACTATTACATTATGGATATATTTTTCTCTCATTTATTGCTTAATTATTTTTGTTTGCATTCTTTCTTGTTCTTTTTTCTCCTTTTCCTTTTATTTCTGTCTTTTTCTTATTATCCATTGCAGAATTTGTCACTTATCTGTAGTTTTTTTTCTACTTTTTGTATATATATATATATATTTTTTTTTCCTTACCTTCCCTAATTCTTTTCTTGCTCATCCTTTTCCTTTTGATCTCTCTCTCTCTCTCTCTCTCTCTCTGTTCAGACCGCTCTAAATCCACAAGCCCCCCTTTAAGGCAGAATCTGTGCGGCTCCTCTTTTTTCTCTTTCTCTCTGCAAGCCGCAACAAATTAAGTGTCCCGGCGCAAACGGCCAAAGATAAACAACTGGTGAGAGCGGCTTTGATGGCGCAGAGCCGTCAGTGGGAGCTCTTTAGACGGGGAGGCAGGGTGGTATTGCATTGCATCACCGCCGCTGCGCCAAGAACAGCAGATCGGCTCTCGTTCCGTCTGAGAAAAGGAAATCTCCTAATAACAACCAAACTGTTTTTCTTCCAGTGAGATCATTTTCAGGGAGTTTATTTAGTTTCACTCCCCCGTGCCGTTTCAGGGGGGCAGCTGCTCTGTTTGTGTTTTATCTACATGCTACATTTTTCATACGGCTGGAGGGGGAGCTGTGGACGCTCTCTCCTCAAACCACATTTTTTAAATAACCGCCGGACGGATCGGGACACATCAAAAACCTTTGCTTTAATATAAAACCTCCAGGCCTGTATTTGAAGCTCCTGTTACAAAAGGAAAATAATAAAAATCACTTGTTTATCCAGCCCATACCGGAATGCCACATGTGAAATATGGAATTACATACATACCTAATTAGGATTTCATCATGTACTGATTTCCATACTCCACATCTATCATCATTCTGTGTGACTGGTCTGTCGGTCGGATGACTGAATGAATGTAACAATAGAATATATGAAGACAGATTGTGCTGTGCTCTGAATGCAGTAGAGACTGTAACTGAGTTTGACAGGAGAGTTTATACTGTTTAATGTAAACTACAGGCCTAAAGTCAATTTCCCTACATGACTCAACATGTTTATTTAACATCGCACTGACGTTTTCCCCTACTAAAAATCGAATTAAAGATGATAAAGAAATGGTTAAAAACTAGTTTTTATTTATTTAATTTTCACTTAAATGTCCCCTTTGTGGTTAAAGTGCAACCAGAAACAAGCAAAATAAAAACTATTGTAAACTGTGAGAACATCCAGTAACTTTTCAAAAGCTTTCTCCAACATAGTTTAGGTACTGACACAATGCAAACTTAAACTTAAAAAATAAATAAATAAACCCACCCTCAAAAAACAAATAGAAAGAAATCAAATGGTGCCCTTTTTTGATGAAACTTATGAAATAGAAAACAAGTACAATTTAATATGCCATTAAGCAAAGACTTTTCCCCATTGGGCTTGAGCGGAGGGAGAGAGGGACGGGGCTAAGCCTGTAGTCTGAAGAACAGGAGCCCACAGAAGAGCGTCGGTGGTGAAAATCTCAGAGAAAAACTCAGAGAAAATCGATTTTCATAAAAACACATCGTCCTTAACTGTAAATTTGAATTAATCAATAAAATCGATTAATCGCTCAGCTCTACTGCTTAGTTTCTTACTGTGGTTTCTTTAGGAAAATATGCAAAAAATATATATATAATATTTCTGTTATATCGTTGTTGTCCAAAGGAAATGTGTATCTCCAAATATACAAGTTCTTACAATACAATACAAGAGAGAGAGAAAGATAGAGAAAAGAGAGAAATAGATAAATAAATAGACAGAGAGAAATCTAGAGAGAGTGTGACAAGTAGAAAGAAAGACAGACTAGTAGAGAGAAATTAAGAAAAAAAGGGGGACAGAGAGACAGGAAAAAAGAGATAGAAATTGAAAAAGAGAGCGTGACAAGCAGAGAAAGAAATATATAGAGAAGTAAAGAGAGAGAAGGAAAGAAAGACAAGTATCAGAGAAGTAGAGAGAAATAGAAGAAGCTGAGAGAGAGACAAGTAGAGAGGGAGAAGTACAGAGAGAGTAGTAAAAAGAGAGAGAGAAAAAGATCCTGCAAAATTCCATGGTTCTACATTAAATGCTGTGGGAAGAGAAAGTTATTAAATTTCGTGAATCGAATAAAAGTAAGAATAAGATAGTAAGAGGAGGAATTTAAAGAAAAGTAGGTCCCACTTTATAATAAGTGTCCCTAAGTACTATGTAGTTACAGGGTAACAATCCATGTAACTACAGTGTAACTACTGATGAAGTACACATTGTTACATATTAACTACATAGGTACAGAATATGTAATTACATGTGTATTAAGGTTCGTTTTGACTTGTGTAAGTACACATGTGTACCAGGGTGAGGGTACTTACACAAGTAATAGAGCAAGTGTACTTACACATGTGTAACAATGTGTGTGTACTTACACATGTGTAACAATGTGTGTGTACTTACACATGTGTACCAGGGTGAGTGTACTTACACAAGTAATAGAGTAAGTGTACTTACACATGTGTAATAGGGTGTGTGATAAGTTGAGTATAAACAGATCCAACAGCTATTGTCTAGTATGTAATTATTGCTGATTGAGTACACACACTATTACACATGTGTAAGTACACACACATTGTTACACATGTGTAAGTAAACTTGCTCTATTACTTGTGTGAGTACCCTCACCCTGGTACACATGTGTAATTATATAATCTGTACCTCTGTAGTTAATCTGTAACACTGTGTACTTCATCAGTAGTTACACTGTAGTTACATGGATTGTTACCGTGTAACTACATAGTACTTAGGGACACTTATTATAAAGTGAGAGTTGGCTTTATTGCGTGTGTATAACAGTGGTCCTGTGAAGGCTGATCCTTCAGTGGCATCCTTCTCACCAGCTGCTTGTTTGTTTGTGTGTGTGTGTGTGTGTGTGTAGGACTCTACTTCAGCTGAGCTGGAGGGTTTGAGGGAGAACAGGAGCTACACTCTGGAGCTGCAGGCCGTGTCCTACTGGGGGCAGCTCCCTCTCAAAAGCTCCAAGACCACCCTACGCTTCACCACATACCGCTCTGAACCCCGTACGCACCTTTCATTTCTATTTCTTACCGATAATACACACGGTAGCACAGTCAAAAGTTTGCTTTTCCTTTCCTGTTGCGGTCCTGATGAGTGCCAGTTTCATCATTTCAACGTTTTTGATAGTCTTTGCGACTGCACTTGAGGATACTTTCAAAGCTCTTGAAATGTTTCAGATTGACTGACCTTCATTCCTTAAAGTATTTTTTCCTTTATTTAGTTGAGTAGTTCTTGCCATAATATGAATTAGAACATTATTCAAATAGAGCTATTCACTGTAAACCTGTAACTCTACCTCTTCATAACTTTACAACTGATGCTCTCAAACACATTAAGAGGCAAGAAATTCAAGTAATTAACTCTTGACAAGTTCAGCACAGCTGTTAACTGAAAGCTTGAATCTTTTAGAAGACTCTACCTCATAAAACTGACTGAGAGTCAGAGAAAGCTAAAATCTAAGCAAGAGATGCTATTTTGATGAATCTAAAATAAATGTTTTTCTTAATAGTTGCACAGTTGACTTTAGTATTAATATACAGTGCAGAACATTTAAAATAATTTTAAAAACAGTAAATTTAAAGTCTTTATGTAAGTGTATGTAAGTCTTAAAGGCAAAATTGCAAACACAGCTTGTTTAATTCTAAGGAATGAGATGCAAGACAGAGACAAATATGTGAGATATAAGATTAATAACTAAAACATCTAACTTTTTGCTTTGTAAAAGACTTTATGGTTTTACGTCAAAAGCTGTGGGACGAGAAAGTGATTACGTTTAGCAAATAAAATAAAAATAAGAGATAAGATAAGATAATAAGAGGAAGATTTTGAGGAACTTTAAGTTTCATGCCAATGAATTTGACATGACCTAATGAAATGCCGAACATTTAAAATAATAAATAAATAAATAAATATAAGTTTTTTTTTTTTACTTTTGAATAGTAATGTATGTCAATCTTAAAAGCATTGCTTTTGAATAACTTTATGCCACTCCTAGTGCAAGAATTCAAGCAGTTTAACTTTTTTTTTTCTTCCTCTTGATTATATTCCAGAGATTTTCAGTTTGGTAAAATCAAAAAATATATATAATTTTATAAATTATAGCTATACAAATTATAAACTGTAGTAAAAACAGCTTGATTGTTTCTAAGGAATGGGATGCAAGATGACAAATATGTGCCTTTATAAGATTAATAACTAAAAAATAAACATGTATATATTTTTATGCCTTGTTAAAGACTTTAAAGGCCATTGCATTGCACTTCCATAAAATGTACACTTTTGATGGATGTTGAGAATGAAGGGAATGCTATAAATTCTCCACATTTTTTCTCTCACAGTTCTCGTAACCTTGTTTGAAGTTTCTCATTGCTCTCCATTTCCTTTACATATTTAGTGGCTTTGGTTTGTATCCAGTTTCATGCCGGTCATTCCACATCTTTTCATTACTGACTTTGTTTCAGAGCCAACAGTCAGTTCGTCAGTGCCGCAGAAGTCTCAGTCGGACGTTCTGGACGTGGGCACGCCGTTCTATCAGGACGGGCAGCTCCAGGTCCGGGTTTACTGGAAGAAACGAGGTGAGAAGGAAGCGATGGATCTCTTTTTATCTCTTTTTTATCAGCGGAGGGTTAGTGGGAAAACCCCTGCTGTGTTTTGAACCGTGCTGAAAAAAGGACCCTGCCTCAAAGCACGGATAAACAAAGTGCTTATCATAGTTATCAAGTAAAGGATCAGGATTGTGGGTAATTAAAGGAAGAACAATGGCTGCCTCGCACTCAAATCAGTGTCGTCTTAATCGTGCTCTAACATGTTCGTACTCAGTGGGAAGCAGCGGCTTATTGCATAGGATGCTTTGCTCAGTATATGATCTTAGCCTTGATCCTCAAACTGCATTCTGCTGCCCTTGAAGACGAATGTACTTTGTATCTACAGTAATGGAGCAGAAAAAGAGCCAGAGTTTTTGTCCTGAACCAGCCAAGGATAAAGCCTGTGAATCATTTTAATATAAAAGTCTAGAATTGGCCCCCATTCAAATCCGTTCGTAATCCTTCTAATGGACGGGGAAGAGATTTGAGAAGACTACTCATGCTTATCACTGCAGTGCATTATGAAGATTGGTTGGGCTTGGGTGCCGTCGCTCAGCAGACAACGAATAAAAAAAAAATACACTGATGTTTGAGCATTCTGCTCCACTGAAAAACTTGTTTAACCCATAAAATCCCAAATTCAATGTTTGTAAATATTTTAAGGTTAAAATCATGATGTAACATACAGCTCTGGAAAAAAAAAAATTAAGAGACCACTTCAGTTTCTAAATCAGTTTCTCTGATTTTGCTATTTATATGTATATGTTTGAGTAAAATGAACATTGTTGTTTTATTCTATAATCCACCGAAAACAATTCTCCCAAATTCCAAATAAAAATATTGTCATTTACAGCATTTATTTGCAGAAAATGAGAAATGGCTGAAATGACAAAAAAAGATGCTGAGCTTTCAGACCTCAAATAATGCAAAGAAAACAAGTTCATATTCATAAAGTTTTAAGATTTTAAATATAAACCAAATCACAGTTTCCATGCATTTTGGCATGTTCTATCTCTATTCTTTCTGACAAACAGAGAGAAAGAGAGATATTAAAAAAGAGAGTGAAAGAAAAAGAGTGATGCTATGTTGTATAAACAATTGCTGTAAGCATGATACCTTATTGTTTATTCCAAAAATAAAAATACCTTTTTTTTTTCAATTTTTTCAAAATTCTCAAAAATGTGATGAATAAGGGAAAGAATTATGCTATTGCAAAGAAAACACAGTACAGACTGAGACACAAATATAGGACTCATCAATTGCCCAGATTCTTAACACATATGTGTATAGTTTTTTTATTTTCATTTCTCATTTTATCATTTTACTTCTTACAAAACCAACCATCTCAATAGTAATATATCTGCCATGGTAAAATGGATGAGCCTGGAGATTTGTGCCTGATTTATTTTTTACGTTTTTTGTCACTATACTAAAAAAGCTTTACGCTGCCTGTATTGTTGGATGCACTATGTTTTTAGTGACATTCAGAACCATAAGAAGAACAATAGAGTACAGATAAAACAAGGAATATCAAACAAGGCTGAAATCAAACAAAACAAAACATAGGCTAGCAAACTAGTAAACTAACACTGAATGTGATGCTAAGCTTTTTTATTTAATTTAGTTGATATGAGTATTTATTTAAAAATCACTTTGAATCGCTTTTTTTGTCGGCTCCCTGCTGGCTCTCTCCCACACTCCCTGCAGGCACTGTATATAGCAATGCTCCGATATGCCATTTTCTCATTAACATATTGATAATTCATTAATAACCATACAGGTTTGTGTCCATATAATCTATACTTTGGGAACGTCCCTATCTGTAAATGTATGTATGTTTGGTTTTTGTAACACATTTGCTCTTGTTTCGGTCCAGATGTGTCTAATTTAACGAGGTCTCGAGGTACTAAACTAAACCCAGTGCCTGTTTTCATTTTTCAGATCCGACTGTGAGCCGGTACCGCGTGCACTGGTTCCCCGAGTTCTGCTCGCATAATGGAAGCAGGATCCAGGAGAAGCTCATCACTCAGGTAGCTCTTTAGCTCGTCTCACCCCCCATGAATTCACAAGTACAAAGACTGTAGCCTGGCAGAGATTCAGCCGTAAGACAGATTACTACAGAAAGCAACAATTGATCACCTGGAGTGATAAAGACCCAGTGGGAAATCTGCAGACCTTCCTCAGGGAGTTCCTTTTAGGAACGAGATGGAAGAATGTTGACAGCAGAATTAGAAGATGGATACTTGTTGGCTTCCTTACATTCTGCAGCATTTCCAGATCACAGAAGCTAGTAGTCTAATGTAGGCGTCTAATATAAAGTGAAATAATGTGTCAAATTTAAGCTGCAGTTCAGTAAAGAAGATCCGCTAAGGCTACTAAAGTCATATATTAGTCTATTAGTGAAGGCAATCTGTAGCAAATGAGTACCTGAGTCACATTTACCTTAGTACTTTAATTTGGACACACCTTACATTAATTATTTTTAAATATTCTGCATTGTAGATTAATATTAAAGCCATCCAAACTATAAAGAGACATTTTCTTAATTATTTATTTTTAAAAAGTGCTAAAAGTCTCATTCCATAGTTTTTTTCATTCATTTTAAAAGTCTAGTTGTGGTCTCTAGTATGAATAAATGTAATGTAAGTCGTTTTTTGTAAAAAAAAAAAAAAAAAGAAAAGTGCTCTGGTGATTCTGTATAACCCTGCTTTAGTTCACTGGATTAGTGGTCTCTGAAAGACAGAAAGACAGGATTTGGGCTCTTGCTTATGCATATTCATACATGCAAACATATCGCCTCTGATTGGCTAACAGCACTGCAGCAGAGAACGCTACCTGCCTTTCCCCACAGTCAATTTTACAGCTCCAAATTTCAAAAAAGGACAAAATGTTTTCAGAGATACAGCCTTATATATAAAGATATAGCACTGAGTGTTAGGTAAAGTTAACCCCTAAACTTAATTTAAAAAGTCAGATTCTCAGCGTAGCTTGTCCGTGGGGCATTGCTAACGTTTCTTTTTAGATAAACTAACACTACTAAACTCTTACCTCAGACTTGCTGATTCAGAGCTTGGGCAGTTTCACCATTTCACCACGTCGAAGCCCCAGAGTCCGCTCTAGATCATAAAACCGGAGACCGGTGTTCAATCAAGTTGTGCTGCCCTGTCAAACCATGCTTCCATAGTGTATATTTAAGGTCTTGGTAAAACACAGAATCCACCGGAGATCCGATTTAAACCTATAGTTACTTACACAAGATAGCTAATGTTAACTAGCTGTTGTAACCAGAGCTGTAAGCTCTTTAGCTGATGAGAGACGGTGTCGGCTTTGCCGCAGCCCGGCTTCAGCTCTGTCTGTGGGCGGTCCCGAGCCAAGGTAGGCGAGGCCATGAATACTAATTCACTGGTTGATGTAGACATCTGTGCTTTTTCTGATCAATTTGTTTTCCTGAGTATTTTCTTTTCTTAACTACTGCAGACAATGGAGGTTGAAGAACAGTTTCATGTGCAGTATCCATATACAACTCAAAACAAATAGACCTATTTTATTTCACAAAGAACAAGAAAAAGTGGATTTTAGGGGAATGAGACCTTTAATTACTTGAATTTCTTGCCTTTTAATGTGTCCGAGAGCATCAGTTGTAAAGTTGTAAAGAGGTGCAGTTGGTGAAAAGTGAATACCCTTATTTGAGTAATTTTTTTTATCTATATTATGGCAAGAACTACGTAAAGAAGTAAAGTTCAAGAACACTATGATGAAACTGGCATTCATCAGGACCGCCCCAGTTAAAGAAGAGCAAGAGTGTCCTCTTTTGTACAGGATACGTTTATTAGAATTACCAGCCTTAGAAATCCCGTGTTAACAGTGTATTTTAGTTTGTCGGCTAGTTGGCTAGCAAATGCGATTGGATCTTGTACCGTTTTCTCATTTATGCAGCTTATAGTAAACTAGCTTGTCTCTAGGATTTCCCATAAAAAAAGCATGACTGACTCGATACAGACCACAAACGCAAGCAGAGAACCTTTAATTCGCTTTGTAATGACCCATCTAATCATCTAAAACAGTATGAAATGCTTTAATTAACTGAAAAATGTTGCATGGTGTGCCTTTTAAATCCAATAACGGTCAAAAGCAATGACGCATCATTTTAACTTCATTATGTTTTGCTGTGTAGGACAATTATGCAAGCCTGCCAGGTCTACAATTCTCCTGCACGTATAAAGTCATTATCCAGCCAGCTGGATCCAAGGGCCGTGTGCAGGCTGAGAGCACTGTCTTCTACACCCCGTCCTGCGCCTCCCTCCAGGGGAAAAGCCCCAAACCCATCCTCTGCCCTGGAGAACCAGGTTAGTCTGAGCTCTAATATACACCCATCATTAAAGGTCTCATTCCATCATTTTTTTTTTTGAGTGATCCAGTGATCCGGTATACCGCTGCTTTAGTCCGGTGGAGGATTTGGGGGGAGAACCGATGGAATTTCGGCTCTTGCTCATGAATATTCATACATGCAAACATATCGTCTCTGATTGGCTAACAGCACTGCGAGGCAGTGAGACGAACAACAGTTAGGAAGGTTTTAAAATAAAGACATTTTTACACTGTTAACAGTCTTTGCAATGTCATATATTACTTTACAACATGTGTAATAATGCCCTTCCCTGACTTATAGCCTTAGAGTCTCTGTAAAACGCAAAATCCACCGGAGATCCTTCGCAAACCTATGTAAATACGCAGAGCTGGGCAGTCCAGGTCCAGAAAGTAAAAATCCACCCAATGTTACATTAATTAGGTCCTGCAACCAGTGGTTCTACCTTTTCTGAATGCACACGCTGGTGCACTATTCCAACAAGACTATGCTCATCCACATACTGCTGCATCTCAAGAGCTTACTTTAAAGACACATACACAATGCCCATGGTTGGCTGCATCCCCTATTGAAAGTTTGCAAGAGTTGAGTGAATATTCAAGCTGTATAGAACCATTAGGAACCTCTACAACTCTACAACATTCTGAGATGTTACTAATGGCACTACTTCTGTATGTGTGGCTCAATAAATATGACCAGTAGTTGCCCGTATCACTCTAATTTTTTAATCATTTAATGTTCTTTTATTGCATTACAATCCGAAATCTCTTTTTGGGTGCAACTATTTTTGCTACCATTATTTTTGACACTATTTTCTGAATGAACATCCTGGTGCACTATTCCAAAAAGACAATGATTGTCCACATACTGCTACATCTCAAGAGCTTGCCTTGAAGACACATACACTATGCCATGAGGAGCTGCATCACCAGAGCATCCCCTATTGAATGTTTGCGAGAATTCAGTGAATTTTCAAGCTGTAGGGAACCATTAGGAACCTCTACAACTCTACAACATTCCGAGATGCCACTAATGCCACTACTTCTGTATGGGAAGCTCTATAAATAAGACGTGATAGTTGCACGTATCAGTCTAAATTAGTAATCATTTATTGTTCCTTTTTTTTGGGTGCAACTATTTTTGCTATCATTATTTTTGACACTATTTTCCAGGATTGTTCTCTACTTTTTGCTTCATTTCCTTATCAGCGGTTCCCGTTCCTCAGAGAAGTAGATTAAGATCCGTTCCCAGATCGTTGCAGATAGCAGACCACACCTGCAGCTGCGCCGCAGTCCTAAATCACTGTGGTGTTGAGTTGCACAACGCCCCAACGTCTCATTAATTTCTGAAAGTCAAGATTTACGACTGTGGTTTTGCAATACATATGAAACTAATTATACAATTACACAATTAATTCCATAGTTAAATAATTAATTACACGTCCTGTGTCAAAAGGTTTGAGTCTGAACTTGCTTTTTCAGTCTGTTTACTCTTTTTAAACTACTTGAACCTGTCTCGCAGCAACTGCTCCACCGAAAGTCCTGGCCAGGGCCGAGAACCTCAGCGCGGCCTTCAACGTCCACAAGGGCAACGTGACTGGCCTGTTCTCCTGGGTGGTCGCTATGCCTCAATCACCACAGCAGGTCACGGGCTACCAGGTCACCTGGGCGGAGGTCACCGCCGAGAGCCGCAAAAACAACCTGGCCAACAGCCTCATCTCCCAGTCCCAGATCTTACCTCCTGTAAGTCCATGATCACCTTGGAACCCCATGTTTTTCACTCTTATTGGTTGTAACTAGTCAAACTTCCAGTCACATGTTTCACACTACCATATTTAGAGGTGCCAACAGGATGTCTCTCGCTCACTCTCGCTATTTTTCCTCTCTGTCACTGCCTCTCCCTCTCTTGTGCTGTCTCTCAATCACTAATGCTGTCTCTCGCTCACTCTCTCGTGCTCTTTTCCCCTATTCTGTGCTGTCTCTCCCTTTGTCGCTCTCTTGTGCTGTCTCTCCCTCACTCGCGCTGTCTTTCCCTCTCTCACTCACTCGTGCTGTGTCTCACTTATTTTTTCTCTATTATGCGCTGCATCTCCCTCTCTCCCTCTCTTGCTCTCTTGCGCTGTCTCTCCCTCACTCGTGCTCTTTCCCTCTCTTGTGTACTCGTGCTGTCTCTTCCTTTTTTTTCTTCCCTCTATCTTGCTGTCTCTTGCTCACATGTGCTCTCGCTCACTCAGACTGCCTCTCGCTCACTCACTCTGTCTCTCGCTCACTCACTCTATTTCTCGCGCTGTCTCTCCCTCACTTGCTCTTTCTCTCGCTCACTCACTCTGTCTCTCGCTCACTCACTCTATTTCTCGCTCTGTCTCTCCCTCACTTGCTCTGTCTCTCTCTCTCGCACTGTCTCTCCCTCACTTGCTCTTTCTCTCGCTCACTCACTCTGTCTCTCGCTCACTCACTCTATTTCTCGCTCTGTCTCTCCCTCACTTGCTCTGTCTCTCTCTCTCGCACTGTCTCTCCCTCACTTGCTCTTTCTCTCGCTCACTCACTCTGTCTCTCGCTCACTCACTCTATTTCTCGCTCTGTCTCTCCCTCACTTGCTCTGTCTCTCTCTCTCGCACTGTCTCTCACTCACTAATGCTGTCTCTCACTTACTCAGTCTGTCTCTCCTTCTCTCACTCACTCAGGCTGCCTCTCACTCACTCGTGCTGTCTCTCGCTCACTCATGCTGTCTTTCCCTTTCTCCTTTTTTTGAGCTGTCTCTCCTTTTCTCGCTCATTGCTTTGTCTCTCGCTCACTCACACTGTCTCTCCTTTATTTGTGCTGTCTCTCGCTCTATCGTTCTTCCCTTTCTCTCTTGCACTCTACTCTCTATCACTCTATTACTGTCTCCCTCCCAAAATAAAAGGAACTACCAGCTTTTAAAAACAATCATGATTATAATTCAAATATTAATATATTAAATATAATTGAATCTAATGCTGATAGTTCTTAATAAAAACTCCAATCCAACAATATGCTTCGAGAAAAATCCTTATTTTTCAATTCCTCAAACAGTCAGCGACTGGAAAATCAGGACTAAAAAAGTAGAAGTGCTGAAAGCTGTATTTGTAATAGACTTGGTAGGAGTGACACTAATCTGGATTCAGTTATGGTCCAGATATGAAGACCTGTGGTGTAGTGTGAACCTGGAATAAGTGTCCACTTATTGAAGTGTTGGGCAATTAAACCTTCCCTGCTCCAAAGGGTGTTTTAGCATAGTTGACTCTGTGCTCTAATCCTAGCTTTTAAAGCTTTTTAATCTGGTATACAGGGAAAAAATCTTATTTTGAGAAGAATCAAGTCACTTTACATTGCATTGTATTTGCATTTGGGATGGACCACTGACCATTAACATTACTGGCTGTTGGTACGTCATGGAAAACATGGAGCCTCGCCAAGTTAAGCGCACTTGTGTTTACGACTTTGTCACTATTTATGTGCAACTTCCTCGCGGTAAATTGGGAAAATTACAAGTTTACGAGGCCCCTCAGGATTTCCCATACGTCCATTTCTTAGCCTGGAACGGTTGGGAAAGGAGTTGAGAACTCCTCATTCACTTTATAGTCCTTTGCTAGGCTTGACATTGTTGACATGTATAAGATTTTTATGAAGTTTTCTCAAATCCTTCGCCCTTAAATCCTTCACGTTAAAGGAATAGTTTATTTTAAGACATGTTCAGAGTCTGGAGTTGGTTTCTTTCGTGCAGCACTGGAGCAGTTGCGTAAAATGTGATTTGTTTCCCCCTGAAACATTCCTTTATATTTAGAAACTGGAGCCTGAAGCTATACACAATAGCCAGATCCCAGTAGGTAGGGTCCTGGATTCAAGCATAATAGCTCACAATATTTATCTTGGTTACAGTCTCCTTACGATATTTCAGGCCAAACAAGCATGGTTCGTGTTATGATAAATCGATTTTGCAGGTTTGTGGGTGGTTTATAACTTGTCTGATTCAGGTGAAGAGAGTTACAGCGCTACGTAATCACACGTTCCTTTGTCTTCTCAAATATGCCACTAGGCAACACATCAAACAAGAGCTGCAAATGGTGCAGAATGTTCCCGTTGTACTATTAAATGTTTACCCTGTTGAGTTTCACTTTTGACAGTGATACTTATTCCAGTCAAAATGTTCTCAGTTCTTCATAAATTATGACTCGTGTCTCATATTTCTTCATCTGATCTGTCTTTCTCAGGAGAGGAATATTCTCGTGGTCTCCGGCCTGCAACTGGCCTCGCTCTACAGGCTGGAGGTGGGGGTGTTGACTTCAGGAGGACAAGGTCCCACCACTTCCAGAACCTTCCAGACTCCAGGCCATGCTAGGCCAGTCCTACAATACAGTAAGTGGGCGAAAAAAACTAAAATGAACTATGTGGCACTGTATGATGACTACATTTAGCAAGCACTGTATTAGAAACATTGTACTAGGGCTGAATGATTAATTGTTTTTTAATTGAAATTTGAATTTGAGATTTGAATGAAAAAGATTTTTCAATCGCAGGAGCTGCGATTTGAATTGGCCAATAGTTTGCAAGAGTGTGTGTGAAGACACAGCCTGCTCTTACGGAGATTCATCACGACGTTGCGTGTGCCATCAAGACATCATCGCGTTTGTAGTCCATAGTGTGCTGGGGATTGTAGTCTTTGGGCTCATAGTCACTTTTTTTGTTCATTTATATATATTTTTTTGTTGTTGTCCTTAAAATTCAAAACTTAAAAAGGGGGATATTTTATGTGGAAAGAAGTTTAGAATTATATATCATAGATATGTTAACTACTAATACAGATCTATGGTTGAATGGATAAAAAATATACTGTGAAAAAATCGCAATTAGATATTTCGCTCAAATCTTTCAGCCCTAAATTGTACAAATACTGTAGCATCCCTTGGAGTGGAGTAATTAAGCCAGGCCATAACCCTGTTTAGTATCTTAATTTTTAACAGAGAGAAAGACGAATGGTTCTTTCTTGAAATGGCAGCTCCACTGTTGGAGCCCTTATCCACCCTCCACTCCGAAACCAGGAGGATAAACAATGCTCCGTCAGTGCAACTGACAAATATAACACAAAACACACATAACCTCCCCACAAACAACACAACTGCCCCTGCATGAACTCCCAAGCCCCATCAAATTTTACATTTAGAAAAACATTTACTATGTAAAGTGTCATTGCATGTGCTTTTTAGTTCGATTTGTGCTGTTTGTTGCATCCTTCTTGAGCGATGTGTATCTTGAAGAAGATTTCCAGTTGGGGCACATTGTAGGGATAGGGTTAGGGCTAACTTTTACCCTAGCACACTGTCACTGTCATAGTGAACATCCAACGCGAAGTAATCTTCTCCACGAGTCAACCCCTTAGTGCCGGCACCACTGGCAGACGGCTGTACGTTACTGGACTACATGCATGTAGACAATTACAGCGACGGTTGCCCTTAACATCACATAAATGTCACCATACTTCTACTAACTGCAATGGTGTCATGCCACAATGTTATGGAAGGATTCAGAATGGCAGTGTGTTATCTTTGGTGGAGATGACCAAAGATAAGCGACATGTTGTGATGTATCACTCATGCAGATGGTCAACCTTACAACCTTATGCAAAATCTGCAGGAATTGCATGAGTGTTAAAGCTGTATTTATAAATGGATTATGGCAGGACACCCTTAGGAACCTCTACAACTCCATGCATTTCGCTTTAGCACACATGGTGGTCCAACCCAATACTGAGATACTACTTTCTGTATGTGTAGCTCATTAAATATTGCTATATTTTAATTAATATTTTATATAATTTTTTTTAAAAAGAAGTGTTTTTATTGTTAATCTGGGCTTCTCTTGGATAATAAACTACACAGAAGGTATCCTTCAAAATCTAACCGTTCTAAGTCATGGTCAAGCCAATCAGAAGGTCACAGCATGTGAATAAAAATGTGTAAAGAGTGTTTTTTTTTCATTAACATGTAACTTAATGTGTGCAATGTTCCGTTCTTTTCTGTAGGACCTAAGGTGAAGAAGCACCAATTGAGGTCAGTCATGGAACAGCACTGATGAAACCCACCTCACTAAAGCGAACCATACAGAACCCTAAAACCCAGCTCCTCAGGAACCCAACAAACCGAAAGAACCAAAGAACATTCAGAGGAGAATCTCAGCTCAGCTCAGCTTGTTCTCCAGACCAGACCAGAACCATCAGCTCAGAAACATCTGGCTCTGGAAGAGTTGAAAGTAAGGCGTGGTCATTCCCTGACATTCCCAACAAAGGAAATCTATCCATCAGTGAAATAGCCAGGCACGGAGGGCTTGGATGACGGGCTTTGGAAAGGAATAGCCTCTGTAATATTCCCTGTTTTTTGAAAGGCACTTAACCTTCAACGGATACTGACTGTTAATCTCCACTCCACTGTACACAAACTAAGCGTAACATTATGACCACCTCCTTGTCTCTACTCCCATGATCCATTATATATTTTTATCTCAGCTTAACTGCTTATGTAGAAGTATATACTTACAGACTGTAGTCCTGTGTCTGTTTTTCTGCATACTTTAATATTAACCTCCTTTCACCCTGTTCTTCAGTGGTCAGTACCACCATAGATCATGCAGCTAGGTTAAAATGTGTGTGGTGTGTCATTCATTCTCAGCACTGCAGTGAATAACACTGGAAAGGTGGTGGTTAGTGTGTTAGTGTGTGTTGTGCTGATGGTGCAGCAGTGCTGCTGGAGTTCTTAAACACTATGTCGACACTCTATGTTACACTTTTTTCGACACTCCTACCTACAGACGTTGCTCCACCTTGTAGACAAAGTGAAGTCAGAGACAGAAATTCCGAATCGATACATTTTTGATACGTTCCATCAAATATCCAGGGCCATTTCAAGGCATCTGGGGGCCCCAGATCAAAATCAGTCACAATGGACAACCAAACTAATTAACTTATTGCAGCAGCCTTAGCATTAGCGGATAACTGCTAGCGCTAGCCGTGCTTAGCACTAGTAAATTCCGAACAAAAGTGCTACACTGAGGAACCCTGTAATGGCAAGCTAGGGCAATATTAGCTAGCGGTTTGTCTCACGTAGCTTTTTTAACATAGTAAACACGCAGACTACATTCTGTTATACTCACCTCTGAACAGCGAAAGAGCTAGCGCTTAGCGTGGTCAGCGGCTAATGCTAATGTTGCTTCAGCAGTGCTAGCTCGGGTTAGCAGCAGACTACAGTCTGATATACTCACCTCTAAATGGCGAAAGAGCTAGTGCTTAATGCCCCAGATCAAAATCAGTCACAATGGACAACCAAACTAATTTAACATATTGTGCTTATATACTACAAGACAAGAAAGTACCAGTATGGTTATATGATGCACGGGATTATCACAGAATGATAAATGATTCCTATCCCACTTTGATAGATTGATTATCATGGTAGAATAGCTAGCATAGCAGAGAAGCTAAGCCACCTTCTTGCAAAAACTTTAAAAACGTTAAGAACAGTATGGGATTGCAATTTCATGTGATTAAATATGATAAACAGTCAATCTGGAGCAGATCTGTCCACCACCTGAATTATACAGAAGATGCTCTGTGATGGTCATGTGGGGTCCTAACCTCTGGAATATAATCAAGAGGAAGATGGATGACCACAAGCCATCAAACCAAACTGAACTTCTTGAATTTTTGCAGCAGGAATGAGCAGTTTAAAGTTATCCAAAAGCAGTGTGTAAGACTGGTGGAGGAGAACATGCCAAGATGCATAAAAACTGTGATTAAAAACCAGAGTTATTCCACCAAATATTGATTTCTGAACTCTTAAAACTTTATGAATATGAGAGCTTGTTTTCTTTGCATTAATGGAGGTCTGAAAGCTCTGCATCTTTTTTGTTATTTCAGTCATTTCTCATTTTCCGCAAATAAATGCTCTAAATGACAATATTTTTATTTGGATTTGGGAGAAATGTTGCTCTTAGTTTCTAGAATAAAACAAAAATGTTAATTTACACTTAAACATATACCTATAAATAGCAAAATCAGAGAAACTGATACAGAAACTGAAGTGGTCTCTTATTTTTTCCAGAGCTGTATATGATCAGTAGGACTGGAATAAAAAATACATAATGTTTGTACGAACAAGGAGGTGGTTATAATGTTATGCTTGTTCACTGTATCCTTCATGTAGAAAAAAAAACTACAAAAAAAGTAAATATGAACAAAGTGTCCAGTGTCGCATGGTTTGCTTGGCCCTCTTAAAAAATGAAGTGGACTCATGAAGTGGTGTGTGTGTGTAGTGCTTCTTCTGCATGTGTGTGTTTCCCCCGCTGTGATCTGTGGGCATGCACCTTTTACTGTGTCTCCTTACAGCGCTATAACGTCTCCTCCGCCAAAACCAACGAAACACTGCAACCAACAAGTCATATTATTGAGTATATTGATTATTACTGATGATTGATTATCGACGTGTAAAGCGGATATTGTTTTCTATGTGCTTCTCATGCTGTAGAATGATTTGTTGTGATGCTGTCATGTAATTCCTGTATATACTATATGTCCTTATTTATTTGTGTATACACTACAACTGTGTAGTGCTGGTGGGTGAGTGAGTGTGTGTGTGTGTGTGTATGTGTGTGTGTATGTGTTTGTGTACTGTATGTAAGAGAACTGTGTATGTGTATTACCCTTCCCACAATCCCTCATAAACTGAACTCTGAACTCTTCCTGACAAGGAGATTTTGTGTAATATAGATTTGTAAATTCCCATGGATTTAAAAAAAAAGTGTAATGTACATATTTTTTATTATTAAAAAAAACTTCACACCCTACTTTGCATTTTTTTACTGTTTATTTAAAGTGGATTTATTAAAGTGTTTTTATTAAATGACATGTTTATTTAACATAGCATTGGACAGTTGATAAGGTTTATATTTAAAACACAATACATTAAATTTCAACTGAATCCTTATCTGGTGCGTGTCTAGTATACATTTTCTTACCATTGGCAATAGTGTTCTTGTCCTCTACAAAATAAAAGAAATATTGACCCAGAACTTATTAATAATGCCATTAACTTATTAAACTAAGTCAATGGCTGCTGGACTAGGTAATAATATGTCAAAGAATTGCCATAAAGTAGCATATAATCATAAGTTATTTACAGTAAGCTTAGATTTCCACTAAAGCTGTGTGCAGCAGGCTTAGCCTTAGCATTAGCGGCTAATTGTTAGCGCTAGCCGCGCTTAGTGCTAGTAAATACCGAACAAATGTGCTACACTGAGGAACCCCGACTGGTCTGGCAAACAAGGGCAATACTAGCTATCGGTCTGTCTCATGTAGCTTGTTTTAACACAGTAAACACGCAGACTATACTTGACTCTGAACAGCGAAAGAGCTAGCGCTTAGCGTGGTCAGCGGCTAATGCGAATGCTGCTTCAGCAGTGCTAGCTCGGGTTAGCAGCAGACTACAGTATGATATACTCACCTCTGAACAGCAAAAGAGCTAGCGCTTAGCGTGGTCAGCGGCTAATGCTAATGCTGCTTCAGCAGTGCTAGCCCGGGTTAGCAGCAGACTACAGTCTGATATGCTCACCTCTGAATGGCAAAAGATCTAGTGCTCAATTCACTGGATTATAAGGTGCAAGGACAATTTTGTGAAAATTTAAGGATTTAAGTGCACTTTATGGTGCAAAAAATATGGTTATATAAATATGCTTCATCTATAGCATGCATGTGCTTGAATGCTTAAGCAAAAAACATTTATAATGTACGTCAATCAATAAGTACTTGGGTAGTATTTAAGCAATGTGCACTAGAGAGTTTGCTGTAATGTGATTTATTGACACTTCAAATTGCAATTCTATTTCAGCTCCATTCCAGCAAATGACATTGCAGGTTCAAAAAAAATAATAAAATATGCACTGACTTCACCTAAATATATGCTGCATCTATAGCATACAGGAAATTACCACTGGTAGATGATTTGCACTTTTATGAAAATCATTGATAAATTGACTCCAAATTCACTTACAATGGAAGTCAAGCGACAATCGACACATCTGTAGTCCAAAACTAATATGGACTACATACTCCTGTGCTTTGAAACAAACAAATCCTTAACTTCACAATGGAAATCACAATGGAAGTCAATTAATCATTGATCACCACATCTGTAGTATAATTTTCCTGTAGCTAGAAATGAACAGAAGCCTTATTTCAAAACACACTCACAATGGAAGTCAATGGACACTTGACTACTACCACATCTGTAGTATAAAGTCTGTTTCAACATACAATGATTTACCTATACTTAGAAATGAACAGAAACCTTAACTGCCACATCTGTAGTATAGTCTATTTCAGAAGACAATAATTAATTAATTTATTTAATAAATGTATTAATAAATTGATCATTGATTACCACATCTGTAGTATAATTTCCCTATTTCCAAAGACAATCATTTTCTTGTGTTAAAAAAATTACAGGAACCTTATTTCAAAAAACACTCGCAATGGAAGTCAATGGATGCTTAACTTGGATAATTCTGTATTTAGAGAAATACTGCATTATGTTTTTCCTGGTAACTTAATTTCTATAAAACAATATATAATACAGCTCTGTATTGAGAGATACACACACACACACAGTGATATTATATTCTTTCCCCCAAAGGCAGCCATTCATCTTAGTGCAGCAGAAATCAGCTCATCAGTGAAACACTGCGCTATCTATTCTCCACATAATGATCTCACCTGGGCTCGGGATGAACACACAGACGCAGAGGGAGGCCTGCGCTGTTACAGCAGGTCTTCTACTGTTTTCCTGTTTTCTATTTGTGGAGCTTCTTCATATGTGTGTGTGTGTGTGTGTGTGTGTGTGTGCTAACAGGGTGATTGCAAAGCTCCTGGGACATGTATATGTGTGTGTGTGGTTGCTCCATGAACACTAGCCTGGAGGAGTCAGAAGAGTGTGTGGAGTCACTTTCATTAAAATCTATATCTGTATCTGAATGTACCGGTTACACATCACCACTATTGACTTGTCTCAATAAATGATATTGTTTATAATTACCTCAATACATTATGTCAGAGAATAGATTAGCTTGCGAAACAAGAAACAGGAAAAAGAATGACCATAATTATACAATAACCAACCCTTTAAAGGGTTCTAATTAGGGTTGGAACTGTATGAAATGTTCATGTATGATAACCATCTCAGAAAACATCACAGTATTATGAGGGTATTTTATAATTACCCTAAAACATTAGCAGAATAATAGAAATACAATCAAGACATAATTCATATGATCAATCACAGGCTAGCACACATGCAGTGGATTACCGTTGTGGAAATGTAGGTAATTCTGAACCTGCATTATTAAAACCTAGATTAGCGTGTTAGCCACAATGCTAACAGCAGGACTCAGCTAGGGGAAAGCCGCAATGCTAACAGATACAGCAGCCAGCCTTAGCAAAACTTCTTTGCTGCAGTCGAAGAAACTTTATAAAATGGAAAACAATCATCTTTAAAATAAAGGTTTTTTTTTTTCAAATAATTCTTCTACACAATGTCTGTATGAATTTAAAACAATGCTGCCTAAACAAAAGGACAAAAGGCATGTTTTATTGGTCGGTCATTGTAATGTTTCACATAGATTTTCTGACCATTTGAGGCCAAATTAACAAACAGAAATTGGGTGTAAAGGAGTTTATTCATGTTCCTAGTTTTTCTAGTTTTTTTTTTTTTTTATATAGTTTCTGAAGTCTGAATTTCAGAAAAACAAATCAACGTCTATTTTTTTCCATTTGTGCATTTTGTAACAAAATTAGGTTGGATGCCAATAAAAGATTCTGAAAATCAAGTAAAAATTTTATATTTCCTAAAATTTTGATTCAGAAAATTCAAAAGAATTTAAAACCCATTTTATTATAATGCTAAAAAAAAGTGAAAGAAATACGTTTTACACCAAATTTGATAACTTTCTGATTAAATTAAACAAAAAAAAAATACACTGACTAATAGCTATTGATTAATTTACTAATTTGTGAAATGTGATTGAAACTGTGGACAGCATTTGGTTTCTTTAGGCATATCAAGTCTTGCCCAGTAAGGACAGAAAGTTAAAAGTCATAGAAGAACATGGAAGACCATCACATTCAAAAGTGTTTATTAATGTTCAGTAGTAAATATAAAAAAACATGAGTACAATTAATACAGTTAAAACATTACTTTCATATTATGCGGTCACATGATATCGGTTTTCTCAGTAAAAAAAAAAACAAAAGACCACATGAACAATCTCTGTGGAAGTGGACTTCTAAAGCTAAGCACATCATAAAAATTAAATACATGGCTGATTATAACCTACGGTAAACCTTAAAAATTAACATACCATGTGTATGGGGTATTTATAATGAAAAAAAAAGAAAAGAAAAGAAAATTCAAATGCTTTTAATCTCCCACACAAACCCTATGAACACAATCCAGTCACATTAAACAAGTTTCACCTCAGGAAGACTTACCACCACAGTTCACACTCGAATGCAGCATTATGCCACAAGTATTGGCGAAATGGAACTTAGTAAAAGTGGAATCCAGCAGAAATAAATCATTAATAAGTACTCAAGTATTTGAGAGATCACATACACTGCAATTTGCCCTTCACAATGAACTGGGCCCGTTTTTTTTTTACCAATTCCCACTCGCTTATTACATGTTCCTGAACCATTTAAGACAATACAGGGGTGGATAAACAAACATCACAGGTGTTTGTTACTAAACTTGCAACTAAGAATTACAATTAATACAAAAATAAAAATAAATATAAAAAAAAAAAATCTCCCTTAACCAAATTGTCAGTAACTATATTACATTTTCTGACCATTTTAGGCTAAATGCAAAAAGAGATAATTTTATGTAAAAACTCATTACATTTTTTTTTAATGTAGTGCAATGTACAAGTAGTAAGTATACTTTCATTTTTCCAATTTTACTTTTCTCATCTTTGCCCTTCAAAATGGGAATTTCAGGAAAAAAAAAAATCTCTTTTTGCATTTTGCAAGTTAGATTATACCATTAGATTTGTTACAAAATGACAAAAAATGACAAAACTATAAATTGAGAAAAGATTCAACTTTTAATTTTCATGTTTGTGAAGGCCCAAAAGAAAAAGTAGATAATTGAAAAAAAAAGAAAAACTGCTAAACGTTACACAGAACCTAAAGCCACCAACACATTTAATTCTACTATCTCTTTCCTATGCTGCATTCATGTGGTAAATATAAACATATAGTTAAAAAAAGCAACATGTCAAATATTAACTGTACCATTTGTACATTAAAACCTAAGTGTGGTATTAATCATAAAAAAACAAACAAAAAAAGATTAAATACTCACAAACACAAACCTTATGAATTCAACAAAATGACATGAAGAAATTTTACCTCAGGAGGTAGCAAACACAAGCACTGCCTAAATGACTCCTTTTATGCCCCTGATTGAAATGAACAGGAATGAACTATTCAATATTAAAGGGGGGGGGGGGGGGTGCTAACATCTAAACAGCATCATATATATATAGGGCACATCTTCAATTTACACACAGCCTTCATCTACAAGACATCAGACCGCACTGTGTATAAAAAGGTGAAAAATACTAGAATATCAAGAAAAACAAAGGAACAGAGAATATTATTTAAAATTAGTGATCCCCTCCAACCTGGACCAACCCACACGGTCCCCACTGGGCATGCTCCAAATGATCCTGGAACTATAAAAGCCAGCCAATGGAGTTCACACGGTTTTGCTTTTCTAGGAAGTGAAATGCTGTAATCTGAGTAAGTGTGACTTATAGTTTGGATAAATGTAGTTAAGCTTTGTTTAATATTAAATTCTGTCGGGAGTTAGGTAATTTATTAGGCTGAGGGAAAAACTAACTGTGTTCACATTACCAGGTTGAAGTGACTCATCTGTTTTCATCTTCTTTTTTTTTTTTTTTTTTTTTTTTTTTTTTTTTAATGTGGTTCAGATCTGTTTTTTTTCCATTGCTGTGTGAACGTGCCAAAACGAGTCCCTTATGTGGTCCTAAATTTTAAAAGACTGTTTAGAGTTGCTATTGTGTAAAGTATTTGACTAGTAAATGAACTTTAATTTGAAACAAAATGCTTCAAACTAATGAATCATTTGAGCTGTGATTAATGATCTGTCTTTTTTGAAATCTAGTGTTTTAAAAGTTGGGTGATATGATGGTTCCTTGGTCATGTTTCCCTTCTAGTCTCATTTTTTTTTCCAGGTACACCTTTTGATGCTGGTTTTATTCCCAGTCAGACTGCACTCTAGAACAATCGTCGTCTAAAGCACTTATCATATAAAGTGTGTGGATTTTATTTCATTAAAAGAATAAGTCTGTTCTGTGTGATTTTATTATTATTATAAAAACTTTTTGACAAGATGTTTCCTGAAGTTGAAACAAGTTGTTGCCAACATGAATTCTTGATGGATTGAGATTCAGTTAATCAAATCTTGTTTTGAGTGGCTTTTCTTTTCAAATTTGGTTAGTAGCTGATGGCTACAGTGCTGAAAATGGAAAAAATGTGTGAAAATTAGGCTTTTTTCATGAAAATGAAAAATGCATGCCTACAAATGCAACTTAACTATATGATTCAAAATAGAACCTAACCCTATTTTAACCCTAAAATCTAACTAACCTTAGCCTAAACTTTAAATCTAACCCTAAACCCAGTCCCAAAAAGATAAGATTACAGTTGGATGTAGGGTCAGATTCAATGAAGACTCATTACCTTTCACCCTTTAGTTCAGATGCATTTAATAGACATTCAGTTGAATGTTGGTTGAATGTCAGTTGAGCATCAGTGAGGCCATCAAATGGACCATCCAAGTACAGTGTTACCTTGTGTTTTACTTAATAGTAAAATATTTTACTATTTATTTTCAGTTTGGTCAGTTTTCAGACTGAAGAAAAATTGAGTTTGTTTCTCAAAACTGAGCTAAGTTTACTGACTGCTCTTGTACTGTTAAGTAAACAGATTGCATTTGTGTGTTGAACTGAATTGAGTAGCCAGGCAGCCACTTCCAAATGTGGCTTGGTTGTAATTGGAATTTGTGGTGGTTTTGTGTCCAGACTACCAAAAATCAATCTGGAAACTTTGTGGATATGCCAAAAATTTGTGTAGCAAATTTGGCTTTCACGTGCAGTGTTACGGTTTGAATACTGACTTTGGCTGGGTTGTTGTGGCACAATTGTTGGTGTTGCCTGGCCTGGGCTTCTGGGGCTATAACCTCAAACGTATTTTAACAGTAACAAAAAAATACACATTTTCTGTCATGTTTAGCTTATGATGCAGCGCTGTACACACCAGCGTTTATAGACCCATGCCAAATAAAGGTCTACTCTATGGACAGAACGAGACAATTGGTAAAAAGAGAGGATCAGCCACGAGTGCTGCTTCAGGTATCTGTCATTTCAGAACAGTATTTATTCTAACAATCTCTCCATCTCTTTCGAGAACCCACTGGTCACTCCATCGGCAGAAGCACGAAGCCTTGGTGTAGTAATGCATGACCAGTTATCATTCTCGAGCCATATTGCAAATCTGACTCGGTCGTGCAGATTTCTCATGTACAACATCCGAAGAATTCGACCGTTTCTGTCTCAGGAAGCCACTCAGGTGCTTGTGCAGTCTCTTGTCATCTCAAGACTTGTCTACTGCAACTCTCTACTGGCTGGTCTTCCACTGCGAGCCACCAAACCACTACAATTAATTCAGAATGCGGCAGCACGACTCGTCTTCAATCTTCCGAAGTTCAGTCATGTGACTCCTTTGCTGCGCTCCCTCCACTGGCTTCCTGTTGCCGCCCGTATCCGATTCAAAACCCTAACTCTGGCCTACAAGGCAAAAAACGGACCAGCTCCTTCATACTTGATGGCAATGGTCAAAGCCAGAGCTGCACCAAGGTGGTGGAATGAACTTCCACTGGTTGTCAGAACAGCAGAGTCACTCACGGTCTTCAAACGTCGACTGAAGACATCTTTTCAAAGAGTTCCTAAACTAACACAAAAAAATACAAAAAAAGGTTCCTAGGGTTCTAAACATGATCAAGCTCTGTGTATCTCTTGATCCTAGTCTACAAACTAGCTTTGGATGTTTGAAGTAACATTGAAGCACTGTTGTAAGTCTCTCTGGATAAGGGCGTCTGCTAAATACCTTAAATGTAAATCTAAATGTAATAGAGCTGCAGACTACGCTATACTGATGTGGCTTTGTTAGCCAGTAAGCAAGCCAGTTATTCAACAAGCTAATTTTATTAGCTCATTCTCTTTGCATATATGAATATGACCATTGGACAGCTGGATTATAAAGTATGGAAATACAATGCAATACAGTGTAAAGTAAGATTATTTTAAGCATTAGGTTTACATACTTGATACACAACATGCTGTATGTGTATTGGCTTCATCCACCAGGCAGTCAGACTTCTCAACGCACAGAGACAGAACTGAACCCCACCCCACCCACCACTCACCCAACACACTCACACAACACACTTACACAAAACTGAACTGAACACCCCCCCCCCCCTTTACACACACAAAGACTGAACTTCACCCACAACACACACACACACACACACACACACACCCACTCAGCACACAGAGGCTGACATGACTTTATTCCTTTCAGCAATATTTGCTGCACTCTTAAAAACTATAAACTATCTACCTCAGTAACTGCTGTGATTATATATGTTCTATATGTTACAGTATGTTACACATCTCTGCACCTTATCCTCACTATACACTTTATTATACCGTATCGGTACTGCACTGTCCTGTCTTTAAATTGTCTCGTCTTTTGTATTTATTGTATTTATTGTTATTTAGTGTTATAATTTTATAATTTTATGTTGCACTGTCGTCACTCCTGCACTTTATGTTGTCTATTGCTTGTTGTTCCATGTTGCACCATGGTTCCGGAGGAACGTAATTTCATCACACTGTGTACCTGTACTCAGATGTAATGACAATAAAAGCCTCTTGACTTGACTCTTGACTTGGCTGTACTATATGTGAATATATGTGGATGTATGACTGTACAGGCATTAAATCACTGCTCTGCTATTGTTTCCACCCCACTGGGCCACTCAGTACGAACTGAGGCAGCAGACAGTAAAGTGACTTTACATTTCGCAGGACTTGTTGATATACTGTACGCTAACCCCATAACAGCAGCGATGCAGCGTAATGCCTTTCCCATGCGGAGCAGGTCAGTGTATTATGATGGATATTACACATGGCTGCAGTGGATTCTATGGCTTCCATATGCAGTGTCAGGGGGGAATGGGTGTGGATGTGTACGTTCGTGTGCTCTGCGTAGAGCGATACTGTGATTTATTTATCATCCACGGTTCTACTATAAGCAATGTTTTATAGTTAAGTGAAACTGATCTGACTCGGATCTCCGAGGGAGTGTCTCTAAAGGTCACGCGCTGTGTGCTAAGTGAAAGCTTTTCAACACACAGATCTGATGCTGTGAAACTCCTCACTCCGCGTGTTTCGTATTGAAGGATTTCGTCTGGTAAAATTAATACTCAGAAAATAAACATGAAGTGACTTTTAAATAACGCCATCCTACAACACTACAAAACTACAAAAACTAATAAAGAAAGAGAGTCCCTTAAAAAACAACAAAAAACACAGCCATCCAAATGCTAGGCTAGGCCTCCCCCCTTTGCATCTGTCTCTGTCAGGTTAGTTTATACAGCTAGGTAATGAATTGCCATTCATACCCTATTATATTTCAAATTACTCAGATATTCTGAAGTAAAACAATGTCTTTTTAAACAAAACGATGACCTCCACCTACTGGGATTTGTCTTAATCACCAGTCATCTCCTCCCAGCAACAACTGTTCCTAATCACACCATATTTTTTTCTGCCCTGGTAAAAAAAAAAAAAAAAAAAACTAATTGTACTTAAAACATATTGAAAAATGTCTAACATATTTATATACTTACCTAAAATATATTAAAAGTACAATAATATTATGCTTTCATCAAATGTTTGAAAGTGAACTTTGATCATACTTTTTAAAAAGTACAATATAGTGTATTTTGTTTTTTTAAAAGACTACGATGAAGTACATTTTTAGTTTTAATGTAATTCAGTACACGTCTAAAATACGTATTTACAAATATACTTTTGTACATTTTTAGCAAAGCGTGTTAAAAACAACTGTTACATGTATGTATGTTTTTTTCCAATTTTAAAAGTAAATTAAATGAAAAAAAAAAATGTAGTACAGTATATTAAAATTATTTTTTATACCCAACGAAGTACACTAGAAGTGTGCTACTTACAAGACAGGAAGAAAAAGCATATTTGTACTGTAATGTAAATAGATCACATATATTTAACATCAATTCTTAGTATATTCCTAATATACCTGGTGTGTAGTAGTGATACAATTGTAATACTCATTAACTCTATTATAATTTTACTGTAAGCATATTTAAAATATGGGGTTACTGTACATACATGAATTAGTATGTTTAAATGTTACTAAAATATATTTAAAATACTTCAATTTTAGTATAGTTAAGTACACTTAGCACAAATTATGTACGACTTTTGTACTATTTTTTATAAAATTAAAGTATAATATGTACCAAAAAAAGCTGTTCTATTTTATCACTCTTTAAACATACTGATTATAATAATAATAAAGTGGCGACAAAAACACTTTAGTGCACTATAGCACATAATAATGCTTAGTATATTTCAATCTAGTTTTTTTTCACTAGGGTGGGAACATCCGTCCAACCAAAGCTAAGCTAACTATAGCTCGGGTTACACTATGCAACCCTTTTTTTGCCCCCATTTTAGCCTTGAACTAGCCAAACCTTAGTCTGTGCTAGTTAGCTCTAGTCTTCAGATTAAACAGTTGGACAGTTGGAGAGAGAATCCAGAAAAGCGTAAGGGGTGCAGACTGATTTTTCATGCAAACATTTCATGACGCATAGAAAAAAAGAATCTGTCACTGACATGTTGGACAGATATGAGTGCAGATATAAGATTTATTCAAACAAACAAGATATACAAAAGCAAAACTAAAAACAAACAGGTAATGCAAATCAATTATAAAAAGACTAGGATAATTACTTTAACAAAGACAAAAAATAAGACTAAGCAAAACTAAGAAGAGAAGAAACTTTAGGGCTGGAAATACACTGGGATCTAAGACTAAACAAACTAAGGAACTAAAACTTGGAATATTTAAAACACATATCAAACAAAACAACAAACTTGGATACGTGAAAATAATTAAAGGCACATAAACTAAGAACACAAAGCATCCAAAAAAACAAAAGACTCGATAAGGAAACTCTCAAACAAAGGGGCTCAAAAACCTGAGGAGGGTGAGGAACATCTGGGGCTGGAATCAAGGGGGCGGGGTTACAAACAAAATACAAGGTGACAACACTAATCGCTAGGGCGGGGCTAGGGCGGAGACAGAACAATAACAAAGCAAAGACATGAGGTAAACAAATCAAGAGAACAAAGAACAAGAGCAACAAGGACCAAACAATGGAACACTTAAAACAAACACAGGCTAAGGTTAATCATCAAAACCACCAAATGTATTACCTTTTTTTTCTCCTTCTGTTTGCCTGTAGATCCCTTTGCTTTTTCCCTTTACTGCTCCTTACAACCTGACTGGTAAAATTCATACATAAGACGCACCAGATTATAAGGTGCACTGATTATTTTTAGGAAAATTATAGTGTGAAAAATACGATATTTGCAGAAAATGAGAAATGAAATAGCAAAAAAGATGCAGAGCTTTCAGATCTCTAATAATGCAAAGAAAACTAGTTCAGAAGAGTTCAGAAGTCAATATTTGGTGGAATAACCCTGGTTTTTAATAACAGTTTTCATGCATCTTGGTATGGTTCTCCTCCACCAGTCTTACACACTGCTTTTGGATAACTTTATGCCTTTACTCCTGGTGCAAAAATTCAAGCAGTTCAGTTTGTGGTATAATCGAAGGAACTCATTATTTTTAAGTGCTCTCTTATTTGTTTCCAGAGCTGATTTGATTGGATTTACAGTCTACATCAATTAATAGTTCAATTCCAGTACTTTTTTTAACATAGGAAACACGAGAGTCTAACTTTTTAAAGCATTATTGGAGGTAGGAAGGTAAGAAGGTAGGACTAGGTGTGGAGATGACTGACTGTCAGCGAATGGTAAATGATTTTAAATAGAGGCACCTCTCAGAGTTCGGTGTGGAGATGGAGTGAGCTAAGAATGCATTAGAGAGAGGAATGGTGCAGTTGGGAGTGAGCACCACTCCTCTATTCGCGGTGAAGTGTTGAACCATGTGGCTGGATTTATGAGCACCCAGAGAGAGAGTGAGAGAGAGAGGGAGAGAGAGAGAGAGAGAGAGAGAGAGAGAGAGAGAGAGAAGGAAAGCGAGAGCAGGGAGAGGCCTGACTGGTTGGAACACGTTTATGATGCTCTAGAGAGAGCGTGCTGAGGGAAGCGAGAGCAAGGGAAAGACAGAGAGATTGACAGAAAAGGAGAGAAAGAGAGAGAGAGAGCGAGGGAGAGTGAGAATAAATGCGCTGAGGGGTGAAAAAAAGTGGGAGCAGATGAAATATACATCAAAATAGTTCACACTCTTTCGCCCTGAAAAGGAAACGATATTTCCTCCCCCATCCGCCTTCCCATGGGCCTCTCTGACAAGGTGCTCCACAACCGGCCAATCCCGCGAGAGACATTTTCAGATGATTGTCCTCTGGCTAACATCATTATGACTCGAGTCCCCCCGTTCATCGCATATTTATCACAGCCTAGCTAGCTCACTAATGCAGTGACAAGCTGACCAAAATCAGGCTGCAGCTCCGTTCAGGCTGTGGTTTTATATAATAGAGAATTGATACATGGTTTATGCACAAAAACAGGCAATATATTTTTCCTGGGATCCAAAAATATCCACATTTACCAGGATCGTTTAAAGGCATTTGGGGGCCCCAAGAAAAATTTACATTATTATTATTATTATTATTATTATTTTTTTATTATTATTATTATTATTGATGCCTAAAAAAGAAAAAAAAAGAAAATTGCACTAACTAGTTTGTTACTAGCATTGACTGGCAGGCAGGTAACTAACATAAACATTACCCATATATTTTGTCCCTTGTGAAAATGGAAATATACTTAAGAGCATTAAAAGCATTAAAAGAACAAAGAATACTAAAAGTGCATTTTCAATTTAATATTCTTTATAAAAATACACATTAAATTTAATTCAATACTTTGTTTCTATTACCATAAAATGTATTTTCAAGCAGTATGCTTTATTATACGTTGTGCTGATAGAAAATATATATAGTGGCATTAAATACTGCCCAAAGTGCATTTATTGCATTTTATTTCCCAGTATGTCAGTCCAGGCGCTGTCAGTCTGCCCTTTTAGGACAACTGTTCTCCTAAAGACTCCATTTCCCAGCATTCTCAGCCCATGAACTACAATGACTCGGCTGAACATGTGACTCTGCAGAGTTCAGCCTCTCCCTCTTTCTGATTGCTCATTTCCCACACCTGTTTGTGTTTGTATAAATAGCCCTTTGATCCCTTGCTTTCTTGCCTTTTTGTTATCAACCCTTTTCTGCTTTTAGTTTACTCTCTTGTTTAGCCCTATAGTTTTGCTGTTGATCTTTAGTTACCGACCTTGCTTTCCTCTCAGACAACTCTCTTGCCTTAACCCTTTACTTCTGGTTGTTTAACTGTGTACCAACCCTGCTTCTGGCTCACTACGGTCTGGTATGTTGTTATTTATTGCTGCCCTGTTGTTCACTAGGTGTACACCAATCCCTTTTGAATCTGTGTTAACATTAAACCTGTGTTTTCTATTCAGCACTTGTCTCACCTTGTGACCTTGTCACCTTGGTGACACAGTAGCATTAAGGTGTACACAAAATGTGCATCAATACACAAAGTAGTACATTTCCTATATACTTCAAGTGTATTAAAAACAGATGTATACAAAACACACAAGCTTAAACCTACTTAAGTTTGCAGAAGTTGTATAAAAATCTCTCAAAAGCACAATCTAATGCTTTTATGTTGTGTTTAAATAATTAATTAGCTTAATTACAACTAAAATATACTTAAGTTTCCATAAGTTGTTCCAAAATAGTACATTTAGTATGTATTTAAGTATAATAAAACTTTTCTTTTACAAGGGGTTACAAGCCACTTACAGTTGTCTTGTTTTTCTTTTTTTTCTCTTTCTTTCTCTTCTTTTTTTTCTGTCTTCCTGATGGATAACTCCATCGATTTATGATTTGCTGAAGTTTTATATTTTGCCGGCTGCAGGAATTATTAACCTGGCTGGCTGACGGAATACTGTCTTTTCCATTTTCCATTCATAACCAGTCATTATCTGGGTACACTGAGGAACCCTGAGTGTTCCGGTAACCCATGGCAATACTCACCTCTGAACAATAAAAGAGCTAGTGCTGTGGTTAGCGGACAATGCTAACACTGCTTCAGCCTTGGTGCTGGAGAAACTTCACTGAAACTCTGTATAACTCTGTACTTTAGCAGAGTGGCTTTACTGCTCCTTACAACCTGACTGGTAAAATTCATACATTTCTTTTGCCTTATAGTGTGAGAAGTACGGTAATAACCTTCTGTGAGTAGCTTTTGGAAGTAAAAAAAACATTTCAGACATCTGCTACAAAAAAAAAAAAATTAGGTAGGGAATGTTCCCCAAAATGAAGCGTTTTAGACCAACTCCCTCCGAATGGCTTTGTTTACATCTCATCCGTTTAATTACGCAGATATTTCGACCTGTCAGTGGAATTCCGCGTCAATTTCGTTATTCTTGACAAAAATTCAAGGTCTCTTCGAATGTCCCGGTTCTGTTTGCATTAAGACGTGACAAACTGGTGCGGTTTTCTCGAAGTGTTCATTCGAACCAGCCTCTCCACCAGGACTTCAAAGCGAGCTTGTTCTGTTTCATAAGCCACCCATGGGAAATCCATGTTGGAATGAATCAAAATGCATTGACAGTGCACTGAGCTCACAGAGAGACAGAGCTGTGGGGTGGAAACGGTTTAAAATGCATTCGCTGGAGAAGGATTCCTTTGATTACTCAATAGTTATTGCATTATAAGTCTAACATCTGCGCTGAACATTAAGGGACAGTGTGAGTGTGTGTGTGTGAATTTCTCTCTCAGTAGAATTACCACAGCTGTAAGAATGCGTAAGAGATGCTGCATGATTGAAGATAGTTATTGATGGGTTCTTGAGAATAATCAGGGCCTACAAAAATAAAGGGACATAACGCTTTCTGAAAACTGGCATCCTGGGCCATTTGTTCAGCTTTTCTGCAGCTTAGATCAACGGAATTGAGAAATACTGTAGCAGTGCTGCCTTTGTTTTGAATAGTTTGGAATTTCTGTAAATGTAAATTTATGTGGGAACATACAGCTCAGGAAATAAATAAATAAAAATAAGAGACCACTTAAAATTTTTGAGTTTCTTTGAATTTACCAAATTGAAAACCTCTTAAATATAATCAAGAGGAAGATGGATGATCACAATCTATCAAACCAAACTGAACTGCTTGAATTTATGCACCAGGAGTGAGCAGCATAAAGTTATCCAAAAGCAGTGTGTAAGACTGGTGGAGGAGAACATGCCAAGAAGCATAAAAACTGTGATTAAAAACCAGGGTTATTCCACAAAACAAACTTAATGAATATGATCTTGTTTTCTTTGCATTATTTAAGGTCTAAAAGCTCTGCGTCTTTTTTTGTTATTTCAGTCATTTCTCATTTTCTGCAAATAAATGCTCTAAATTACAATATTTTTATTTAGAACTCGGGAGGAATGTTGTTCGTAGTTTATAAAATAAAACAAAAATGTTCATTTTACTCAAACATATACCTATAAATAGCAAAATCAGAGAAACTGATTCAGAAATTGAAGTGGTCTATTATTTTTTCCAGAGTTGTATATTTGATGGAGTTTTAAAATATAAGCTTTTTGGTCATGTTAGCTTACAGCCTCAAATCATTTGTGTTTGGATTCATTTGGAATCATTGTGCAGTTGGAAGTGACCTTAAAATAAACATTTAGCAAAAACAAAGGTGTAAAAAAAGGGGTTGAAATATGACTTATAATAATAGCTATGAACGCTGCCTCTTTTTGAGCTGCTGCTGATGTATTGTATTGCCGAGTAGCACCACAGCGCGCTCTGAGGAAAGCAGAGCGACTCGGTTCTAATACATCAGCTCACAGATGCCTTGTGCTGAGCGACATCACCCTTTGGAGTGATGAGAGAAAAGAGCCCCATCTACCCACCCAGAAAGAGAGCAAGTCCAAGAGTGGTCTCTCAGGAAATCGGCAGCTGATGGTAAGCTGCATGAGCAGGATTCGAATCAGCGATCTCCCGATTCCTGGGAATGCTACTTTTGATGTTTTCATATGTTAGTATTTGAGTAGCTGAGAACATTATGTGGGAAATATTCCGACAACATTCCTGGAACCTTTTCAAAACGTTGCTTTTCAAAAAGTTCTTCTAACAATCTCAGTTAACTAGGAATGTCCTTCTTGGTACTAAGACATTGCGACATCTGAGGCTGACTAACTTCATTTTGAGGGAAAATTTAGGGGAAAATTTGTGTTTTTTACATTTCTCGCTGTTCCTTTAATCCCGCAGCATCAACAGGCAAGTATTTGAGGTCAGTTAAACGACTTGCAGGAAATGAGTTGTTTGATATGCTGTTACTCCTTTTGCATGTCTACGTTCGCTAATTACTTCCAGAAGCACAGAAAATGAACACAAACAACTCGAGTAGCTCAAGGTAATCGTTTCGCCTGAATGCTTCTTGAATCGGCCTTTGTGGTGATTCGCTACATTCTGAACGCTGTACAGTCAAGGCTGCTGTACTGCAGGTCATGTGAGCACCCTGCTACCTGTGTACGGGCTACGTTCCGCGTCTTGATGAGGGAACGTGAATAAGATTGACAGAGATGTAATAAAGGAAGGGATGCCAGTACCGCGATGAATTCACTGAGAGTCCCTGAGACGCAATGTCATTTCTCCAGTCTAATCTAATAGGATGTGGTCTGGATAGCAAAGTGGGCCTTGAGCTGCTCTGGGGAGCGAGGTGGTGGGGCTGGGGTAGGTGTGTGTGTGTGTGGTTGAATGAGTGTGTGGGGGGTTGAAGGCCATTAGTGTGAAGCCTGCAGTATCTCAATGGAGTTGTTCAGGTTGTTTTGAATGGTAAGCAGCATCTTACTTAGAGGCCCGGCGCTGTCACTAAGAGACAGCAGGGAGAGAGAGGGCGCCCAATGAAAACACAGCTGAGGAGAGTGTGTGTGTGAGGTTGTGTGTGAGAGAGAGGGAGAGATACAGCTCTGGAAGAAATTAAGAGACCACTTCAGTTTCTGAATCAGTTTCTCTGATTTTGCTATTTATATGTATATGTTTGATTAAAATAAACATTTTGGTTTTATTCTATAAACTACAGACAATATTCTTCCCAAATTCCAAATAAAAATATTTAAAAATAAATCATTTACAGGATTTATTTGCAGAAAGGTGAAATGGCTAAAAAGATGTTTTCAGACCTCAAATAATGCAAAGAAAACAAGTTCATATTCATAAAGTTTTAGGAGATCAGAAATCAATATTTGGTGGAATAACCCTGATTTTTAATCAGTTTTCATGCGTCTTGGCATGTTCTCCTCCACCAGTCTTACACACTGCTTTTGGATAACTTTATGTCTTTACTCCTTGAGCAAAAATGTAAGCAGTTCATTGATCATTTATTATATTCCAGAGCTTTTTAATTGGGTAAAATCGAAGAAACTCATCATTTTTAAGTGGTCCCTTATTTTTGTTTCCAGAGCTATATATATATATATATATATATATATATATATATATATATATATATATATATATATATATATATATATATATATATATATGTAAGGAGACTTATAGGGGGAAAGGAGATAGAAGCATGTGCCTGTGGATGCGATGTGTGCATGTGTGTGTGTGTAAAAGGGAAAACGACAGATGCATGTATGCGTATGAGTGTGTGTGTGTGTGTGTGTATGTAAAAGCAGCAGATGTGCAGTTACGATCTTATTATTTTCAGGGTTATGGCTCTCTCTCTCTCTCTCTCTCTCTCCCTCTCTCTCTCTCTCTCTCTCTCGTCCCATTATTCTGAAGGCAGGGAACAGTTAAAAGTGCACCGTACGCTCCATCCAATAGTATCCAAGCAGAAAAGCAGGTTTACATTACATTAACTATAATGCTCAGTATATGGTCCATAGTTGCCCCTGGCCTTGTTTCCTGTAGATGGTTGTATAGAAAAAATAATATAGGAATAAATGCATGCATGAGAAATGCTCCAACAGAGTAGAACTCTCTGAAGCACACACACATGAAACTATTTGCACCATGCTTTAAGAAAAAACTAGAACCAAAAGCAAGGTTTATGTGTTTGTTACATTGTACAAGTGCTTCTCAAAACAATTAAAATATAATTGAAAAGTTACTATATTTGAGTAATTTTGTTCAAAACGTGAAACTCATATATTGTATAGATGTGTTAATTTCTTTTATTGTTGATGATTATGGTTTACAGCCAATGAAAACCCAAAAATCAGTGTCTCAGAAAAATAAAATATCATAGAAGACCAATTGGTACTTTTGGCAGTGTGGGCAGTGTGCCAAGTCCTGCTGGAAAATGATTTTCTGCATCTACATAAAAGTTATCAGCAGAGGGAAGCATGAAGTGCTGTAAGATTTTGTGAGAAAACACAAATCAAGGGATCAGAGTCTGGAGGAAGAGTGGAGAGACACACAGTCCAAACTGCTCGAGGTCTAGTGTGAAGTTTCTACAATCAGTGATGGTTTGGAGAGACATGACATCTGCTGGTGTTGATCCACTGTGTTTTATACCAAGTTCAAATTCAGTTTTGTTTTATTTCTGTTTAAAAAGGTTTAATCTACAGTTACAGTAGATACAGGAACCACCAGAGTTAGTATTCTTTTTCTTCTTTGCAGCCTGTAATTGGTCTAAAGTTCTGAACCATCTAAGATGGTTGGAGTGTTTTCATACCGCAAACAAACTGGTTCATGATTTAGTTTACATACATTTTTGTTTTTTGGTCCACATCATGGTTTACAGCCCGTTTTACAGCCGGAAATGCTGCAAGATTGAGTAGAAAACCTTTTCTGGACAGTAGAGACAGTTAATACCTTTGATTTCAGAAGCTAGAATGTGTGCATCTGACACAGCAGTGCTGCTGGAGTTTTTAAACACATCAGTGTCAATGCTGGGCTGAGAATAGTCCATGAACCAGAAACAGATAAAGGAATATAGTCCGTAATTATGACAGAACTACAGGACTACTATAGTGTCCTATATAAACAGTTGAGCTGGTAAATGTGTTTAATATGAGTAAAATACTCTGATATGACTTTATAATAAAGCATTTCCTATGTCTATGTAAACCCACACTAAAAATGTATCCCATAACAGGCTGTAGCTCGTCTCATTTCCAGCCGTTTCCCCCGACAGGTGGGACAGACAGTTAAAAAATAACCACCATTAGAGCTCAGAAACTGCAGACATGTTGATACTACAGTGAGAGGAAGCCCTCGGAGAGCTGGTGTGTGTGCACACCATAATCCCATGTGGACATCTGGAGCCCTCCATATTTTTGGTCCATATGGATTATCACCACAATGCTTTGTTGCTTCTTGCATAGGGATTAGCGGATTGCGGCGCTTTGTTGTTTTTGTTGTGTCGCTCTACACTGCACTGCTGTTGTCTTGTTTTGGGCACTTCTTTCAGCAGTTGCTGTTTTTATTATTTAGATTTTTTTTCCTCCTTTCCTCCAAATCCCATTTATTATGGATTATGTAGGCTTCTGTGAGCATACTGGGATTACTGGGGTCTAGAGGGCTCAGCCATAATGTGCTATCTTCAAAAAGAGGATGTTTTTTGTTCGTTTAATTGCTAAGCTGAAAAAGTTATTTTCGTTAAAAGGGAATAAGTCCTCGGAGTGAGTAGTGTACATGACAACAAAAAGGAAATAACAGCTTTATTTGGTTACTGAACTCAAGCTTTAGGCTCAGGCTTGACTGAAAAATAAATAAAAAATTGTATTTTTAAAGCTGTAAAGGCTCCTTAGCAGTATTAGCATTATTCTAGCCATGCTAATCACACTTACGGTGCATACTCAAAGCACCTCTTTCAAATACAGTTGAAACCTACATTTGCTAATCTTAGCATAATGTTGTTTCTTAACCATGAAATTGAATTGAAACTGAATATTTTTGTATTTTTGTACAAAAATCTTCACTTTTCTACTTCCCATTTCCAGGCTTCTGCCTATCCCCAAGCCTCTGCCCAGTCACATGCTACTTTCCATTTGCAGACTTCTGCCCATTCCCAGGCTTCTGCCTATCCCCAGGCCTCTGCCCAATCACAGGCTTCTTTCCATTCCCAGGCCTCTGCCCATTCCCAGCTTCTGCCTATCCCCAAGCCTCTGCCCAATCACAGGCTTCTTTCCATTCCCAGGCTTCTGCCTATCCCCAGGCCTCTGCAAAATCACAGGCTTCTTTCCATTCCCAGGTTTCTGCCCAGTCACAGGCTCCTTTTCCTTTTCAGGCCTCTGCCCAATCACATGCTTCTTTCCATTCCCAGCCTTCTGCCCATTCCCAGGCTTCTGCCCATCCCCAGGCCTCTGCCCATCCCCAGGCCTCTGCCCATTCCCAGGCTTCTGCCCATCCCCAGGCTTCTGCCCATCCCCAGGCCTCTGCCCATTCCCAGGCCTCTGCCCATTCCCAGGCTTCTGCCCATCCCCAGGCCTCTGCCTATCCCCAGGCTTCTGCCCAGTCACAGGCTTCTTTCCCTTTGCAATCCCCTGCCCATTTCCAGGCCTTTGCCCATCTCCAGGCTTCTACTCATTCACAGGCTTCTGTCCATTCCCAGACTTCCACTGTTACCCAAGCTTCTGTCCATTCCCAGACTTCCACTGTTCCCCAAACTTCTGTCCATTTCCCGACTTCTGCCCATCCCCAGGCGTCTGCCCATTCCCAGACCTCTGCCCATTACCAGGCTTCTGCCCATCCCCAGGCTTCTGCCCAGTCACAGGCTTCTTTTCCTTTGCAGGCCTCTGCCCATTTCCAGGCCTTTGCCCATTCCCAGGCTTCTGCCCATCCCCAGGCCTTTGCCCATTCCCAGGCTTCTGCCTAACCCCAGGCTTCTACTCATTCACAGGCTTCTGTCCATTCCAGACTTCCACCAATCACCAAGCTTCTGTCTATTTCCCGACTTCTGCCTATTCTCAGGCCTTTTTTTATTTACAGGCTTCTGTTATTTTAGAGGCTTCTGCCCATTCCCAGATTTTTACCCAGTTACAGGCTTTTGCTCAGTCTAATCAGACCTCTCCTGTAATCATTTACATCATAACTGCATGCTGAGTGTTATTTTTAAGGTCTATGACCTTTTGACTTCAGCTGCTATAATACCTTATGTGCATAAAGATTGAGGATTCAGTCAAACATTAAAAGAAGAAATATTAACATTTCTGTTCACTATTTGGGCCCAAACAGGCTTTGTACTTTTCTTTTTGTGTGAAACGGTGGTGTTATTGTCTTCAGGCTGAGCTAGTGGAGACCTTGTCAGACAGAGTAGAGTGTATTACCAGGCTAGTCTCTGCCATTGTTTTGAAATGCCATGTCGAGTGTGATCAACTCCCCTAACACAGCCAGCACTCTTAATGCTGAGGTCCTTAAACAATGACCCAGCTCACTGCCAAGGGAGAGATAGATTACCTCTCTGAGTGGATATACGTGAGTGTGTGTGTGAGAGTGAGAGCAAGACAGGCAGAGAGTGGGAGAGAGAGAGAGACACTTTTACAGACACTTTTACAGCCCAATTTTACATTAATAAGATCCTGTGGCCAGTTTCCCTACCTTTTCTGAATGCACACTCTGGTGCATTCGTCCACATACTGATGCCTATCCTTTATTAAAAAGATGTATGAAATGCTGTGGGACGTGCTCAACACTCCCAACACCAATACCACAAAATCTGTGGAGTATGGGATGGATTATCGCAGGACACCATTAGGAACCTCTACAACATTTTCATGCTGCGACATCTGCAACATTTAATAACAGCCTAAAATGTGTATTATGTATTTATGTTCCTTTATGAGTACATGCATGTATATATATATATATATATATATATATATATATATATATATATATATATATATATATATATATATATATATATGTATTTTATCTGTATATACTGTATATGTGTGTGTGTGTTAGCTGAGTGAACAACTGCTGCTCTGGTGGCGTTGATGGTGAGGGCTCACACTGACACTTAATCAGAAGCAGGCTTCTGGAATCACAGTGTGTGGAGATGAGATTTCACTCATAAATTAACCATGAAGGACCCGGAGAGACACGCCGTGGCCATAGTGTGCCTGATCGCCCTCCACTTTACAACACCCTGAAGAACCTGAGAGAGCTTTTACGGCACATTTATTGTTCATACTTAAGTGCACACCCGCCCATTACGATGCCACCCTGATGAAGTGGTACCAAATAACAGCTTGTAATAGTTATATAGTCTTGTAGACAAATAATGGGATTGCATGCAAGTATTTCCACATAAACCGTGGAAATAAGTAAGTAAATAAGTGAAGATGCTCTTAACTTTCTCATCTCCTTATTCCCATTGTTATACACTACATACACAAATGTATTGAGAGACTTGATTGTTCATTGTTTTCTTCTAAATCAAAAAGGTATTTAAAAGAGTTTTCATTCATTTGTTGGAGTAACTGTACCTATTGTCACCACCCAGCTCATCCCCAAATCTCATCTAATCAAGAGCCTCTTATTACGATGATAGGCAGTGCCGTATTGTATATTCAAATTAGAATTATTTATTAGATAACCTTGATATTCTAAGAGATGTTCGCAAAAAATAAGAAGTTCTTTATTTGCATGCTTCTGCCATCCTCAGGCTTCTGACCATTCCCAGGCTTCTGTCCATTCCCAGGCTTCTGCCCATCCTCAGGCTTTTGCCCATTTACAGGCTTCTGCCTATTCCTAGGATTCGGCCCATTAACAGGCTTCTGTCAATTTACAGGCTTCTGCCCATTTGCAGGCTTCTGCCCATTCCCAGGCTTCTGCCCATTCCTAGGCTCCTGTCTGTTCCCAGGCTTCTGCTCATTTACAGGCTTCTGCCCATTTACAGGCTTCTGCCCATTCCCAAGCTTCTGCCCATTCCCAGGCTTCTGCCCATTCACAGGCTTCTGTCCATTTACAGGCTTCTGCCCATTTAAAAACTTCTGCCCATTTACAGGCTTCTGTCCATTTCCAGGCTTCTGTCCATTTACAGGCTTCTGCCCATTTAAAAACTTCTGCCCATTCACAGGCTTCTGCCTCTTTGTAACTTTGGAACCAGTTACAGGATGTTAAGAAAGGCTTTTGTTCACCCATTAAATAATACAAGAAGAAAAAATTACTGGTGTTGTGGCAAAATCTGTCTCCCGTGTACATGCACTAATCACACAGTAGAATGCGTACAACAGATTGTGTTGGTAATTTTGGAATCTACTGTAACTGTAGATCAACCCTTATTTATAACCTTTATTTATAAGCCAAATTGATTGTGCTCATTGGTTGTGCTGCTATGTGACACACAAAGAGTATGAGGCAGAATTTAGCATAACACCTGGAACATTCTAGAAACCAGTTAGTGTGAAGTATACAGAGATGCAGCCATGTAGATGATAATGACAAAACATAATAAACTGCAGTGTGAAACCAAAACTAACTGGATGAAATGTGCATGCTCAATGCAACACTACAGATTATGAAAGGACAAAATGATGATAAGGTATATAACTTTCTAAAGTTTATAATGGTGTAAAATGACTGTTCTATTTAATTCTAAATGAATGCTGAATTATACACAGTATCAAACATGTACCATACATTACATGCAAATAAAAAAAATATACTGGAGTATGCAGTATTTTTAATATTATTGAATTATTTTGTAAAAACTGGAAAATTTCAAAAGCTTATTAAACATCAGGTTTTATGTGCAATGTGTGTTTTTTTGCGACTGAACACAGACTTCGACTGTGTCAATAATTGCTAAAGCAGACAAAGTAGGTCAATCTGGTTGCCTTGGAACCTCGAGCGATGATTGACATGTAGATGAGCTCTCGTTAGGAAGCTGTTAAAATGGCTGTGGCAGATCAATATTTAATCATGGCCACTTTTCACCGCAGAGAATTCTCATTTCTGATGCGACTGAATGAAAACCTCAATCAATCCCCATCCCTCAGCCCTCAGTTTTGACAAACCCCATACACAGTCGCTGCATTGTTTACGAATACAGCCCTGAAGCTCTAATATCAATCGATGAAATATAAAACCTGACCTTATGGTGAAAATTACACCTGGAATGAAGAATAAACAATACATTTGTGACTCAAATGACTGGGCACGCTTTAAACCTGGGGTCTGATAGTGATCTTTATTTCAAAAGTGACTTTAATAAAGTGTATTTTGGTAAATAATGAGAGTTTAGTAGATAAAACTGGCATACTGTGAACTTTGAATGTTGTTGATGTTTCACTGAGAAAAACAGGGCTGAAAACAATCTGAATTGGTTCATTTACACTCAAACAAAACAGAAACCAGAAAACAGAAATGTTAGGCTAAATCCAAGCAAGACCTAATAGCTTAAAAAATGCTAACGCTAGCCAACCAAGTGAAACAATACTCAAAGAAAGTCCCACCAAAGCAATCTTTGCTGTTAGAGCCATAAGGACTAGTAAAGCGAATTCATGCTAAGTGGAATGCTAGGCTAAAAGCTAATGCTACCACACCATGCTAACAGACACTTCAGTTTAACCTAGCTACCTAACCACAGATCGTATCAACTAGACTCTAAAAGGGCCAAAAGAACAGGAAAACTATCAAGTATATATATATTTTTGTTTCGAATAATTATGAGAAATAATTAAAATGTTCTTGTTGCTGGTCTCAATCAGTGCTAGGCTAGGCCACGCAGTTGTGGGCAGTTAGCTTGTTAGCTAATCTCAGCTCTCCTTTTTCTTTAGAAGCTCACTGTAAAAGAAAATCAGTGTGTATTAAAACAGCAAGGTTGTAAATAGGCTTGTAAAACAGCATCTGAGCAATTTTCCTCTCAACCAAAATCACATATCCTCAGTGTCCATTGAAAAACATGTACTGTATATGTGTATATATATTTTTTTTTTTAATTTTTAGTTTACTATATAATTTGTACCCACAAACTGTTCCTATATACTGAGTCAAAATTTCTTGATGAATGGACCAATACAAATTCTCCAAATAAAATAAATAAACTATTTTTACATTGACTTCCATTGAAAGTGAAGAAGCTTTTTACATGATTCTATATGGCTTTATGTAATTTACAGTATTGTGCATATGTTTTAAGCACCTGTGGGAATTTAAAAGAAAAATCTTCTTATCTGTGAAATAAGTGTTTATTGGCTCAGTAAAACATCAGCATTACAATAAATACAAACATCAATATTACAAAAAGCTTTTCAGCTTTGGTTAGATGATATAACATACTTAAAAATGAGTTTAAAATGAGAATTCCTTTTACGTTTTACTGTATGTATCTTTATTTGCATCTGTTCAAATCATGTGTGGTGCTTATTTGCTTTGGTGGCTAAAACTTTTGCACAGTACTGTACGAACCCACATTGTAAAACATAATTTAGCTAAATAAGGCTAGAAATGATTGCGAGAAATTTCCGCTTAAAGTCTGGGAAAATTGCACTTTAAAATCCGCCAACCAAACACTTGATGTTTAAAGCTGCAATTAAAGGAAACAAAGGTGTATTTTGAGATGGTGCGAGGATTTATTTTTGATTTATCTTATCTTTAGCTTTTTTTCTGGTGTTTCCTATTTCATGCTTGAAAATGCGAACTGAAAACATCTGGCTCCCAGCGTGCGCCGCTTGACGAGCGCGGTACACATTTGCTAATGTATCTGATCGTGCTGTGCTGTTTGGAATACGGAATGAATAAGTGATGAAAGCACGTGAGAACGAACGAGTGTGTAATAAATCAGGAATCATAAATAGCCCCGTGTGGGGCTGGAGCTTGGAGCAACCTTGAAAGCATTGATCCCGGGATCCATTCATTTTACAACACGGCAAATCAATTTTCACACCAATGATATGAAGATTGGTATCGATTGGCGGGTGGCGTTGGCAGACAAGAGGGAAAGTGTGTGTGTGTGTGTATTTGTGTGTATTTGTGTGTGTGCGCGTGATTTGCTGGCCATGTTGTCCTAGGTTCTCAAGTGAATTACTGCATCCAGTAAAACACCTCACATAAGCAGCAGATTATGTTCTCTACCTTTTTTAGTCTGTGTGAATGAGATCTTCAGACGATATCATAATGAATTAATGAAAATTAATGATGTTGACTGTGTATAGTTATGATGTACATACGTGGCAGCATAGTGGCTTGGTGGTTTGTATGTTTACCTGTCAGTTCTGGGGTTTGGGGTTCAAGTCCCTACCATGGACTGTATATGTAGAGTAAGTATAGACAGCACATCAAAATTATTACACAACCCTTCTAACTGCTGCTTTTTTTTCTCATTCTTTTCTTTCTGTTTTCTCTATCTATCTCTTTTACATGTATGGAGATGCTGTTCCTGATGTTCTCAGCCTGGCTCTCCACTGCCCGCTGTATTGTACTCCGGCTCTGCAACCCTGCACTGATTTACATTAACACACTCAGTATCTGTTTCTGTATTAGCCTCAGCTCTATAATTTGTTCCCATCACATTCTTATATTCATAAATTAGAACCTGTTATATCAGCCATAGTTCACATTAATTCTCTGTACTGTTTTGTTCTGTTATTTGTTTGTTGTTTGTTATTTGTTTGTACTGAGCGGGTCAACCCGAGTAGGATGGGTTCCTCGGACTGAGTCTTGGTTCCTTCCAAGGTTTCTTCCTCTTAAAGGGAGTCACCATAAAATTGGCATCTCTGTGGTGCTGCTCATTAGAGGTGTGGACCTGTTTTTCCTGTAAAGCGGCTTTGTGACAACCTTTGTTGTAAAAAGCGCTATAGAAATAAAATTTAATTGCATTGAATTGAATCCCCATTCACTCTCATTACAGCGTTTTGAAGCCAAAAGATGGCCAAAATGGAAGCTGCCATCTTGTGTGCGCTTGCGCAGTAGAGGCAAAGTAGAGCCAGAACTTGAGCAGCAGAGGCGGGGCCATGTAACTAACCAAACTCCGCCACATGTCTAAGACCCCCTCCACCTGTACCGAGGACGCACACATCAGTCACCACATTGCCACATAGCCACGCCCCTTTAACTATCACGAAATAACACTGGGGGTTATTAACATAGGAGGGGAGCCATACTCAAAGGTGGAAACAGTACAGAAAAATTGTAAAATAGTAAAAGTACCTTTACTTTGCTCAAATTCTACTCAAGTAAAAGTAAAAGTACCCATCCAAAAATCTACTCGAGTAAAAGTACTCAATTTAAAATGTACTTTGACAGTTTCACAGTTACTTTTAATTATTTGATGTAAAAAAAGTCCAACAAATTATAAATTAAATAGTTTTTAATGAACTATTATTTCACATAATAATTTAGACCTTTCAGGCAGTATTTGTTCAGACCACCCCATAAAACATTTTCAAGAACAAGTGGCATAGGTTTCTATCATCCATTTTTTTTCTTTACTGTTAAAAAGTTATGGTCATATATGTGACTATAAACTGTATTTTTATAGTTTTACAGTTCATTGTTATATTTTAACTTGCAATTGCTATGCTTTAACTGCTATTTACATGTTTTTTAAACATTCAAGCAGATTTTTTAATGATAAAAATACTTACCACCACATGCTTTCGCAGGTTTGATGTGGAAGTTTTGAAAGCTGACAGCTCTGTCCGTCAGGGCACATTTTGTATTGCGTGAGGACGTTATTGCCTCTTTATTGTACGTGCGAGCATCCGTGCGCCGGTGCATCCGCACCAATTATTATTATTTTTTAATTAAAACAATTGTTTTTTTTTTCCCAGCATTTTATTTTTTACTCAGTAATGGGGAGCTTTTCAATGTAGCAAATTAAATTACTTGTGTTAAAATGTACTTGAGTAAAAGTAAAATGACCTATTTTAAAAACTACTTTAAAAATGACAAATTACTCATAAAATCTACTCAATTACAGTAGCTTAAGTAAATGTAATTTATTACTTTCCACCTCTGGTCACACTTTTATACAGTCTATTTTCCAATACCAGGGTGAAGTTTCCATCTTCTTCTCAAAGCCTGATCTCAAGAGAAATTTGTACGTATACAACAAAATGATTTATATTTCAAAATTTGTGCAATGTGTACTTAATATTAGTGATGGCAAAAGTGGGGCTTTTGGGAGATTGAATCAAATGAACCAATTGATTCGGAAAATGATTCGATCTTGTGAAACGTTCGAATCATCACACACCACAGTGACATCTATTGGGCAACCAGGGCCTAAATCCACAACTTTTTCTTAACAGAAACAGAAGTGATGTGTTTTTTATGAAAAATTTAAGAAACATTCCCCCATAGCATGTTTTGTCCCTAAATAAATTTGAGTCATGAAAACACAATTTTGCAGAAAGCAGGGCTGTTTTAATGAACATTATTCATTTTACATTGCAAGTTATTAAACATTACAAGTAATCAGTTGTTTTTTATTAATAAACAGGATCTGTTCCACAGTGCTTGGACTGCTGGGCTGCTGGAATTGAGAGATATTTTTTTGTTAATTGAAACAAATGAGGAAAGACGGCAGAGTGTCTGAGCCAGTAATCCATAGGCTCTTTTTTCCTCTGGGCAAATATGAGACTAAGCATTCTGATCTCAGACCAGCTGCTTGAACTTAAGCGTGGACTAAAACGCGCGAAAAGATGTGAAACTTTTCGAAACTCCGTGACGTAACGAAACCTGCTTTTGGAACGGTCACGTGGCTTTTTCCTTTTGATACGGACTTCGAAACAGTGTTTCAAAACACCGTGATTCAAATGAATCGATTCAGTTTGATTCCGCGTTTCGAGTTTGACATCACTACTTAAGATAGCAGATAAATTTGCATGTGCACAAATTATTGATACAGCCAAGACAAGCAAAAACCAGCCGATCTGAACAGAGAATGGTACAGAGCAACCAGTGTAATTTTAATTACCCTAACCCTAAAACTTCATGATCAAACAATGATCATAATACTAATACTTAAATACACTTAGTTTTTAAAGAAAATATTAGGGGTTGGACAAAACATTGATATTGTGATATATCGTTTTGTTTTCGTTTGTAATATATTAACGATACATGGCGTCCAATATTGATTTCTTGGGATATAAAAGAATAGTATAGAATCACAGTATCGTAATATCATTGCTACAATGTCATTGGGCAGCATATCGTAATACTATCATATTGTAAGATGCCCTCACCCTCAGAAAATATACTAATATGTATCTATATGGTTTTACATGGCATGAGAGCGTTTCTCACCACCCACATGCACACAGCCGAGCCATCTGACACTCCATCCATCGTTCCCATCACACACTGGATTTTATCAAGAACACTCCAGCACATGGGCCGTGAATAAGAGCAGAAGTGTGAAAGCACACATACGAGCATACACCCATCCGTGCAAACATCTCCAGCTTATACAATCTTCTCGGAATGTCGTCTTTCTTTTCAAAGACTTCTCCTCGCTCTCCTCATCTCTGGCACATGTCTTGATCCCCATCCAAGCTTTGTGGAAACTTCATTCAAAGCTCCTTCATAGAGGAACTCTGAGCTCCAGACGTAGCGAGTATTTCTGGGGAGGAATGAACCCTGCAGCGGGATACTCCCTCTGGATATCAGCCCTCAAACCCAAGAAGATGAAGACCAACTGAAGAGTCTGATGGGATGGCTTTCAGGCCTCTTGTTTCCTTCACAGAAACTACCATCTGACACATTGTTGGAAGTCTCTACTTGGCCATGGTTTTCTTCAGGTTTCGATGTTTCAGATATGACACTAGAAGGAAGTAAGGAGGTAGTTTGAGCCAAAAAAGTGGGGTTAAGCAGTTTTTGGCATCTTTGGGGTTCTTCTTTAGTTTTGCATTGAAGCAAAAAGTGGGACCCTATGGTTTTTCCATTGTCAAGAACACGTTGAAATTGAGGAGTTCCTCAAGGGTGTGTTATAGACCCAGTTTTGTTTCTCTGTGTATATCATCGCTGTCCAATGAAAAACAAGTAGCTCCAAAACAGCAACTTTATGGGAGAGAAAGACCCTTCTAAAGGTAATTTTGAAGTATTTCTATTGGTCCGTTCATCAAGAATCAAGACAATTTTTGCCCAGTGTAAGGGACAGTTTTTTCTGTTCAAATTGTGTAGTAAACTAAAAAAACAACAAAAATGGACAGTGACGATATGCTACTAATAGGTGGTTATTTGGAAACACAACATTTTGATTCACATCAAATGATTCACCTCTGATGCTAATGGCATGGCAGTGATGCTAATGGTACAGCCACCATGCTAACAGCAACAATGCTAACAGCACAGTAGCAATGCTAACAGCAACTTGTCAAAGAAGAGTCAAAAGGCAATATAATCTGTGTAGATGACTGCATATTAACTAAATCATGCCAGTTTTTAAATTGAGTTGAACGAACACAATATTTAAAATTATGTCAAAGCTGGCTATCTAACTAGCTGAGTAACAATTAGTTTTGGACCTTTACCAAGGCCACAAACATGCAGACTTAATCAAATTGTAAAAAGCAATGTAGTATATAAAATAAAATGTCTCTAACAGATAAAACACTGGTTTTAAAAGACTTGTGCTAATTAGCTAGCAATGTATCTAGCACTGGTTTGTGCCAGTGGACCTTCAACCCAGCCTCAAACATGCAGAGTTGAAAAAGTCTCTGATGCTAATGGCATGGTGATGATGCTAATGGCACAACAGCAATTATGATGCTAATGATGCTAGCAGCTAAAATGCTAGGCTTGTTTTCTAAATTCTAAAACAAATAAATGTAGATTTTGGCAAAAGATGATACAGGCAATAGTCGAATTTCAGGTTTTTTTTAGCAGTGTTAGCCTAGCATCTCCCACTGTAAACTCTCTATAGACTGTAGACTGTATTTGGCATAAGTGATTAATCATCTTTACCAATCTTTTGAATGAACAAAACAAGCAATACCAATGTTAATGGACAAAAATGTTGAAAAATAGTCACATAAAAATGTATCAGCATTTTCGTTACATAAAAAAATATTTTTTAATTTATTTCTATAGAGCTTTTGACTGGCACTGTAACAAAGCAGCTGTACAGAAATCCAGATTTAAGTCTGGTGACAATGACTCAGGAAAAGTCTCTCAGAGCAGTAAAAAAAACAAGTTGGGAGAAAACAATGCATCAACAAACCTTACAAAAGTCGTAAGTGAACACAACAAAGGAAAAATTAAATTCAAGGAAAATGCAGAATATGGGCCTTTGTGCAATTTTACATTAATTTTCTGACACTGTATGACATTATGTTATCTATATGAAACGGACAAAAGCACATCATCTGTCTAAACAGAGTAAAATTACACCATGTCAACGTTTCTGTCTATATTTTTCTGAAAGGGATGTGTCATACTCTGTCAGAGCTGTATAATCAAGTCTGCTTGAGAATACAGTACAATGTTGGTTAAATGTAGAATGATTGTGACATCTGGTTTGCTCAGTGCTAATTGGTGGGGTATAGTCTTCCATGACTCCCCAGTTGAAAAATCCAGCTCAAGACCAGCTTTTGCTGTTCGGGATGCTGGTTTTGGATGGTCTAATGGATGTTTTTGTAAAGGTCAAGGCCGGTCACAATGTTAGACCAGCTAGGTTTTGCTGAAAGTGCTGGACAACCAGCCAGTTAATAAGCTTGGTCAAGCTGGTCGTCCAGACTGGTGATGCCAGACAGGTAGTTCCTGGTCAGACATCCTGGTCTTGCTGGTCATAACTATTTTGGTCCATCCATACGTGTCAACCCGATTAGTTATGCTAATTGTCCAGCTTGGTAACACTGCTCAAGGCTTGTTCAGGCCCATTGCAACAAGGCAAGCAAACCAATCAATTGCCCAGGCTCAATTGCATTGAGTTCCACTGATTTCCATTTTGCTTGGTGCTCCCAAATGCCTTTTTGAAATGGCCCTGGTCTTATTGGTCTTGTTGGTTTTGCTGGTTGATGTGCTTGGTCATGCTGGTCACGCCAGATGACCAGCTGAGTCATTCTGATCATACTGGTGAACCAGCTTGTTCATAATATATGGTCCTGGAGGTCGTCCATACTGGTGATACTGTCAAGAGCTAAGCTGGATAACCAGTCTAGTCAGCCTGTTTTTTTTTTCTTTTCTTAGGGATGTTATCTTCATCAGCTTTGTAGCGTTTAAAGCTTGTTTCTTATTTGACACCACATATTGACAATATATGAAATTGATACAATATATTGAAATATCCATATTTTGGCCTTGTTGGTCTTGCTGGTTGACGAGCCTGGTCATGCTGGTCATGAACCAGCTTGTTCATATGCTGGTCCTGTCCATCCTCTATGGTGGTCATACATCCTGGTGGCCCAACCAGCATGGTCATGATGGTCAACCATGTCAGACTTGGTTGTACTTGTTGCCTGCCTTGGTTGGGGTAATCATGCTTGTAGACCAGCTAAACCAAACATCTCAAATGAGAACATATTGTATCCTATGCTGACAAGAGCTAAGCTGGTTAACCAGTCTAGCCAGGCCAGGGATGTTATCTTTATTAGCTTTGTTTTTCCATTGTAAAACTTAATAAAGAATCTTTGGACCCCAGACACATCTTGGTTTATTCGCTGCAGCTGCTTTAAAAGGGAAACTTGTGTCAATTTGATTTCTAGTCAAAGTATTACTTCAAGCACCACCAGGCCTTGAGTGGCTTCAGATGAGTGTCAAATATGGCATTGCAATTAAAGTGATTAATAACATGAACTGAGTATTTTTCTTCACAGACTCTGATGACAGCTGACAGTCTGTGCGATGGAATCCTCAGAGGAGAAGTTTAAAGCAAAAATGTGGAACAGATTGTCGCAGATTCTTTCCAGAACCTTTGAAGCCACAGTCGAACGGCAACTATAAAAATGACAGACAACGATGTAATAGCAAGAGACGTTTGCCATTTGGTGCAAATTGTCTCTAATTTGCGCTCGGTGGTCTCGGAATTGATGTGATGGTTCTGTCTGCTCTGGCACGCTCGTCCCGCCGAGACGATCGAATGCTTGTCATAATATTGATGCACCTAACACACCCCAACATGACTTAGTTCGGGTATGACATATCCACATGATAATGAGAGCAAAAGATCAGATTGTCTTGGCGCATCATCATTCAGGGCCGACCGCTGCCTCTGTCGTCTGTGTTTTGATTAATGGTCGGATGATTCTGTTTTTTATTTCTCTTTCCCGTATGCTAATGATGTGGTGTGGTGCACAACCTTCATTAAAAGCCTTTCATTTCTGATGGCCAGCCAGTTTGACATGGCTTCTTTCATCATACACTAGAACTGTTAGCGTGTTAGCACTGCCAGGAGAGTACGAGGGTGAGGACTTTGGCTCAATCCCATTTCACCTCTTGCCCTTACCACTTAGCCACTTAGTGTCCCAATTCTCCTTGGAATAAAGGGGTAGGGTGAAGTGTTACATGGGCTACATGGTCTTCAAACTAAGGTTTGTGAGAGGAGAGCACCAGAAATCACCAGCAAGATGGTTTTACATAAAAAAATATACTTTTGCATTTGAGAATACATGCAAAGTGTAATATTGTTTTTTTTCCAACCCAAATAAATTAGCTTTTTTATTCCCTATATTATTCCTTGTACATACACATACATATAATTCATTTAGGTTTAATATTCCTCACATATCCAATTTTTGGGGCTTTTATTGGGTTGCAATAGAACCCTGTGGGACTCCACAAAGCTATGCTAAAGCAAATGGTTGTTAAAATCATTTTTAGTAGAAAAAATAAAATAAAAAATAAAAAATTAGTAACTGAATAAAAAAAATCTTGAGAAGAACCATATCAGTATTTTAATTCTTTAAAGGAACAATCAAACAAACCAAGTTTTCTGCCCCAGATGCGAAGCTCATGTGGGTTGCCAGATTAATACACATTACATTACATTACATTACATTACATTTCATTTGGCAGACGCTTTTGTCCAAAGCGACTTACAATAATGAAGTACAAAAGTAATAGGAATTTAGATAACCCATTTTTAGATAGGGCTTAAAGGAGGTCGTAGGGAAATAAAGGGATAGAGAAGTGAAGGAGGGGAAGAAGGAAATGAGGTTAGAAGTAGTTAGTGTGTTAGAGGTGTTAGGAGAGTAAGTGCTCTTTGAAGAGCTCTGTCTTCAGGAGTTTCTTAAAGATAGTGAGAGATTCTCCTGATCTGGTAGTGGAAGGTAGTTAGTTAGAGGTGTTAGGAGAGTAAGTGCTCTTTGAAGAGCTCTGTCTTCAGGAGTTTCTTAAAGATAGTGAGAGATTCTCCTGATCTGGTAGTGGAAGGTAGTTAGTTAGAGGTGTTAGGAGAGTAAGAGCTCTTTGAAGAGCTCTGTCTTCAGGAGTTTCTTAAAGATAGCGAGAGATTCTCCTGATCTGGTAGTGGAAGGTAGTTAGTTAGAGGTGTTAGGAGAGTAAGTGCTCTTTGAAGAGCTCTGTCTTCAGGAGTTTATTAAAGATAGCGAGAGATTCTCCTGATCTGGTAGTGGAAGGTAGTGTGTTAGAGGTGTTAGGAGAGTAAGTGCTCTTTGAAGAGCTCTGTCTTCAGGAGTTTATTAAAGATAGCGAGAGATTCTCCTGATCTGGTAGTGGAAGGTAGTTTGTTCCACCTTCCACTACCAGATCAGGAGAATCTGGTAATACTCTGTAGCTGATCAGTGAGTATATATGTTCCAATGTCCAAATCAATGTCCAATATGCCCATCTCTACTATGAAAATGGTGGTAATAAATTACTTAGCAACCTAACTGAAGCTCAGTGATGACCTGTTCGATTTGTACGATTTGTGAAATAAAATAAGTTATATTAAAGTTACATAGGATAAAAAATAACAGTTACATAAATTAACTGTAAAAAACCTTTTAGATAAATGTATTTATCCATTATTCATTAAATCTTGTTTGTGAGTGCATTACAGACAGAAACAGCATTTTCTTTCATCACTGGAACCTACATTCAGGTCTGAAAGGAGTTAAAGTTAAAGATTCAGGAAATACCCATTTATAATCACTCAAAGTCAAGACTTTTTTTCAGGAACCATCGTTTAATAAAGTGAATCTGCAAACAGGGTTTGACAAATCTAAGAACAGGATTAAGATAGTTAGAAGTTATGCTAATTTCCAGGTTTCGTGTGGAGGCTGCACTAAAGATGTGACAGATCCTGTATCTCTTTCTCTTCGGAATCCTCCAGACCATAATGGCACAGCAGCTGGGGTATAATGGATGATGTGTTTGTCATGTGTGGGTGTAGTGAAAGAAGCGTTCCACCCAAACACCTGTAGGTTTGTTTACAGAATCCCAAAGCCGGTGAGATTTGCAGAGGACAGACATGTTGAAGCCTGGTGACAGAATGTCAACGCCTGCATCAATTGCCCTTCAGAACTGGCATCTTCCTCACCGTGTCTCAGCGCAAATGAAGACAGCGAATATAAAGAGAGGATATGGCGGAAGATTAGACGCCGTTCCTCAGGGAACGTACCTCAGCGTGGCTTTCGGCTGCTCACGCAGAGCAGGGAGCTGAAGGACTTGTCGGACGTCGTGGTGTCAACAGCTTGGCACGGGATGAAGCGGAAAGGAGCAATTATCTATTAACATAAACTACAGGCTTCAGAGCGCTGGAAATGAGGACTTGACAAATTTCACACCTCGAGGAAAACACTCTCACAATGACTGTGATTATGTAGACGCTAACAAAGAGAACACCGAGCCTCATTTGGGCCTGCGGTCTGTTTGCTTTGGATCAGTTCTCGCACATCTTCGAGGAACAATTAAGTTGTCATTACGTGCTACAGTGTGGAGGCTACAGTTTAAAAAATACGTTTTTTTCCTTCCTAAATGATTCTTGACTTCAATGCATGTTTCTACATGGAAATTTATTTCAAAAGTGTATCTAAAATCTAAAAACACTGATGCAAAAACTGTTCTGTGGTCAGATGACGCCAGATGACGTTGCAGCCTTGTTGGGACATGGTGGCCATCCACCAACCATCCACTACTCCATCCATCTGGACCATTCAGGTCCAGGGTTGCACGACACTCATCAGTAAACAGGACTGTTTGGAAATTAGTCTTCATGTATGTCTGGGGCCACTGCAACCATTTCTGCTTGTAAGCTCTGGTTAGGGGGGGGGGGGGGCAAATAGTAGGATTTTGCACCACAGAAAGCTTTTGAATGGTCCTACAACTTGAGGTTCGCGGGACTCCTGAGGCACCAGCAGCTTCAAATACCTGTTTGCTGGTTTGCGGTGGCGTGCAGTTAATATAGTGGGTACCCCTTCTACAAAACCCCCCATCACTACCCCCCTCCCCCCGTCCACCATCCGTACACATAGATTTATATTAGAACTACAAAACTTCTTTCTCGACTAAGCTTAATGCACATTAACAACCCAAAAATACATTAATAAATTAATGCTTCATTTTCCTACAAGTACAGCCGTCCAACAAATATCACTCATTTGTATGATTGCCTACAAGATGCCAGGTCCGCCAAAACATTAAGTACACACAAAAACTCACCAGTCAGACAGCCTATTATTGTGAATTAGTTTCACATTGAAGGGCAGCCTTTAAAAAGCCCCTTCAACAGAGCGCTGAGAAGGGGTTAGACAGTCATGGCCCCGCCCCCAGAGTGAAAATCATGAATCTGATTGGTTAGATTATCCTGCGACTTTGCTTATATACTCATTACTGCACCCTTCAAAAAATCAGGAGAAGGATCACGCAGACACGTGAGCAGAAGCCATTTTAAAAAGCTTTGATTGGTTAAAAACGCTGTCAGTCAGATAAGAGTTCTGTAGCAACTGCATAACGCATGCTAATGCTTTGAATTAGCAGCTGTTTTTTATTTTAGTTAATTTATAAAATATATACTTATAGTTTACAATAACTATAATATATATTTCCTGATTAAATATTATGTATTGATTTACATGCACCTACTGTCACCCCTTCTCTGAAGGGTTAGAAAGGCCTCACTGCACACCACTGCTGGTTTGCCAATCATTTTAACAGCTGTTCTCTTAATCCAATGATCTTGCTTAGCAGAAACTTGCCTTCCTCATATTGCCTTTATCTGCATGAACCCATCTCTGAATGCTCTGAATCAGCCACAAATCTCTCTTCACAGTACGATGATCCTGCTTAAGTTTTTGTGAAATATCTAATTTTCTAGTTTTCATACCCTGTCCAAGGCATTACACTATTTGATGCTTTTTGGCAGCAGATAGATCTTTTCCCTTTCCCATGTTGCTTGAAACCTGTGACCTAATGTACACTGAAAAAAAAATGATGCGTAAAATTTACTTTCTGCATTTGCTTTTTTTAAGTAAATTGTATTTCATGTAAATTTAAGTAACTTCAACTCGGTTTCAAGACTTCAATGAGTAAATAAGTGAACTGAACTTCAGTCAATCCTTTTTTTTATTAAACTTTATTTCATTTATTTTTGCTGAATCAATCCTTTCCTTTAGTAAACTTTACTTAATTTCTGCATACAATATTACCTAATTACAATTACTTCATTTATACAATATTATTATATATAATTTTAGTTCAAACACACATTCAAATATTTACATAATCTCAAAGATTGACTTTGTAAACAGACCAAGTCTCACTGTCTCAAAACATAGATGGCATGTTGTATACCAAAAAGAATGTATTACATGCCATCCATGTGTTGAGACAGTGTAGTGTGTGTGTTTTAACAAAAAATATTTACATTTCAGGAATTATAATATATTATGTGTTATAAATGATTTGAGTAATATTGTATAAATTAAGTAATTGTAATTAGGTAATGTTGTATGCAGAAATAAGGAAATGTTAATAAAAGAAAGGATTGACTGAAGTTCAGTTCACTTATTTACTCTATGTAACATTTAAATCTTAAAACCAAGTTGAAGTTACTTAAATTAATCTGAAATTAAATTTACTTAAAAAAAGCGAATGCAAAAAGTTGCAAAACTTTTTTTAAGTAAATTTTATGCATCATTTTTTTCAGTGTAGAACATTATTAAAGTTTTCGTTAAATTGGGCTCACATTGCAAACTATTTATCTCAGGTGACTGAGGTTCAGTGATCCATAGAGCTCTGAGACACAATACCATCCATGAGTTTAATTGAGAAACAAAAAAAAAAAATGTTTATGACACTTAAATCCAATTTGCATAATAATTTGGAACGCGGTGTACTGTAGATCATGGGAATTTTTTAGACACTAAGTTTTTTTCACAGTTATTACCAAGTAGGTAGTAATGTTTTTGACGTACGCAATGTTGACGCAACATATTTTAATAACATGGAAACAATTTACACATTAAAATCAAGATAATTCAGTTCCAGGGTCTGGAAATCACTTGGGTACAGGCCTGCGCATTTACGGCTCACACCACATCATGGGACAGGACAAGGCCACCGTGGCGTGCCTCCCTCTGCTCGCCACATTCTGCTCGCGTGGAGAGAGGGATAATAGAAAATGTCACCGCCTGCTGTGTTAATGGCCTCCATTTGTCCCAGATTACAATGGTGGGCCGGGAGCACGGCTCAGCTGAGGTGGAAGACACGGCGGAATGGAAGCGCTTGTTTTGGAAGGGAAGTCCTGGAAATGACTCCTCACGTTAAGTGGTTTGCTTTGGCCTGTGGCAGGACGTGCGATCGATCTGCAGCCACGTGCCGCCGCTGCTGCCCTCACCGCCCGGCCGGAGAGAGTGGCACATGTGCGCCACACATACACACAGCCTGGAGGCTTCGAAAGGCGATCGAAGGCCTGGATGTGAAGGGCTCTGGGACGCGCACTGTGAGATGTACCATCTGAGAACGGTTAGACATTAGTCACTGTGACATGCACTGCAGTCAACTGGAGGTCGCTCAGGTTTCAGACTTTTTAGATTTTTGGCGTGTAGCATCGGGCTCGCGTCTGGAAAAGCTTGGGTTTGTTTTATACTGAGTTTCCAGGGAGTGCTTGGGCCAGTTTCCCAGACCAAGATAAACCCCAAGTCTAACCCCAAGCCTCCTAAGTCCATGTGTCTACTGTAAACCCACACTTCACTTTTATTTACTCTAATTTAAACTACATAACTGCTATTAAAACATCAGTTTCATAGACCCCAAAATACAGCCCTGTGGGACTCCATATGATATGATAAACTAAACAGTTACTAAACAGTGTTTCAGGATTAATAACTCAATAAAAAACACAGTTTTTTTACTCTAATAACTGTGTTATACTGCCAGTTTAATAGACCCCAAAATAGAGCCAAGATATGATAAACTAAACAGTTACAAAATACAAAGATGTACAGTAATTTTTGTGTTTGCATTAATAACTTGATAATAAAGCCTGTATCTTAACCCACACTTCATTTTTTTACTCTAATAACTACATAACTGCCATTATAACATCAGTTCTATAGACCCCCAAACAAAATAGAGCCCTGTGGGACCCACACTTTTTTTCACAGTTTTTACTCTAATAACTGTTATACCATCAGTTTAATAGACCGCAATATAGAGCCCTGAGGGATTTCACAAGATATGAAACATGAAACTAAACATTTTTTTAAATCCTACATTTACAGTATTTTGTATGTTTCAGGATTAATAACGCAATAAAAAAAGCCTGTATCTAAACCCACATATCATTTTTTTTACTCTAATAACTACATAACTGCTATTATAACATCAGTTTCATAGACCCCAATATAGAGCCCTGAGGGATTCCACAATATATGATGAACTAAACAGTTACTAAATACTAAATCTACAGTAATTTGTGTGTTTCAGGATTAATAACTCAATAATAAACCCTGTATCTAAACTCAAACTTCAGTTTTTTACTCTAATAACTGTCAATTTCATAGACCCCAAAATAGAGCCATGTGGGACTCCACAAGATATGATAAACTAAACAGTTAATAAATCCTAAATTTACAGTAATTTGCGTGTTTCAGGATTAATAACCCAATAATAAACCCTGTATCTAAACCCACACTTCAGGTTTTTTTAATCTAATAGCTACAGAACTGCCACTATAACATTAGTTTCATAGGCCCCAAAATATAACCCAAAAACATACAAAATCATATAATTTTGAAATACAGCTTCAGTTTCTAAAACAGTTTCTCTGATTTTGCTATTTATAGGTATATGTTTGAGTAAAATTAACATTGTTGTTTTATTGTATGATAATTGTGAAGATTATGTTCTATGCCTGAAATGACTTCCAGTTGATTTGATTGATACACTTTTTGGAGGCTGATCTGGCAACCCCAGGTCAAAGCCAAGCATAATGGTGAAATGAATGCCTGTAATGCTAACACCGAACGAAATCTGTAGCACATGGCACCAGTTGGCACTCATCGACTTTCGTTCTTCGTTAGCCGATGTTGGTAGTGTACAGTCTAGAACACATAGTCTAAACAGTGCCTCGCATATGTGTACCATCTGAGGTTGGTTAGACCTCGTTGCCCAATGTGGCATCCATTACAGCCGACCACACCGAAAAAAAAAACAAAAAACAAATGCTTCAAATTTAGTCCTAAAATATGTATGTCGACATAAATATTGGCAAAAGTAAACAGAATTATATTCATATACACTTAGGATAATGTACAAAAGGTGCACAACAAGCTGTTTAGACCACTGCTGTGGAACGCTGGCTCTCAAACCTGTCTGTCTGTCTGTCCTCTGGGATGCCCAGATGGTCTAGATCAGTGGTCTCCAACCATCCTTCTGGAGGGAATCTAAGGCCTTGTCCACACGTGTTTGGATATTTAAAAAACAGAATCAGAATATTAATACCAGAGGACATTACCACCCGCAGTGAACAGAGCAGTGGGTTGTAATGCGTGATTGTGACTGGCAGTGTCTGGCTAAAATGTCCATGTCCATGGCATGAATAGACAAGTGACTACTTACACAGGAAAAATGTCATTGCAAAAGTCAAAATGCAAAAGTCATGGGACATGATACTAGTTCCTGTCTCATGTTGTATGGCATGCCATTGTTTTCTAACACTTAATGCACAGCCTTTGTAAAAGAGTAGAGGCAGCTTCTGTAAGAAAACAATTTTTTTAAGGTGTAGTCAGCGCGCTCGGAGGTAAGCGCAGTGACTCGGTTCTGATACATCAGCTCACAGATGCCTTGTGCTGATAGACATCACCCTAGACATGATACGGGCACCGTCTACCCACCCAGAGAGATCAAGGCCAATTGTGCTCTCTTCGTGCTCTGGCAGCTGATGGCAAGCTGCATGACCAGGATTCAAATCATCAGTTTCCACTTGGCACCCCTTGGTTTTGCTCTTTTAAATTTGGTATGTTGTCTCACCCTTGCTTTTTCTTTTTACTCTATTTTTGTTTTGTCTTCTTTGTTTTACGAAAACGCTCCCCGTATTTTGCCCCTTGTATCAAAGCCTCACCTTATTTTTACTTTATCATTCCAAATCCCAGAATGCTGCGTCTTTTATTTCATATCAAGTGACGATATGTTACCATGTTGGGCTGGCCAATAATCTGAATATATGTTGCAATAAACTGTATAATGATTTAATAATAATAGTGATATGATCTTGACGATATTACAATATTTTAAAAAAAATGTAACACAATGGCCGCCATGCCATGGCTTTGCACTGGCTCTTTTAAATAAATAATGCTTGCCCACACACAACAAGGGTTTCCCAGGAATGTCTCTGCAATACCGCAACACATTCTCCACATTTACAGTATAGGCAATCAAACAATTATGGGATTAACAGGGACATTGGCATTTGCAACTCACAAGTGTGCAGAAACTATGCGTCAATGACTCATATTGTCCAATCAGGCCATTAACACTAAATTAAGCATTTTAATTATTGGTGCATTAAATGTATTTTTCCCCATTTTACAAGGCTAATCACCCAACCCACCCACTAGTCCTCCCCCTAACACTAGTGATGTCCCAACACCAAAAGGGTGAAGACTAGCACATGCCTCCTCCGATACATGTGAAGTCAGCCACCGCCTCTATTTGAGCTCCTGCTGATGCAGTATTGCCAAGTAGCATCACAGCGTGTTTGGAAGAAAGCGCAGTAACTCGGTTCCGATACATCAGCTCACAGACGCGGCCTTGTGCACCCTTGGGAGTGATGTGGGGAGAGAGAGCCATCTACCCACCCAGAAACAGAGAGCAAGGCCAATTGTGCTTTTTTGGGGCTCTGGTAGATGACGGCAAGCTACATGAACGGGATTCGAACTGGCGATCTCCTGATCATAGTGGCAGCGCTTAGCCCGCTGGACCACTCGGAGCCCTCAGGTGCATTAAATTACATTTGCAATTGGTAATTTTTTTTTTTAGCAGAAGTCTGTAGCTACAGAGATTCATTGTGGGCATTCTTGGCAGTTTTTCTTTGCCTTTTATTGTTCATATCGGTATCAAATTACATCATATTGACCACAATTAAGAAATTGAATTTCAGCCACATCAACCCACCCTACTCCCTTGTGTTTTTTCTGTATGTTCTCTATTACATCTCTCACACTGCTCAATATCTACCAGATTTATTGGTCACATTGGACTCAAAGGTCAAACGTGTAGTGACTTATACTGCTTTGTGCTCCATATGTTATTGAATGTCATAGATGATCAGATTGATTTGATCAGTTTATGACAGACAAATCCTCCACGGACCCCCCGATAAAACATATCTCAGTACAAACGTGCAGCATCTCAACTGCATTAAATGAATGCTGCCGAATATCGATCTAGCCTGTGATCTTTCACCTTCGTGAGGGAGTGAAAAGAGAGCATGAAAGAGCTTTCATATTTCCCTTCTGTAAAGGGCGAGTGCAAATAATGCAAGCAAGTTCATCAGAAGGTCAGAAACAGTTGATGTAAAACTGTTTTTAATACTGGCTCATTCTCCCGCCGGCTTAAAACCCCCAATGGGGCAAAACTGACCAGCTGTTACTGTTCATATGCAGGATTTGCCACAATAGAGTTTGTACTTCATATACAGATTACTGCAAAACTTAAAATGCCGGCAGATTCGTAAATGATTACAGGTATGGTGTACCTCTTGGTGAGAGATTAGAAATGCCTATATATGTTCTATACTCATTTGAATCCCTGTCATGCAGCTTGCCATCAGCTGCCAGAGCCCTGAGAGAGCACAATTGTCCTTGCTCTCTCTGGGTGGGTAGATGGCGATCTCTCCCCTTGTCACTCCAAAGGGTGATGTTGCCCAGCACAAGGCATCTGTGAGCTGATGTATCAGAACCGAGTCACTGTGCTTTGATGCTGCGCTGTGATGCTACTCGCCAACACTGCATCAGCAGCAGTTCAAAAAGAGGCGGAGACTGTCTTCACATGTATCGGAAGAGGTCTCCTTGTGTTGTGGCATCACTTGAGATGGGGGATATACAGCTGAGTATTTTCAATCAATCAATCAATCAACCTTTATTTACACTTGTAATACATGGAGGATACCCCCCATTTTTAATGCAGCCAAGTCTTTACAAAATTAAAAGGACAGAAAAATAAGTTTAAATATAAAAACAAGCAAACAATATAAGATTTAATTAAGAAGAAATAAAATAATTCAGAATAAAAGGATACGCAGACAGGCTAAAATGAAAGATAAATGAAATAAAAAGATAAAAGGCCAAAAGCAAAACCAGTAATAAAACAAATAAACAGAGGAAATAATAAAATACATAAATAAATAAAAAGCCTAAAAGGTAAAGTATAAAATTAGATAAATAAAAGGACAAAATAAATAACATAAATAAAAGGGTGAAAGAAAACTCAACTTCTTAAAAGTGACGATTAGCACTATATTACCATAGTTTAACGTGCAGTTTCAATGTTTTATGGACAAATTCTTCATAACAAGCATTAAAAAGATCGCTAGTAGTTTGTCTCAGTAGCTAGCTAGCTAGCTAACTTTCCCGTTCCACCTTAAATGGTTCAGCAGAGGGCAGAGCCTGCAGCAGAATGGAAAAATAATGTAATAAAAGCTAATCAAGGCTAATTTCATTAGTAGCTTAGCCATACAGTATGTGCAGGATAATGCTCCCACACTGCAATGGTTTCCCAGGAATGTCTCAGACAGTTTGCAACACTTTATTGACCTGAATTATCAAGCATTTAAATGATCAGCTGGGATGTCAGTTTTGGCAACATACGAATTTGCAGGAACCAGGAGTCAATGTGTAGTGTAGTTATGCTTATGCTTCATTAGTCTTAAATTGTCCAATTAAGAAATTAATGCTAAATTAAGCATTTTACATTTATTTGTGCATGCTGCACATCTAATATCATCGTTAATAATTCATGCAGTGAGTGTAGCAGTCATATAGGATTCCTCAGGGGGTCCTCAGCTTGAGAAAATTTCCCCAAAGAGTTGTATTGGCATAGTGTAGAGTGACTGCCCAGCTGGGGTTATATTGGCATAGTGTTGTTGCAGCTGTACACTTGTTCAGCTGGGTTCATATTGGCATAATGTAGTGTTCTTGCCCAGCTGGGGAGTTAAACCCCAGTCAGCTACATGGAGGGCAGTGTTCTTACGTAATAAATTAAGTACTACAACAATCAAAAAAAGTAGCAAACCCATATTAGCCTAGCCTAGATTAGCCACAGCCTAGAGATGATGTTATCCCCAGACTAGCATGTTAAGCAGCTGTGATGGCAGGCAAAACAAACAACCTGTGCCTGCATTCCCTCCCTGTTCAACAAGGAACTAGAGCTTTGTTGTGGTGTTAGCATCGCCTGAGAGTAGCAGACTTTCTACAGAGAATTTCTACATCATGACATGCATGTCCCCACTTGTTGGCGACACATCAAGCGAATTAGCCCTGTTTGACAGGACAGCTAGTGCTCGACTGGAGTAAGGTGCGAAACCACTTGAAACTGCTTTGAGGCGGGTGTTTGCCGTCCGGCTTGCTGTCCTTTAGAGATGTATGTAAACAGGAAGGGGGCTGTTTGGCTGGGGAATGCATCCATGGACGTGGGCCAGCACTGTGAATGACGAGCTTGCCGAGACATCAAATGGCTCCGTTTTCCCACAAGGCTCCTCCAGAGTCGGAGAAACAGAGCAACACTGCACGGCCAATTTAATTTACTAGGACGAAACGAACATGCCACACAGCAATGTCCTGTAATGGAGTAATAAAAAAAGCCTGGGCCTGACGGTGGCTGCCAAAAACAATTAGGGCTCTGTGTTTTGAAGTTGGCGAGAGGCACTTGTTTTTAACAAATTAGGCTCCGTCACCGTTGATTATTATGCTTGTATCAATATGGGAGAGAGCGATGTGGAATGGTGGAGGTCTGCGTTGGTTGTTTGGCTCTGAAACGCCAAGCAGATAAGATCAAGATAAATGCAGGACTCTTGGCGCAAAGGCCCTGTCAGATTCCCGCGAGACGGAAAACTCCACCCGAACGCAGAGCACTGTTGACGTCTGAAAATTGGTGTTACGGTAAACTCAATGCCTGCGCTTCAGTGCAGTAGGCAAGTCTGGCTGTTATGCAGTGGCTTCAGCACTGCTGACTCATTTTGAGGTTTCTAGTGCTTCAAAGCTGGAGACCGCAGAAGGAAATACCTGGCCACTGTCGCAGAGCCTGAGGTTTTCTATTCCAGAGCTTCGTAAAGAGCTGCAGTGGTTTCAGTGACACCAGGCATTCAGGTTGCTTGGCATTTCAACTAATCGTAGCGCTAATGACTCAACAAATCATTCCTGTTGGTCTGACAGCTTTCAGAGTACCAAGTAAATCACTTTGATCCGATTCGGTCCCTTGTCCAGAAAGGTCTCCTTAATGGACCACATGGAAACACAATATGTTTGAAATGTATTTCCTTTTTTATTGACTTTTTATTGGTTCTTTACCCTTCATATATACTCATCATCAAAAAATGGACTGCAATGCTACTTGAAAGGTTACCATCCCCAATGACCTGAAAGTGTGGATGAACATTGTCCTTGTTGTTATAAGGAAATATTAATATAAGATATGTTTTCATCTATATGCAGTATGACTCATATTGGGTTCTTGGCTTGCATGAGATGCATGTTTTCTTAAAGCTGATGTCCGTAAATTAAGGGATTTTGGTGATTTAGGGCCCTCTCTGGTGAGAAAGGGTAATTGTACCAAACATGCGAAAGAAACATTTTAAACTGGGTGGGTGTGATGCAGCCTCCTTTCAGAGTGAATGATCCGACTCCAGGTTATGTTCAGTCACAGAGAGAGAGTGCGCTCAGTCAGACACTGCTGAGGGAAATATGTTCAGAGGATGGAAGAGAGTTATTAGGGTTATCAGTTTTGTCAGTGTAAATAATGTATTTTAATTAAAAAAATATTTTTAACTCAGCATTACTTTTAAACCTTTTCAGGTCACGGAGCTCTCTCCACTGTTTAAACGCCAATCTGATATTAATTCTGGTTTTAACGCAGATTCTATCACATTTCTTTTTGGCTTTGGAGCTTGCTTCACTCCTTCATTTCTTTGTTTTTACTATGAGTGAATGAGCTATTGAGGTCTGAGTTTCCCCTTCTGAAGTCTCCAATGCTCCACCAGCTGCTCGCATTCAGTAAAACTGAGCCGGATCCTTTTTTAGAGGCTGTACGTGTGACGTAAAAAAGTACATAAGTGCGTAAAGATGCATGACGTGGCCAGAAGAACTCCCTCGACACCCCAGTTTTTAGAATGAATATATTAGGCTTCGCACGGAAGGATGTTCCAGAACACTAGTACCATTAAACACAATATTTTGTCCCTTCTCCACTAGAAACAAAATAATATGGACTGCCACTTTAAGTTGCCATAGAAGCAGTGTATAAATACTCTTATTATGTCTTATTGCACTTTATGTACAGTTTATAAAATGTGTTTTCCATAGAAGTAATCTATAGGAACCTCCCCGGCTTTGTTATTTTTATAACCGTAGCATTTCAGATGCATCCCTGTCCATTACTGTAAGTAGACAGCGGTAGTGAGTTGGTAGAGAAGGAAGATCGTAAAGGCAGCAGCACACAGTGCTCTCTCTTTACTGCAGCTCTAACTGCTTACTGGCCTCAGGGCATTCCCTCATGTCTGACAAATTGCCATTACTCTCTCAGCAAACACACCAGTATGTGACTGTGTGTGTCCCCCTTCCCACCGCTGTGTGCTCAGATGAGAGTTCCAATAGCAAGAGAGAGAGAGAGAGAGAGAGACAATGGAAGGTCAATCAGTGCATTTAGTGCAGTATAGAATGCAGAATATGTTGGAATGCTGGTGAAGCAACTAACGATTATCTCTACAATTGATCAATTCATCAAATATTATTATATCTTTTGATCTTTTATGTCTTCTATGGTCATCAGCAGCTCAGCAAACAAGCCAACAGTAAAAATGTGCCTTTTGTATTCGTCATAGTTGTTTAAATTACATAGAAACACTGTGTAACAATACATTTTTTCTAAATTTACTCAAAATTTAATCAACACATTATTACACATATATCTCTGAAAAAAAATAAGAGATCGCTTCAGTTTCTGAATCAGTTATTCTCAGATCTTGCTATTTATAGGTTTATGTTTGAGTAAAATTAAATTTTTTACAGTTTTATTCTATAAATGACGAACAGCATTTCTCCCAAATTCCAAATACAAAATATTGTCATTTAGAGTATTTCTTTGCAGAAAATAAGAAATGGAGTAACAGAAAGAAATAACAAAAAAGATGCAGAGCTTTCAGTCCTCAAATAAAGTTTTAAGAGTTCAGAAATCAATATTTGGTGGAATAACCCTGGTTTTTAATTACAGTTTTCATGCAGCATGGCATGTTCTCCTCCACCAGTCTTACATACTGCTTTTGGATGGCTTTATGCCTTTACTCCTGGTGCAAAAAAAATCAAGCAGTTCAGCTTGGTTTGATTACTTGTGATCATCCATCTTGATAATATTCCAGAGGTTTTTACAAGCTATTACACGAGTCAGGTGCAACTGCAAATATAAAACATATTCTGGTTTGTTACTAAATAACTCCATATGTTTTTCTACATAGTTTGGATGGCTTTAGTACTAATCTACAATGCAGAAAACTGCATTACTGAAACTCGGAAACAGAACAAGGTCACTATGGACAATTCAATTCATGTCTGCAGGCGTAGGTCAACCATACTTTCAACAAATTCCAATTTTTGCTAAATTGTCCACCTTGGCCACCTTGACATGCAGCATGCCATGACAGAATGGGCAACTGTTTGCCAGGAAATATTTAAAAAGAGGAAAAAGGTACAAATCAGTAGTGATTTATTTACCTTTTAATGGCCAACAAAAGCACAGTATTCTGATAATGACCATCAAACAACATAATTGTTTAGAAAAAGGTATATTTTGGTCCATAACTGACAATCCATGCGCCTAATTTATTGTATTATTATATCATCATTGTTTTGTACTCTTTATAAACCTATATGTCCCTAATAAACACTTTCCAGCCGATATTTCATCCATCCCTCTCTCATTCCACGGCCTGCCTCCCTCCCAGGTGCGCCGTCCGTCAGTGCCCTTCACCGATAACATCTGCCACGGAGCGCGAGAGATGGCTGCAGGACCCTAACCTGATACCCAGCGGCCTCCTCCACCTGGGTGGGCCGCCTGCGCTGGAACGCGGCGAGCCAGGGCTGGAGGGGGCTGCCTGTTAGCGGCTGTGATTGGAGCCCGAGGCTGCGGCTGATAGAGGAGCCCCTCTGCTGAAAGATGGTGGCGCGACCCCGAAGGAACAGGCTGAGGAGAGAAAAGGAGTTGCCGGAGGGAGCTGGGGGCGTCGTCACATGGACGGAAATGATGAAATGCAGTATATTCATATTACTGAAATGTGCAGTGTGTTGGATGCAGCAGGTTATAAGAAAAGGGTTCACCAAAGCTTGGGTGGTGATGGGAAATTTAGCAACTAGGGAATTAGCTTTTAAGAATGTGGGTTCTGAATTAAAATGTGGGTTCTAGAGATATTTAGGGAGTTTCATGTAATTTCAATGTTGCATAAGTATTAAACAGACAGAACTGGAGCTACAGAAACCAAATATCTGGATGACTTCCTTGTTAGATGGAAGATGTTCACATTAAAGTGTAAAAAGTTGTCGTTAAAAGAAGATCCTTTTCTGAATCAGTTTCTCTGATTTTGCTATTTATAGGTTTATGTTTGAGTAAAATGAACATTGTTGTTTTATTCTGTAAACTACAGACAACATTTCTCACAAATTCCAAATAAAAATATTGTCATTTAGAGCATTTATTTGCAGAAAACGAGAGATGACTGAAATAACAAAAAAAGTTTTCAGACCTTAAATAATGCAAACAAAGAAAACAAGTTCATATTTATAACGTTTTAAGAGTTCAGAAATCAGTATTTGGTGGATCAACCCTGGTTTTTAATTACAGTTTTCATGCATCTTGGCATGTTCTCCTCCACCAGTCTTACACTGCTTTTGGATAACTATATGCCTGCTCTCCTGGTGCAAAAATTCAAGCAGTTCAGCTTGGTTTGATTACTTGTGCGCGTCCATCTTCCTCTTGATTATATTCCAGAGCTTTTTAGTTTGTCAAAATCAAAGAAACTCATTTTTAAGTGGTTTCTTTCTTTTTTTTTTTCAGAGCCAGGTGCATTCTGACGGATTGCTGTTTTAACGCCACAGTTACCTGAACGTGTCCATACCAGATTTTTCACGCTGTTAATGTCATATTTTTTTTATTATTATATTTATTATTGATGTAAAAGTAGGGTTTGTGCACTGCTGCATGTCCTTGTGTGTCTATCTGTCTAGATTCGATTTAGTCAGTGGTGGACCAGCATTTTCCCTTGCCAAGAAACAATACACCAGAAATTTACCGGAACACACCTTACTCTCCAACCAATACATGTAAGTCTTTTACAGTTATTTTTTACAGTTTTACAGTTAATATGTTATTTTTATCTTTCTTCTATCTTCTCTTTCTCTTTGTCTTACAGTTTGCATTCAGTGCTTAAGAAAAAACATAACATGTTTATGGTTGATAATTTGTTTAGAATTGTTTATTCATGTATGTATTTCTCAAAAAAAAAACTGTATTTCTTTTTTTTTGTCCTACTGGTAATGTAAACAGGCAATAAACCAGTCCGACAGGCAATAAACCAGTTTCTTCCTCTCAGAGAGTTGGCTTGTGTATAAATGTAATCAGAAAGCTCACACTGCCACCTGCTGGTGTGGACTAATCCTGCATGGACCAGAGCAGGATGATTCAGTGTGTATATTCTGTATTGAGTACAGAGTGAAGTAGAGAAGTAAAGAGCTAGAAGTGACCTCTACAGTGTTGGACTACACGGCGGGGGACGTGATTCACATGCAGGACGTATCTTCTCCTCACATGACGTGAGAGGAAATCCAAAAAAAAAAAAAAAGAGAGAGAAAGATATAATGAACACAGAGATGTTTCTCTAATGACATGCCCTTTTTGCTCCATGCCGACGCTGATGGGCTTTTTAATGAATCCAGGTTCCTGGATTACATGCAGTTTAATGAAACATGGCAAATCCCCCTCACCATCGATCAGTTTAAAGGTCAATCTGTTTTCCCTCCGCCTCATATTATCATTTTTCCCTCCTTCCCCTCGACGCTGCGCTCTGCGTTATTACCCGGATGGTGATCAATGGCACATTGACGTGTCCTTATGTCAGTGACACTCTGCCAAACCCTTCACACACACATACGCACACTCGCATAAGGCCAAATCCATAAACACACTCTTCTCCAGCAGTACCCTGCAGTTTAATACCTCCATTATGCTTCATTAGCGTGTTTGCTCGCCGCAGGCTAGCCGCTCCGTACTGTAACTGTGTGGCAAGGCCTGAACGGAGGCCTGGATGGAAAGCAAGGTGTTTGGCAGCTCTGGACGTGTACTGACTGACCGGCCGACCGACTGACCAGTGGGAGTTTCATAAGCATGTAATTAATGAAGGAATCGAGGTCATTAAAGGGGTAACATAAGCTGGCGGCTGCTTATGACTGTGGCTACATTTGCATACAAACAAGGTCGTTGGGTTTGATAGCCGGCCTGGTAGCTGCTGCTGCTGCTGCTGCTGCTGGTGCTGCTGCTGCTGCTGCTGGCGACTGATTTGTAATTTGTGAACAAACTAGAGCGGATTTGGCAGAGAAAACCCTGCAGAAGCTCTTTAATTGACCTGAAACTGAAACTGCCCTCACAGATTTACCCTGTTAGTTAATGCAATGCCTGATCATACACATGACATGCAGTACATGATATATATATATATATATATATATATATATATATATATATATATATATATATATATATATATATATATATATATATATATATATATAAGACGGCCTGGGTTCGATTCCCGGCTGGGGCGTCCCGGGTCTTTCTGTGTGGAGTTTGCACGTTCTCCCCGTGTCTGCGTGGGTTTCCTCCGGGTTCTCCGGTTTCCTCCCACAGTCCAAAGACGGCACGTTCAGGCTAATTGGAACTTGGTTGAAATTGCCCCTTAGGTGTGAGTGTGTGAGTGAATGTGTCTGTGTGTCTGTCTGTGTCTGTCTGCCCTGCGATGGATTGGCGGCCTGTCCAGGGTGTATCCTGCCTTCCGCCCGATGCCGGCTGGGTTGGGCTCCAGCACCCCCCCGCGACCCTTAATGGATGAAGCGGTTGATAATGACTTGACTTGACTTGACTTGACTATATATATATATATCATGTACTGCATGTCATGTCTTCCTCTTGATTATATTCCAGAGATTTTCAATTTAGTAAAATCAAAGAAACTCATCGGTTTTAAGTGGTTTCTTATATTTTTTTTCCAGAGCTGTATGTACATGTTTCCTACTAATCCACAAATGTATGTACAATCCATACAATATATATATAAATGACTGGGCTTTTACAATGTGTTGTAAATGTAAATACAGCACATATACAGTATACGTATGTGTTGTGTACATGTACTGTATGTAAGTATCACATAAAGGATACATATATAATATGCCATATATGGATTGTACATACATTTGTGGATTAGTAGGAAACATGTACATACAGCTCTGGAAAAAAAATATAAGAAACCACTTAAAACCGATGAGTTTCTTTGATTTTACTAAATTGAAAATCTCTGGAATATAATCAAGAGGAAGATGGATGATCACAAGCCATCAAACCAAACTGAACTGCTTAAATGTCTGCACCAGGAGTAAAGGCATAAAGTTACGCAAAAGCAGTGTGTAAGACTGGTGGAGGAGAACATGCCAAGAAGCATGAAAACCGTGATTAAAAACCAGGATTATTCCACCAAATATTGATTTCTGAACTCTTAAAACTTTATGAATATGAACTTGTTTTCTTTGCATTATTTGAGATCTGAAAGCTCTGCATCTTTTTTTGTTATTCCAGCCATTTCTCATTTTCTGCAAATAAATGCTCTAAATGACAATATTTTTATTTGCAATTTGGGAGAAATGTCTGTAGTTTATAGAATAAAACAACAATGTTTATTTTACACAAACATATACATGTAAATAGCAAAATCCCTACGGTGGCCGAGAAAGCCCAACAGTGCAAATTGAAAAGCGCTGCAAAAGCACAAAACACATCCATCAAAATTACAACACAGGCGCAGCAACTAAAAAAAACGCGCTGCAAATAGAAAAACGCGCTGCAAATAGAACCACAACACAACGGAAGTGAGTCACAACACAACGGAATTTTCCCGGGGGACCTTAAAAGATACTGTACCAGCTAAGCTGCGTCTTCAGTAACGTCTCGGACTTCACTATGTGTACAAAGGACAATAAGTGGCAAACAAGGCGTTTTGTGAAGCAGAACTTTTAATAATATGCACACAACCGTGGTAATCACAGGTAATAAACATACCTTACTTTTCAGAAGCTTGTTTGCCACTTATTGCCCTTTGTATACAGCTGGTACAGCATCTTTTAAGGTCCCCCGGGAAAATTCCGTTGTGTTGTGACTCACTTCCGTTGTGTTGTGGTTCTATTTGCAGCGCGTTTTTCTTTTTGCAGCGCGTTTTTCTATTTGCTGCGCCTGTGTTGTAATTTTGATGGATGTGTTTTGTGCTTTTGCAGCGCTTTTCAATTTGCACTGCGCTGGGCTTTCTCGGCCACCGTAAAAATCAGAGAAACTGCTTCAGAAACTCTCTCTCTTATTTTTTTTTCCAGGGCTGTATATACAGTACCAGTCAAAAGTTTGGACACACCTTAAATTTAATGTTTTTATTAGTTTAAAATGTTCTGCATTGTAGATTAATACTAAAGTCATTTAAACTATGAAGAAAAACATACAACATTATTTAGTGAATGAAAAAGTGTTAAACAAACCAGAATATGATTGATATTTTAGATTCTTCAAAGTAGGCAGCACTTGCTTAGACTGAGACAGTTTTGCACATCTTGGCTGGATTTTCTCAGTCAACTTTATGGCAAAGAGTCACCTGGAATGTTTAGCTTTCAGTTAACAGCTGTGCTGAACTCATCAAGAGTTAATTACCTGAATTAGTTTCCTCTTAATGTGTTTGAGAGCATGAGTTGTAAAGTTGTGAAGAGGTAGAGTTGGAATACAGTGAATAACCCTGTTTGAGTAATGTTCTCGTGCGTATTATGTCAAGAACTACTCAACTAAGTCAAGAAAAAAAACGCCTTTAAGACAAAATTAAACCAAAACATTTTGAGAACTTTAAAAAGTATTCTTAAGTTCAGTCGCAAAGACCATAAAAAATGCTATGATGATGAAACTGGCTCTCATCAGGACCACCCCAGGAAATGAAGAGCAAGAGTTAGCAGGAACTACTTCAGGAACAGCAAATTAACAGCGTCCCGGATGCTTTTTTTTTTTTTTTTTTACTTTTTTTGGTATTTTGGTTTGTTAACCACTTTTAAGTTACTACATGATTTCTTGTGTGTTCCTTCATTGTCTGGATGACTTCATTAATTATTTCATTTACAATGTAGGAAAAAATAAAATAAACTTTATATTATAATACAAAATTATTTAACCATAGTGTGTACTCACTTCTGACATAAAAACTGCATTATGTTTTAGTCTTTCTAAGAAATCAGCGAAAACACCAGAAATTCTGTAAGGAAAATACATTAGTTGTATTTATTTAAAGCAACAGGTGGCGCTGTTTGTCCACGTTGAGGCTGATCCACAGCCTAATAGCTCCTGTAACAGATGTGCAAGAATTCCCACAGTAGAGCCAAGTCATCCAATACACTGCAGAGCAGAGAGAAAATAAGCAATAACCAAGTGTCTCTGACGGGCAAAAGCAGAGCAAAACAGGCGAGAAAGACTCACAGAGCTCGCACAGTTTAAACCATTCCCTTCCAGTGTGCTGTTTTTATATAAGGAGCAGGCTAGTGAAGATATAAAAACACATTAAGCAGCTTGGTAAGTGTAATTACACTATACTGTGTCTGTTAACAGACATAGCCTGGCAGCATTTGAATTCCTTTATACACTAGTGCATCTCAAAATATTAAAATATCCTTGAAAAGTTACTTTATTTTAGTATTTTAGTTCAAAATGTAAAACTCATATAGTATATAGATGTATTGCACACAGATTGATCTATCAATCAGTGTTTATTTATTTTATTGTTTTTTTTTTTTTTTTTTTTTTTTTTTGGCCCAACCACCACCCCCCCCTCTTCGGAGGACAATTAATACTTTGTTTTTATTTATTTATTTTATTTATTATTATTATTATTATTATTATTATTATTATTATTATTATTATTATTATTTTATTATTATTTTATATATATATATATATATATATATATATATATATATATATATATATATATATATATATATATTTTGTGTGGATATAGTTGTGGGAGTTCAGGGTTGGAAGGATCGGAGTGTGAGGTACAGGAGGGGGGTACAAGAAGAAGAAAAAGAAAAGAGAGAAAAAAAAAAAACTAAACAAAAAACAAACAAACAAACAAAAAATAATAATAATAAAATAAAATAAACATAAAATAAACAAACATACATATATACACATACTCACATATCTAACTATACATATGCTTATACATATACACACATACATAAATATACATACATATTAATACATACACACACACGCACAGTTACTTCTATTCTATTGTTTTTTGCAAAAATATGTCATGTGTTACGGATTATGTCATGAAATGCCTACCACAATGGAGGCAAGAAACCGCCACCATGCCCCTGCGATCCAGAGGCAGATAGGGAAGAACCCAGTGGACCCAGACCATCCACAGCCCATTAGGAGCCCAGAAGACCCGCGGCCACACATCCCGATGGTAACCATGTGCACACCCCAGATGAGGACGGGGGAGACTCCAGACGAAGCCCCCATATTTATTTTATTGTTGATGATTATGGCTTACAGCCAATGAAAACCCAAAAATCAGTGTCTCCAAAAAGAAAAATATTATATGAGACCAAGTGGTACTTTTGGCAGTGTGCCAAGTCCTGCTGGAAAATGAAATCCGCATTCCCATATAGCATGAAGTGATATAGCATATGACTTGATATAACACAGTGGATCAACACCAGCAGATGACGTCTCTCCAAATCATCACTGATTGTGGAAACTTCACGCTAGACCTCAAGCAGCTGGAGCTTTTTGTCAGCACCTTCAAGAACTCCTTCAAGATGCTAAGACAACTATTCCAAGTGACTCTACCTCATGAAGATGCAGATCTGTTCTCAAAGCTAAATGTGTTACTCAGAAGAATCTAAAGTATTTACATATTCTGGTTTGTTTAACACTTTTTTTTTTTTTTTTACAAAATAATTCCATGTGTTCCTGTAGAGTTTTAATATAGACTTCAATATTAAATTTACAATGTAGAAAATCATAAAAAAACACATGGAATTAAAAGAGTTTCCAAACTTTTAAACTTTGAGTGCTGCTGTATGTACATCTTTGAAAAAAAAGGAACATTGCTGTTTTATTCTATAAACAACATTTCTCCCAAATTTCAAATAAAAATATTATCATTTAGAGCATTTATTTGCAGAAATTGAAACATCGCTGAAATAACAAAAAAAAAAAAGCTTTCAGACCTCAAATAATGCAAAGAAAACAGGTTCATATTCATAAAGTTTCAAGAGTTCAGAAATCCATATTTGGTGGAATAACCCTGGTTTTTAATCACAATTTAATGTATCTTGGCATGCTCTCCTCCACCAGTCTTACACACTGCTTTTGGATAACTTTATGCCTTTACTCCTGGTGCAAAAAATCAAGTAGTTCAGTTTGGTTTGATGGCTTGTGATCATCCATCTTTCTCTTGATTATATTCCAGAGGTTTTCAGTTTGGTAAAATCAAAGAAAACTCATCATTTTTATGCGGTCTTTTATTTTTTTGAGATCAATAAACACACCCTGTAAAATGTATTGGACGGTTTCGCTGGATCGCTTGTCCAATCAGAGTGAGGAGCGCGGGTCACGTGGCAGCAGTCTTCCTTGTTTTGAGCGCGCGCTGGGCTGTTAAATGAGCTGATGATAAGGAGCAGAAGTTTGACCTGCAGGTAAGCGACCGTTTACACCGTTTACACTGCCTTAAAATGCTTAAAACTGCCTGTAACCCCTGTATTAGCGTTTTCTACACTGTAATATGAGGGTTAAAGACCACATTACAGCTCTAATGAAGCGTGAATGAGGCATATAGAGCGTAAATTCACGAGGAATTACAGTAAAGTGTCGTTTAAACCCACTGACTCACAACTCTAACCCCATATAAACTTAGTTAAAACTGGAGTTTTCTGCCGGTGTTTGCTTGAATATGTACACCTTTTATTTCCTGTGTAGTTCTACTTCTAGTTAAAGAGTGATAGAAGACATTTCACCCTGCAAAAACTAATTTTAGGGAGGCAACTAAGTTGACTAATGTTATAGATATTCCGAACTCTATCTATTACATAAAAAATGATAAATTACATAAGTTTGCTATTTATATGTATATGTCTAAGTAAAATGAACATTGTTGTTTTATTCTATAAACTACAGACAACATTTCAAGTAAAAATATCGCCATTTAAATAATTTATTTGCAGAAAATGATAAATGGCTAACATAACAAAAAAGATGAAGAGCTTTCAGACTTCATATAATGCAAAGAAAACAAGTTCATATTCATAAAGTTTTAAAAGTTCCGAAATCAATATTTGATGGAATAACCCTGGTTTTTAATCACAGTTTTCATGCATCTTGGCATCATGTTCTCCTCCACCAGTCTTACACACTGCTTTTGGATAACTTTATGCCTTTACTCCTGGTGCAAAGATTCAAGCAGTTCAGCTTGGTTTGATGACTTGTGATGATTCATCTTTCTCTTGATTGTAGGGTTTTATAGTGTTTTTATTTTGGTAAAAGAAAAGAAAAGAATATATTTTTTTTATTTTTCTCTCAGTTTTTTTTTTCAGAGTCTCTTTATTTTTATTTATTTATTATTTATTTTTATTTTTTTTGCATGACCGGCCTTTAATAACGGTTTATTACTTACTGTACTGTTAGGAGTATAAAATATCAAACATTAAGGCTTTGACTAATATTGGGATTACTTTGTCCCACAAAATTAGAAAATATATGAAGAAATCAGACTTAATTTGCAAAAAAACAGCTAAAGAATGTAAACAACAGACCTTAAAAAGTTTCGCCAAAAACTTTAACACAGCTTCTAATACAAAACTAAATATTCTAAACACTTCCATAAACACTATAAATGTAAAAGTATTCAAAGAGATATTTCTCAAATGTTCTATTGCACAGGTTAGACACAAGTTTAATATCAAACTACAATATGTTATTTTTTAAGCCATTAGAGGCAATCAAGCATTTAAGTAACTGTTTATCCATTTATCACAATGCCCTTGGTTATCCAGTCAACAAATTCATTCAGTTCAGTTTGCATTAAAATTATCCTTCAAACTACAGTATTATTATATTTAAAAGGTTATAGTTACTGCTCTTGAAGTTTTTTTTTTCAACTCATATTCAGTGTGTTAGTGGGTTTTATCACTTAATAAATGAATAAATAATTCTGTATACAGGACCAATTCTGGGCTCGTCTGAGGGAGAGGAGGAATTTTTTTTTTATTTTCTTGAGCTGTGGAAGCGATTTCATTATTTCATTCCTCTCTTTTTGTGAATAATTTTTTTGTGAGTGAATAATTGTGAAAGCTTTGGTTAGTTGACGTCACAGAGCTGAGCTAACGTCACTCCGGTTTGTTAGCTTGTTAAAAATTCACACGCAAACACACGCACTTCATGATCATCTAAGCATGAAAGGGGACATAATATTCAAAATTCACTTTTTGTGTGCTTTAGTTTTAACTGTAAACATAAAAAAGGTGATGGCTCCAATTTGCATAGAACCTCCCTGGCACCATCATTCACTGGTCAACACACTAGATTAGTTAAAGATCCAACAGCTTTCACAAGCTGGCATAACTATGGACATTTTTGCCTTCTTTTTTTGTTGTTTTTCTTTTTATAAATCTGTTCATTTCATAGGTCGATATTTCAGGATCATTCCACCCTTCTTATTATGTTCTGTTCAGCTTGAGCGAGACAGTTGGAAAAATAAAGACGCAGAGAAATTTTCTCATTAAAGCAGCAATGTTTTATCAACAGCTGATAAAAGATTACACTCATTATTATTTGGAATTCATGTCAATATCTTTTTAGCTTTTTAGCTCCAAGAACGGGCTTAACGGAGGCCTTCACATTTTTCGAACTGAAGTTCTCGTGACCTCATACTTAGCATGAGCTTCCTTTGATGCATTTGATATTAAAACCGCAGCCGAAACCACAAGGATGTCACATCAGTCAGAAGCATTGATATTCAGTGCGCGTGCAGCAGCGTCTATGTAAGAGTTATTCACATTCGGAGCGCATGCGACAGCACCTAAATAAGTTATTCATGTTCAGCATTCACACGGCAACAACTGAGTTACGCTTGATGTCACTGGCTGATGAAAACGACAAAGCACGGGGCGCTGATGCGCGTTTCCTGATGTCGGATTTTACCTGAACTCGCCGAAGTATCTGAACACGTTTAGCCTGTAAGTCAACAGTCTCTACAGTCGGCTTGTGTGAAGCGTTTGTGAATACGGGTGCGCTCTTATCAGTTACGCCTGAATCACGCCTGGTTGTGAACTCCAGCACTGTGTGAACTTTAGCAATTCAGAGCTTTTACAAGCTTTTTGCCATCCTGTTTTGTTGCCTCAAAATGAAATATGCTGATTTTTCATTTACAGTGGGATTATGGAGAAAAAAATGATTTTAAATGCTTGTATTTCTAATTTTCTCTCCTAATTTAGTTAGGCCCACACATTTATCCCCTATCACAAGTAAAGACTAGCATATGCCTCCTCTGACACATGTTATATTAGCCATCACCGCTCAGAGAAAAGCACAGCGACTCGGTTCCAATACATCAGCTCACAGATGCCTTGTGCTGATCGACATCACCCTAGTAGTGATACTTTATTGATCCCTTTACTTTGGGATTGATAGTTTATTGATACTGTATTAATCATGGGACAAGAACTAGTATATGTGGCGTGACAGTAGTGCTGGGCGATATGAGAAAAATCATATATCACGATATATAATTTTTATATCACGATAACGATATATATCATGATCTACCACATAGTATATGGATCTACCACAAGTATGTTCTCAGTTATTCTTTGAAAAATATGACAAAGTAGTATCATTGCTTACTTTTTTCCAACTTTATTTTAAAGTGACATTGAACCCAACGGAGAATTACTACCTTTTAGTGCATGAGGTAGATGCAGTAGCTCATTTTTTCAAAAGAACAATGCGTCTCCATTGTTCAGCTCTCATGAGTTTAATATAACGTAAAGCAGCATCATGTCGCAAAACCACATTATGAAGTTCTTTTGTGAAGATTACTTTATTATCACTTATATAAACCAAATTTATGCAAAGTGACCACGCCAATACATTTCATCGTAGCCTACTTTATATATTTGCATGAATAATTGATGAAATTACTGTAGAAACTATAGGGTTCCCACGATATTTATCGTCATATCGCACAGCACTATGTGACAGTGTAGAATTTGCTCTCTTTAGTCTTTTTTTTTGTGAAATGCTCTGAAGTCTGAGGTGTTTTTTTCCATTATGTAAAGTAAAAAGAAATATTTATTATTTATATGAGTAATTCTCAAGACTATTGCTTGAATCAATACAAACATTGATCTCAGCCAGTCGGTAAATCATTTGGGAGCAAGGTCTTCCCATTATCAGAGATGGTGACATAAATTGCCCTTGTTCCTTTAGTTCCCAGCGGCACTCTGATAAATGTATAGCAAAGTAGAATGTTGACAAAGAATGAAAGGGGCTTTGATGATGGTTGTCTTTTTTTTCTTTTCTAACTCACGCAGAATGAAATCTCCGTGGATCCTGCTCTCCCTCGGCTTGCTGCTCCCCACGCCTTCGGCTGAGGGTGTTGCGAAGCCTAATTTCGTGCTGATGATGGTGGATGATTTGGGAATAGGAGACCTTGGATGCTATGGAAACACCACTCTGAAGTAGGCTGCGTGGCTTTGCTCGCTGTCGGCTTTCATTTCAGACCTTTAGCGACGGAGTCTTTTTCATACGGTGCGGCAGCTCTGCTGCACAAAGCGCCATCTCTGTCTGGAACCTAAAGAGCGGCCTCGGAGGACGAGCGCCAGGTTCAGAAACCGGAGCGAAATATGATCAGAAACTCTAACCATAGGCAGGAGACTTGGAGGATGAAGTGTGTGGTGTGTGTGGTTGAGAGGTTATTACATATGGAGTAGGGCTGCACGATATATCATTTGCGCATCGTCTTGGCGATTTGGCCATGCGCAGTAGTCACATCGCAGGACGTGCAAAGTCACCTAAGGCAATTAAATCACACGCATGTTTCAATGTTTTGATTCTTGACACAAGAAGTAGATACACAGCGCTATCTCTGTGTCTGTGTGAGTGACGGGCTCCTGCTGCCTGAGAAGCAGGGGGAAAGGGAATAGCCTTAATATGAAGATGAATAATAATGAAACAGCAAGTATCTAGTACTTTAGTCTAAATGAATTCTCAGCACAGTGCAAACAGGTATAACAGTGAGACAAGCAGCTAAAGCTTTGATTGGTTGTATGATATGAACATAGCAATTCAGTACTTTTGTTTTTGGGGTGTTGATCCATATGAGTTTCTGCCAGTCATAGTTCACTTAAGATCAAATAGATAAAATCTGCTAATGGGGAAAGCAAATTTCTTTTTTTTGTAAGATTTTTTAAATAAGCAGTTGCAAAATTGCAATATTTCTTGATTTATATAATATTGTTATACTTCAGGGAAAACTATACGATTTATTGCCTTGTTTATATATATATATATATATTGGGATACACACACACACACACACACACACACACACATATATATATATATATATATATATATATATATATATATATATATATATATATATATATATATATATATACATATATACACATGTGTGTGTATCCCAATAAATATTTCCCAATATTCTGAGTTTGTAATACAAATGAACACGTGTCAGCAGGTTCTTGCCAATACCAACCAAATTGTACAGTGTACTGTAAATATTAGTTGTATACAGGTTTATATAGTCATCAATCTTTTCAGAGTAAAAGATAAAAATTGACTTACACTGTGTGACAGCAGCTCTGCTGGGAGCTCTTGTAAACACTGGATTTTGCAATTTACACCGCAGGACGCCCCACATCGACAAGCTGGCACAGGATGGGGTGAAGCTGACCCAGCACCTCGCCGCCTCCCCGCTCTGCACACCCAGCAGGGCAGCTTTCCTCACAGGGAGATACCCCATACGGTCAGGTCAGGAACCTGGAGCTCAGAGCAATACACTGAATTCATACTATTACCGTATTTTTAGGACTATAGGGCGCACTGTATTATTAGGTGCATCAGTGAACGTCTATTTCCTGTCCTATTTTCATAAATAAGGCACATTAAGTGACACTAGTAAGGATGCCTACATTGAAGTGAACAAGGGTGTCACTATGGTTCCCTTCCAAACTGTAATTCTTAAATTAAAAAAGCATATTCTTTCAAAATCTAACAAGCGCTGGATGTTAATCTACACAGATTTCTCACAGACTACAGTCGAATATACTCACCTCTGAATGATAAAATTGCTAGCACTGCTAATGCTGCTGCACCCAGCCTTAGTGCTGGAGAAACTTCACTAAAAACTCACCCATATAATTTTTAATGCTTCTTAATACCTGACTGGTAAAATTCATACATTAGGAGCACTGAATTATAAGTTGTACTGTCGATTACAAAAAAACATTAAAGGATTTTAAGTGCGCATTAAAGTCTGAAAAATACAGTAATTTATGTTGTTTAAGATGTACCATCTGTGGGAATGGACAAAAAGACTAATTGTAGTAACTATATGTGTGTCTGTGTGTGTGTGTGTGTGTGTGTGTGTGTGTGTGTGTGTGTGTGTGTGTGTGCAGGAATGGCAGGTCACGGTCGTCTTGGAGTATACATCATCTCTGCAGCTTCTGGTGGCCTTCGTCAACAGGAGCTCACATTTGCCAGAATCCTGAAAGAACAAGGCTATTCAACTGCGCTAATTGGTAACTTCCTTTTCACATTTCATTTATACTGACCTGCCTCATGTCATTAAAAACTCATCAAGAATTTGACGTAAACTTTTTTTTGTTGAGACTTTTTTTTTCTTATGAAGATATTGCTAAATGAGGCCCAGTCTTGAGAGAAAAAAAAATGAACGTAGATCTGGACATTAAGCCGCTTAAGTAGCAGAGTTATATATATTTATATATAAAAAAGTAAACGTCAAACTTCGCTAGAGAAGAGTTTGAGCTCCAGAAGCTCAAAGAACTCTTTTGGAGACATTATTTTAGAGTGTAAGACACCACAAATCCGTTCATGTCTAAAGTAAAGTAGAGATGGGATCATTCTGGTCCAATATTGGTTTCAGACAAGTGTGATCGCTCTGAACCGTGCCTGGTGCTCTGGCCCATTAAAGAGACTGGACATGGAACGCATGCAGTGTGAGCGCTATTGGTGCACAAGCACTGAACAAGATAATATCGGTGATGCGACATTCCTGTAAACAAGCATGGTGGTGTTGTACCAAATTCAGCACCCCGGCAGGAAAATTACCCTCTCTCAGTAGCGCACACTATGATGCTGTGCATGTAACCATGACTGAAATAACCGTGACTTTTGGCAAACATTTCTAAGTAAGTTAAAGTTAATTATCTCTGCTTTTATCAAGAAGATGCACTCCCGAGAGAGGGTGCTTTGCATGGCGGGGGTGCTGAATTGGCCACAACACCGGCAAGCTCACTGAGCAGTGATTAATAGCGTCAGGGTGCACGGGCACGGATTGTTTAAACACAGTGTGATTGCAGGCCAGCGGTGGAGTGGGGAGGGAGTGCTTTAGCATGATGCAACCGAACCGTGCTTGGTGTGAGAACACACCCTAAATGTTCCCTCTTATTTTTTCACCACAGGAAAATGGCACCTGGGCCTAAACTGTGAACACAGCACCGACCACTGCCACCACCCGAAAGCCCACGGCTTCGACCACTTCTACGGGATCACCATGACCAACCTGCGGGACTGCCAGCCGGGACACGGCTCTGTTCTCTACAACATCCGTGCGCACCTCCCCTACGGCACACTGGGGGCTGCCCTGGCCACCCTCTTCGTCCTCCATGCTGCTGGAACCATATCCATATCCTGGAGGCGTGCCCTGGGCCTGGTGGCTTTATTGATTGTGCCGTTGGCTGCGTTCGGCTTGTTTGTCCTCACATTCCCCAGTTTAAACTGCTTCCTGATGAGAGGAGACGAGGTGGTGGAGCAGCCGTACGTGTCGGAGAACCTAACGCAAAGGATGACTAATGAAGCAGTGGAGTTTCTGGAGAGGTATGAGAATGCTAAAGATACAGCTCTGGAAAAGATTAAGAGACCACTTCAGTTCCTTACAAAGTTTCTCCCAAATTACAATTAAAAATATTGTCATTTAAAGTATTTATTTGCAGAAAATGAGAAATGGCTGAAATAACAAAAAAGATGCAGAGCTTTCAGACCTCAAATAATGCAAAGAAAACAAGTTCATATTCCTAAAGTTTTTTAAGAATTCAGAAATCAATATTTGGTGCAATAACCCTGGTTTTGCAGGTCATGCATCCCTGCAAACCTGCAACCCTGGTCATGCATCTTGGCATGTTCTCCTCCACTAGTCTTACACACTGCTTTTGGATACCTTTATGCCTTTACTCCTGGTGCAAAAATTCAAGCAGTTCAGCTTGGTTTGATGACTTCGATACATAGAGGACATTACTTACTTGATATATGAAAAAAAGATAAAGATTACTAGGAACAATTAAATAATGATGAAATAGTGAATGAAAGTCAGTGCAGTGTCTACCAGGAGATTTTACTGCACTGTTGACAACTTTTATGGAGATGTGGTTTTCATTTTCCAGCAGGACTTTGTTGTTCAGCTCAAATACACAGCACAAGTGCTTAGATCTGGATTTGGGGATATTTTATTGGGACATCTCTAGTTTACAGTGTCAGGCATTGAAGTGAATGTCATGTCTGTTCTGTTTAGATGTTTGCACAATATATTTAGAATTGAGATCCTGATCTTAATTATTAATCTTGATTATTTTGACATTTGAAAGGGCAGATTAGGACATATACTGTCTGTCATTTTGCTGTTTACTATCTCTTATCTGTTTGCTTTGCTTACAGAAATATTTGCCATTAGATACAGTGGCTGCATAAGATAGATGTGCTTATATCAGAATTTGAGAACTTTTTTATTTATCTATTTATTTATTCATTTATTTAAAGTTATGTTCAGCCATGTGACCCGAACAGATAAACAGTTTTGAATATTTTTCATCCACAGGAGCTCAGACAGACCCTTCTTGCTCTTCTTCTCCTTCCTCCAAGTGCACACGGCCCTCTTCGCCTCGCCACGCTTCCGCGGCAGAAGCCGGCATGGCCTGTATGGAGACGCCGTCATGGAAGTGGACTGGAGTGTAGGTACTGTTCGTGGAGTCTGTACACTGAAACTTGAAGGAAAGGATTTATTTAGTGTCTAGACCCTTTTTTTTGTTCGGGGGAAGAACTGGAGGAACCAGACTGATCTTCTTTGGTTTAATGGTGAGAAAAGCCGGTCTAAACAGATGAGTGTATGAGTATTTGTGGCTGAGGTCACTGTAACAGCAGCAGCATAAAGACTTATTTATTGGATAGGATGGCTAAGCCTTCCAGTCATACACTCAACTTAAAAAGTAATAAAATTAAATAAAATAAATAGCTAGACCCAGATGAAATCAGCCAATAGGTATAAAACTGTGGGTGACGTTGTGCCAGACTGTCTTGAGTGACTTTTCAGGGATAGGTTCCGCCACGTCATCTTTAGTCTTCATTATAGGTGCTTTTACAGCCCAACTTTACACTAAAAATAAGGTCCTGCAACTTTTTGCACCAGGGTTTCCTGCAATGCTTTTTAGTTAGAAAGGCCACCTTAAAAATGAATGCCCTTCCCACTTTGACGACTACAGCAAGATCAACAGCAAACTAAATACCTGCCTTCCTCTTTTGTGAACATGGACTCACTTTACTGGCAAATATGGTTCTTTGTTTTTTAATTGTTTCTATAATTTATTATAAGAGTATACATGGACTGGCGATTAGCTAATCCAAATACTGAGCTGAAATTTAGGTTGCTTTGTTTGAGTCTAGGCCTTAATCTGAAGATGTCACAGAAAATTCTTCTTGTAAAGTTGCAAAATTCTGATCTAAATCCCATTAAGAATCTGTGGCAAGACATGAAAATTGCTGTTCACAGATGCTCTACATCCAACCTGGCTGAGCTTGAGCTATTTTGCAAAGAAGAATGGACAAAAATCTCTAGATGCGCAAAGCTGGTAGAGACATATCCAAAAAAGACTTGCAGCTGTAATTACAACGAAAGGTGACTCTACTAAGTGCTGAATACTTTTGCACCTCATACTTTTCAAATTTTTATTTGATTATTTTTTTACTACTTTGTGTTGGTGCAACAATTAGTATCTCCATAAATGTTAGCAGTCAGCAGAGGGAAGCATGAAGTGCTGTAAGATTTTGTGGGAAAACAAAACTGCACTGACTTTAGACTTGATAATAAAACACAGTGGATCAACACCAGATGACATGTCTCTCCAAAACATCACTGATTGGTGGAAACTTCACACTAGACCTCAAGCAGTTTGGACTGTGTGTCTCTCCACTCTTCCTCCAGACTCTGCTCCCTTGATTCACAAATGAAATGTAAAATTTACTGATGATCAGTGATGTGGATTTCATTTTCCAGCAGGACTTGGCACACTGTCCACACTGCCAAAAGAACTAATTGGTCTTATATAATATTCTAATTTTCTGAGACACTGATTTTTGGGTTTTCTTTGGCTGTAAGCCCTAATCATTATCAACAATGAAATAAATAAATAAACACTTAAAATAGATCATATACATCTATATAATGAGTTTCACATTTTGAACTGAATCACTATCATAAAGTAAGTTTCAATAAGGTTCATACTTTAGGACAAATTACAGGAAGTTGAGTTGAGGCTGGTAATAATCTGTTGCACTCCCTCACTTCCATTTGTATATTAGAGGGTTTGTTTGTAATTATGTGTGTTTTTGCTGTTTGTAGGTCAGATAATGAAGACTTTGGAACGTCTTAAGCTGGTGGAGAACACCATGGTTTACCTGACCTCAGATCAGGGTCCACACTTGGAGGAGATTTCTGTACATGGAGAGGTGCACAGGGGCCACAATGGCATCTATAAGGGTTAGTATATGTAAATAAGTTTATTTAGCTATTCTCTGAATGTTATGTAATGTGTGTGTGTGTGTGTATATATATATATATATATATATATATATATATATATATATATATATATATATATATATATATATTACTTATTTAAATGACTAGATTTTAGACACCAATTTTGGTTTATTTATAGATTTAACATATTGGAAAACAATTAACAAATCAACATTTAAAATATGCACATATATCCATTCATGTACAAAACGTGTACTTACCCTCTCTTCCAAAAATGAACAAAAAACGTGAAAATATTATTTTTAAAAATTATTTTAGCTATTCTTATTTCTCTTCTTTTTACATTTCTTAATCTATCCAAATTTTCCAGCTAACTATTTAAACCCATGAACTGCCAAACAACTGGCATGGTACATTAATTGTATACAATAATCTGCATCTTCATTTCTTTATTTATTTTTTTTTAATCATTAAAGACACTGATTACAAACTTTTTAAGCCTTTGTAGAAAGTGGAGATATTTTTATCCTCACAGATTCTTATTTTCGGAAAAAGGACGAAAAGTGTGCGTGTGGGGAGGGAATGTGTCTCGCGTTTATAATTTAATATTTCATTTGAAATGCCAAGTGTCCTCCAAGAGTTTTCAAGAGTTCTTGAAATGAATTATTTAATAAATATCAGCGCTTCAAGATGCCCTTTTCTTGTAATTACTTCCAAATGCTAACTGTGTTTCTGCCATTCCAACCCCCTATATGTTTATTTATTTATTTATTTTTTATTTATTTTTTTGTTTGTTTTTTTCTGAGTAGCTGGGAAATCGACCAATTGGGAGGGAGGCATTCGGGTCCCGGGCATTCTCCATTGGCCTGGTCAGATACCTGCAGGAAAAGTCATTGACGAGCCCACCAGTAACATGGACCTCTTCCCCAGTGTGCTGAAACTAGCAGGAGCTAATATACCCAGTGACAGGTGAGCCTCCGCCACCCGGCAGCTCAGAACTCAGAGCTGTCAATCAAAGTGACAGTGTATAAATGTGGGTCACTGTGGTGTATTGTGTTATCTGTGGTGTTTGATTCAGATTTGATTCTGGAAAGCAGCATTTAAACTAGTGCTTTACATAAGCTATAAATAATTTGGATCTGTCTGTTCACATGGAGAATTTGAGCCAGATGTCGTCGCTCACAAACATTTCAAACACACTGAGCTGTCCACTGGGGGTAGTAATGCCTTCTCTGACATATCGAGATGTGTCTTAAATTTTTTGGAGGAAACTCTGTGCTTTGATGAGGGGACAAAAATACCAAATATTAAGACTTTGGAAAATAAACTCATCAGTTCCATTCTTTTGTATTATATATCTTATTTTCTGTATTTTTTTTGGGAAAACGAGTAATGTAATGTCAATTCTTTGTATGTCCTGTACATATGCAGTATTGACAATAAAAACTACTTGACTTGACTAGATATCTAACCTGGCAGAGACAGAGCGAGTCCTGAGTATGGACATTTAAATAAGCAGTGTTTGTGTTGGTTAGTATGAATGGGTATATATTTTTTTCATTGCTTGCGAGTTTATTTTTAGGTACTGTAATTACTTTTCTTTGGTTCTTGTGTCTTATCATACAATACACAAACACTTAAATAATACAAGTCAAGTCAAGTAGTTTTATTTTCAATACTGCATTTTTACAGGACATACAGAGAATTTAAATTACGTTACTCTCCTTCCCAGATTTTTCAGCAAGTACAGATAATAGATATAATAAAAGAAAGGATGGGAGACACTATATGTACAATACAGCAGAGACAAAAATAGACATACATGAGACAAAAACAAGGTGCAGTAGTGGTGGGGGTGAAATAAGATATATAAATAGAAATAAAAAGAAATAAGATATATAATATAAAAGAGTGGGAGACACTATATGTACAAAACAACATAACACAATAGACATACGTAAGACGGAAGACAATAGTGCAATATTGATATTGATATTGCAATATTGAAACATGCAGAAACATTTTTAAATATCATTTTTTCTTTTGGTAATTACTGATATTTAATATATTTAAGGTGTTTTATTTAATAAATAATATAAGTGATCTGAAAGGAGGCCGCGTCACACCCGCTCAGTTTAAAATGATTCTTCGGCATGCTCGGTGCAATTACCCATTCTCACCAGAGAGGGCCCTAAATACCCAAAATCCCCAAATTTACAGACTTTAACTCAACTTTAAGATCATGTTGGAATAAACCTTGTAATACTGTTAGTATGCTAAATACCAGCGCTTTAAATGGTTTTCTCTGTATTTTGGCATATTTGAAACACATTTTACCCAGTGACTTGGTTTTATTTAAATTCCACTGTAACATTCTGGCAACCCTGATGGCTCGCTGTCCTGTCCGTTTGTTCTGCTGTCTGTTGCTTAGTAGCGAGACTCGCAATGCATTTTGCATATTCATTATATTTTGACACTTGCAGATTTACTGCTTTTATTTTTAAATATTTTCTATTACAATTACGGGATTTAATCTGTCTGTATGCTCTTAAGTTGAGACCGTAGGTGCATTGCAGCAGCTGGTCTATATCTGGTGGGCTTCATAACCATGTTCTCACATTTTAAAAGTACTGAAAGTCAGTAAGTGAGGACGAGGTCATGGGTTGAGTCAGATACTGTGGACTTTTCACAGAGAGAGAGATTATATATAGAACCTGCACTGCTGGGTATACCCAGTCCAAATATTGAAGCTGTTTCTTTGTTTTAGGCAGATCGACGGCCGAGACCTCATGCCCTTGCTGCAGGGTCGAGTGGAGCGTTCTGAGCACGAGTTTCTGTTCCATTACTGCAACGCCCATTTAAACGCTGTGAGATGGCACCCTAAAAACAGTAAGCCTTATCAAGGAAATGTACTGGATAAGCATCAAATTATTAGGATGTAAATCAAATGTTTAAGAGTCAAACATTTCTGAAAACAACAAACATGGCAACAGTGGAAGAAGTTGTGATCTTGTGGGAATCTTCTACAAAAAGATGTGAAAAGCAACAATGTAAACAGCTGTAAACCTGGCAGTGTTTCTTCTTCGTCATGTTTGTCATGAACTATTCATAGGTCTGCCTCCACGATATTGAGTGGTAATGTTTCGTTCCATCCGAATTCATAACTAAAGCTTTTAGAGACATGGCAAGTTCAGTCTGTCAAAGCAAGATGGGTAAAAAATCTCCTACAATCCTAAAATGTCATCACAGGATGTATAGATTGTTCTCACCAGAGCTGACCACAGTACATGCATCTACCATCAGAAAAAGGTCAAATAATATTTGGATCCAGAAAAGATTGGGGCAAGACTAAAGTTGCCAGAGAACACCTAGACAAAAGGCCAGGACCTTCAGGAACATGTACAGCTCTGGAAAAAAATGAGACCACCTAAAAATAATGAGTTTCAAATTGAAAACCTCTGGAATATAATCAAGAGGAAGATGGATGATCACAACCATTAAACCAAACTGAACTGCTTGATTCTTTGCACCAGGAGTGGCATAAAGTTATCCAAAAGCAGTGTGTAAGACTGGTGGAGGAGAACATGCCAAGATGCATAAAAACAGTGTTATTCCACCAAATATTGATTTCTGAACTCTTAAATGTTTATGTATATGAACTTGTTTTCTCTGCATTATTTGAGGTCTGAAAGCTCTGCATCTTTTTTGTTATTTCTGCCATTTCTCACTTTCTGCAAAGAAATGCTCTAAATGGCAATATTTTTATTAGGAATTTGGGAAAAAATGTCTGTAGTTTATAGAATAAAACAAAAATGTTCATTTTAATCAAACATATACCTATAAATAGCAAAATCAGAGAAACTAAAGTGGTGTCTTTTTGTGAATGTGTTTGTCTATTTTCCCCCAAAAAACCTCTTTGACTTTGACAGTCATACATGGTACAACTTGCAGTAAAAGGGTAGTCCTAGATAATGTATTGGTTGAGAGTGCGAATGGCCTGTGGGAGGAAGCTCCTCCTCGTCCTCTGTGTTTGCATTCAGGGAGCAAATGTGCTTCGCTGAGCAAAAATGAGAAGGTGGTAGATAAGTTGACAGACCTTTACAGGTCTTGCAAGTTGTGAACTCCAAGATACATAAAGGTTCTTTTTGGACTGATGAAGCTAAAGTTTAATTATTTGGGCACAGTAAGAATCTGAGTACAAAACCTTTATACTAAACTTTCTGCTGGTAGATTCAAAGCGTTTTCTTGGGGTGTAGAACTTGTTCACATGTAGTAGTTGAGCCTATATTACAACCACCTGCTTCTTTTCTTATTTTAACCAGGTACCTCAGTGTGGAAGGCCTTCTTCTTCACTCCAAACTTCTACCCCAAAAACGGGACTGCCTGCTTCCACACCCACGCCTGCTTCTGCACCGAAGCCTACGTCACCCGCCATGACCCTCCACTTCTTTACGATCTCTCCAGGGACCCATCTGAAAACTCCCCTCTGACCCCGGCCACTGAGCCTAACTTCTCCTCCATTGTGGAGGTGATGGTGGAGGTGGCGAGGGTCCATACCCAGGGCATACAGCCTGTGGTGGACCAACTCTCTCCTGGGCACTTGGTGTGGAAGCCCTGGCTGCAGCCATGCTGCTCGTCTCTCAGCCAGCTGTGTCAGTGTGAGCGAGACCACCAGAAAGGATCTCTGGACTTTGAGGTGGATGAGATGGACACAAGACGGAAAGATTACGAGATCTGATGTTGTTTCAATTCTGGATTGGACACAGTAATTGTTTTAATTGGTTGGGGGTACCAGAACTAATGCAGAAAACGCCTGCTTGAATGTCTGTAAGTGAGAATTAAGCACAAGTGGGAAAGTTTAGATTTTAAAAAAGGCACTTTATCTTTTTTTTTTTTTTAAACCTTTGACCTACACACTTTGACCTACATGCCAAAAATGGTGAATGATCGTGACTGGCGGTGTCTGGCTAAAATTCTCTCTGCAAACAGATATTCCATCCACATTCAATTTAGGAGATCCCAAATGCATATTTCTCAAGTTAGTGGGGCTTTCTTAAGCTCCAATGAACCATGGCAAAATTCATTCGCAGAAACTAGTAGGTAAATGTTGTTGACTTATTGTGTGATAAGTAAAGGATGATCAGTGTAATGTCTAAAGCCCTATCCAGATGGGATTAGTTTCTCAGAGGGTTTTGGGGTTTTTAGTCCCGTTCAGACACAAATCTCTGAGTTTCGTCACCTCACGTTTAATAAAATAGCTATTCGTCCACTGTACGCACCGTAGTTACACTTTAGCCGTGTGTTTCCATAAAGATCCACATAAACACAACAGCGAGAGGAAATGGAGGAGCTACTGAACGTGATGTCATGTGACCAAGAAAGCCAAAAAACTCACTGGTCCTGTTTTTTCAGTTGCAGTCCAGATGCAAGAATTTTATCACTGAGAAACTAATCCCATCCAGATAGGGCTTAAATAAAATCCCCTCGATATTGATTGTTTTCTTCCTTTTATTTATGTATTTTAGTGGAACATGCATGCTGCGGTTTTACTGCTGCTGTAGTCTTTTACACTGTTTTTAAGCAAGCGATACACATACTGTAGATCTGTAACTACTGTTTGAATGCAAGACAAATCTGAAACCAAGGAGTAAATTTTTCTGCTTGCCAACTCGTCACAATCATTGTCTTTTGTGGGCGGTGGGCATCATGCCTTTGATGACGTTTTCCTGGTACACACGTGACCCTGTGGATCACATTAAGGAATGTTAAATACCCGCATGACTTCGGAGACGGAATGTCCCATTCATCTGGCATCCACTATCAGAGCTCGATCAAACTCCAATAATTTATGATAATTGACGATAATAACTTGCCATGAGCACACTGGCCAATGTTTAACCTAACTCAACTTACACATGTATTAAGGTGTTAACATCTTACAATCATTTACATACTGACTACATGCTGTCTCATGTTATGGCAGTGTGTAAATTTGATATAAAAGGTAAGTAAATCCTTGATATTTCATCTGCAGCAACAGACCTCACCCATCTGTCCAGACAGTACAATGGCCTACATATCTAGGTTTGAAACCACACTCTGAATACCGCACACTTAATCCCGTGGCTCCGAATCCTCAAGGAGGCACCCGGAGTTCTGATTGTGCTAATATTCATATCCCTCGGCACCCTTGGACAAGTATTCCAACTTCAGCACTGAGACACTGCTTTTCCTCGGGCACAAAGAAAAGAAAGAAAGAGGGCTTGAAAGAGTGAAAATATTCTTCTGAACATTTTTTTTTTTTTGAGTTTGGATGATTTATGAAAGGCCTTTGGAAGCTTGAGCCTGGTCCCCGAAGCCCCTCGATGATTTCTCGGAGGAACGCGCAAATCCAGGATACATAAGGCTTTCCATCATAGTCTACTGCAACCTGTGCTTCTTATCCAAGACGGATAACAGAGACATCTAATCCAGTCTCTCACATGTTGAACAAATACACAAGTGGCAAAGATGTGCTATAAAACAGGCTATCTCAATGGTTCATCTTCTGCTTGTAGTGTTTCTTTAGCTTTCAAGCTAATGCTGATATTATGTCTTTGTGTTGTACAGCTCTGAAAAAATAAGTTTCTTTAATTTTATCAAATTGAAAATATCTGGAATATAATCAAGAGAAAGATGGATGATCACAAGCCATCAAACCAAGCTTGAACGGCTTGAAATTTGCCTTAGCAGAATCCAAAAGCAGAGTGTAAGACTGGTGGAGGAGAACATGCCAAGATGCATGAAAACTGTTTAAAAACCAGGGTTATTCCACCAAATATTGATTTCTGAACTCATTTCTTATGAATATGAACTAGTTTACTTTACATTATTTGAGGTCTGAAAGAAGCTCTGCATCTTTTTTTTTGTTTTTTTTTTATTTCTCATTTTCTGCAAATAAATGCTCTAAATGACTACTGATTTTGCTACGGTTTATCTTGTGTTGGATTATTATGTGATTTATTGTAATGTTTAAATTAGATGTGTCCAAATTGGGTCTGAGTCTGTGTTTTTGGTGGGTTCTGATTGTGTGTCTAGAGAGAGGTAGTGTTTTAATAGATTTTCCAATGGTGTTAGTTATTTTTTGTTAAAAAAATACTAGATTTGGAAAATGTGTGAATATTTGGTTTTCTCTCCTTTACTAAAAAGTATTTCGCTAGCAGGGCTAATTAAGTGATGAGAATATAGTAGCATTTTCATCATTGTGTGGAAAATCTAGCGAGAGTCTAAAGATAGCGAGGCTCAGGTTTGTACTCATTAGCTGTCTATATATGACATGTGCTGACTGTTACCATGATCCTATTGATTTGTGTATGATACACCAATCAATGGGATATTGTTTACATACACTAATCAATAGTATCATGCTAACAGTCAACACATACGCAGTATTATATGGCTGGCTAAATGTAGCAGCAGAAATCACTGTGCTTTCAAGTGAGCATCAGATTGCATGTTTCTTTGAAGTGAAACTTATATAATAAGTTTTATATAGTATAAGCTGGTTAACTAGTGTGGTCATGCTGTGGCTGAGCCATATTGTATCTTATGCAATAATATTACCAACATTTCTGAATATGGTGCCATATCACCCTAATCCCACCCCTAATTATCACATCAGGGTACAACTTTTTTGTTGTTTTTAGCAAAAGGAAAATTCACACTTTTCCAATTTCCCATTATATATCTACTATAGGCAGATTATATTTGTCCAGTATCATTTATTTTACTTTAATTCTGGATATATGGAAATATTAGGAGTGCATTATTAGTATAATGATATTTTGGATCATTGATTTCTATTACAAATCTGTTAAAGTCTTGTATTTTTTAATCTCTCAATTAGGGATGTACCACGTCACATAGCATGCAATAATAACAATTAATTTCCATCTTGTTGCAGCAGTGTATTCTTGAAACTATTATCTAAATTCAGTGTTTTGTCATATCGCCAAGAGTATCGTTATCGTGAAAATACCATGAAATATTGGGATATTATTTTAGGGCCATATCGCCCACCCCTAGTCATGCTCAAGTCATACTGGTCATCAAGCTTGGTCAGGCTACTCATGCTTTTAGACCAGCCAACCAACAAATCCAAACAAAATCAGAGTTAGCTTTAATTTAGCCTTTATTTGGATTTTTCTTTTAAACCCCATTCAAAGCCAGCTTCAGCCTCCATTACTACATCGCTCTTCATTGATACTCAGCACTGCATGACAAAGGCCAAGCCCGACTTTGTCTATAAAGAAGAAGACTTGATTCACGCTATCTGGCTCCAGTACAGCATTCTAAAGCTTTCAGCTGTGGGTGGAAACAGTCAAGCCACCGCTGATTCTCTCTGTTCAAGGGCGTCTGGAGAACTTCAGAGCTCGACGTGTTGTTCTCTTATGAAGGGTAATATTGGAATCCTGGGCTGAGGCATACATCTCGCGTTTCTCTAGTTAAGACGCTTATTGTGAATTATCTTCACAATAAGGTGAGGCGCTGGCAAGGCTGGTGGCTCTCAATAAGAGCATATGCTTAGCAAAGTGGTAATAATGGGCCCGAGCGCGAGCCAGAGACGCTTCTGGCAGTGGGGTGGACGGTTCATTCAAAGTGTAAAGCCACCAGTGCCAGAAAAACACAATACCCGCCATTTCTTCTCTGTTCCTGTCTTCCCTCTTCGGAGCCAGTTGGATCGGCCCCAGTAAAGCAGTGCATTTCATAACCCCCATTCCCCATCCCCCCCTATCCTCCTCTTAAGTCTTTTGAAGACTTTGACGTGTCCTGCTGGCTTGAACTTCATAAGAACTTCATAAGCCAGTCTGGGATGAATGCTGGACGAAAAAAGCGCCTCTTCCAGCCAACAGTTTATGAGATTTTTACTGGTTTTGTTGTCGTGGTCATTCTTTTTTTTTTTTTTTTTCCTATTCACGGCTGAACGGCCAGAATTTGAGCTTTTGTTTTTACACAGCTCAATTTTCCAGTCAGCATATAATTGAATTACACTTTGTTTTTGTAAACAGTTTGCTTTATTAATTAACAATTAGCTGTTGATTGCCGTCCTGTCAGTTGCTTTGATTGAGCCAATTTGTATTACCTGCAGTCTGAAAGCAGTGTCACAGTGATTAACCCCAGTAAACGTGGCGGCGAGAAAGACGGCTGGGAAAACAGCGTGCCCTGGCCTTCTGATTATTCGGAACGTGAGCGAAATGTCGTATTTGTTTACGTCTTCTTTGTTCGACGCCCATCGGGTTTTAATCACTAAGTAATTGCATTATTAAGCAATGTCAAATACATGTAGAAAAGTATAATAAGTGAACAAAACTGAAAAGCAAAAAGCCATTTTGTATACATTGACACGCTATAGGATACCACAGGAACTAGTATCATGTCACATGACTTTTGCTATGTTCAATTAAAGCTAAAGAACTCTTTTCTGACCTGTAGGATATGCCTGTGGGACCTTTCACATTGAATGTAGATGAGAATGTGAATTTGAGAATTTCCAGCAAGAGGCACTTATCTGTTAGCATCTAGACAATTCCAGCCAGACACCGCCAGTCACGATCATTACCACCCTCTACATTGCCCACTGTGAGCGGTTAAGATGTCTTCTATGGCATGAATTCTTGATAAACGTGTAACACTGTCAATCAAGGAACATTAAACACCAGAACTTTGGGGACTCCAATGCAACTCTATACAACTCAACGATTTACATCACTCTTCTATGACCATGCTGACCAGTATTTAGCCACTCTCAAGAAGTTTCAAGAAAACACCTCACAACTTATACAAGTGTGGGTATTCCCAAGCCATCCTCTGAGGTAACACTCCCCAACATGTGAATGTAGCATGAAAATGTACAGTATGTACTAGTGCATCTCACAAAATTAGAACATCATCGAGAAGTTACTTCATTTCAGTAGTTCATCTATTTTAAACGTTTATTTATTTTATTGTTGATGATTATGGCTTACAGCCAATGAAAACCCAACAAAATCAGTGTCTCAGAAAAATAGAATATTATATAAAAGCAAATGGTACTTTTGGCAGTGTGGGCAGTGTGCCAAGTCCTGCTGGAAAATGAAATCCGCATCTCCATATTCCGGTAAAACACTGCACTGATTTTAGACTTGATAATAAAACACAGTGGATCAACACCAGCAAATGATATGTCTCTCCAAACCCTCACTGATCATCAAAAAAAATTACATTTCATTTGTAAATCAAGGGAGCAGAGTCTGGAGGAAGAGTGGAGAGATACACAGTTCAATCTGCTCAAGGTCTAGTGTGAAGTTTCCACCAATCAGTGATGGTTTGGAGAGACATGTCATTTGCTGGTGTTGATCCACTGTGTTTTATTATCAAGTCCAAAGTATAAAGCATTTTTTTCCCCATAAAATCTTCCAGCAGGATTTGGCGCACTCCCTCAGCGGTTTACTTTGTAACTCACTCAAAGTAACTGAGTCAAAAGTACTGGAAGTAGCTCAATAGTGGCTGATGGGCTTTATACCCCCCTAGACCATGCCTAGCATTAGACATAGGGCCAGTAGGTTTGTAATGATCTGCTCCAGGGGCTACTAGTTTTGTAGCAAAGCAAAGTAAATTAATGCATTTGTTTTAAAGGGATGCCTACAAATACCTCATGTTCCACAGTTAATAAAGCTCCAGGATGAATTGTCTGGTTGGAATCCATTAAAATAACAGCCAGGCCAGTGTAGATGCAGTTCACACACACAGGTATGAAAATACATTTGTCTCTAAGCAAGGTGCACTTTGCTAGCACTCCCGTTAGCATGAAGAAGTACAGGGTGGGCTACATCTGACATTTACCGTGTTTTCCTTCATGAACAAACGCTGGGCGAAGTTGCCAAGCGCTAACCTTTCGCTAGATCCCTTCGGCTCGGCCACATTTCGTGGAACTAAGTGGATATTACACATGTGCTGGAGGATAAAGTTCAGGACGGAGCGTTATGCAGTCTGCTATCTTCCTTTCTGTGTTTTTTTTTACCACACACTCACTATCCTACAGCTCGTTTCTGTGGGGTATCATTACGGAGTCAAGTGAACATGCGTGTTGGGAAGGTTCCAGCAAAGCGGGCCCACCGGTACGTCTCGTGCTATTAAAGCTGTGTTTCCTCCAGTGGAAAGAAAGAGCAGCTCGAAAAGTGTTAGCCAGGGAATCTCTAGCCCCAGGTGCATGAATTATGATCTGGCCAACCTGGCTGAAGCTCATTATATTACAAAAAAGACAGTTGGAGGCCTTGTTTAGAGGCCTGTTCTGGGAGTGCAAATTCAGTTCTGCCACGGTTTATTTCACCAGAAACTTTCAGATGGAAGAAGCTGAATTGAAGTGAATTTGGGCTTCTTGCTTCATAGGATTTTTAAACATATTGACGAAAAAAGAAGAAATTAAACCTTATACAGCTCTGGAAAAAAATAAGACCATTTAAAAATGTTTAGTTTCTTTGAATTCACCAAATTGAAAACCTCTGGAATATAATCAAGGGGAAGCTTGATGATCACAAGCCATCAAACCAAGCTGAACTGCTTTTTGAATATTTGCACCAGGAGTAAAGGCATAAAGTTATCCAAAAGCAGCGTGTAAGACTGGTGGAGGAGAAAAAAAAGAAGGCAGGATTGACGTGCATCCCAAACAGAATGTTCAGAATGTCTTACTTATGTATAGTGTTAAAATGTATAATTTAAGACATCACTGTACTGGATAAATTGGAAAAATGTGTTTAAAATCTGTAAAAATCATTTGAAAATACCTAAAAAACCTTGGAAAGTACAAATGTCTTTGGAATTGACTAATTCTAAATTGGGAGATCCAATCCAATGGGTTCGAATCCCAGTCATGCAGCCGAAGCCCTGAGAAAGCACAGTTGGTCTTGCTCTCTCTTGGTGAGTAGATGGCGCTCAATCCCTTCATCACTACTAGGGTGATGTTGATCAGCACGAGGCATCTGTGAGCTGATGTATTAAAGCCGACTGTGCTGTGATGCTACTTGGTAATGCTGCATCAGCAGCAGTTTGAAAAAAAAAAAGAGGCGTAGTCTGACTTCACATATGTCGGAGGAGGCATGTGCTAGTTTTCCCCCACCTTGTGTTGTAGCATCACTAGTGATGAGGATATTCAGCTGAGTAGCAGCTGAATGGGTGGGACAATTGGCCTTGCTAAATTGGGAGAAAAATTGGAGATAATTAGAAATAAATCTTTTAAAAATATGTCCTGCACATATAGCAGAGATGTTAGTGTCCCTAATATCACTACTAGGGGTGACCGACTCTCATATGCAATGGCTTCCCAGATTCCCAGTGTAATGCGTCACAGCAAAGGCAAAACTGAAGTGCTCACAACAAAGCCTTTATAACCAAACCCAAACATTGTTGCATCCCAAAAAGAATATTTATAAAGTCTTACTTTACTGTCGTATTGCAATGTATTACATTAAGACACAGTTCTGCTAATGATAGCTGTGTTTTAACATGGCTTGTGCTTGACAATGACCCACAGTCTTCCCTCCTAACAGCGCACGTTTTGATAAATGGCTGAGCTTGTCTGTATCGTATGTTTTAAGACTAATGCTCATATCATGCAATGGCACTGATCCATGGTGCGAAGTCATCCGTCAGCATCAACTTAATGGCGCTCAGTAAATAATATGCAGCTCTTCTCTAATGGAGACTAATTTCAGCTGCTGCTGTGTTTCTTCAAACCGTGCAGTGAGCTCTGAAGAATCAGACGGGGACCCGCTCACCCAGGGTGATGTACGCCGAGCAGCAGAAAAATAGGGCCTATTAGCAACGGCACTGATAATAAAACAGTAAGCTAAATATTTAGTGTAATAAATACACTGCAGCATGAAAGCACGGAGACATCTCTTTTAATTAGTGAATTTGGTGTCTTTAAAGTGCACAGATTGCTGACACAAGTCGTCAATAAACAGCTTGAATAATCACTGTAGAAAAGCTTAAAATTAGATTTTGTTGATTGATGTGCGATTGAGTTGATGTGAACATCGACCAGAATGAGGTTTCGTTAATTCTGTGTGTTTTCTGGATGTACTTCTTTTCGAATGTGTTTATTTTACATTTTTAAACATTCTTGTATCACTGCTGCAACATCACTTGTATCAATATTTTCATTTTTATTTTTGATAATGTTACTTTAATTTTTTTTTTTTACTTTTAAAGTATTCTTCTATCTGGGGACGTTAAGTGACAAATGGTTTTATAACATTGTGATGCAAACCATTATCGTGTTATACATTTTCAGAACATTCCTGGAACATTATTTCTGTGACGATACAGGCTAACCTTCCCGGAACCTTTTTTAAAACGTTGCTAAACGTTCTTAGAACGCTCTCTGTCAGCTGGGATCTCGATAACAATTACCACATACACATACATAACATATCGTTCAGATATAAATGACTTTCAGGAGAATAAATGATAAATGATGATACAGAAGGCTGTTTGAAGCCGGGTGGAAGGCTTCTGTGAGTCGTCTTCTCATCTCTCTGGTTTCTCGGTGGTCGGAGAGCAAACACACACCGCCTCCTAACCTAATCTTTCAGCGCTCCCCAGGGAACCGCAGCTCTCTTTCCAGCCACAAAACCACCTCGAAACGCTCGCAACGCGGCGAGGCCGAGCTAAACGGCAGCTCTGAGAGGTTAGATGACTCCCAGAGTTCAAACGCCTTCTCCAGTCGTTACGCTTCAAACGCTTGTTCTCCACACTCGTCCGGAGGAAGCAGACTGATAGAGAAAGTGTTGCGTTATAGAGGACTGGTGCTTGACTTCCTGAAGGGGTCGTTTTGGATGGAAACATCAAAGAGGTTTAGAGAGCGTCGCTTACATAACCTTCCCCACTGATAATCCAATTCATTCTACCACACTATCGTGTGTTCATGTAGGTCAGATTAAAGCAGTGTAACACGTTCAAACGTGGCCATTTGATCTTTATTTGAACAATGCTGAGAGATGGGAGTAATATATATGGCAGATGCTATTTGCATTAAGTGTATATGGCAGGAGTCGGCAATTAAGTTTGGCTGTGGGCCAGATATTATCCAAGCCATTACAGGGCGGACCACAAAAAAAAATGAAAAATCTGTTTAGGAAAATGAAGTGTAATGGGATGAAGTGACTATACAGACTAGTAGCTCTCCAGCCCAGAGGGTTGTTGAACCCAATTGCGGAACAGTAGATCTCAAAGCAGGTAAATCCAAAAAAAAGGAAAAAAAAAATTAATAAACACACCGCTTCTCACGCAGGATCAAACCTGTTTCAGTCCAACCTGAGTCGCAGTCCAATACACTTCCGCTGCCCCGGCTAGTGAATTGGGACACAGCCGGGAAAAGACGCCCTTATAAGGCGATAGGGAGCCCTAGAACAGGCGAAAAAAAAGAGTAAGTAGAGGGGAGTGTTAGTGTCAGGTTTGGAGCAGGGAGGATGCGGAGGCGGACGTAAATGCAAACAATAATAAATTTAATAAATTATAATAAACTTAAGAAAGAAACCAGAACTGAGCATAAACAGGAAAAACACTGGGGCCAATAACAGACGTAAAAACGTAAAAAGGATCGACACACTAGAAAGGAAACACGGACTATAAATAGTGGTGGACACAAACGGGAAACAGGAAACACCTGGGCCGAGTTACAAACGAACACAGGTAAGTGGAAAATTACAGGGGAACAACACAGAGGAGCATGGGTCATGTGGGGGGTCACACACAGAGACATGAGAACACACAGGAAACAGGGCAAAGACGTGACCGTTAGATTCAAACATCCTTCAAATGGCACACTCAAAACTATGGCTAGGTATTGTTTTAAAATTCTCAATACCGATAACCAAAAAATTCATTTTTGATATATATTTTTTTAAATTATAACAGAAAAATACAAAAATTATAGATACTCTCAAACAATGTATTTATTTATACCAGCCAACATAAGTAATCTCATTCTCATATTGTCACCATTAGAGTGATGAGCATGTTTGTGGCGCATTACTAAAGGAGAACTCTGGTGTAAAATGGACCTTTGGTGTAGTAAAACATGATAAAGAGTACTAATCTTTGTTAAATAGCCCACCTCTGCGCTCCCGCAGCTTTCCGAGATCCAGTAATTTTATTCTGTCTGTCCAAAGACCTTTTATGGATGAATGGATGATATGGGGCATATTTTTCCCCCGTAGATGAATCACTTTTTACACTGTTATCCAGACTCAAAGTAGCTCCACACCTCATTGGTAGAATCCGGTGAACTCTGACATCTAAAACGAGGCATTAAGAACTTTAAAAGTGCACAAAAAAGTTTATTAAAACCAATGTTTAAAACCTGTAGCATAAGCTACATCTTCGGGTGCCGCCATCTTAAAGTAAAGTCATGATCAGTAGAGTGAGGAGCATGTAAGGAACCATTCTGTCTTTTTTTTCCTTCACCTTCTCCTCTGTTATTTCGTCTGTTTATTTAGCTGCAGTCGGAGCACAGCACACATCCCATGCTACGGGTTGTAAACAGTGTTTTTTAATAAGCTTCTTCTGCACTTTTAAAGTTATTAATGTCTCGTTTTAAATGTCAGAGCTCTCCAGATTCTACCAATGAAGGGTGGAGCTACTTTGAGCCTGAATAACAGTGTAAAAAGCGATTTATCTGGAGGGGAAAAATATGCCCCATTAAAACCCATTCTAGCCTGTTTGGACAAAACTATATAAAATTGCTGGATCTTAGAAAGCTGCCCGAGAGTGGAGGTGGGCTATTCAACAAAGATTAGTACTCTTTATCATGTTTTACTACACATAAAGTCTATTTCACACTGGAGTTCTCCTTTAAGAACAAAAACAACAGCATTACTTTAACTGCTTAAACTATAAATCTTTTCTTTAAGCATATTGCTTCATGCAATTCAGTTTTTAAGAGTTTTTTTTTTTTTTTTAAGAAATATCAGCATTAGATTAGTTTATATTAATATTAGTGGTGTAAATCACACTTCAGGCCAAATCTGTCTTGGTAAATCGATTACAAAGCATTTGAGTTACGGCAGAACTTTTGGCTAAACCAAATGACCAGAACATCCAGTCAGTTTCCAATATATAAGAAGTGTATATATATATATATATATATATATATATATATATATATAAATAATATTTTATTTTAAAACATTTACACCGGCTTTTTCAATTCAGAATAAATAATAATAATAATAATAATAATAATAATAATAATTTACTGTTTCAATCACAGCCCCTTTAAAACAAAACATGTTCTGATGAACATTTTATAAAATCCTTATTAAAAATGCTTTTTTTCTCAGATGAGTTAAAAACCCTAAAATAAGACACTTCAGGAATAAGGCTTATTACTGAATCCAGCCTTCAGTTCTCAGAAAGCGCAGAGCGTCCTCGTAGCCTTCCTGGTGTATTGCTTGCAGTCTGGACAGCGGCGGAGGAAACAGGGCCTGGTTCAGTCTCACAATATTATCCTTAGAAAACTGTGGGAAAAGAGAATAAAAGAAAAAGCTTGTAGAAATGATTATAGATAACAATAGTGAACCCGGAGTCTAATTACAATTCTAAATACAAGTGTGAAGTACAGTTAATTTCACTGATAATAAACACTTATACTTTTTACGTTTGCGCTGCACAAGAAGGATAAGTGTATGTGAGCCATGTATGGCCAAAAAGAGGTTTTAGAGGATCTAAGATTTGAAGATCAAATCACATTTTATGACAAATTTATGCAGAAAACCATGAAATCCCAAAAATGTTAAATACTTTTTTTCTTTCCACTTTATGTATTAGATTTTTATTTCAGTACTTCATACTGAAGTGTCCCTACTTTGTAAATGTAGCTTTAGAACCTGTTTACACCTGATCACTTAATGTGTCTTGAATATCAGAATTATAACTATATATCATCGTTGTCCAATGAAAAACACTTATCTCCAAAACAGCAACTTTACAGGAGAGAGAAAAAACCTTGTAAACTTTCAATGGAAGTCAATGTAAACAGAATTTATTTCAGGTCATTTTGAAGAGTTTCTATTGGTCCTTTCATCAAGAAATTTTGGCACAGTGTAAGGGACAATTTGTCTGTTCAAATGATGTAGTAAACTAAAAATCGACAAAAATGAAGTAAAGTGTTTTTCATTGGACAGCGACGACATGAATCCCTAGCCCTTTAATCATTGGTCAGTTTCCCCGTAACCACAAGGTCCCTGTTTGCCAGATGTCTTGAGTTGAGTTGTCTATTCTAAACTAGTCTTAGGATTTTTTTTTTATTTATTCCTAATTTAAAAAGTATAGCTAAAATCAAGCTTACTTGAGGCTAAAGGTCTGTTAACAAAAAGGTGGAACTCACTATAATGTTCATATTAGCCAGTCTGAGGTGTAACTTCCTGCGGCCGGCGTGACGCGGGCAGATGTCCTGTGGTCCACTGAACGGGGACACTGTGATGGTACGTCCCACAGGAAGGATTGGAAGACTGTCAGTAAAACCCCCGTCTATCCATTTCTATTAGAGTAAAACATGAAATATGTTCAAAATATGCTTGAAATTATGGTGAGAAAGACAACATATAAAAAGAAAACACTGCGTATAATTATCTCAAAAGGTAACAGTAACTTAAATAGAAATATAAATAAATAAACTGTTCTTGACAATGCAGTATCTGTGCTCTAATAATATTTTCACCATGAATCAAACTCATCTGTAAATGCTGATATAATATTTTCTCTAATGTTATCACTGACCTACAAAAATGTTTCATTATTTTTATCAGCCTATAATAAAATTTGTCCTGCCTAACTTTTTCAAATAAATAGAGATTTGTGTTTTTTATACTCCTTAAAAATAGCCTGTTTTATTTGCTGAAAAATAAAAATGTTCTAAATACGAGTCAGTACTTAAATGTCAGCCAACCTCAGTTATACAGGAAAATCCCCCACCGGCCCCCCCGGTGTCAGTTTTACAGGAGTATTCTGTCAGATAGAGGTACAAGCTGAACTCCTAAAGTGCAGTGCCCATATCCGCTGCCCATACATCTGAGGAATAGCTCAGAATAGGCTGTTCCAGAGCCGTACGCCGTGAATCACACACCCGCACAGCTGGTATTTAGAGCTGAAAGGCTTGAGTACACTCAAACCCATTACCTGGCCTTGGAATTCCACTGGCTTCATTCCAGCATAAACGGGCACGAAGCTGCTGGCCAAAAGGACCTTCAAGAACAATATAAATATGAGGCATATATTAGACTAGGGAAACAAAGAGCTGTGAGGAGGAGGTGTGAGAGTGAATACACAACAACAAGGCAAAGATGAAATGAAAATAATATGAACAATATAGAAATTATATTCTAAAATGTATATTTTTCACACTTTATTTTTCGCACTGGATTATAAGGCACACTACCAATGAACGTCTATTTTCTAGTCTATTTTCATACATAAGGTGCACTGGATTTTAGGGCGGATTATGCGTCACTAGTAAGGAACCCGGGTGTCGCCATGTTTTACTTCTAATTTAGCAGGTTTCACCGCTGGGTGGTGGTGAGCAGGTAACCAAAAGCTAAGCTACGTAAACAAAACTGTATGTTCATCTTCACAGATTTCTCTCGTGAAAAAAACACAAACCATAGGCTTAATATGACTGGTTGTGGTTTGCACTTATTGTTTGCACTATATAAAATATCTTATAGAAACAATGTGTGAGAGAAAGCAGTCTGTTAAGTGTGCATTATATGATTTTGTCAAATAAAACTAATTTTTCAAAAGCCATTTTTCATTTTTGAAAATAAAATTTTATTTTTAAATCTTGTCTCGTCTCGTGATATTAGTGTCTCGTCACACCCCTAGCCGCTAGCGCTAGCCATTGGGAAAATGAAAGGATTTCAAGTGCCTTATAGTACGGAAAATAATGTAATAATTCTATACACTCCTTGTCAGAATAGCTGCAAAGATAGTTGCATCTAGAAGGAAATGGCCGGAAACTACCAGGAAGAATAAATGATTAAAAATTTAGATTGATATAAGCAACTCTTGGTCCTATTTTTTGAGCTAAACAGTCTGTAACACAGATTATACTGTTCTATAAAAGACACGTAATGCTGTGTTTAGAATCAAAATCTGTAAATTTGTCGTTTTCAGTTCTTCATTTTCCTTCTTCGTGGTGTGCTGATGTCTCTCTTTATAAGATACTATCGCTCCCTACTAAGTTTTAATGCTCAGTGTGTACTGAAATATTTGTAAAAACAGAAGGAAATCCAGATTGCTGTGGTATTACTGTAGATCTTTTCTAACACTGCTATGTTTTATGTTTGATGGCTGTGATCATGACGACGACTCTAAGGGTAAAGATTACATTACATTACATTACATTACATTTGGCAGACGCTTTTGTCCAAAGCGACTTACAATAGTCAAGTACAATGTAAAATAAGTTTAAAGGAAAAACATCTTTGGATAGGGATAAAAGGAGGTCAAGGGGAATAATAGGATAGAGGAGTGAAGGAGGGGAAGAAGGAAATGAGGTTAGAAGTAGTTAGTGTGTTAGAGGTGTTAAGAGAGTAAGTGCTCTTTGAAGAGCTCTGTCTTCAGGAGTTTCTTAAAGATGAGATGTAAGTACCTTAATGAGCTCGTCTCTGGAGGTGAAGCTGGACACCATGTTGTTCTTGCCCATCTTGGAGTTGGTTATGGAAATGTGGAGGCGTTCATTGGCTAACAGGTGGGCATTGGCGGGGAGGATGTCTTCGATGCCGTCTCTGGAGTGCAACAGCAAGACAGATGCTCGTTTGTCATCTCTGCATAATTAACAACCTCGGCAGACAAGAAATTTTCCCAAACACCGTCTCATAATTACACAATCTGTTTGGCCGAGTCACTCAGGTAACAACACAGGAGGCGTCGATTTAGCTTGAGAATCACTTTCAACGATTTTTCCTCCAGATGGATGGTGGCGGCTATTCTTTATGAGCAGCGCTTTAAGATAATATGGGGTCACTGTACAGCTGGAATAGCTGGAATAAAGTGAAATGGCTACAGGAAGCCAATTTACAATTATCTCCTTACCAGATGCAAAGCTTACAAGGGTTGCCAGATTGACACACAGTGGCACAGTGGACATTTCAATCTCCATAATGTCCATCTTTTCTACATTAGTGGTAGTACTCAGCTATGGTCAGCAACCTAACTGAAGCCCAGTGATTACCTGTTTAGCAGAAAAATATAAAAAAAAATCTATCTATCTATCTATCTATCTATCTATCTATCTATCTATCTATCTATCTATCTATCTATCTATCTATCTATCTATCTATCTATCTATCTACTGCATGAGATATATCGTCATGGAGTTGTAGAGGTTCCTAATGGTCTCCTGCGACAATTCAGCTAATTTATCATTTATTGTTCCTAGTAACAGTTGCCTTCTTTCAGAATTGCATTGCAATCCCACACTTCTTTCTGGGTGCAACTTGGGTGAAAAAAGTCCAAGAGAGCATAACTGACTTTGTCCACACTCTCTCTCTCTCTCTCTCTCTCTCTCTCTCTCTCTCTCTGTCTCTCTCTCTCTCTCTCTCTCTCCCTCTCTCTCTCTTTTTTCTGGGTGGATAGGATACAGGCCCTCCTGCATCATTTAGCATGACGCAAGCCAGCGCAGACATCTGTTAACAGGTTGTGCAGTTAGTGTTATCCCCTATGCACATTTAGCTGTCTGATGGTGTTGCATTAGTGACATTTTTGGGGAGAAAAAGAAAAAAAAACCTGCAGTTGACAGGTTTTAGACACCTGTGCAAATTAGAATTAAGTAGCTCAGTATCTGGGCAGTGAGTGTTGTGAAACTGTAATATTATAGTAAAACAAATAAAGTGCATACAGAGCGTACTAAATTTACATCACTCTGTTCAATAAAACATCTGCTTAAAACCAAGCTCTTCGCATGGGAGTCTCCTAGTGTTAATTACAGTTATCATCTAACATTAGGGGTTTAGGTGAGCTGCTGATGGAACTGAACACATTTAAAAGTGGCTTTGACTGAGGGGTGCCAGGAGAAACCTGGGTTTGTGCCTTCCATTCCAAACTAGCTCACAAGATCTCATCTACTTCATATAGGGCCGTATTATACACCGATGCTTGTTGCTATCTTACACCCCGTCAACAGTCTATTTTCACGTCTTGCCCTCGGCAATGTTAAAATACCATCAGAATTTAGGAATACATTTATACTGATGGGTGTGGTGGTCTGGAAGTAAGGTGTGTTTAGGTAAATTTCGTGTTGAAAATGAACCTAGACAATTAAGACAACACAGTTTCTCAACAACAATTCTCCCAAATTCCAATTCCAAATAAAAATATTGTCATTTAGAGCTTTTTTTTTGTTGCAGAAAATGAGAAAGGGCTGAAATAACAAAAAAAGATGCAGAGCTTTCAGACCTGAAATAATGCAAGTTCAAGTTTATATTCATAAAGTTTTAAGAGTTCAGAAATCAATATTTGGTGAACTAACCCTGGTTTTAATCACTCTTTTCATGCATCTTGCATCATCTCCTCCACCAGTCTTACACACTGCTTTTGGATAACTTGTGCCTTTACTCCTGGAGCAAAAATTCAAACAGTTTAGTTTGGTTTGATGGCTTGTGATCATCCATCTATCTCTTGATTATATTCCAGAGGTTTTCAATTTGGTAAAATCAAAGAAACTCATCCTTTTTGAGTCGTCTCTTATTTATTTTTCCAGAGCTGTATATGATTTTTTCCCTGTGTTTATATTTCTTCCAAATACCACTGAATCCTCTAAATTACAAAATTGTTAATGAGTGAAAATCTAACCATATTTTGAATATTTATTGCTCTAAATGCAAACAAAAAACTAAATACTGTAAGTTTCTGTTTGAGCTTTCTGATCTTGGACAAACAAATATAAGGAGTATTAGTATATCCAATAAATGTATGAGGAATAGGGCCAAATGGAGATTTATAAGAAACCAGTAGGAAGAAAGCTGCACAGGCGACCAAAAAAACACTCAAAACTATAATAACCATTTAATTACCTTTTTAGAATGATAAGAAATCACTAGTACTATTTCTCAGTATCTAGCCAGCTAGCTTTCCTGTTTCTCGTTCCACCTTCAATGGTAAAGTTCCAGTTCCATTGTGGCAACTGAGGCTGCTGCATTGTTTAAGGTGGAACTGGAAAATTGGAACAAGAAGCTAAACAGTGAATAGCTAGCTTCAGATTCCTGTCACTGAAGAATCAGGAGTGGATAATAAATAATTAATCCACTGTAATTGATACTCTAAGGGTTCTAAGGGCAAGAGTGACACTTAGAATCATGTGGTAAGGGTACAAATGAGAATTGGGACTGGGCCCATCAGTAAGGGCTCGCAGCACGAGGCCACTCTAGAGTTTAAGAACAGCTCAGATATTTTTTTTCCGCTTCTTGAGAAACGGAAAGGCGTGTAATAATATCACAGCACGGATATCTCCTAATATCACGACGGACGGCCATGACACGTTTGAGCACTGGAATGGCACTATCTTGGAAACGTTCAAGGCTGATTCTCGCCGGCCCAGGGACAGCTTTTTCTTCAGCATCTCCTCTTCCTCTGACAGGCCTAATACGGCTTGAGCTGCAGATACACTTGTGGTGCCCCCGAAACAGCAGCGGTGATTCATATTTCATGTGAAGACGAAATGGACACGTTCTGGAGGGTGTGCATCAATTTAGCCCAAGGTCAAGGCAGGCTTGTTCTCCATCTCTTTTGCACTCTCTACCCCTCTCTCTCGTTCTTTCTCTCACTCTCGCTCTTTCTTTCTCTGCCTGTCTCACAAAACAAACACACACACACACAATTATGTTGTAACTGCATAGCGTCAATCCTCCACACCCAAGGACATTTGCCCCTACTAAAACATCAGCCTCAGTTTCTCACTCCTGTTCTTCGACAGAGTCTTACTCACACACACACAAATACACACACACACACACACACCTGCTCGACATTTATCCGCCCTACGGTTCTGGAAAATCCACCGTGCCAAAAAAGCTGGGTAAGGGAAAAAGCGCATAGCCGCAGAAGTGTGAATGTGAGTTTCATTGGGCCGATTAAGTTAATTTACAGGCATATTCATCTGTTTTACGAGCCAGGCTCTGCCAGCAGGGGGGAAAACATGCATAATAATGGATGCACAATAAACGGAAAGCAGCTGACCGCCCGTTTCACCATTAAACTTCAAGGACCCAGAAACGCAAAGGTGTTTGACCAGCCTGGCTTGACTTGGAGCACTATGGTGCATCTACTTTGAGGTCAAGAAGAATTGGGCCACTTCTATTTGTGGTATTAAAATTCATTACATTTCCGATTTACAGCAATTCAAAAGAGAAAAGTTAGAAAAGTCAGATCAGAAACATGCATTTTAGAAAAAAGGAGAATATAAGTAGTGGGATTGAGAAGTAACCAGAGGTGTCAAGTAACAAAGTGCAAATACTATGTTATCTTATAGAAACTTTAATGGGTTTTCTATTTTTAGACATTTTTTTTCTGTTTTCTACTCATTACATTTTTTCCCACAATTATCTGTACCTTCTACTCTTGACATTAAAAAAATATCATGGTTGCTCCTATTTCATTTCAGCTCGTATTCATTCCGGCTTCTCATCATTCAAAAAATAAATAATCCTATTCAGATAAATCTCTCCATCCAGATAGAATTAATCTGAGTGTGTTTGATTGTAAAGAAGTATAAAAAATATACCATTCTGACACCCTATTTCAGGGGTCTGCAATTAAGTTTGGCCGTGGTAAAAAAAAAAAATCTGTTTTGGAAAATGTAGTGTAAAGGGATGTAGTGCTACAGACTAGTAGCTCTCCAGCCCAGAGGGTTGTTGAACCCACTTGTAGAACAGTTGATCTCAAAGTAGGTAAACCCAAGGAGAAAGGAAAAAATAAATAAATAAACACACTGCTCCTCATGAGGGATCAAACTACTGCTGCACCTGCTAGTTAATTGGGATGTGGCCGGAAATAAATGCCCTTATAAGGAGATAAAGAGCCTAAGAATAGGCGGAAAACCGAACACAGGTGGAAACTAAAGTCACGCAAGTGTTCCTTTCTTTAACGAAAACTATGACGAAAAATCTTCACTGACGACCTATTTTTCATGATGAAAACGAGACAAAAATTAAATAAAAAAGAATACTTAAAACGCAAAAACTATGACGAAATTTATTAAACTTTTGTCAAATAATAATACCAGTTTCTGATATTATTTAGCAGTGATTGGAACACAGCCGCTCCACACAGCGTCACTATGACTGGTGTTGTGCCGAAATCAGCATCCCCTCTTACCCCCTTTTCCTGACGGGGTGCTGAATTCGGCACAACACCGGTCATAAGGATGCTGTGTGGAGCGGCTGTGTTCCAATCACTGCTCAATAATATCAGGAACTGGAACTCCTTGATAGCTTCTGTAATGCTGCCAAAGATGAAACCGAAACTTCAAGTGAAGCGTTGGTATTTTGCATCATTGGTCATTTACACAGAGCAAAATATTTTGTCAATATAAGGGTCAGATTAAAAATTAAATAAACATCTGATTTCGTGAGAAAACTGGATTTGGGACACTTTCACCTGCTGTGTAAAATATAAGCTGAAGGATATGCCACTGAGCACTGGGCAGTCCAGACCTAATAATTAGCAAATTCTCCTTATGTCACCCAAGATCAACATATCACTTGAAAACCCAGAGTTATCCCAACTTATTCAGAGATCTTTAAAGTCCTCATTTATTCAAACAACTCTTTGGACTCACCAAGAGGTTGTGTGAGGCCTCGCAATCATCAAAAACTAGACTAAACTGAAATTTGCATGTCTGCACTTAAAGAGTTCTTTGGTGATGCTGAATACCCAATAGGAAGCCACTAGATTTGCCACTAGATAACCACTTAAACATGCACAGTGATAGAGAGAGATACAAAGAGATATAAAGAGGCTGTTCTATAAAACTTCAACAAAAGAAAGAAAAGTAAGAAAAGTATTTTCACAAAATCCCAACAGATCATCCCATTTTCCCAATGTGCTTAATTTAAGACCAAACACAGTGGTATAACTTATGTTAATAAATGTATAATACATATGAGCGAGTGTGTGAAATGGCTACCTGATCAAGTTATTAGTTACTACAGAAAATATACAGCAAAATATAAGGTGCATTATGCGACACTAGTAAGGAAAGAAAAGTACACTAGTAAAGAAAACTGTAATAATAAAAAAAAAGTCAAACGAGCGCTGGATGTTAACACAGATTTCTCTCCTCAAAAAATGTTTGTTTTTTAAAACACAGGTCTCCTAGAGAGGTAGGAAGACTCGTTTTAAATTAAAAGCCCTCTTCAGAGTTTTGTATTTCTGATATCATAAGTTTCATAAAACTCCACTGCTGTGCCTCGAGAGCATACAGTATCAGTCAAAAGTGTGGGCGCACCTCTTCTCATTCTATCTTTTTTTTTTTCTTTTATGATTAACTTTTACATTGAAAATTTAATATTGAAGACTATATTAAAGCTATACTGGAACGCATGCAGAATGAGTAAACAAAAAGTGTTAAACAAAACAGAATATGTTTTATACTTATATATTATATTTTCTACGTTTTAGATCTGCACACTATTTTAATCTCAGAGTCTTCAGAGTCACCTGAAATAGTTTTCTCAGAGTCTTGAAGGAGTTCTTGGAGGTGCTGAACAATAGCTACTGCTTTTCCTTCATGCTGTAAAGCTCCAGCCCATCCCAAATGACCTCAAATCACCATCTCAGTTCATCAGGTTTAGATCAGGGGATTGTAGAGGACAAATACTACAAATAAATTTATTTGTTCGCTACATAATAGCACGTGTCCCTTAATTGGTTTAGGTGTCTTTAATATTAATTGTAGAAAATTAAAAAAAAAGAAAAACATTGAATGAGAAGGTGACATCCAAATTTTGACCTGGTACTGTGTATATTCCTCAGTATAAGGGGATTTTTTTCTGTAAATCTTTTTTTTTTTGTAAATCCTGTTACAAAAGAATGCATTTGTAGGCTTAAAACACTGACCAACTAATTAAAAAACTATCTATTGTAGAATCTATTGTAGAACCATCACATCATATTAAGTTTATATTATGACCCTCCATTAAAAGGAACCTAAAGTGTACCTTCAATGCCATTATTCACCATTTGGCTGATTTATGTAGCAGCTATGGCAGGAGCAGTGTAATCTATACTCAAATTGTTTAATGCTGCTATCATCCACTGCTACGTTTCAGCAGCTTTCAGTGTGAAAATACACTGTTTTACTGTGTACTGTACCTCTGCTACGGGCTCTGAGCTCTAACCCAGAGAGTCCATTCCCGCTCTGTGATTGAAGCTCTGAGTGCTTTCAGAATGTGCTCTGTTTTGATGATCTGGGAATGCTGAATGGGCTTTAGGTTGGGTTCAGTCAACTTTTCCCATATTATTTTACCTCTTACCAAAAATCTGTACAATCACCACCATCTGCTGTCATCACACATTCTCACTTTACCTGAGCTCCAGCATGAAGTCGTATCCTGGGGTCACCGCACCAAACGTCTGTCTTCTGACGTTACTAGCAAACCTGTAGGTGAACTCTTTACAGTGCTGCAGAAGAACAGAAGACAGAGGGGAACAGTTAGCATGTTTAGGACAAAAAGTGTGCCAATTATTTACCATATTTTATGAACAATAAGGCGCACCGTTTTATAAGGTGAATTTTAAGTGGCACTAGAAAGAAGGTTGTCTTTCAAAGTCAAATGAGTGCTGGATGTAAATCTACAGTATCCCTCCTGAAAACTGTTTATTTGGGTAAGTAAAGTGCTTTCAATTTATTTCCAGTAAGCTTAGATTTACTAGCGATTTACTAACGTCTCTCAATAGCGCTACACTGAGGAACCCAGGGCGCTATCAGCTAGCGGTTCTTCCCATGTAGCTTGTTTTAACACAGTAAACACACAGACTACAGTCCAATATAATCACCTCTGAACGGTGAAAAAGCTAGTGCTGCGGTTAGTGGCTAATGCTAATACTGCTGCAGCCTCGGTGCTGGAGAAACTTCACTGAAACTCTTTTAAAAAGCTGTCATTCAAAAAATTCTAAATATCTTATCTGTGTTTTATGTCTTGCTACTTATTTTAATATGTTACTTAAGTGATTTCTTTTACCTGTGTTTTAGTTGTATGTATTAAGTGATTTCTTTTACCTGTGTTTTAGTTGTATATATTAAGTGATTTATTTACCTGTGTTTTAGTTGTATATATTAAGTGATTTATTTACCTGTGTTTTAGTTGTATGTATTAAGTGATTTATTTACCTGTGTTTTAGTTGTATATATTAAGTGATTTATTTACCTGTGTTTTAGTTGTATATATTAAGTGATTTATTTACCTGTGTTTTAGTTGTATGTATTAAGTGATTTATTTTACCTGTGTTTTAGTTGTATGTATTAAGTGATTTATTTACCTGTGTTTTAGTTGTATGTATTAAGTGATTTATTTACCTGTGTTTTAGTTGTGTGTATGAAGTGATTTCTTTTACCTGTGTTTTAGTTGTATGTATTAAGTGATTTCTTTTACCTGTATTTTAGTTGTATGTATGAAGTGATTTCTTTTACCTGTGTTTTAGTTGTATGTATGAAGTGATTTCTTTTACCTGTGTTTTAGTTGTATGTATGAAGTGATTTCTTTTACCTGTGTTTTAGTTGTATGTATTAAGTGATTTATTTACCTGTGTTTTAGTTGTATGTATTAAGTGATTTATTTACCTGTGTTTTAGTTGTGTGTATGAAGTGATTTCTTTTACCTGTGTTTTAGTTGTATGTATTAAGTGATTTCTTTTACCTGTGTTTTAGTTGTATGTATTAAGTGATTTCTTTTACCTGTGTTTTAGTTGTATGTATTAAGTGATTTATTTACCTGTGTTTTAGTTGTATGTATTAAGTGATTTATTCACCTGTGTTTTAGTTGTATGTATTAAGTGATTTATTTACCTGTGTTTTAGTTGTGTGTATGAAGTGATTTCTTTTACCTGTGTTTTAGTTGTATGTATTAAGTGATTTCTTTTACCTGTGTTTTAGTTGTATATATTAAGTGATTTATTTACCTGTGTTTTAGTTGTATATATTAAGTGATTTATTTACCTGTGTTTTAGTTGTATGTATTAAGTGATTTATTTTACCTGTGTTTTAGTTGTATGTATTAAGTGATTTATTTACCTGTGTTTTAGTTGTGTGTATGAAGTGATTTCTTTTACCTGTGTTTTAGTTGTATGTATTAAGTGATTTATTTACCTGTGTTTTAGTTGTATGTATTAAGTGATTTATTTACCTGTGTTTTAGTTGTATGTATTAAGTGATTTATTTACCTGTGTTTTAGTTGTGTGTATGAAGTGATTTCTTTTACCTGTGTTTTAGTTGTATATATTAAGTGATTTATTTTACCTGTGTTTTAGTTGTATATATTAAGTGATTTATTTACCTGTGTTTTAGTTGTGTGTATTAAGTGATTTATTTACCTGTGTTTTAGTTGTATGTATTAAGTGATTTATTTACCTGTGTTTTAGTTGTGTGTATGAAGTGATTTCTTTTACCTGTGTTTTAGTTGTATGTATTAAGTGATTTATTTTACCTGTGTTTTAGTTGTATGTATTAAGTGATTTCTTTTACCTGTGTTTTGATTTAGTATGTATTCACGTGTAGTCATTCGACGTTTTTATGTACAGCACTTTGGTTAGTGAAGGCTGTGTAAATAACGCTTCACTTCATTTGCAACGACATGTTATGGCAAACCTTTTTACCTTATTCTGACTTATTTGTTCAAAGATTACAGCTTAATGTAAACATGTCAAAATGTAAGTATTTTTGATATCTGTAATTAGTATCTTTAGAATGTTACATAAACCTCTATAAATCAGTACATACAGACGATAAAATTAAACACAGATCATGTTAAAAGACAAGTACTCAACATTTATAGGAAAATAAGGCCTTTAACTTGAACTGATGCAGCAATTTTTATATTTTTGCCATTTGTTTATTAATATTTGTACATTGCTTCTTTAAATAAAAAGTGCCTTTATTTTAATAAAATAGCTTAATGTAATATGTAGACACTGTTCTTATAATTTATTTAAGAACCTAAAAGGACTGCAGAAACTTTATATTTTAAATGTATATGTTATATGTATTTTTTGTGGTGTAACAAAAACAACAGCATTTTTTTTGCATTTGCAATTAAATGAATACATTTCAGCTCTGAGTTCATTTGGAACGTGGCACACTAAAAGGGCACTCAACCAGAAAAGAGGTCACGTATATGTCAGTCCTAAAGCAGAGTAAATAAGAACATCCAATTTAACTGTAATGGACGAAGAGAGGTTGGAGCTGGTCATGTACATATGAATGATGACGCAAACAAATGTAATAAGCGAGCCTCGAGAAAAAATAAATTAATGTAGGAAGGGGCCTTTTGAAATAATATTAACTCATAATGGAATATAATATAGGCTTAATAATAGGGACCAAAGGGCACCTGCGTCAGCATCTGCTGACTGACTTATGAATGTATGGATTCGTATGGAACGGATGCACTATTATGAACATATGGATTCTGTGGGTCAAAGGGTTTTCTATTCTTTTGAGAAAAGAGCAGGAAAAATCAGCCAAATTACTCTCCACAGCAATCAAATGTACATTTGCTTTGCAACACACAGAGGATAGGCTGAAAATTGCTGGTGTACTCCGTTTTTTATTTTTTTTTAAATGTAGGGCTTTGATCCCAGAAGGACTACAAGACGCCAATCTTCTACTTCTCTCCTGAACAGGTAGTTAAGCTATTTCAGCCAAATCATTTATCACAACCACTAGGTTAGCTTTTTAATTAATTAACACATTCGTTACACAAGTGTTCGCATTCATGTCAGTGGTCTGTTTGGATAAGAAAACAGGATAAGAAAGGATAAGAAAACCGAGATTATTGAGTTTTGAGCTAGCCTTAGCTTAGCTAGGTAAGTAAGGTTAGTTAAAGTGATCTGGACTATGCTGGCTAACACAGTCAAGCTACATATGCATATGCTAAAATTAACTGCAATCAGTCACAGCAGAGGAGAAGCATATGGCATCACATCAATGTCAAACGTCGGGGGTGCAAAAATACCAGGTAAAAATTTTACAAATTAACCTGTGTGTTTTAACATTTTGTATGTGTAAATTTACTTCTCACAAGCACAAATGTGAAACTCGCGAGCAAAAAAAAAAAGGAAATAGAGTGCGCTGAAAAAAATATCGCTCTTTATTTGTTTTATTTTTCATCTCAAATTAACACTTGTTAACTTTGCGCTATGCGAATTATTTTTGTCTGCTGTTTTTGCTTGAGTGAACTCACATGCAGAAATTGGTGGTTTTGCCAGTTTGGGGGCGGGGTCAGGGTCGCCTCCCTCAGCGAATGCCATTGGCTGATATCTCCAGGGTTTTTGACAGGCCTCCTACTACCAACAGCCGGAGGAGGGCGAAGAAAGGAGGACAGCAGGAGAGTTAGCTAGTTAGCTAGGCTAAAATCCAAACAACCGGCTATGCGGCGTTGTTTGCCCGTGTTCAGAGCCTGGAGCGACAGCTACTCCGGCGCTGTTTGCCTGGGTTCAGCTCCATGGAATGAGCCTCCAGAGAGATGGTAACTCAAGGAAAAGTTGGTTGTTTGGATTTTAGCATAGCTAGCTAGCTAACTCTCCTGCTGTCCTTCTTTTCTCGCCCTCCTCCGGCTTGGCGACTGTGGAGGGGTGGGCAGGACAGCCAACTCTATCTGGTGTTGTGAAATTTTTGTGTTCGACTGCTGTAACTAGTGCTGGCCGATTTTCACGATTAATTCGAATGACAGTTTTAATGCAAGTTTCAAAATGATAATTACAATTTTTCATCTTTACATAGACATTTTTTTTATCTAAAATATGTGAAAACACTACTAATTTCTTAAGTGTTTGTTCGTCGTACCCTGGTTACCGGTGCCTCCTACAGACAAGCTTGCGCATATTTTCTAAACAAAGCAACAAGCCAAACACTCCAAACGCAGCCAAACAAAGCCACACGTACCGAGCCAGTAGCGAAAAACAGTGAAAATATTACTTACTATTATACACACACACACACACACACACATTTTTCTCACTATTTATAATGGTATGGTCTGCACTTGAACCACAAAGGAGAGATTTAAGTGAAACCAAAATAAAGGTAAACTCAGTTTTTAACCATTTCTTTGTCATCTGTTAATTGAATTTTAGTAGGAGGGAAAAAAAAAAGAATCGAAATCGAATAAATAAATCGGGTTTTTTTTGTAACAAAATTGCCCAGCTCTCTTTCCCTACTGATTGCTCCTTTACATATTTTTGCTATTGCTAAACCTAACTGCAATAATAGGTTAACATATAGAACACTGCCATTCAGAACATTACTTTCATTAAAAAATAGAAAACAGCAAAAAATAAAACAAAATTTGCTGAAAAATAAAATGGACAACATAGGGCACTATACACTGTAAACATGGCACATTTGCCACTGGTATAGTTCATGGCCTCCTGCAAATCTCACCTCCAGCTTCTCAGGGGCCGTGACGACTACAGTGGCGACCAAAGCTCCGGCTGAAGCCCCTGCACACGCTCTCAGAGAGGCCAGCAGCCTGTCTCCGTGTCTCAGGAGCGCTCCCACAGCTCCGAGCTGGTAGATTCCCATAAAGCCACAGGCAGCAAACGACAAGTTCACCGCTGTCATTGCTGGAACCCTGCAGAAGTAGTGCAATTACAGATTAGTCTTGGTCCTTACGGTAGACCCAAGGGCCAGGGATGTGAGTGACAAAATGATTGATTTTTCCTACTAAAAAAGTGCTTACAGTTTAACCTGGGCTAGTTCAGAGACCCTCCCTAACAAAAGCATGATTCAGTCGGAATAATGTCACATTGAAAGCAGCACATTTAGCCCGTTTTCAGACTTTCTGGAACTTCTGTCCTTGAGTACCTAAGCACTTCAGCGCCGCAACTTTTCTACTTTCCAAGAAACCCCTAAATCAGCTTGATAGCAAACTACCCACTAAGCCCTTTCAATTAAGTGAATCAGAGTTGAGAAACACTAAATTGTGCAGTGCAAACTGGGAAATAAAGCTTAATGTGGCCAGTATTGACCTACACAGCCCCTGTATGGAGGTTAACGGTGCTGTCTTTTCTGAGTTTGGGACAGACCTTTTAATAGAAACTCTGCTCACTTTAAAGTAACCCTGCAACAACTAATCAGGGACATCGATAGCACGGATAACAGGAACGTTTGCAGAGGGAATTCTTTATTGATCAGTTAAGTTGCTGCAAAGCTAGCAATGTCACTTCACTGATAAAGGAGAAGCATCTGAAAGAGAGCTAAATGTGTGGAGTCATTTCTGAGGAAACTGATGTACCACAGAAGTGTGCTACAATGGGTGAATATGACCACTTTACATACATGGCAGCAGTAAATAGGAGACGTTTACTCTCCTCACAAACTGTCTGTTTTGACGAAAGATAGAAGCTGTACAGGGCTATGATAGTAACAGTAGCTGAGCCAACGAAGCCCTTGCTATGTTTTTTTTTTTACCAAAAGACTACTAAAAGAATAACATTGCTGAAGTAAATGTCAGGAAAAAAAAACTGCACAGCTAAGGTAAATGTATTATTAAAATTGCACAGATGAGATATATTTTTGACTAAAATTGTACAGCCAAGACACATTTCAAGGATTCAAGGAGATTTTATTGTCATTCGCATCTTATGTGGTACATGAGGTGGAACGAAATTGTGATCTCACGATACAGTTTACATTTCTGACTAAAATTGCACAGCTGAGGTGAATTCACGATTAAAATTGCACAGATGAGATGAATCTGACTAAAATTGCACAGATGTGGTAAATGTATGATTAACTTACAATTGCACAGATATGATAAATTTATAATTAAAATTGAACAGCTGTGGTAGTGCTGGTATTTTCATAACGTAATAATAACTTTTAATATCTCTCCTGCTGGACTTTTTACATTGTTCCTATTTATTTATTTCCCTTATTTGTGTGTGTTGTACTGATGCAGCTGGAATCTTAATTTCCCTGAGGGAACAATCCCAAAGGAGTCAATATTGATTTCTGAACTCTTAAAACTTTATTAATATGAACTTGTTTTCTTTTTTTTTTTTTTTTTTTGGGATCTGAAAGATCTGCATTTTTTTTTTGTTATTTTAGCCATTTCTTATTTTCTGCAGATAAATGCTTTAAATGACAATATTTTTATTTGGAATTTGGGAGAAATGTTGTCTGTAGTTTATAGAATAAAATATCAATGTTTATTGTACTCAAATATAAACCTAAAAATAGCTAATTTAGAGAAACTGATTCAGAAATTCTGAAGTGGTCAACTGAGGCGAGCAGCACTGTGTGTGTGTGTGTGTGTGTGTGTGTGTGTGTCAGTAGAAGGTCAGTATCTGATCTCTGGATGAATGTAAGGAAGGGCAGGTGAGCTGCAGTGTGTGTGTGTGTGTGTGTGTGTGTGTCAGTGTCAGTAAAAGGGCAGGTGAGCTGCAGTGTGTGTGTGTGTGTGATAAAGATGTCAGTGGGTTTAGGTTTAGTTTTTACAGTCAGTTGAGTATAAAGTTAATTTTATCTTTTAAACGTATCCAGTGTAAAAATGACAGTAATTCACTGTTAAACCGCCGCACTAACCTGTTTTAACCTTCATTTACACACTCACACACCCAGCGCTGCGGACTACACCAAAACAACCGCACGAGGACAAGAACCCACTTCCTCTATTACAGCTACCTTTCATAATAAAAGTCCTCAAATTAAACCCCCAAACAGAGGCTGCGTCCAGAAACTCCTGCTCCTGCTGCTCCTCTCCTGTCCCACAGACAGCTGATCCCTTTTAATCCTCCTGTCTGGAACAGCAATGGTGTTCTGTCGAATTGTGCTACCCAGTCAAACCGTGCTATTCTAGTGTGTATTTAACTGTACAAACACAAAAGAAGCACAATATTAGAGTATGTTTCCAGTAGAAGTCCCAATAGATGTAGGTTAGTATATTTGGAAAGCATAAATCACTGTATCATATTAAAGTTATGACAAATAGAGGAAATCAAAAATTGCTTTTGAATTTTTTTCTAATAATAATAATATTGTGTCAATTAATATGAATTTCCATTTACACTCTTGTACACACAAAAACAGATGTATAATATATATATATATATATATATATATATATATATATATATATATATATATATATATATATTAAAAACTATAGGTCAGTGCATGCGCTGTGCCTTTAGGAAGCACTTATCAATGGGAAACATAACACGACGGATCACCGGTGCACGGTTAAATATCCAAAAGATATAATGAAAAAAAAAAAAATAACAAGCAATGTAAATAATTTATTACTAAATTACTATTAATTTATTACACTAATTTATTAGTGCAAAACTTTTTTTTTAATGCTTTACTATTACTTTTGAAAGACCAACATTCAAAACAACAGTTTTACATAAGATTGAAACATAACATTGCAATTGTATTTTAGTTTTTGTTTTTGCCGGGGTGAATGCAAATATGTGAAGTGAACCATTTTCATATTATATTTTGAGTAAACGAATTAAGAAAAGCAGAAAAAGTTTCATACTGAGTATAAAATGCTTTTAACTATGTTTTCTAGATCTTCAAACTTTAAAACAGGTCAATTTGACCATGACAGGACCACCTAGCAACACCTGAGGAACCACCTACGGAACACATAGCAACACTGGAGCAACCATCCTGAACACCTTAGCAACCACCTAGCAACCACTTAGCAATGCCATGGCAACCACCTTGGTCACCTTAGCAACCACCTTTCAACTACTGCGCAACACCACAAGAACCAGTTAGCAACGCCTAAACAAATCTTACATTTTTTTTTTTTCATTATGTCAAAATTTTCAAAGCAAAATATTTCCACTATAAAAGCTAAAAATGTTTGTCAACCCACTGGAATTTTATTTTTGTGTGACTTTTTTGTAAATTCCAGGGATATGTATATATTATACACATATGTGTGTGTGTGCTTATTTATTAATCTAGTGAATAATCACTGTTTTGGTCAAAGCATATAAAAACAACAACATTAACAACAACAGTGTCTCTCAGGGGTTTTAAAAGCAAATCTATTACTGTACATCCTCTGTGTCATTATTACCACTCAATTTATCTGTCGAACGGAGCATGTCTTTTTCTCTCATTATCGTTCTTCCAGACGACCCAGAATACAGTATATTTAATGTGTGAATGTCTGATCTGAGTTACAGAGCGTTCGGTGCCAGTGGCTATTCAATAACAGGCCGTTCACAGGAGACCCGTCTGAGGAAAGTACGCTTAAAAACATGCCAAGTGCCGAAACTTCAAGCTCAATAGACCACGTCCTGAAGCGAACAGCTCTTCCTCACCATCAATCCAAACGTCTTCTCTAAATTACCCCTGTGTCACTCTCGGGCATGCAATAAACAGACGTATTACTGCAACGCTCAGCCCAGGCCCACGACACCACGACAACTCATCCGTTATTAAGAAGCATGGAGCCACTAAAGAGCCATTAGCCTGTTGAGGTTTGGACCTAATTGTTCTGGCCTTGACTGGACTGAGGTTTAATCGCTCAGCATCATCGTCCACGTAGAAGGTAAGGATGGCCCTGGAGAACAGATGGAGGAAGATTCATTGGATGTCCTCACTTAGATCAGCAGTCTTCACTATAGAGATCTGAAGATCGGAAGACAGCTAACATATAGTATTACATAACTTCCCTAGAGCTGCTTTTTAAATCACTACCTGTTACAGAAAGAATGGCCTGTCAGCCATACTGTACACTGTAAATGACAGATGTGCGTTTTCTCAGGGTGTGACAAAACATCAAAATCTCAATGTATTGTACGATATATCAACACGTGGCATCAAATATGCATATTTTTATTCAATATAGGCTCTTTGAGGTTTCTAAGTCTCGCCCCCATTTGATTAACTAAAGTGACTGCTTCGTTGCTCCACATGTTGGCGCTATAATCAACTGAATATGGAAAAAAACAGAGCTGAAGACTATTCGTTGTCAAATTCTGTGAAACTCTTTGACACCATTAAATCCATAACTTCTGGTATTTGCTCATTTAAGAGTTTATTTTATCACAGGTGTAGTAACAGATACTGTAAAGTATTGTAGAGAATAGCCTATATATATATATATATATATATATATATATATATATATATATATATATATATATATATATACATATATACACTGAAACAAGAGCATTGAATTCTGTTTTTTAATTATTTCAGTCTTATTGAATATTTTACTAGGTCATCTAGGTGTGCAGTTAGAAGGAATGTTGAACAGATAGTAGCTGGTTGGCCAATTTAACCAATTTTATCAAAGCTTCTGTTTGCTTTTAGAAACAAAACACAATGGCTAGTGGGTGGGGTGTACAGCATCTACATTATGGGGTTTAAATATATCATGAAAATCTGTTGTTTCTAAGGTAAAATTACCGGTTTGTATATGGATGTGTAAAACTGATTTTTTTCTGCTCCAACATAAGATAACATAAAATGTATGTCTGGCACCTTTAATAAACAATATTATTTTACTATATTGGACCTAAATGTAGTCTGTGTTTTTTTTCTAACTGATTTTAAATTGTTATTCTGGGTTTGAGAGTTATTTCGATTTTTTTATTCTGTTTTTATTCATTGCCCAATGGAACTAAAAGTTATATTCAACAGTGCTACTTTTCAGAGATGCACGGAGTAGCTGGTGTATCACAGACGGCAAATCTATTTTGCTGAAAATTCAACTGTGCAGATAAGATACTTCACTCTGTTCCCCTCACATTTCAATTCCAGAGGTAAACCATCAACCTGCACTGATATTTTCCCTCATTTTCTTTTTCTTTTGTTGTGATGTGGTTTCATTTCATTTATTTTGGTGGGGGATTTTTGCTCAGGGGCGACTGTAATGAAGTCATCCACTGCTTGCTGATACGGAGTTAATAAGGACGGAGGCATAAAGGAGTAAAGCTTCTCGCAGAAAAATGACGAGAGCGACAGAAAGAGAAAGAAAATGAGTCTGGTTCTGACTGCGTCTACTCCGTACTTTTTTTCCCCCTCTGTATTCGTCGCTAAGCTTAATCGCAGCTAATTAAACTTCCTCAGCGCTGTCACCTATCGAGAGGAGGATTTATTCTTCGTCAGAACACAGCGGGGAGGGAAGCAAAGTGTCATTTTTACATAGATGATGGTAAAAGCAAAGGCAGGGCAAGGTCATGCGCTTGTGCAAATTGGCACCAAGGATCAAATGATTCTTTTAGATAGATTTTCGTATTTGAACTTGACCGTCATTGAATCTCAAACTGAAGCTGAAGATACTAAAGACGAACTGAAGATCTTCGGATCATAGTAGCAGCATTTTAGTCCGCTGGACCACTTAGAGACCCCTAAACAGTTTATAAGTATTTGCTGCAATTGATTCATTTTTTCCCTGATTTTCTAAATAGTTCGATAAATATGCTCTATTATTGAAATGTCCTTAAAGATTGTGATAGAATATTTTTTGACCAAACCATTAGCTATGGTTAGCAAGCCTTACCGAAGCTCATTGATTACCTGTTTAGGAGAAAAATAGCCAGCTTGCATTGTTTGCGTACTGTTGTGTTCTACACCTGGCAAACAGGGGTGTGGAAATGGGGCTAGGGAATGGCAGTGAGCAGGAGTTACTACATAAAATTAAAATTACATTCCTTAAGAGTTCTTCAAGGATTCCTTATTTAGAAAAAAAATTCTAAAAAATTTGTAAAGGAGAATGGGCCAAAATTCCTCCACAGAGATGTGAAAGATTCATTACCAGTTCATTACCAATCGGAAAAGCTTGATTTCAGTTTGCAAGATTGCAAGTCATTAGGTTTGCAGTGATCTGAGTGCACTATTTGTGAATAGTGTGTTAGATATATGTGATTCAGAGCAGAGAGAAGAGCAAAGTGTCATTTTTCTGAAGATGATGGTAAAGGCAAAGGCAGGGCAAGGTCACGCGCTGTGTAGATCGGCACCAGAGATCAAATGGTTCTCTTAGATGGAGTGGAAAGCCAGGGCGCAAAGCAGAGGGATGAAAGCAGAAAAAATCAAAGAGACGAAGAGAAAGAAGGGAGAGGGGAGAAGGGAGGGTCGGGTCGTCATAGACGAGAGGAAGGGTGCAATAAAAAAACCCTGTATACGAGTATGACAGTGGATAAGAAGGAGAAAGGGTGACACGTTTCAATCTCAAGTGTGAGCGTGAAGAGGCCCCGGCTGTATTGATAGGGATCTACACACCTGAGAGAGGCAGGACGGGATGGACTGGACACCAGAGATAAAAAATTCTCTTTCTGCTCAGATACATTCTGTCGGAATAAGCAATGAGCGTTGTCAAACTCCGTGAAGTCAACTGACGCTGTCATTCAGTTTCATCTGCAGGTTTGGATCTGCGGTATCCGAAACAGCTTTAAGGACACGTATAATTCTTTTTTTTTGTATTTTTAATCTTTTATTGCTGCTATTGAATACATTTATTAAGCTTTTTGGAGTTGTCCTTGAAAGCCCCTTGGATTCTAATTCAGCATTTTCTTGTACAGCTCTGAAAAAAAAAATCTATAAACTACGGACAACATTTCTCCCAAATTCCAAATAAAAATATAGTAATTTAGAGCATTTATTTGCAGAATATGAGAAGTGGCTGAAATAACCAAAAAGATGCAGAGCCTTCAGACCTCAAATAATGCAAAGAGAAAACAAGTTCATATTCATAAAGTTTTAAGAGTTCAGAAATCAATATTTGGTGAAATAACCCTAGTTTTTAATCACAGTTTTTTTTTTTTCATGCATCTTGGCATGTTCTCCTCCACCAGTCTTACACACTGCTTTTGGATAACTTTATGCTTTTACTCCTGGTGCAAAAATTTAAGCAGTTCTTCTTGGTTTGGTGGATTGTGATCATCCATCTTCCTCTTGATTATATTCCAGAGGTTTTTAATTTGTTAAAATCAAAGAAACTCATCCTTTTTAAGTGATCTCTTTATTTTTTTTTCCAGAGCTGTATATTGTAACTTAAAAAAAGAAGAAGAAAAGTAAATATTAAATAAAGGAGAGGGTTGCACTATAAAACCAAATGCTAAAAATTATACGGTTCAAGTTTCCAGGTTTCTTTGTTTATGACACCACTGGAAATGTGTGAAGGTGACTGATTGACTGATTGGCTCTAATATGAATTAGAACATTACTCAAATAGAGCTATTTACTGTATACCAATTCTATAAACTACCTTTTCACATCTTCACAACTGAGGCTCTTAAACACATTAAAAGAGGCAAGATATTCAAGTAATTAATTCTTGATGAGTTCAGCACAGCTGTTAACTGAAAGCTGAACATTCCAGGTGACTCTACCTCATAAAGCTCACTGAGAAAATCCAGCCAAGATGTTCAAAGCTTCATAGTTTGGATGACTTTAGTATTAATCTGCAATGCAGAACAATTGAAAGTAATGCAAAAAAAACAAACAAGAACTGCATTTAAGGTGTGTCCAAGATTTTTACTGTTATTGAACCTGCCTGAGACATACAGTAACTGCATGCTGAGTTTTTCAGAAATCTGAATGTGTTATTGCGTGTGTGAAATGTGTGAAAAATCCCAGAGAAATATGAAATATGGCACTAGAGGTTTTGCAGGGTTCTAGCCTTCGTCCTCCAAAAATAACAAGGGCGAACAAGTAAAGCAAACTGGATATCCTCCCCAAAATGAACGTGGGAGGAAGAGGAAGGAAGGAATTACGACTCTCAGAGTCTCAGGGCCGGATACTGGTGATAGTGGAGAGAGAGAGAGAGAGAGAGAGAGGGTATCACATGTAGACTCAGTTCAAGGTGAAAATTGTGTGTTTCTGCAGACTATAAATGAACGGATCATACATTATTAGCTGAATTTCTTCGCCTGTCCCTGTTGTTATCAGCCAGAAGCTGAAGAAGAAACATTACATTTAAAAACACATTTTTCTTCATGTCTTTTAAAGTGATTTTAATATTTTTCTAAATGCAAGGTGCATTGGAGACCTCTGGATCAGAGACATGCATGCATTTATCATTTACTGACTCAAGAATTACATGGTTTTATTCATTCGGATCTGCTTCAGTTCTGTTCCTTCAGTGCTCTACTTTAGTATAAAATGGATACTCATGGATATGGAGATTGAGCTCACTGAAGACCATCCTGTCCATCCTGTTACTTCTAAAAAGGAGCCATTCCTTCAGGGGAGGCCTTTGAAGTATTCCCATAAAAATCTCTATAATTCATACCATTGCTGTCTCACACACAAAAATGTCTTTTCCAAACCAAAAATTGTTAAAAAAAAAAGCAGAATATGGCTTATACTTTAGATTCTTCAAAGTAGCATCTCTTGCTTAGAAGACAGTTCAGTCAGTTTTATGAGGTAGAGTCACCTGGAATGTTCAGGCTTTCAGTTAACAGCTGTGCTGAACTCGTCAAGAGTTAATTACTTGAATTTCTTGTCTCTTAATGTGTTTGAGAGCATCAGTTAAAGTAAAGTAGTGAAGATGTAGAGTTACAGGTATACAGTGAATAATAGCTCTATTTGAGTAATGCTCTAATCCAGATTATGACAAAAACTACTCAACTAAGTCAAGAAAAAAATGACCTTTAGAAATAAAGGTCAGTTAAATTAAGAACTTTGAAAGTGTCCTCAAGTACATTCACAAAAATGATATGATGAAACTGGCACTTATCAGGAAAGCAAACCCCAGGAAAGGAAGAGCAAGAGTTTCCTCTGTTGCACAGGATAAATTTATCAGAGTTACCAGCCTTTAAGTGTTAACAGAACTGCAGATAAGAGCTCATAAATGCTTCTTCACAGAGTATTTTGGTTTGTTTAACACTTTTTTTAAGTTACCACATGATTCCTTACGTGTTCCTTCATAGTCAGTCATTTAAAAACATAGAATGAGGTTGTGTCCAAACTTTTGACTGGTACTGCATATATATTGATAACAAACAGTTTTAGGTTTAGGTTTTCATGAAGTCATTTTAAAGATGTTTTGTGTCAAATTGTTTATTTTTATAGAAACTTAATGGCTATTTGCCATATACTTCTCTGCAAAGAATTTATAAGATATATCAAAATTTCATATGAAATAAAATAACTCTAATAATTCCATTGTTAAAAAGGAAGTATATTTAAGAGTATAAAAAGTATGTTCAAATTAGGAAACGAATACTAAGTGGATTTTTAATTTAGTATACTTAATGAAAATACACATTAAATACACTTTCTCTGCATTTCCATAACTTTTTTTTAAGCCATGCTTTAAATTATATGTTGTGTTGATAGAAAATATATATAAATTTTGTTGATAGAAAAAAAAAAATATATATATATATAGTGGCATTAAATTTGGCTTAGTGTGCACTTTATTGTATTTTTTTGTCATGGTGTGCACAGAATACAGACACTCGCAGATGCAGTAAAACGGGTTGTTTATTAAAATATCAGGCAGGAAAAACGGTAGTCGTACAAACAGAGTTAGAGCACCGGAAAACAGAAGCAACGTAGGAATAACCATACCATGAGTGAGAGACAGTCCAGAGTTCAAACACAAGCAGGCCAACATCAGAGGTAATCCAAAATCGAACAAACGTGAAACAGTCCAGGTCATACACAAAAAATCCACAATCAGAGGTAATCCAAAAATCGGCGTAGAGAAAAACAAAACAAGGTCATACACGAAGGTAATAGAGACAAAAGATAAGTAACGCTTAGTAATGAGGAAGATCCAACAATACCCGGCACAGAAGTGTGTGAGAGGTGTCCTTAAATAGTGCCAGACTAATATTCGGGGCTTCCTGGTTGGAGCAGGTGAGGTGACGTGTGACTAGGTGTGTGCGTGTCAGCGGGTGGTGCGTTCTGGGTAATGTAGTTGTTAGACTGAGAACCTCTGTCAGAGCTGGGTGCGTGAGAAACAGAGGAGCTAACAGCACCAGATGTGACATTTTTCAGTAGCATTAATACACAAAGTAGTACATTTACAACATACATCAAGTGTATTAAAAATTATGCTTAAAAAACACAAATACTTAAATCTACTTGAGTTCACAGAAGTTAAAGGACTTTTAAATAAAAGCACTCAAAAGTGCAATTTAATGCTTTTATGCTATGTTATGTTTAAATTTAGCTTAATTACAACTGAAATATACTTATATAAGTTGTCATAAGTTGTTCCAAAATAGTAAATTTACTATATATTTACGTACATATTTAAAATTGAAAAAGTATATACTTTTCCATGTAAACTATACTTTTAAATATTGTAAAAATATTGTATATCCTTAATACACTTTTCTTTTACCAGGGTTAACTTATCCTGTGCAACAGAAGTATCTCTTGTCAGAAGTCTTCCTTTCCTGGGTCAGTCCTGATGAGGGCCAGTTTCATCATAACATTTTTTTGATGGTCTTTTTGCGACTGCACTTGAGAATACTTTCTTTCAAAGTAAAGCATTGTCTGAGGTGCATAATGCAGCATATTCATAACCATTCATAACCATTTATAACCATTTAATAGAACCGACTCTCAGTAGGTTTCTCCCGAACAGAACATTTGATAAAAAAAGATTGTGTTTATGTCTTAACTGTTTAACTAAGCAGAAAGGGGACTCTATGAAGGAACCCACAGGTCAAGCAATATACAAAATACACAGATACACAGATGACACACATCAGCTTGGCAGATCTCTGAAGGCCACAGAAACGGGGCGTTTCAGCTCTTCTGTCCCTCTTATTAAAGTGAAGGCTGCGTCCTCAGGTCCGGTAACGGAGCTGAGCAGTGAAGCCGGGGTCTGTTTTGTGCTGCGAGGCCTTGGGGTTGTGCTGTAAATGGATGTTATTGAAAGTGCCGCTGTGCAGTTTTGTCCACCCCTTGACCTTCTTTCCCTCATCCTGCCACAGAGAGATGTTTAGACCGAGTGGAAAGCTGTGAACCTCACGGTGCTGTTTGTTCTGCTGTCAGAGAATGGCTTTTAGTGTGTATGTGTGTGTGTGTGTGTGTGTGTGTGTGTGTGTGTGTGTGGACTGTATATAGCGGTATGTGCGAGTGTGACTCTGACAGAAAGGAAAGACAAATGGAAAGAAAAATAGAAAGAGCCACAATTAAGAAGCAGGTTCATTTTATACTCATTAATATACAAAGCTATAAAAAAGTATGGTAACACTTTATAATAACTTTCATTAATATACCATCTACTAATGCTTAATAACTGTTATTTTACACATTTTAAGCACCTAAAGTTGCTATCACATTTGTAAATAGTAATGAATGGATTGGCAAAATTAAACATAGTTTTTTGACTTATTAATGTTCAAATTCTAATAAGCTCATGATTTGCTAACATTTTTAATATGAATATCCATGCTGATAAATAAGTGTCACATGTGGGAGTATTTGTAAATATTTAAATTCTGATGAACTACTGCTTTGTTCACATCTACTGGTCATTAGTTAAACATATATTGTTGAAAGTTATTATAAAGTGTTACCTATTTGCCCCACCCCAACGATTTCTTCGTTTTTTGCTTTTTTTGTATCATGAAGTTCAACTTTTATCTTGTCACTCTACAGCATATTTTATCCCCAAAGTACTGGAGATCATCAAGGTGTTTGTAGGTATATGTGACACAAGCGTTCGTGTTCTTTATTGATCAGCAGTGTTTTTTTCCTTGGAAATTTATTTCAACCAGTCTCTTTCTTATTATTGTATTATTAAAACCGGACCTTAACTGACGCAAGTGATACCTGCAGTTCTTTAAATGTTGTTCTGGATTCTTTGGTGACCTCATGGATGAGTTGTTCATGCCCTTTTGGAGTAATTTCAGTATGCTGGCCACTCCTGGGAAGGTTCGTTAGTCTTCCATGTTTTCTCCATTAGTAAATAATAGCTCTCACTGTGGTCTGCTGGAGTCCCAAAGCTTTAGAAATGACTTTGTAGATCTCAATAACTTTGTTTTCTTATCTGTTCCTGAAGTATTTGTTTTAGCCTATTTCATATTGTAAAACCGGTTCTATTCAAGTGATTCCTTTAGTCTACAGGTCTGGTAGCAATACAATACTCGTATTGTACTTACAGGGTTTGGACAATGAAACTGAAACACCTGGTTTTAGACCACAATAATTTATTGTGGTGACGGACAGTTCTGGTGGAAACAGGAGAGTTGAGGTGCACATTAAATTCTGCTGTGATTTAAGCAGCCGTGTTTTTATGTTTTTTGGATACAATCCGGGTTAGCACCCAAACATCCCTTTCAGACAGCTTCCTCTTACAGCGTCCACAGTTAATCCTGTTGGATGTGGTTGGTCCTTCTTGGTGGTATGCTGACATTACCCTGGATTCCGTGGCTCTTGATACATCACAAATACTTACTGTCTTGGTCACAGATGCTCCAGAAAGACGTGCACCAACAATTTGTCCTCTTTTGAACTCTGGTATGTCACCCATAATGTTGTTTGTATTGCAATATTTTGAGCGGAACTGTGCTCTTACCCTGCTAATTGAACCTTCACACTCTGCTCTTACTGGTGCAATGTGTATGTGTACAGCACTTAAAAACTACATTGTAATTAGACTTCTATGACTGTCTAGGCCAGTGTTTCTCAACTAGGGTGCCGCGGCACCCTGGGGTGCCGTCTGGCTTCATCGGGGGTGCCGTCAAAATATTGCGCCTCACGTGCATATTTCCTTTCCAGAGTCAGCTCGTGTCGGGGTGTGTCCCAATTCACAGGCAGCACTAATCGCGCTAATTGTGACGCGCTATTTTATTTCATATTCCGCCAGCAACACCCCCCGCTCTCACCTGAAGTACTGCGCCAGCACCCCCCCCCCCGTTCTCACCTGAAGTACTGCGACAGCCCCCCCCCCCTTTCTCACCTGAAGTACTGCGACAGCCCCCTCCCCCCCCGGTTCTCACCTGAAGTACTGCGCCAGCACCCCACCCCCGTTCTCACCTGAAGTACTGCGCCAGCCCCCCTCCCCCCCATTCTCACCTGAAGTACTGCGCCAGCACCCCCCCCCCCCCCCGTTATCACCTGAAGTACTGCGCCAGCACCAAACCCCCCCCCCCCCCCCCCCCCGTTCTCAACTGAAGTATTGCGCCAGCAGCCAACCCCCCCCCCCCGGTTCACACCTGAAGTACTGCGCCAGCACCCCCCCCCCCCGTAAACTGGGGTGCCTTGACATCGCGCATATATTTAAAGGGTGACGTGATAGAAAAAAGGTTGAGAAACGCTGGTCTAGACCAACCACAACAATAACATGCTAGCTTCCAGAAGAGATATAACCAGCATCCAGAACCCACACAGTCTGCAGACAAATGAGGTTAGCCCAGAACATTGCTGTGGGACTGAGCGCACAGGCCATAATTTAAACACTTCTGTTTGTATTTTGTTTCACTCTTCCTCTTCTTCTTCTTCTTTGTCTCCCATACCTTCATGAATAAGTACAGTGAGAAAAGGGTGAGAGAGAGAGACAGGAGAAAAAGAGAATGATAAAACGCAAAATGAATTATGCATAACCCAAACATGGAGTCTTGTGGTGCGGCTCTGTGTTCTTGGCTGTGGTGTTTGACCTGATCAAATATTAATCTTTGTTTCCAAAAATACACCGGCGCGGCGTAGTTCTGAAATTCAGATGATCCGCCGCCTGTTACTCGCTCCAGACGCAGGACATCTGCTAGACGCTGAGGGGGAATAGCGTGACGGCTCGTGCCGGCAAATTAACACAGATACATAAATGTTATTGAAAAGATGCGGCTTTACGGAAGCGCCAGCCTAACCGGAAGCAACCGGCGGCCTGGATTTTCTCCCTACGGCTGCCTCATTGTTATGCAGTCCCATGTATCATATGATTCTGTCTCATAGGGTCTGTCTTATTTAGCACACATGTGCTTGGAAGTTGCAGGAGTCGATCTTTTTCTTTTGGCAGTTGTTGCCGCGACCACATACATACTGTACGTTGTCAAGGCTTTCACTGGGCTTGGGGTATACTACCATACTCCTAAAATGGTAAATATAAAAGTTCCTTGACTTTAAAACCATACAGGAACCTTTTAAGGTGCTTTGAGGAAAGTTTTTTGGGATAGTGTACCTCCTGGTGATAGATCCTAATTGCCCAATTGATAAACTTTAGGAGGAGGCACATCATTGGACTGGATAAAAACAAGATTGATGGTGGTTTGACAAACTGCTCACCATCTAGGTCATTTGTCAACCAGCAATTGTCATCTTTGTTTGCGAGAGTGTTGTGAACAAGACACCATGACCTGAAACCCATCATTTAATCATTTTATGCCTTAATTTCAGGTTATGTTCGAGTACGAAGGCCTTGTAGGGAGAGTTTCAATTCTGTCTTGGCTGTTGAGTGACACTTTGCCTCAACTGCAGGTGTGATAATCTGTGGATCCATCGCATTCAACAGTCAGTCACCTCTAGTAGATATATGAGGTACGCCAACAGCTCAGCAACATATGTAGACTTAAAAGACCTTGATCCAGGGGTTGGCAATAGGTGGCCTGCGGGCCAGATGTGGCCCACAAGCATGAAACATCTGGCTCGTGAGGTTGTTTGAACTATAATGAACTATAATGAAAAAAAAATGATAATAAAATGCTTCTCTGGCGAGCTTGTGTTTACATTCCTCCCCTGCCTCTTTGTTTTCCCAGCCATGTCCCAATTTACTAGCCAGGGCAGTGGTAGTGTATTGGACCGCGACCCTGACGACACGGGTTCGATCCCGTATGAGGAGCAGCATGTTTATTCTAGTGGTGTCAATCGATTAAATTTAGATTAATAACAACAAAATTCTGTGATTAATTGCGATTAATTGCATTCGTTTTTCTTCAGACGTAAAATTCTATAGTGAATATTTAAATTTAAATAAAAGAATGAATGTAAGAAATGTAAAATGCAATTATATGTAGTGTTACTGCTGGACACTGTAAGAGCACGGCGTTCAATCATTCAGCCATAAATCTAATCAGTGCGTCGGGCGGGGGCGGGGCATATTACAACAGAAATATGGGGTAAACTTGGAGCCTTAATTAACTTGCACCAAAAAAATAATAGTAACGTATTACTGATTCCAAATTAACAGCGTGCATTAACGCTTTAATGTTGACAGTCATTTATTTTTTCCTTTCTTTTTAGGTTTACCTGCTTTGAGGTCAACTGTTCTGCAATTGGGTTCAACAACTCTTTGGGCTGGAGAGCTATTAGTCTGTATAGTCACTCCATCCCATTACACTCCATTTTCCAAAACAGAATTTTTTGTGGCCCGCCAAGTAATGGCTTGGAAGATATCTGGGCCAAGGCCAAACTTAATTGCCGACCCCTGTCGTAAGCTATCTTGAAGGTTCCTCAAAGCACCTCGTAAAGGAGAACTTGGGGTGTAGCCCATTTCAACGCTGTGCTGCTACCATTATAAGAGTGTTGGGAGCATCGGCAAAAAACTCTGTATTTCAGAGATTCCTTAAGGCAGGGGTGTCCAAACTACGGGCTGCGGGCCATTTGCGGCCCGTTTCCTTTTTTGGAGCAGCCCGCAAGGTATTTTAGAAATAGAATGAAAGTTGGCCCGCTGGTAAGCAGGTTTTTATAATGTGAGATTCAAAATTTGAAAGCTAGGTGTCAGAAACAGGCCAAAGAGTCTAAAAGTGGAGAGGGTGCGCAGTTTTAGCGCAAAAAACGGCCAAAGAGTCTAAAAGCGGAGAGAGTGCGCAGTTTTAGCACAGAAAAACGGTCCACAGAGTCTAAAAGTGGAGAGGCTGTGCAGTTTTAGCACAGAAAAAAACGGGCCAAAGAGTCTAAAAGCGGAGAGGGTGCGCAGTTGTAGCGCAGAAAAACGGGCCAAAGACTCTAAAAGCGGAGAGAGTGCGCATTTGTAGTGCAGAAAAACGGGCCAAAGAGTCTAAAAGCGGAGAGGGTGCACAGTTGTAGCGCAGAAAAACGGGCCAAAGAGTCTAAAAGTTGCCGTAATTAAGGAGTTTAATATTAAGAGACATCATGAAATTAAACATCAATTTGAGAAAATCTTAGTTTACACAACACTGTCAAAGATAGAAAAACATAGTAAGTCAAGTAAAATGATGTGTAAATGAAAGTAATCAGGAAAATGTATTATTTAAAGTGGTATATTTCATTGTTTGTTTTATTATAGAGTCCGTGACTTCCAATATATTTCTCCTTCTGGCCCCCAACAAAAAAAGTTTGGACACCCCTGCCTTAAGGGGTTCAGTGATATTGAAACGATCCTATCTCAACATAAATCCTTCAAACTTGTTCTTAGGATTTTCATACAGGAGTTCTTGTTAATGTATAAAAATAATAATTATTGTAGTATGTTTATTCCTTGGTCTGTGTTTGAATGTGGCACAACCTGGCAACCCCTTTGTAAAACCTACACAAATGTCAAAAGGTACAGCTTTATACACTACATATATACATACATTGGTGGTATGAATAGACACTAATTCTTGTTAAATGACTTTTTCCCAAGTGACAGATTTTGAGAAGGGGAAAGCCATTGAAATAAGAGAAATATGGTTGTTTCAACCCATTCCTTAACTGGAAGGAGAAAGGTGGATTGCTATGAACTGGATACAAACCACCTTTAGCAACAAAGGACTAGAGGTGAACGCTTCAATCCTGCCTGTGCTGTTGACCAACACACTGCCCCAACTAATAATGGTGGGATGATCTGGTGAGCGATTACACACAATAGTCAGTCATCCCTAGTAGTTACATCAGGGATTCTCTGTAATGTCTAATGAGAGATTGCTATGCTTTCTTGTCCTGCCTTTTTACATGGTCTAAGAAGGTAGTCATAAAGTAATATTACAAAATCTTATGCCATTTTCTTGAGTGTTTTCAACTGAGCTTCAAGTACCAATGCTGACCTCTATTACAGGTCAGTCAATATAGCAACAAAATGATTTAATGATTTAATAGTGGCTTTTAAACTGGAGGAGAACACAGTGGCTCCAAGCCTGACCCTCGCAAGTGAGTCAATATGATCAATATGATTTGCGCTCTTCCAAAGACACGTAGCTCTGAGTTCATCTCTTCCCTCGCAGCTTAGCACCGTGCTCTATTAGCTTGGTTCAAAATGAACCCAATTACTTGGGCGCTATATTAGCCAAATCCATTTAGAGATGCGTAGAGAATGAAATGGCCTGTGCTTTCTTTCCCCACGCCTTGGTGTCATTAACCTGGTGAACCGAAACATATGGAATGAATGAGAGAGCAAGAGCGAGAGAGAGATTGAAAGTGAAAGAAAGAGAGAGAGAAAGAGAGAGAGAGAGAGAGAGAGAAATTGTCAGAAGCAGACACATTCATCTAATGGGCTTAAGTGTGTTTACTACTCCCAATGAGTGTTAGGCACAGCGAGGTGTGCTGCTTTGATGACTGTGTCAATTACTCACTTGTCTTCCCCCAGCGTTTGATGTGTCTTCAATTACGCCACGCGCACACCTCCCTCCGCTCCCTCCATTTAATCCCTTTCTTCCTCTTCCGTTGTGTTGTTCCAGCCTCCTTATGCTGGGTTATTTATAACAGAGTGGGCTTCAGACTGCATGCGCATTTGGAGGGATTATGGCTTGACTGTTGTCGTGTCTGCAGCAATCAAAAGTGATCCGATTACAGTGATACGCAAGCAACCTACGACAGGAAAGGTCAAGATGTCAACAGTCATCGAACAAGAAAAAAAATATGGAAGAGTATGTAAAAAAATGGCAAAAAAAAATTAAACATGCATTGAGATGCATTAAATTGCTGACAGTATGAAGCCATGAAATTTCATATGTCTGTCTTCATGGTGAGTAGACCAATCACTGCATTCTCTTTGTGGGATTTCTGTCCTGATTGGTTGGGTTTCATGGCCAGTAGACCTATCATTCCCGTCTGAAGGTTGGAGCTACATCCAGATTGGTCTGTTGGAGCTACATTCTGATTGGTCTGTGTTTGTGTTCAGTAGATCTAGTGCTGCATTCTTTAGGTGGGTTCTTTGTTCTAATTGGTCTGTCTATGTGGCCAGTAGACCTACCATTGCACATTGTAGGTGGGATTTACATTCTGATGGGTCTGTCTTTTTGCTCAGTAGACCTATCATTATTCTCTGTAGGTGGGATTTACATCCTATAATGAGCACATAAAATTATTTTTATTTTTCCAAAAATCGACAGTGCCTTTAGTATGAATTCTACCAGGCAGGTATTAAGGAGCAATAAAGGCACTTTAAAGTACAGCTTTATACAGGGGTTTCAGTGAAGTCTCTCCACCACCAAGGCTGGAGCAGCATTAGCCGCTAACCGCAGTGCTAGCTCTTTTGCCATTCTGAAGTGAGTATATCAGACTGTAGACTGCGTGTTTACTGTATTAAAACAACCTTTGTGAGACAAACCGCTAGTTAATAGTGCCCTGGCTAACCGGAACAGGCAGCATCAACAAGCATTAAGCGCTGCTAACTGCGGCTATTGACTCCCTTGTTCCTTACTATTGTCGCCTAAAATGCGCCTTATAATACAGTGCATCTTACGTATGAAAATAGACCAGAAAATAGACGTTCATCGATAGTGCACCTTATAATACGTGCGCCTTATAGTCTGTAAAATACAATACATTTTTTTTTTGCATGACAACAAGGATATGTTGGCAGGCAGAGCAGATCAGCCCTCAGCTGATCACGATTAGATCAGGACAAAGGCTAAAGAAGGTCAGATGCATTGATGCCTTTGCTGCATTTCCTGTGCAGCTAACTTATGGTTAACTGCTGCTGCGATGGTAACTCTGAATGCTCGCTCGTCACCTCAGTAAGGTCAAGAACCACAAATAAAGTACTGTATATCAGGCAGCTCTGAAAACATCAGGCTCGCAGTGAGGTAAACAAATCAGATTTGTGCCACTTCAGCTTCATAATGTGAACACAACCTTGGTGGCTGTAAGAGCTCTGCTCTGAAACATTCAACCGACTCGCTGTGAGAGATAACCTGGCTGGAGTGCGGCCTTCACATAACAGATATATAATGCGTGTTCCAGTATTATAACATTTCCTTTGATGAACACAAAACAAAGCGTGTGACTTTTGAAGACCGGAAAAATGCTTCAAAGCAGTTTTCCAAACCAACTTTTGAAGATGCACTTTTACCTCAGAATGAAGCATGAAGAGATTAGGAGACTGGAGATTGAGGCATACAGGTAACATATGGCATCCTGCAGTACACTCCCCCCACACCCCCATATGTTGTAGCTGGGCCTGTAGATCATGTGCACTTGTAGATTGCCAAATCTGGCATCCCAGCTTGTCCAAGAACTGCTCGAATGGCAATAAACCGAGATTTCCCACCACTTTCCTCAGGCCGGGTCGGGCTCTGTTTTTCAATGCTATTTTTATCTTATATAAAGCTATGGCACGATAAGCACTGCGCACACGTCAGCTCCTCCACTCGTCTGCATTACACACTAGATCTGCAGCGCTGTGTATAGCTAAGCCAACAAAATGCAGCTTTCTGAAGTGAGGAGAAAAACGACATGAGGTGAGCTAAATTTGGCCCAATGTGAAGGAAAGTCAGAGGTATGGTGCTACTTTAAGTTTGTTGTTGATAGTAACAATGATGTCTTGGCTTCTTAGAGTGTGTTAATTCAGCATGCTCCTAAAGCTTTCCACAGCAAAAAGACGGCACAAGCCTTATTGCTGTTTTTGCGTTCTTCACTTAGGCTGTATGCTTAAAATGAAAAAAAAAAAAAAAAAGTTTGTTCAGAAAGTTTAGTGTTAGATTCTTAAACATTGTTCATTATTTTACCAGAGGTGGAAAGTAACGGATTATATTTACTCATGTTACTGTAATTGAGTAGATTTTGACACAAGTAATTTACTTCGCTACATTGGAAAACTCCTCGTTCCTGAGTTAAAAAATAAATGCTGAATGGATTTCACTAATTCAAACAGCCTGAAAATGCTCTACTTACTTAAAAAATGTCAGGTTTAAATCTGCCATAAGTAGCAACAAACTTTTTATTCTGATGTCTTTTTTATCTAAAACAACATGGTTCCAGTCTGTAGCAGACCAGGAATCTCGCTCATGACACCACTGCAGACTATTATGTGGAATAATACTTCATTAAAAAACTATTTAATTTATGATTTGTTGTAAAATAAAAGTAACTATGTAACTTTTACTCAAAGCAAATTTTAAATTGAGTACTTTTTTACTTTTTACTTCAGTAGAATTTTAGCAAAGTAAAGGTAGTTTTACTTAATTACAATTTTTCAGTACTTTTTCCATCTCTGTATATTACAGTAGATAAAAGTAATTGTAAATGGTGTTATTGTTCTTGGTTTATTTCGGTTCAATGATTGTGCAGCGCATAGCCTTATTGTTGTTTTTTGTGTTTTGTTATAGGCTATATGTTAAAAAATATATATTTTTGTGTACTATGCTTCTTCAGTGTTGCAATGTTAATTAACATCATTCTGAACAGATTTCGCTGATTCAAACAGCCTGAAAATGTTTGTAAAAGCTCAGGTTTAATGCTCTACTTACTTTAAAAAATGTCAGGTTTAAATCTGCCATGAGCAGCAACAAACTTTTGATTCTGATGGTTCATTTATCTAAAACAATATTGTTCCAGTCTGTAGCAGGCTAGGATTCTCGCTCATGACACCACTGCAGACGACAGCTGAGAGCGGCTGGCTGAAGTGTTTGGTGTGGTGCAGTGGATAACACCACTACCTGCCAGTAATCTACCCCATCATGTGGGAGACTGGGGTTCAGTTCCCGCTCTGGGTGACTGTACTGCTCTACACCAACTAGAGTCCTTGGGGAAGAGTCCTACCACTACATTGGCCAAACTCTGTAAATCGTTCTGGAGAGCATCAAATGAAATGCTGTAAATGAAATGAAATTAAATGAAATGAAAGATGTGCCCCTCTCAATGCCTGGGCAAAATCTTTTTTTTTATTTTTGTTAATGAGTGTACTTGCAGAAATGTGTGTATTTTTGGTTTTGGTTCAACTCATTTTGTTCTTTCAACACATCATTAAATAAGATTTTAATCAAATGATTTGTTTCTGCATCAATTCCTTTTAACCCCAGCTGTGGGGTAAATTGTAGTATTTGTATTCATGCTGCTGCTTTAGAGACTGAAACAAGTTTATGATTTTATTGGAAGCAGAGATTTGTGGGATGCGTGTACACAAATACCATTAATCTCCTTCAAATAACTGTAATATTATTTAGCTAAAACCCAAAATAGCTGTGTCCTACTTTTCCCCCTACAACCACGGCCACCAGTGTTTGATTTGCTGCAATTAGATCACGGATTTTGCTGGAACTTTCCTGTGATCTGCATTAACTATTCAGGTCCTCCGCCTGCAGGTGGGCTGCTGTGAGGAATGTTTCAGTCAGATTTAGGGATTATATTAATGCATCACTTTAAGAGGTATAAAACTGTAGGCTGTGCTTTTCCTCATTCTGAAGAGAGAACAGTTTGATAAGGTAAAGCCTGGGACTGGCTGGGTTTATGTTACACACACACAAGCATATGGTGTTATGTAATGTTTTACAGTCGTGTTTATTTCTGCCTTATTCGCATGTGTTAGACTTGTTGTAATTTGTCTAGAATATGTGCTAGCCCTTTAAACTCTAAAGGCTTATAGGTGCGCTTATACGTCAATTCCTTGCTCCCAAATAGTGTATGATAGTGTCTGAACCATTAATGTAGATTTCAAATGATTCATAGCAGACACTGAATAATTAATCACAAAGTACAATCAATTAATTACATGATGTGGATAATTGTCTGTGTATACCAAATGATTAAAAGTAGATGCTACATTGGTTATAATAGATACTGACTCATTTGTACCAGATACTGAATCAATTATAGTAAAAATACCAAATTATACCAAACACATACCAATCCTTTCATTCTAGATAATAAATCATTTACTATAAATACTGTATTACTCAGTGTAGATAATAAGCTGTAAATACAAAATTACTTATACTAGACACCAGATAATTTTCCGAAGGCAATTGAATCATTGATGCCAGATAATGAACCAACTATTGTGAACACCAGATTATTCATAGCACATACCATTTTTTTTATTGTAGATACTGAATCATTTATTTAGATACTGAATCATTTATTTAGATACTGATTTATTGTATGTACTGAATTATGTATTGTATATATTGAATAATTTATTCTGAATCCTTTGTATGTACTGAATCATTTATTGTAGGTACTGAATTATTTTTTGTAGATACTGAATCATCTAGATGCTGCCTCAGGCCTGTCACAATAATTACATTATTGACTTATCGTACAATAAATGGACATAATATCATTTCTTTTTTGTTATGATATTCTAGAATCATTATATCAGTGACATTAAATGGTCTTAAAATGAAAATAAAATCAATTATTGCAATAATTTCTGGGACAATATATCACCCACAAAAAATTCCTACCGTGACAGGCCTATGCCTTATGTATTCTTGATACTGATTAATGTATTCTAGATATTGAATCATGTATTCTAGATATTAAATCATGTATTCTAAACACTGAATCATTTATTCTACATGCTGCCTTATTTATTGTAGATACTGAATCATTTATTATATATAACTAAATGATTTATAGTAGATATTAAATAATGTATCGTAGATATCAAATCAATTTTAACTGAATCCTTTATAGTACATGCTGAGTCAACTCATGCATTTAAAATACTGAATCAGTTATTGTAGGTACTGACTCGCTTATTGTAAAGACCAAATAATCTATTATAGAAATTTTATTATTTATAATAAATTCAGAATGATTTAATGTAGATACCAAATCATTTGTTGTAAATACTGATTAAAAAATTATTGTAGATTCTGAATCACTTGCTGTTAATACTGAATCATTTGTTGTGAAGATCAAGTCATGAATCCTTTATCATTGATGTTTTTTTGTAGACACTTAATCATGTATTGTAGATATGGAATAATTTGTTGTAGATACTAAATCATTTATCATAGATACTAAATCATTTATTGTAGATACTAAATCATTTATTGTAGATACTAAATCATTTATTGTAAATACTAAATCATTTATTGTAGATACTAAATCATTTATTGTAAATACTGAATCATTTATTGTAGATTTAGAATAATTTATCGTAGATAGTGAATTATTTGTTGTAAATACTGAATCGTGTATTGTAGATACGGACTAATTTGTTGCAAATACTGAATCATTTGTTGTAGATACTAAATCATGTCTTGTATATGGGGAATAATTGGTTGTAGATACTGAATCATTTGCTGTAGATAATGTATCATTTATAGTAGCTACTGAATCATTTGTTGTAGATTCTGAATCATTTGTTTTGAAAATCAAGTCAGGTATTGCAGATCATGAATACATGATTTATTTACTGAAGATACTGAATCATTTCGTATTGATTCTACATCTGAATCATTTTAAAAACTGTATGTCTCTGAATATTAGACTGGAATAAGTCGTTGGAGGGGTTAAGTAAAGTATCCTGTGTAAACTCTGCTGTTTTCTGCGTCTGTGTAAAAAAAAAAAAGAAAAGTGTAAAATTGAACTTCTCTGGCGTGTTTGCGGTGTGGATTTTTTCGAGTGTGGAAATCGTTTGTATTGTCCCTGAGACGAGCGCTCCACAGTTTACAGGAAGATCAATGCAGACGTGGCTCCAGACACCGTGTCATGGTCAGAACAGAATAGCAGACAAGCGCAGATACTGATAAAAACAAAGTATGTTTATTATAGAAATAAACAGATGTAATCAGGGTCGATACAGAAACAGGGGTGATCACCAGTAGACAGAGCAATGTAGACAAAACCATACCATAAACGAGAGACAGTCCAGAGTTCATACACAAGCAATCCAGTATCAGAGGTAATCCAAGAGGCGGTGGTGAAAGCACAGTCCAGGTCATACACAAACAATCCAATATCAAAGGCAGAGGCAAAAATCGGCGTCGAGAAACAAAAAGCAAGGTCATACACAAAGTAAACTGAGACAAGAGATAAGTAACGCTTTGTACGAGGATAACCTACAATACGCGGCGATGAAGTCTGTTTGGCGTGCACCTTTATAGTGCCAGTAATCAGTATTCGGGGCTTCCTGGTGGAAGCAGGTGAGGTGTCACGTGATCAGGTGAGTGCGTGATGTCAGCGGGTGGTGCATTCTGGGTAGTGTAGTTGTTAACCTGAGAACCTCCGTTAGAGCTTGGTGTGGAAGGGACAGAGGAGCTAACAGCACCAGACGTGACAGTACCTCCCCCCAAGGGAGTCGGAACGGAGCCGGAACGGGGACGACCACGACGACGTCCACCCGACGGGCAGGGAGTACCGGCGGGAGGACCAGACGTAGCCTCAGAGGTGACGGGCAGGCGGGGGTTGCGAGACTGGGAACCCCTACGCACCGGAGCCAAAGAAGAGAGTGAGCGCTTGGGACGCCCACGGGGTCGAGGAGCAGGCTTACTAGGGTGACGGGCATGAAATTCGGCCAGTAGAGCAGGATCCAGCACGTCACCGGCGGCAACCCAGCAACGCTCCTCAGGGCCGTAACCCTCCCAGTCTATGAGGTACTGGAGCACACCGCCACGCCTGCGTGAATCCAACACCTCTCGAACCGCATAGGTAGACGAATCCTCCCCCTCCACTGCCACGGGCGGCACGTCATCTGGAACACCCTCAGCAAGCGGACCTGGGACAAGAGGCTTGAGCAGAGAAACATGGAACGAGTTATGCACCCTGTACTGAGCCGGCAACTCGATCTTATAAGTCACCTCATTAACCTGAGACAACACTTTAAATGGGCCAATATACTTAGGCAGCAGTTTCCTACAGGCCCCTTCAAACCTCAAGTCCCGGGTCGACAACCACACCCTGTCTCCGGGTTGGTATTGGGGGGTGGTACCACGGTGTCTGTCGGACTGCTCCTTATATTTCCGTAAAACCTCCGAGATTTGCTGATGCGTCTCCTCCCACACCTGCTCACTCCGCTTCATCCAGTCGTCGACAGCGGGGATCTCAGTGGATGATGCTGTCCACGGAGCTAACGGAGGCTGGTAACCCAGAATGCACTGGAATGGAGTGAGACCAGACGTGGAGTTAATCAGGGAATTCTGAGCTATTTCAGCCCAAATTAAATACTGAGACCATTCTGACGCATGCTTAAAACAGTACAATCTTAAAAACTTTCCCAACTCTTGGTTAACCCTCTCACATTGACCATTACTAGTGGGATGAAACCCAGAAGTGAGACTCACGTGTACACCCAAATGTTCAAAAAACGATTTCCATACCCTAGAAGTAAATTGAGGACCCCTATCTGACAAAATGTCCTCCGGGACCCCATAATGTCTGAAAATGTGTGTGTATATAGCTTGGGCGGTCTGAAGAGCAGTAGGAAGAGCAGGAAAAGGGATAAACTTAACACCCCTAGAAAATCTGTCTACAACAGTAAGGACAGTAGTGTAACCTTCAGATTCAGGTAAATCGGTAACAAAATCTACTGCAATATGTGACCATGGTCGTTCTGGAACAGGTAGAGGACATAGCTTACCGGCTGGAAGGGTTTTGGGTGTTTTGCATTGTGCGCAGATAGAACATGAAACCACGAAAGTCTGAACGTCAGCTCGCATGGTTTCCCACCAGTACCGAGCTGAGATTAGTTGTAGCGTGCGTGTAACGCCTGGATGACCGGACGTAAGGGCAGCATGTGCCCAGCCAATGAGCTGATCGCGAAACTGCTCAGGTACGTAAATCTTGTGAGGAGGGCAACCCTCCGGAGGTTGTGTGTTAGCTTGACTCTGCTGAATAAGGTCATCGAGTTCCCATCTAATAGCTGCTACTTTAACAGTGGGTGGCAGAATGTGTTCGGGTTCGGAAGCGTGGCATGTGTCGTCTGGGGAACTGAAAACACGAGATAAGGCATCAGCTTTAGTATTACGGTTACCTGGACGAAACGAGATCGAAAAATTGAAACGGGAGAAAAACAATGACCAGCGAGCTTGACGGGGGTTAAGACGTTTAGCAGTACGGAGATACTCTAGGTTCTTGTGATCAGTAAGAACGGTGAATGGATGTGCAGCACCTTCCAGCCAGTGACGCCACTCCTCTAGAGCTAGTTTAACAGCCAGCAGCTCCCTATCCCCTATCCCATAATTACGCTCCGCTGGTGACATTTTCTTTGAGAAAAAGGCTACGGGATGTAGTTTAGGCGGTGAACCACTGCGTTGGGAGAGAACTGCTCCGATACCAGTATTAGAAGCATCTACTTCGACTACAAAGGGCAGATCAGGATTAGGATGCGTGAGAATGGGGGCAGAGACAAAGGCGGCTTTTAACGCTTGGAAAGCTTGGTCAGCTTCAGGGGACCACTTAAGAATTTTGGTAGCATTCTTAGTTAACGCTGTAAGGGGAGCAGCTATGGTACTGAAGTTGCGTATGAAACGCCTGTAGAAATTGGCGAATCCTAAGAAACGTTGGAGATCTTTGATAGATTGGGGAACAGGCCAGCTAGTAACGGCGTCTACCTTCGAGTCATCCATAAGAACTCCCTGGGAGCTGATAACATAGCCGAGAAATGCGACTCTCTGAAGGTGGAACTCGCATTTCTCGGCTTTAGCATAAAGATTGTTTTCCAACAACCTCTGAAGAACTAGACGAACGTGCTTAACATGTGATTCGAGATCGGGGGAATAGATCAAAATGTCGTCAATAAAAAGGGTTACGTATTTCCCAATCATATCCCTAAATACGTCATTCATAAATGACTGAAATACTGCGGGGGCGTTAGCGAGACCATAGCTCATAACAAGGTACTCGTAGTGGCCATTGGTGGTGGTAAACGCGGTTTTCCACTCGTCCCCCTCCCTAATGCGGATCAAATTGTACGCACTACGCAGATCGAGCTTGGTAAAGTAAGAAGCCGTACGTAACTGTTCGAGAGCACATGGAATGAGGGGCAACGGGTAAGCGAATTTTTTCGTTATGGCGTTCAAGCCTCTATAATCAATGCAGGGTCTCAGTCCCCCGTCCTTTTTCTTAACAAAGAAAAACCCAGACCCGACAGGGGACTTCGACGGCCGAATGAAACCCTGGGCTAACGCTTCGGTGACATAATCATTCATAGCCTTTTCCTCATCTAACGTAAGAGGATAGACTCTAGCTTTGGGTAGGGTGGCACCCTCCACTAGGTCGATGGCACAATCATAGGAGCGATGCGGAGGTAATTGAGTAGCGTTTTCCTTGCTAAACACTTCTAAAAACTCTGAATATTCAGGGGGTACAACAATGGGATCAGAAACATCAGGACTCTCTACAGAAGTAGACTGAATAACTAAACTATCCAGAGCTAAACAATGTTCATGACAGTGAGCAGACCAAACCGTGATATCCCCATCGCGCCAGGAGACAGTGGGATCGTGGGTCTTCAGCCATGGCATGCCCAGGATAACTGGATGCTCGGTGCAGGGAAGCACGAAAAGTGGTAGTTCCTCAAAGTGAAGAGCGCTGGCTTGTAGAGTGATGGGCAGAGTCTGCAGGGTAACCGGCTTGGAGCGGACAGTCTTTCCATCAACAGCATGGATGGCTAATGGACGTAGAAGTTCTCTGGTGGGCACTCCATGCTCCTTAACTAGGTCCTGGCTGATGAAGTTCCCCTCCGACCCGGAATCTACAAGCGCTGGGACAGAGAGCATACCAGTAGGTAACACAATATTAACAGGCAAAGAAAAACATTTAGAGCGAAGGATTGTGTTGTGCTTACGTACCACGTTAGCGCGTGGAGAGCACTCCACGCGCTGTCCCAGGGCTGGAGCTTTCACAGGTCGGGTCAGGAGACCACACTCAGCCTTGAAATGCCCGGCCTCTCCACAATAAAGGCATAGGCGAAGCTGGATTCGTCGCTGCCGCTCCTCAGGAGTTAGCCGGGTTTTCTGGATATCCATGGGCTCTGGGGCAGGCAGCGCAGCTTTCTCTGGAGTGGGAGCGCGGGGCAGAGACACAGAAGTGTGTTGAGTGCGAGGACTGATCTTGGGTCGGCGCGAGAGAAGTTGATCCAACCGGATCGACAGTGAAATGAGCTGATCCAGGGTCAGGGAATCATCTCTGCAGGCTAATTCCCTCTGTATATCTGGATTAAGTCCGCATCTAAACACGTTGATCAACGCAGCGTTATTCCACCCACTACCAGCCGCGAGAGTGCGAAACTCCAGAGCGTAGGAAGCCACCGGCTTCTGACCTTGCTTAAGAGCCAGCAAAAGTTCTCCATTAGACTGTCCATAACGCGAATGATCAAAAACTGAGCGGAAAGTAGCCAAAAAGTCAGTGTAACTAGCCCCAGAAAGGTCTTCCCAAATAGCTGTAGCCCACTCGAGTGCCTTACCAGAAAGCCGTGAGATAATGAAACCGATCTTAGCTTTATCGGTTGTAGGCGGTGAATTACTGAAAAACACGGAGCATTGTAAAAGAAAACCGCTGCATTTTTCCGGATCCCCATCAAACAACTCCGGTTTAGAGACAGAAAATCCAGGCACAGAAGAGTTAGCGTTGGGCATACTGGGGGCAGCTAACGGGCTAGGGCTAGGCTCAGTTACGCCTCTGAGGTGAGCTAGCAGCTCAGCTAGTTGTTGCTGCTGCGTGGTTTGCTGGCGGGCTAGCTCAGAAACAGCTTGGGTCACACCAGCGAGCGTTTGCTGGTGCTGACCGAGTAGCCTCCCCTGGTTGGCTAAACCAGATCTAATAGCCTCAGTATCTGCTATCTGATTTAGTTCGGCCGCGTATTCTGTCATGGTCAGAACAGAATAGCAGACAAGCGCAGATACTGATAAAAACAAAGTATGTTTATTATAGAAATAAACAGATGTAATCAGGGTCGATACAGAAACAGGGGTGATCACCAGTAGACAGAGCAATGTAGACAAAACCATACCATAAACGAGAGACAGTCCAGAGTTCATACACAAGCAATCCAGTATCAGAGGTAATCCAAGAGGCGGTGGTGAAAGCACAGTCCAGGTCATACACAAACAATCCAATATCAAAGGCAGAGGCAAAAATCGGCGTCGAGAAACAAAAAGCAAGGTCATACACAAAGTAAACTGAGACAAGAGATAAGTAACGCTTTGTACGAGGATAACCTACAATACGCGGCGATGAAGTCTGTTTGGCGTGCACCTTTATAGTGCCAGTAATCAGTATTCGGGGCTTCCTGGTGGAAGCAGGTGAGGTGTCACGTGATCAGGTGAGTGCGTGATGTCAGCGGGTGGTGCATTCTGGGTAGTGTAGTTGTTAACCTGAGAACCTCCGTTAGAGCTTGGTGTGGAAGGGACAGAGGAGCTAACAGCACCAGACGTGACACACCGATGTTGACTCTGCCCATGAACTGGATAATTTCATTGATCTCTTAACTGGAGAAGAGGATCGGAGATACTTCACTAACATCCCCAAGGTAAGCATTTGTCTTCTTCTCCCTGGAGACTTTTTAAACACACCGGGGTTCTTCAATTAAAGCAGAAGTTGTGCTTGTGCCGAACGTACAGCTGTGATATTTTTAACATAGCTGTGATCTTCTGTAACTGTTCGGGAAGAGCTGAACAGCAACAATCAATATGATACTACTGTACACAACAAAATACGTAGCATATAATGACTGTACCATGCCAGCTTCAGTTCTTTAGCGACACGCTGTTAGAAATCCCATATCATGGGGAAAATTACTATATTTATCAACAAATGCTATGATGTAAGTATGGCGAAATAACTACAATTATCTCTAAATCTATCCAGGCACTGGAACTAAGCTGCAAAAATGATTTGATTCTGTTTAAATTCACTGTTTTTGTTTCATATAACTGCCTATGTTTCAGCTTCTGCTGCTTTTTGAATGAGGCACAATACAGAACAGCCAATCAAAACAAAGATCATTTACATACATCAGACTTTACATCAGGCATTGTTTTACCCTAGTTACGTAGAGTAAGAGTTTAGTACATTTAATCTTGAGCCTGGGAACAATCCAGAGCACCTATCTCAGGTCCTGGTGTTGTTCATTGCAGGGGTGGAAACTATCCTCTCCCTGTGCCATGTGTAGAGTTGCATTATTGGTTCATTTTGTAACATATATTTATATTTTTTGTGGCTGCTTCGACTCGTTGTGTTTTTTCGAAGTACATGGACAAAATTTTTGTTCTTAATAAGTAAGAACTAGATTTGATTCTCCTATATTCCAAGATTTACAAATAAGAGATCTAGGAGAAGGAAGAACCTCCAGTACTTAAAGGTTCTATACTGTTTAATGGGTTATTTCTGGAACCTTTACATTTTTTTAAGGAACTTTAGCTTTAAACATTTGTTAAATGTGTCTTCATGGAACCAAACAGGGTTCTTCCGTTGCACTGCTCCAAATACTTCTAGTGATGCTTGTATCTCTAATGAACTACAGTGTGAAATGGACTTTGGTGTTTTCAGAATAGGCTAGAATGGCTTTTAATGGGGCATATTTTTCCCCTAAAGATTAATCACTTTTTACACTGTTATTCAGGCTCAAAATAGCTCCACACCTCATTGGTAGAATCCGGAGGGCTCTAAGATTTAAAACGAGGCATTAATAACTTTAAAAGTGAGGCTCCCAATTATTAGGTTACGCTACAGTTTGTAAACAGTGTTTTAATAAGCTTCTTGTGCACTTTTAATGTACTCTTTATCACGTTTTACAAGAAGCTTTCTTGTAAATTATATGTAAACAAAAATATGAGGGACATTTATTTTAACCCTTTTAACAGGCCAGCATTTTTGTAAATTTTCTGCCTGATATTACACGCCTAAATCTTACATTTCTATTCAAGCTTTACATAAAAAAGCTTTCATGTTTGATAATAAACACTACTGCAAATTCTAATTGTAATTGTAATATATATATATATATATATATATATATATATATATATATTTTTTTTTTTTTTTTATATACAAATAAAACATTTCATGTCTTCAAATCATTAGTTGTGTTACGTTTGTCTAGTTTTTATGTCAATTTTAAACAACAGAATTTTGGCTTGATTCCTGTTACTGATCTGGAATTATTAAGTTAAGTAGAGAGCAAACAGGCAGCTTCTCCAAGTGTTCTGTAGGAGATTTTTTAAGAAAAAGGGTTTTGTATACATTTCAAGGCCTGTAAAGGAGTTAAAGTTTAAAGAACCTCTATTTGAACGTTGGAAAATTCTGTTTCCCTACTGTTTTTCTCCAAAAAACATTAAGAAACCTCACATTTAAAAATATGATAGATCTTACAATTTCACATTAGACTGATTAATAATGAAGTTTAGTATGGAGCTTAACTGTAAATGAAAAGGAAAGTAACCATAACTGTCATGGTTTAAGTAGAGCTCTGCTATTGTTTCTTTATGGGCTCAAAGATTCATATGATTCTTCATTCAGTCCACGGTCTGACAGGATTAACAATGTAGCTCAAACCATGACAGTTCTACTGCTCTTAATTACTCTTATTAGACCTCAGTAAAATGGAGAAGGATATGAGGTTAATTTAATAATCTGACGGATTAATAAAGAGGATTATAGAAGGAGAAGTTGACTAAACTCTTCAGGAACTTTATTTATTCCTAGAAAGAAAGTTATATGATTAATGTTGTTTTAATACTATGATTATATAAAAAAAAAAAACATAAACACCTACTTCTACTTTAAGTCCATTTTCTATCTATCCAAGTCAGATTTCTATCATTATTCATCTTTTTGTCTGTCTGTCAATCTATCTAAGGGTGTAGTGAAAGAGTTCATGTTATTATAGGTTCTTGTAAAAGTTGTTGTAAAATTACCTATTACTGAGTTTTATAAGGAGTATATGATATTTTTTAAGATCTAAAATTTGATGAAAGTGAAAGATTTCATGTAATTATAGGTCAGTTAGCATGTTTGAGTCTGAGGTAAAACTACAGGTTTGTAAATAGGCTTGTAAAACAACATATGAGCATGTTTTATCCAACCAAAGTCACATGCTTATGTGTATATTCATTATACCTCAAAAACAACAACCTTAACACTTAATAAATGCCTTCTTTAGCACTTTTACACTACATTACACTACATTCTACATATTACTTGCACAACAACGGAGTTGTGCTCCAGGAGTTAACTTTTTCAGAGTGTGCTGTCTCTGTGAAGAGAGAGAAAGAGTGAGAACGAGAGTGCGCTCGCTAAAGAGGTACAGGAAGTCGACTGGTGTCATTCCTAATCGATGGAGTGTGCAGCTCAGGTTGGATGAAGGATCAGAATTCACCCAAGCCCAATTTGGAGTTCTTCCTGTTAACTGAGCTGTGTAAACCTAATGCTTCACCTCTAAGCTCTTCAAGGTTCAGATTGGATCCCTCTACTTCAGTGATATATACATATTTTCCCATTTTTCTCCTAATTTTTCCACCCATTCAGCTGTGCACACTAGCACACGCCTCTTCCGACACATATGAAGTCAGTCACCACCTTTTTTCGAACTGTCAAGTAGCATCACAGTGCAGTTGGAGGAAAGCACAGCAACTCGGTTCTGATACATCAGCTCACAGATGCCATGTGCTGAATCACATCACCCTATGGAGTAATGAGAGAGAGCAAGGCCAATTGTGCTCTCTCTCGCGGCTCTGCCAGCTGATGGCAAGCTGCAAGACAGGGATTCTAACCAGTGATATTTTGATCATAGTGGCAGCACTTTAGATCGATGGAGCCATCGTCCAAAAAAGTAAATGCACTCAAAAGGAATTAACTGAAAGGAATGGATCTTTTGTACAATACCAGATCATCCTTGGTCTTCATTACAGGCAGGTTAAACAGCCCAACATTATGCTAATGATGTCCTGCACTATTCCAGCAGGACAATGCTTGTCCACATACTGCTGCCATCTCGAGAGCTGTGTTGACAACACAGAGGCTAAGCCTTTGCCAAACACATCGCGCAGCGTGAATGGCACAACTATTTTTAATCAGTCAGTGGCGCACCTGTGTTGCAACAGGCCAGAAATTTACCTAAACACACCTTACTTTCAGACCACCACACCCATCAGTGCAAATTTATTTCTAAACCCTGACGCAATTTTAATGGTGCGTGAAAATAGACTGTTGACGGGAATCTAAGATAGCAAAGAGTATCAAGTCTACAAAATTGAACTGAAACTGAAAAATATTACACTATTAATTAGAATTTATTGCCGCTTTTAAGAACTCTTCATGTTTACATCCTGAGGAAATGTAAGAGTTGTTTCTCAGGGGGTCCTGGGGTAATTTTCTCTTTTATTAGGGGTTCTCTGTAATTTTATTCCCATCCAGAACGACCATGTGCTTGTTTTTTCTCAGAGAAAATTACAGGCTGAATTATCTACTGTTTTTCTCTGAACTCTGTGGTCCTTCGTTAATTTTAGTCCTGTCCGGACTCTCACCTCTAAGTTTTGTCACCTTGCGTTTAATAACATAGCTATTTGTCCAATGCCACGACCTGCCACGACTGTACACTTTGTGCACATGTTTCCATGGAGATCCATGTAAAACACAACAGCGATTGGAAATGGAGGAGCTACTGAACTCCATGTCACGTGACTGAGAAAACCAAAAGCCAAAAAACTCACTGGTCCTCCTGTTTTTTTAATTGCAGTCCAGATGCAAGAGTAAGAGGTTTATTACTAGAGTAGAAGTGTGAGATATTTTTCACAGACGTCTCCCTGAAAAACTAATAGGGATATAATAGGGTTTTTAAGCCTTTTTTACAGGGTTTTGCACCAATCTGCTCTGCATTCTTAATTTTTTAATTAAAATTTTAAGATAACAAAAAAGACCTTACATCTACATTATGTTCAGTGTTCTCATTTTAACTGATTTAAAAGAAAACCTTGATTCACTCTCAAGAAACACTCAAAAACAGGTTCTGTAAGCGCAGTCGGCTTACAGGAGTCGGTTAACGTTCAGGCAGCATGCTGAGAGAAGTGTGACTGAATATAAATCTTAACACATACTGTTCAATTTAACGCTCAGCGTAAGATAAGGGCTTAGAGTTAGTTGTCCTGGCAACGGGCAGTCAGTTGTTTTGTCCCTGGCATATGTGTAATGTGATGAATCATTTTCTTGGAGTGAGTGTATCTTGTGCTTCAAAACAAAATGGGAAAACGAGTCATGACAGCTCGGGGAAGATCATCTGTCAAATGCAAAATGAAAATGATAAAAAACACTGAGTACGGCCAGGGGGGGATTTTGTATGTGTTTGCGTGTATTTATACTGTTTCAGATTAAACATTTTCTAAGAAGAGTTTCTAAGAAAATATATTAGTGTTTACAAATAGAAAATTAACTGTATATACAGTACCCAACAAACATTTCAGCAAAAAAATAAATAAAGGGCCCTTTTGTACACCCTGCGCAAGTTGCGTCGCAGTGCTCATTGCTATCTTAGTCAGTCTATTTTCAAGCCTTATGTCTGCACCATTAAAATAGCGTCTGAGTTTAGGAATATACAGTATTTATGGCAATAGCCACGGTGGTCTGGAAGGCGTACCTTTGGGCCCTCATGAGACCAAAGATACTCAGCCAAGCCCTAAATTTAGCTGTGCAATGTGCTATAGATCGCTAAAATAAGTGAAACCTGTTGTGGAAAGAAGCTGAGAAACCTTTTTAAAACCTAGATCATCTTTAAAAAGAGCAACAATTCTATCTCTCAAATCCTCAGAGAGTTCTTTGCCATGAGGTGACATGTGGAATATCCAATGGCCAGTATGAGAGAACTGAACCCAGACCTGAATCCGTTCGGCATCAACAGGTTCGTGCTGAAGAACCTTGTATTCCTCAGTTCCTGTTGCAAACAAACCGGTAACCGGTTCCACGCCGGTAAAAAGCGCTGTATGAGGGGTGTGCTCACTTTTGCACCCCAGGTAGGCTACCCATACAGTCACCAATATGGCCATGTTATCTTGGTTATTTTAATAGGTACAAAAAGGTCCTGCACAAGTGTTACGCAATTTAAAAGCAAAAATACGCCAGAATGCCGCTACTGCACTTTGTAACTTTGGTGAAATTTCACGAGAACTTTGCTGTAAAACCCTTACTTTACTTTGATCGTCAAGAATTGAAAATGTTGAATAGTGGGCTTAATGCATGATCAGTCAAACCACGTTCTGTGGTTTTAATATGGCATTTCTTTTGCTTGTGTATGTAGTACTGTCTAAATTCTTTAGGATTTTGAGGAATCAAAATCAGTGCTTAAAGTCATGAAGCAACTGGATGTGTTGATGCGCAGTCTCTGGCCTTTTTTTTTCAATAAAGAGGTATATATTTAGGTGTTTCCTTAACATTTAGCATCTTTAAAGCAGCATTATAAAGTAGATTTACCTTTAAATAATAGGTGCACATCAACTCTGGACCAGAATGCTGCTTATGTAACTATGTAACTTTGGTGAAGCTTCATACAAACTCTAATCGCCTCAGTTTACATGCTTTTTTCACTTCAGTTTGCTTCAGCTGTCCATGAAGGAGAGTTCTGTGCATTATTTGTATTAAAAACAGTGGTGTAAAAGTGAATTACCCTTCACGCCTGTAAGGGGAGCCAAGAAGCAAAAACTACAAATTATCACATTATCACACAAGTCATCAGGTTTGTCTAAATTGTGCTGTCAAATATTATTTATTGTGTAAGTTTGACCCTGATAATAATTTAAAATGAATTATTTAAAAAGTGATTTTAGTTTTTAGTTTTTACATAAAAAAACTAAACTTCTGTGCTGAGGAAGCTTCATCTTTATACATAGGAAAGGTTTTACCCTGCTCACGCAATTAGCTCACAACTGGCCTTTACCTGCTAATCAATAAAACTCTCACGTTTTCTGGACAAAAGACCACCTTAATTGAAGCACCATTGGTCAGACTGTGAGTCTAATAAGAATTGAAGAGCATTCTAAAGAAATCAGTGGTAAAGTTAAACACATGCTGTCTTTAATGGTAAGGAGCTGTGAAGGGCTGGCGTCGCGTCCTTCAGCCATAAAAAAAGAAAAATCTGTGTAAAGCCCCATTCAGACGGGATGAGTTTTACATTAGGGAGGTGGAATAATGTCATTTTACTAAAGGACATATGCATAAAGTGTAAATATCTCTCAAAGGTTCTTCCCATGGGATTTTTTTGATGCAGTGGTGATGGGTCAAAAAAAAACCATTCCTCCCCACTGCTATATAAAATGTTGGCATTAAAACGGCAAATGGGAAATGGCAGGTTTAAGTTCATTTTCCCACTTTACTCTCATATATTAGGAATACTGTAAGTATCCCTTGTTACACAAGCTATCAGTTTACTCAGCTTACTAGCTCTTCACAAACTGATTTCTGTCTGTTTTTAAGCAGAAAGATACAAGAGCTGTACAGGACTAGGATGGTAACACTAGTTTCGCTAGCAAACTAACTTAGCCTTACCTTTATCGCTACATTTCATTGTGTAATTTTGTGTCAGGAACTGAACTTTGATTGAAAAGTATAAAGTGCCTGCATGCAGCGATGCACTGGGCCAGTTCAATTTAAAAGTCCTCTCAAGAGTTTAAAAAGTGTGATTTAATAATATTTTATTAGAGTTTGAAGCAGTGGTGCCAATAATTAAGCAATTCTAAATTATGTATGGCTAAATATATCTAACTATACATATTTTTAATGACACCTTTTGTCATTTGTAACTTTTTGACCTAATAGGAATCTGGCAGTTCTTTAAATTGTGTCTAATTCTTATTATTTGTGGTAACATTACCATATTTATTGCACTATACGGCACATTTAAAATCATTTAATGTTCCCAAAAATCACCAGTGCGCCTTATGTATGAATTTTACCAGTCAGTTTCTAAGGAGCAGTAAAGACACTCCACTGAAGTTTTGGTTTAATTCTCCAGCCAGAGGCTGCAGCAGTATTAGCATTAGCTGCTAACCACACTAAGCGCTAGCTTCTTTGCCGTTCAGATAAGCAGTATTATCGTCCAGTAGCCTGCTTCTAATCCCAACTAGCACTGTTGGAGCAGCATTAGCATTACCAGCTAATCGCGCTAGTTAAAAAGTGCTAGTTAGCTCTTTCGTCGTTCAGAGGCGAGTATATTGTACTGTAGCCTGCTGCTAACCCTGGCTAGCACTGCTGGAACAGCATTAGCATTACTTGTTAACTTGTTTGACTTTAACAATAATGCAGCTAACAATCTGGTACGCCCTGTGTATGAAAATAGACCAGAAAATAGACGTTTATTGATAGTGTGCCTTATAATCCGTTGCACCTTATAGTGTACAGATACTTTAAAGCGACAGTCTATATGTTTTGGGAACCTGGGAACTTTTCAAATTTACCAGAGACCTCTCTGGTGAGAAGGTGTAATTTACATATTCAAGAGTCAATGTGGAAACTTCAAATTCGACAAACCTACCAGACCACTCTGTTTTTTGAAGGAATATACAGTATTAGACTTAAAAGACTAAAAATCGAATAATTTCTGATTAATTACAGTATTTTTCCCCTCCCAACTCCTAAGGAACACTGCTGCTTTAAGTTTAAAAGCAAAAATCTTAAGGACTGCTGCTTTAACAAGCCGAAATGGGAGATATATTTATGTATATATTTATGTGTGTGTGTGTGGCAGGGCCTGTATTTGTTATAAGTGTATAAGTGTGTATCTTCCTGAGCTGTTTCTATCCCCCTGACAATATCTGCCTCTTTTTTTTTTTTATGACGCCAAACTTATGATCTATTGTAGCCGCCGCTCTTTTGTGGTTGTCCTCTTTCATGCTATCGCGGCCATCGCCACTTTCCCTCCTGAGCTGCTTGCTTTTCTCAGGCCTGAATCGGGCGGCGGACAAGCCGGCCGGCGCTTTTGTGCGGTAGACGATCGGTATCATCCGTCTCATAAGACAAATTCAACTGGGGGCATTTTTTATTGAGGCCCGCTTGCCTCAATTCATGGCTTTAAAAGGCTGGGGTCTTGAACGATCACACACACACACACACACACACACACACACAGCGAGGCACTTATATCCATATTCTGCTCAAGGTCGCATTTAAGGAGCATTTTGATGAAGCCTTTGTCCTGGACTCACCCATGTGTTTCCAGACCCTGCTCTGAGATCTGCTGCTCTTACAGTATATAAAGAAATGATCAAAGCCCAGCAAACTTAAAGGTGCCCTAGACTGTCTAACTGTATTTACCCTGGCGCAGTTGAGTAATGAGAGTTGGGTACATTGAATTGAGTTGTTGTGAATCTTAAACACTGCTGTTTGAACCTACTGGCACCATGCCTAACGCAAGCCATGAGCTAGAATAGGAAAATAAAGCTCACAACTGATAAAAAAAAAATTCCAGAGAAAACTGCACAGGGTATGTTTTTTTTCTAGTTGACCAGCTGCTCTTTTTAGAAGGAACTACAGGGGTTGGACAATGAAACTGAAACATCTGTCATTTTAGTGTGGGAGGTTTCATCATGGCTAAATTGGAGCAGCCTGGTGGCCAATCTCCATTAATTGCACATTGCAGCAGTAAGAGTGTGAAGGTTCAATTATCAGGGTAAGAGCACAGTTCTGCTCAAAATATTGCAATGAACACAACATTATGGGCGACATACCAGAGTTAAAAAAAACGAGGACAAATTGTTGGTGCACGTGTTGCTGGTGCATCTGTGACCAAGACAGCAAGTCTTTGTGATGCATCAAGAGCCACGGTATCCAGGGTAATGTCAGCAAGATACCACCAAGAAGGACCAACCACATCCAACAGGATTAACTGTGGACGCTGTAAGAGGAAGCTGTCTGAAAGGGATGTTCAGGTGCTAACCCAGATTGTATCCAAAAAACATTAAACCACGGCTGCTCAAATCACGGCAAAATTCAATGTACACAACTCAGTCAGGACAAAAAATTAGTGTGCAAAACCAGGTGTTTCAGGTTCCTAGTTCAACCCCTGTATAAACCTAGCATTGATCTGTGGAACGGTGGAACTGTATTCTATGAAATTATGAATGGTACTACATTACATATTGTATGGGATCCTACAATATCCTGACTTCATGCTGAATGCTCTTATTTGTTGTCGAATGCAATTAAAGAGTTTTCGTGCATCTTGGCATGTTCTCCTCCACCAGTCTTACACACTGCTTTTAGATTTGAACTTTATGCCTTTACTCCTGGTGCAAAGATTCAAGCAGTTCAGTTTGGTTTGATGGTTTGTGATCATCCATCTTCCTCTCGATTGTATTCCAGAGGTTTTCCATTTGGTAAAATTAAAGAAACTAATTTTTAAGTTGTCTCTAATTTTTTTCAGAGCTGTATTTCTATAAAAATATCCATCCATCTAACTGTCTGAGGTTCTCAACCAGTACATCAAAATAATGTTTCAACTGATCTACTGTTTAGGAAGACTCTGGTGGGGGTTGACAGATGCCTGGGTGGTTTTATGCAGGTTTCCTTATTGTGACATCACAATAAGGAAGCCATCCAAACGGCTCAAAAAAGCATTATATGATTTAATTCTGACACTCAACTGATTTCGCATAATATGTCCCCTTTAACATGTCCGGAGTACGTAAAAAATGACTTTAGGTCTGGAGTTAGGGCTGTGCTATCAGACCTCAGATCATGAGGACCAACCTGAACCTGGTTCCAAAAAGGCCTCCGTCCTCCTTCAACAATCTGAGCAAAGTGCCTGTAAATATCAATAACCCTTTTCACCGCACTGGGTCCCTGTAGTGGTGCCATTTCGTGGAGGTGGCGGCTTCTAGACGGAGTTTCAATGTCCGCGCGGACACCTGGCTGGCCTTTGTCCCGCTTTCGGGCCCCCAGCCACCTGCGATTTTGCCGTTTGACATTTGGCTTTTCAAAAGCGCCCGGGTCTACGAGGGCCGTGGCGGTGCTGAGCTTGAGAGGCAGGTGGTGGTGAGGCGGTCTTTCATTTGACCTCATTTCACCTGCGAAAGAGTGTAACCGGGGGTGGGGGGAGTGTGGAGAAAGAAAGACAAAGAAAGCAGAAAAAAAGAAAGAGCGAGCGAGAGGGAGAAGGAGATGGAAAGGACAAAGAGAGAAAGAGAGAGAGAGAGGGAGAGAATAAAAGAGAGAAAGAGAGGGAAGGGGGGAGAGGGTATTTTTTGTTTCCTTTTTCTTGAAAAGACTGTACATGTGGGACTGTGAGGAATGGGTGCAGTTACCAGCTGTAGCCATGTGGGGACGCAGTGGTTCCACATCAACGTTTGGACTTCTCCTTATTAAGAGTCCAGTGTTTTGCTATGTAGTCCTACTGCTGCATATATATATATATATATATATTTCATAACATTATGACCACCTTCTTGCGAGCATGTTTTTTTTGTTCAGCTCCACTGAGTGTATAGAACATTTTGTAGTTCTATTTTTAGTTCTATTTTTTATAAGAGTTCTATTATTTCTATTTTTTTATGTAGTTCTATGTTGTAGTGTATGTATTGCAGTGACGCTGGCGTGGTGGTTGTAGTATTAGTGTGTGTTGTGCTGGTACGAGTGAGTGGAACAGACACAGCAGTGCTGCTGGAGTTCTTGAACGCTGCTGTATCTGTACACTTCTACTTTGCCCATTGCCCATAGGTCACTAGCCACAGGACACTGCCTACAGGATGCTGCCTACTGGATTCTGCCCAGAGGACACTAAACGCACAACGCTGCCCACAGGGTGCTGTCCACAAGACCTTGCCAATAGGATGCTGCCCGCAGGATGCAGCCCACATGACCTTGGCAATAGGACGCTACCTACAGGAGGCTATCTACTAAATGCTGCCCAGAGAACACTGAACACATGACGCTACCCACACAACCTTGCCAATAGAATGCTACCTTCAGGATGCTGCCCACAGGACACTGCCTACAGGACACTAGACATAAGATGCTGCCTACAGGATGCTACCCACATGACCGTGCCCAGAGGATGCTGCCCTCAAGACCCTGGCAAAAGGATGCTACCTACAAGATGCTGCCCACAGGACGCTACCTACAAGATGCTGCCCATTGGATGCTGCCACCAGGACCCTGCCCACAGGATGCTGCCCACATGACCTTGCCAATGGAATGCTATCTACAGGATGCTGCCCACATGACCATGCCCACAGGATGCTATCTACAGGATGCTGCCCATAGGATGCTGCCCACAGGATGCTACTTACAAGGTACTACCCACAAGACGTTGCCGATAGCATGCTACCTACAGGATGTTGCCCACAGGATGCTTTCTACAGGACTCTGATGTCAGGATGATGATCTATTCTTAATCCAGCAGTTAAACACTGAGGTGTTTAACCCCCCACCTTCCCCCCATTAATTAGCATTAGATGAATAACGCCATGCTAATTATTGGCAAGTTCAAGCCTATCCTTCGATAATATGTGATGAATGCTACCTACAGGACGCTGCCCACAGGATGCTACCTACAGAATGCTGCTCGTAGAATGCTGCCCACAGGATGGCTACCTACAAGATGCTGCCCACATGACCCTGCCCACAGGATGCTACTTACAAGATGCCTAGAAGATGGTGACCACACAACCCTACCCACAGGATGCTGCCCACAGGATGCTGCTCATAGGATGCTACCTACAAGATGCTGCCCACATGACCCTGCCCACAGGATGCTGCCCACAGGATGCTGCCCACAGGATGCTGCTCATAGGATGCTACCTACAGTATTCTGCCCACCACAACACTGCCCACAGGATGCTACTTACAAGATGCCTAGAGGATGGTGCCTACACAACCCAGCCCACAGGATGATATCTACAGGATATGGCCTACAGGATGCTCCTCTTAATTAGCATTACATAAATGATGCCATGCTAACTGTTGGTTGGTTAAAGCCTATGGAATTTCCAATGGAAATATGTGAAGAAAAGAATGTCACAACTGTAGCCCGTCTGCTATTCGTCTCTTTAATTAAATATATGTGATGCATGTTTAAATAAAACGCCCTTATTTTGAGAGGTGTTGCCAGGAGCGTGTTCAGCAGTGTGTACGGAAGTGTGTGTGTGTGTGTGTGTGTGTGTTGAGGGCACAGGTGGACGCGTGTTGGGAAAGGCGGCATGCCTGGCCTGCTTTTACTGATAGACTATAAATTCCAATTTCTCATGTCATCACATCAGAGGAAGAACGCAGTACAGCATTTCTTTCTTGCAATCAGCTGTGTGCAAGCCACTCTCTCCGACACACACACACACGGATGCGCGCAAGCTAGCACAAATACGCTCATGCAAATGCACATCCAGACGTACGCACACATACCTTCACAAATATGCTCATGCAAATGCTTGCACATGCATATTTGTCATTTGCTGCTCACTGGTGTGAAACAAGCTCTCGCACCTGTCGGAACACCTCAACCCGTTCTCCTCCTGCTCCCGCACCTCCCTCGGGAAGCGCCAAGGTGAGAGAATTCCCCACGGAGGCTTTCTTGCGCTCACGTTAGCGCAACGTTTCCAAAACATATGCTTTAAGATCTGTGTGCTAATCAAGTGGTGGTATACAGCATTGTATAATTGCACAATTAAAGCAATTAGACACGCAAATGAACAAGCCAAAAAAGTCATGTGACGGGGACTAGTAATGGGTCCCGTGACTTTTGCCTGTTGCTTTGTTCTATGGAAACTAAAGAACGCTGCACTAACCTGCAGGATGTGTGGGTGGGATTTCCTGCATTGTTTGTAAGCATGGACAATTCTTGCCAGAAGCCACCGGTCATGATCATTACCAACCTGTGCTGTGCTGTTCACTGTGGGTGGTAGTACCTTATATGGTGTATTCCTGGGGACATATGTGGCACTGTGTATCGAGAAATACTTATGCCAACAACAGCGGCGTAAGATATTATACTCTTAAAGTCATTACCACCCACAGTGGACTCTTCTTGTGTTTAGTAGACCCTACTGGACAGGATTTGCACTCGACCTCTTACTTTCGTAGTGCATCAATTCAGTCGAGTTCTGTAGCTTCATTGTAGAGAGTTTAAACCTGTAAATACAAAAGGCACTACCCCTGCCTGTATTGCTCATGGAGGGCAAATGGTTAGAATTTGACTACAGAACACCACCAGCGAAGTACAACTGAGAGAGGTAGGTGTATGTTTAAAACAGTTCTGTTTACACTAGTTTAAAGTAAAAATCCACCCCCTGGATTACATAGGATCTCCGGTGGATTTTGTGTTTTGCAGAGACTCTAAGACTATGTTCTTCTAAGTAATATATGACATTGCAAAGACTGTTATTAGTTATTAGAGTAAAAATGTCTTTATTTTAAAAACGTTTCTACCTGTTGTAAGTCTCACTGCTTCGCGGTGCTGTTAGCCAATCAGAGGCGATATGTTTGCATGTATGAATATTCATGAGCGAGAGCTGAAATCCTATTGTTTCTCATCTCCAAATCCTCCACAGGACTAAAGCAGTGTTATACCGGATCACGTGCACTTTTTTTCTTCACAAAAAACAGCTCACATTGTATTCATTCATACTAGAGACCACAGCTAGACATTTTTAAAATGAATGAAAAAAACATGGAATGAGACCTTTTGAGGTCTTGAAGGCATTACCATGCACAGTAGACAGCATAGTGGAATCGAGGGATGTTAAATGCCTGCACAACTTTTGAACTTTTGAACTTGTCAATTAATGTAATGCAATCAAATCCTCACAGCAAAGGTCCAAAAGTCAGCAAGAAACTACTCTACAATGTACAGTGTTTGGACAATGAAACTGAAAAACCTGGTTTTAGACCACAATAATTTATTGTCCCGACTGACAGTTCTGGTGGAAACAGGAGAGTTGAGGTGCACATTGAATTTTGCCGTGATTTGTTCAGCCGTGGTTTTATGTTTTTTTGGATACAATCCGGGTTAGCACCCGAACATCCCTTTCAGACAGCTTCCTCTTACAGCGTCCACAGTTAATCCTGTTGGATGTGGTTGGTCCTTCTTGGTGGTATCTCGCTGACATTACCCTGGATACCGTGGCTCTTGATGCATCACAAAGACTTGCTGTCTTGGTCACAGGTGCGCCAGCAAGACGTGCACCAACAATTTGTCCTCTTTTGAACTCTGGTATGTCACCCATTATGTTGTGTGCATTGCAATATTTTGAGAAGAACTGTGCTCTTACCCTGATAATTGAACCTTCACACTCTGCTCTTACTGGTGCAATGTGCAATTAATGAAGATTGGCCACCAGGCTGCTCCAATTTAGCCATTAAAAACCTCCCACACTAAAATGACAGGTGTTTCAGTTTCATTGTCCAACCCCTGTAGAGACAGTTACTCCACCAACAGCAGCATAAAGCATGAGGCTTTGCAATGGTATCCTGAGAGAACACGCCTCACACTATCACTCAGGGCCATCATCCTTTTTCTACCCTTCCTCTTTCTCTCTCTCTCTCTCTCTCTCTCTCTCTCTCTCTCTCTCTCTCTCTCTCTCTCAATTTTGTTCCCTTTCTCGCTCTTCTGCCCTCCCTTCAACCATTCCTCTTCCACAGGGCAGTGAGGAGGAGACTCTGCAAGTAATGAGCCACATTAGTGGCCGTTCCAGATAAAAAGAGAACACTTGGCGGCTCTTTAAGATCACTATCTTACCAAGAGAGGGGAGGGGGATAAAAAGAGAGAGAGAGAGAGAGAGGGCAGAGAGAACAGTATCAGACAGCAGTGCAATATAACAAAATCACACATGCAGCAAAAAGAGCTGCAGATGTTCCCCAAACCTACATCTGATCTAGGAACAATGCCCTTTCCAACTTGGAGTATTTACTTTATCAAGAAATCTCATCAGATTACTTATACATTGGCTTGAGGACTACAGAAAGACTAATACTGTGGATGCTGTATCAAACAGAGTTCAGTAATAGATCTTGACAGGTATAAAAAAAAACTAAAGACCATCTGTCCACCAACTGAAGCTCAACAGAGGATGAATGATGTAACAGGACAACGACCCAAAACATAAAAGTAAATCAACAACCGAACGGCTTTAACAGAAGAAAAAACGCCTTCTGGAGAGTCCTGACCTCAACCCAATTGAGATGCTGTGGCCTCATGACCTCAAGAGAGCGATTCACACCAGATATCCCAAGAATACTGTTGAACTAAAACAGTTTTGTGAAGAGGAATGATCCAAAATTCCTCCTGACTGTTCTGCAGGTCTGATCTGCAACTAAAGGAAACGTTTGGTTGAGGTTTTTGCTGCCAAAGGAGGATCAAACAGTTTTTAAATCCAAAGGTTCACAAACTTTTTCCACCCTGCCCTGTGAATGGTAACATGTTGTGTTCTATAAATTTATGCAAACGTATATTTTTTTGTGTGGTTTTAGTTTAAGCAGACTGTGTTTGTCTATTGTTGTGACTTAGATGAAGATCAGAACACATTAAATGACCAATTTATGCAGAAATCCAAGCAATCCCAAAGGGTTCACCTACTTTGTCTTGCAACTGTATCAGTGTTTTATGTGGACAGGATTTGCACTCGACCTCTCTCTTTCGCAGTGCATCATTTCAGTTGAGTCTGATCTTCATGGTAGAGAGTTCAAACCACACAATATTAAAGGCACTACCCCTGCCTGTATTGCTTAAGGTGGGCAAATGATTATAAGACATGTTGACATACGTTTATGGGGTTATTGTTTTATTGCTATAGCTAATGTTATACAATATTAGAGCTGGTTAACCCACTAGTTTGCTCGCATAGGATATGTTTTCACCTTGATAACCAGATAACTACATTTTGTGAAAAGGTTTTAACTACATTTAACTGTAGAAGTAATTCATATTTTGTTGAGTTTTGAATGCTGGTATGCTAGTTATTAAGTACGACATACTGGGTATTAGATTAGCCTGGGAGAGTCACGGTAGTCGCAGGAGAGGTGGGATGTCTGTTGAGATCTTATACAATGTGTAGGCATTACTGTATTCTGCTTGATATAGTGTCCACTTTATTAGTCCCTCTGTAGCCACATAGTCATTTTCTTTTACAGCATAGAAGTACATTTTTTTGGGAAAGGAGTAACTTTAAAATTAATTTGGGTTTTGTTGCTAAACTGACACCTTAAGCTCAGGCTTTCTGTGCGTAAGAGTGAACTCTATGGAAATGTGTGCACTGGTCCGTTACTGGTGGGTTATTACGATGCTTTTAAATGGTACGGTAACACGGTTGGGAAAACTCACAGTTGAACACACTCAAACAGAGTCAAACAGCTTCTGAAATCAATCAGTTTGTTGAAGTTACAAAGAGCCGAGGGATTATATTGAGAATGAGGGTTGATCCTAGATTAGCACTCTTACTTGAGCATGCTAGTTTGCATTAGCTCCCATTAAGTCCAAGATGGATTGAAAACTAAGTATTTTACTCTTGGGTCTCTTTTCCGCATGCAAGGGCAAATCGTTACTAAAGCCAGACTTTTAGCCATGTTAAACAGTCATTGGCAGTGTTTTGCTAACTTCAAAAAATCAAAAACTTTTACATCACATCATTTCTGGCCTTTCTGTCCAACTTTGTTTTCATGGCATTTGGCAATCCAAGATTGCTAAAATGGCATTAGAATGACAGCAACCGGGCTAAGCCAACAATGCTATCATAATGTTTGCATACCGATGACATGACTTGGCCCACATCACTACCATTGTGTTATCATGGCCTGGTTAGCCGCTGATGCAGATGCTTCAGTCTTTATGCCCACCCACTCAATGGTTCTTTGGACCCAATAAGTTAAACTAACCATACTGAGAAAATCCAAACCCAACCTGGTACCATTTTAGTTCCTAACCAGCATAAACCATTGTAGCACTAGCACTAGACGAGTGTCATACCATCTGCTGACCAGCATAAACCAGCATTTATTGTTTTCTTAACACTGGTAACCCATTTAGCCAGTACTTTAATAGCACCAGACTAGCATAAACCAGCATTTGTTGTTTTCTTTACTATGGTAAACCATTTATCCAGTACTTTAATAGCACCCGACTAGCATAAACCACCATTTGTTTAGTGTTTTGAAAGCTGGTTTGCTAGTTAACCAGTACCATACCATCCCCAAACCAGTGTAAATCAGTATTGGTTGTGTTCTGAACACTGGTATGCAAGTTAAAAAGTGCCATACTAGTTCCTGAGCAGAACAAACCAATATTTGTTGGGTTTTGAACACTGGTATGTTGGTTAATCAGTACTATACTAACACTAGACCAGCATAAATCAACATTATTTGTGTTCTGAACACTGGTATGCCAGTTAACCAGTGCCAAACCAGTTTCTGAGCAGAACAAACCAATATTGTTGGGTTTTAAACACCGGTATGACAGTTAACCAGTATCATATCAATTCACAACCATTAGGAATCAGCATTTCTTGAGTTGCAAACCATAGCAGCACAAGAGCAGCTTTAGCTAGCATTTGTTCTGTTTTGGACACATGTATCCTGGCTTACCAGCACCATAACAGCAATAGATCAGTGTAAAACTGTACCATACCAGCACTCAACTGGCATAAACCAGTGTTTATTGTGTTTTGGAGATTGGTGTACTGGTTACAAGTACCACACCAGCACCAGACCAGCAGAAATCAGCTTATAAAAAGGAAAATACACAATTCATAACCACAGTTATGCCATTAACTGCTAAAATGATGCTCTAATCATGGACCAGTTCACTAAAATTTATTTAAATTGTCAAAAAAGTACTGCAATATTATGATTAAAGACTTATTTGTATTTCATTTTGGTCAAAAAATCCAAACTTTCTCCGAGCCAAGCCAGACCCCAAAATACCCCTTTAACCTCTAAGCAATCCGCAAACATTTATCTAATGCAGTATAAAGCACTAGGTTAGCAAATGCCAATTAGGTCAATTAAGAGCAGTGATATTTTGCAAGCCACCCACGCAAAATCCTCACACAACTGTGCTTCAGGCTCCTCCAGCTCGCTCTGCATGCTTTCTTCATCTAACCCTCCAATATGCACATCAGCACTGGGCTCCGAATAAAAGCCTTCCCTTCTTTCTATCTTTCTTTTTTGAGCTCCTCTTTGACCCCAGAGCAAATTATGTCCAAAGAGATCAGATTTAGTTTGAAGATTGCATATTCATCTGTGAAACAATTATTGCACATTGAAACACTTAAAGCAGCAGACCCTAAACTGAAAGCAGGAACTTGTATTTCGAGTATGTTCAAAACACTGCACTGACTTTAGACTTGATATAAAACACAGTGGATCAACACCAGCAGATGACATGTCTCTCCAAACCATCACTGATTGGTGGAAACCTCACACTAGACCTCAAGCAGTTTGGACTGTGTGTCTCTCCACTCTTCCTCCAGACTCTGATCCCTTGATTTACAAATGAAATGTAAATTTACTGATGATCAGTGATGGTTTGGAGAGACATGTCATCTGCTGGTGTTGATCCACTGTGTTTTATTATCAAGTCTAAAGTCAGTGCAGTTTTTTAACAGAAATTCTACAGCACTTCATGCTTCCCTCTGCTACTGACAACTTTTATGGAGTTGTGGATTTCATTTTCCAGCAGGACTTGGTACACTGCCCACACTGCCAAAAGTACCAATTGGTCTTATACATTATTCTTATTGATTTTTGGGTTTTCATTGGTTGTAAGCCATAATCATCAACAATAAAATATATAAACGTTTACAATAGATCACTCTGTGTGTAATCCTTAAGCAATAGAACACGAGAGGTCGTGTGATATCATGAATAACATCACGGCTGTGATGTTACTCGTGATAACACATGACCTCAAGTGTTCTATTGCTTTTATACAAGTTTTTTTTTTTACAAAATGAATAAAGAAAATAAATTAAAGAACTTTAAGAAATTCAGAATGAATATGCTTTAATATGGACTGTGCCTTTCGCCAAAAAGTAGTTCCACCACAACTGTAACAGAACTGAAACTTAACTACAAAACGGTGTATGGTTTATACAGACTAACACCACGAGAGTTAGCTTAAAATCAAAATTGGGAATAAGTGAAGATGGTAACGTTAGGAGGGTGAAATAACGCTAATACTCTCCTCTCCTGCTCAGTGGAGTCGTCTTCAGGTGAATGCTGTGCATTTTTTGAGCATTTCTGCTTGTTTTGCTGGGTGGTGTTGGTTTTAGCTAGCCGGCTGGACTGTGGTTAGGTTAGCGTAGCTTGCTTTAGCTTAGCATTAACTTAGCTTAGCCTAGCCTGGCTGGTTAGTGATCTGACTGTCAGACAGCATTAGCCGAGCGATTTTCTTTCCCATTTTTCCACAAAAGACGAGCCAGCGCTGCGGGCGAGCGTGCAGTGGCTGAGCGCTGGCCTGTGCTAAGCTAAAGCTGCTGCGGGTGTCCTGTGTGTACACGTATATACGCCGTTACTCGGCAACGCGTCAGCGGAGTGATACAAGTTTAGTGTGAGAAGGCCGTGATGTTATCACATATATCAGCACGGCTAGAACACTTCTCAACCAATCAGATTCTGAGGTCGGAACTAACTGTTGTATAATTCTATCTAATATATGAGTTTCACATTTTGGACTGAATTACTGAAACTTTTTAGTGATATTTTTTTGAGATGCACTAGTATATACCAGTGGCCTGGTAGGGTTACTAGATGTAATTGCTCTGAACAAAATGAATAAAACACAACATTTCACACAGCAATGAATATAAATGGTAACCTACATTGCAAGTCCTCTTCCACATGCTCTGTGCAATTACACATTCTCACCAGAGAGGTCTCCAAATCCCCAAATCTCTAAAACATACAGACTGTCACTTTAAGAGCCCCATTAATAGAGCGTGTATAACGGACACACTCTCATACATTTATTTTGAATGGAAAGAGGTGACAGGGCCATTATGATCAATCATGTGGTGTGTCTTGCTTGTCTTCCTGCGGGAGCTCTTTAACTCTTTGTCGATATTCGGAAATCGTTCTGTTACGACGCTTTGATTTCTCCACTCTTTCTTGTCTGAGCTGGTTTGAAAGCTGCTGACTTTTTTCTTTCTTTTCTGTCTTTCATTCTTTTTTTTTCTTCGCTACCTCGAAAACCTTTGGCATGCACGGATCCATATGGAGGCAGAGGAATCGAAACGCTAATTTATGCAGCAGCAAATAACTCACCTTAATTACCCCTGATTGCAGATGTCAGTAGCACCCTTCCTCCACTGTACTCATTTATTTATTTATCTATCTATCTATCTATTCGTCTATTAACGCACGCCAGCTCTGAGACGTGTTAATTGTGTTTCTGCTGCTCGGATGGATATTGCGCGGGATGGTTCGATGATTGAGAATATTTTATCTTGAGTAAAGGTTGAGGAGGTTGAGTTTTACACACACTTGGCTGGTCATGTAAATTCCGATCGATGGGCCTTTATTATTATCAATATCTTCATAAGGATTAGTTTTTAAATGATTCTTAAAAAATCCTAATAAAACAGTAATAAAAATTAAATGATATATATTTTTTTAAAGGCAAAGTAAATTATTCACAGCTCTGCTCTAATAATGATGGAGTCTATTGTATTCATTAACTGAACAAATTCCAAATACATTGGGAAAGCAATATTGAATAATTATTGAATTGAAAAGTAGTACAACTAGTACTTTTTCTAATTTCATGCATATAAGCAATCAATTGTTAACTAATGCCTTTTACCAGAATCAAGAGCCAAATAAAGTAGAAGAAAACAATATTTTACAGTGACTACACAGGTCCTTAAATATCCCATTTTAACGTCTTTTTAACATGTAACATCTATTTAGTGAGCTATTTAATTTCATTTGAAAATCTCAAAAAAATATATATATTTTTTAAATAAAGCTCAAAATATGAAACTCATATATTATAAAGATTTATTAAACATAGAGGGATCTAATTTAAGCATTTATTTATTTTATTGTTGATTATGATTATGGCTTACAGCCAATGAAAACCCAAACATCAGTATCTCAGAAAATTGGAATATTATAGAAGACCAATTAAACTTAACCCTTTAATTTAACCCTTAAACTTCACTTTAGCTTAGCCTCAGCTCACTTTCCATCCAATGGCGTTAGCTTAGCCTCGACTAATATAACATTTCATGGCGTTAGCTTAGAATAGGTTCCAATTACATTCAATAGGGTTAGGTTAGCCTCTGCTACCGTTAAATTACATGGAGTTAGCTTAGCATAGTTTTCCTTTACATTCAATGGCGTTAGCGTAGGTTCCCATTACATTCAATGGTGTTAGCTTAGCCTCGGTTCCCTTAACGTTCAGTACAGTTAGCTTAGCTTTGGCTACCAGCTTAGACTGCCAGCAGCTACCTCCAGCGGCTCTCCTTCACCCCAAGCTGAGACTGAGCCCAGACTGCCCAACCCTGGCCGATCTTCCTTCCCACGGCTGCGTGGACCTCTCAGAACCATTTGAACCTATAGTTACTTACACAAGAAAGCTAACGCTAACTAGCTCTGTAAACAGAAGCTGTAAGCTCCGCCTGTGGGCCGAGGTGGGTGAGGCCATGCAGTCACTGGTTGACGTCGACATTTTACATCTGTCTGACCAACTTGTATTTCTGAGGATTCTCTTTTACTACTTACTGCAGACAATTGAGTCTTAGAAACAGTTTCATAAGAGCATCATATACAACTCAGAGAGACGTAAAGTATTATACAAAGAACAAGAAAAAGTGGATTTTAGCAGAAGGAGACCATTAAGTCCAAACCTAAGTCAAAGTTTGTCCAATGAGAAATGGCTCTGTGACATTTTATTGAACAAAACCCCATTTTGCATATCCATATTGCAGCTTTATGAAATACAACCTTGAGAGAAAAAACATAAAAAAATGTTTTTGAATGATTTAGAAACATAAACGCACACAAATGTAAAGAGTAGAAAATATAGTACAAGAAACTGCATCACATACAATATGTACAGCTAATTAGAAACTTTACCTCATGGACCAACATTATTACAGATGATTATCTCCACTGCATAAATACTGTATGTGCAGTTAATACAGAAGTGTACCTAACAGACCTGTAACTGGAGTCTATAGAAATAAGCTCATTTCCTTACAGCATGAAAAAACAGCATGTTCAGCTAATTCACAACTATACCTCATAGGCCTGTGATGGGAGTATATGGAAGCCAATGGTTATCTCTATAGCAGAAATGATAATTACACATTATACATAATGTACAGTTAATTCATACCTGTGTCTCATAAAATACCTCATAATTATACCTTTTTGGCCTGTTATTCTGTGAGTCTATTGCACAGTATTGCACTCCTGTCTCTCCCACACTCAGCTCTACCTGCGATCTCCAGTCTCCAGACTACCCAAATACCCAAAATGCACCACAAACTGACATCACACCCATTTACAGGATCACATGACACTGCACAAGGCACTTCTGGATAGTCAATCACCTGAAATCACCTGAATATTGATTTCACCTGTTCACCACCCTATGTATATCCACCACTTCACTCACTTCTTGCCGAGTACTGCCATTTACATTTTTCCTTGTGCAAAACGTTATCCAATTTCATGTGTTTTATCTCTCTCATTTTTGACCTTGTCTTACCCACCCTGATTCTTTCCAGCCACAAATCTCTTCACAGTACGATGATCCCGCTTAAGTTTTCGTGAAATATCTAATGTCTTCATACCTTGTCCAAGGCATTACACTATTTGACACGCTTTTCGGCAGTAGAGAAATCCTTTTTGTTTCCCATGTTGCTTGAAACCTGTAGCCTGCTTAACCCTTAGAGCCTTACGGACAGATTTTCCACCCAAATCACACCTTGTGTTCTCAGCTTAATTACTCAGGAATCCCTTCACACTTCAACATAATCCATATATGGTTAGAAAGAGCGGAACTTACTCTTTCTAAAAATAGCAGATACATCCCAGTGCGTTAAAGCTAAATCTACAAGAAACCCATTGAGAAAAACACCTACCAACCAAACCAAAACCTTCCCAACCAATATTATTTACCTTTAGTGCTTCAAACATATTTATATGATGTTTCAAACCAAATAATATCAGTAAACAAAGACTCAAAAGTGTCCACAGAAAAAGTGTGAAACTACCTGCTTTACTCAAACTAAAGCTAGGTATGGTGTGCGCACTACTTTATATAGTTTTTATTTTACTCGCACATTTTTACTAAGTACTTAATTTGCACTAAACATTGTTTTTATTTATTTAGACTAAAATGTTACATTTTTGTATATAGTGTTCTTTGTTTTTTTCTGATTAAAATACTGAAAGGCATAGGCTGCTCTGAGAGTCAGGTTTTTAGCAGTTTAATCTACATGTATCCTAGAGGTGTGATTATTGATTATCAAGAAAAATAACTCCACCTGATGCTGTTTCTCCATGTATTTTGTTTAAGTAATAATTAATAAACCATGTAATGAACTCAAATCATCAATATTGTTATGCTTTTAACTCATAAACACTCTAGTCTAACCATTTTTGAAAATATATCTTAGGTGTGAATATATTTAAAGTCTATACATTTAAAAATAAGTAAAAAAAAAAACCAGGCGCTTGGTAAAATTTTGACCAAAACATGATCAGTTCCAGGAAAATATAACAATTCTGCTTCCTTTTACATTTTACATGATTATATTTTTGAGCAGTCGTATGTCTTCTGGAGTAAAAGAGATCAGGGCTAATGTGACTGTCTGATGTAATTACTGTGTTATAAGACCTGAAAAAGGAACTGACAGAGAAAACAGAGAAAAAAACACACCACATTGATCATTGTAAACCATTTATAAACCCTTAAAAAAGGTAGTCTTATTTATAAATTATAAAGTGGTACCAAAATTTTTTTATCACACTTAAATCCAATTTGCATAATAATTTGGAACGCAGTTTTTATATTATATCTGAAAATCCTGTGAATGGAATTGAAATCAGAGATATTGTACAGAATGTACAGTTAATGTAACATGGAGTTTATTCAGTGGAGCCCCTTTTTTCCGGCCTATTTAAATGATGTCAAAAACAAAACAGCATTTTTCTGCCTTGTCATAAATCCAAATAATATCGCGTTTAGCTCCGTCACTCCGAAAGCGACGCCTCGCCGAATCAAAGCCGACAAAGGCGCTCGCAGCTGTCACGGCCATCCAGCATCAAACGCCCCTCGTCAATTGCACAGTCACTCTTGCCTACACAAACCCGCCCGATATATTATGTGTCTAGACGTCTCCTCCTGAACGAAAATAAATAAATAAAATATAAATAAAATAAATGGCAGTATCACTTTTTTTTGTTTGTTTGCTCTCAGAGGGAAAAACAGCCCTGTACCTCGGCAACACATTTTGTTCCTGGCAACCCCAATAACGGAACCATAAGCATTTCAGTAAATCCGCACACAAACCCCCCCCTCCACTATTTCCACTTTCGCGCCACCGCTGCTTTTATTCGTCTTGACACGTACACACAAGTCTCTGCAGGGCTGCCCCATTCTGTATGAGGTGCCGCCACATAAATTTGAAGGGAGAGAAAATGAAAAAAACAAAACAAACAAACAAACCAAAAAATAAGAAAGAAATTTGACGCCCGTGTTTGAGACAAGGGTCCAGACGCCAGTCTCAATCCACTCGAAATACAGAGAGGAGACCCGTGTCCCTCTGCTTTTAAACAAGGTGTGGAACCTTTGAATAAACCATGAACGATACGAACGGTCCTCGTTCTCCAGCGCTGCCAGTCATGATACGCTCGCTTTGTGCCAGGCTACAAAAAAAAACAAACAAAAAAAAAACATCACAGACGTCACCCGTCACAAAACTGAACCTACACTGCGCCGCTCAACTCGTCTCTCAGCTTACAGGCGAAATTTCATACGTTTAAATCTAAAGGCAATGTACGCTGCCCTCAACACAACATCTGGTCCGTGGATGCCCATGCATTTTTTAACAAGACGCTGCCGTCCTGACCTGTCCCCAATTGAGAATGTAAGGAGAATTCTGAAACAAAAAATAAATAAAATGTGACAGAAAAGTCAAAAAAATTTACTGTTAGCTTAAACAGCTTTAAAAGACAAGACAGGACAAGACAAAATAAGAGAGGACAAGATGAGTCAAGACAGAAAAGGACAATAAAGAAAAGGAAGAAAGAAAGAAAGAAAGAAAGAAAGAGAAGACAAAACAAGACAAGGCAAAACAGGACAAGACAGGACATGACAAGTGAAGACAAGACAAGACATGACAAGGAAAGACATAACAGGGCAAAAAAAAGACAAGACAGTACAAGGAAAGACAAGAAAGGGCATAAAAAAGGACAGGATGAGACAGGACAAGGCAAAACAGGATAGTACAAGGCAAGACAAGACATGACAGGGAAAGACATGACAAGGCAAGACATGATAAGGAAAGACAAGACATGACAGGGAAAGACATGACAAGGCAAGACATGATAAGGAAAGACATGACAGGGCTAAGAAGGACAAGACAGTACAAGGCAAGACAAGATGGGTTAAAACAGGACAAGAAAAGGCTAGACATGGCATGTTATGTCACGGCAAGACATGCCAAGGAAGACATGACAAGACATGATATGACAAAGCAAGACATGCCAAGGAAAGACATGACAGCAAAAAAGGACAAGACAGTACAAGGAAAGACAAGACAGGGGAAAAAAAACAAGATGAGACAAGACAAGGCAAATTGGGACGAGAAGGTACAAGGCAAGACATTATGGGTTAAAACAGGACAAGAAAAGATTAGACATGGCATGTAATATCAAAGCATAACAAGGCAAGACATGACAAGGAAAGACATGACAAGACAATACATGACAAGGCATGACATGACAAAGAAAGAAATGATCAAGACAAGACATGACAAGCTGAGACATGTCAAGGAAAGACATTACAAGGCAAAAAGGACAAGACAGTGCAAGGAAAGACATGACAAGGCAAGACAAGACAAGACAAGGAAAGACATACCAAGGCTAGACATGACTAGGCATGACATGACAAGGCAAGGCAAGACAATGACAAAGAAAGACATGACAAGACAAGACAAGGCAAAGCATGTCAAGGCAAGACATGACAAGGCAAGACATGAAAAGGCAGTGCATGTCAAGACATTATAAGACAAGACATGACAAGGCAAGTCATTACAAGTCAAGACAAGGCATGACATGACAAAAAAAGGCATGACAAAGCAAGACAAGACAGAACAACACAGGACAGTACAATAATGCATTTGAGTTTCTTCAATAGAAAATATGTGAAGAACTCAACAAAAACTGTGTTAAAAATGAACATATATTGCTGCACAGCTTAAAAAGTGCTTAAGAAAGACTGAGATGTTTTTTGCCAGGCTGCTAAAAAACTAAAATTAAAAGGAATAATCAGAAATGACAGTAACTAAGCAGTAACTGCACAATCCGTGCGTTATAACTACAAGAAAATCTGAGCATGACAGCATTAAAGGATCCTCTGAAGGGAGTCGGTGTCGGTTAAGGCGAACCGAGCTGTAAATGACAAGCTGGCCAGTTTCTTGATCGTTCACAGGAGCTTTTGCTCTGTTAAATGCTCATGTTCATGGCTGTCATTTGTCAAGCGTAATTAATTTGTGTTTGAAAACATGATGTATAGAAGGCCTCCCGGGCATTAACTCCCCCACCGTATTTCCTTTAACACTTGTTGCACGGGGTAGACACCTCCCACGTACGACTCCAACGGAGCATCATTACCCAACGAGCAATTAGTTTACATATTCATTTTACTATGAATAATCTCGTCCCTGACTGGCTCGTGCAGCTAATCTGTTGCGAACTCAATGAAGAGGCGAGGCATGTACAGTATATGTAGTATATATATATATATATATATATAATTTTGTTTATGATTTGTATCATTATTTCAATACTATATAGAATTTGTAGTTAATATAACAGTTAATATAACACTTAAAAATAATGGAATTTGAAATTTAGAAAAAAAACAACAACTGCATGTTGTAAGGTTCAAGCCTATGCCAGCAGAGGGCAGCGTTGGGTACATGCTACTAATTAGAAAAATGCTAACACCTGAGGCTAATCAGTGCCAAACTGACAGACCTGGAAAGTTCTTCATATAGAAAAGACATGATAATCAATACTTTCTCACACATTCTTTGTTGCAAAGTGTTGGTCTGAATGACAGGATGAACAGGATAGGACAAGACAAGACCATATGAGAGGAGATGGGACAAGACAAGACAGTAAAATACAAGACAAGACAAAAAAAAAAGAAAATAATTGAGATGACAAGACAAGACAGTATAATACAAGGCAAGGCACGAGAAGAAAAGAGAAAAGAAGACAAGACAAGGAAGTACAATACAAAACAAGAAAAGACAAGAAATGGCAATGCAAGAGAAGAGAACACAAGAGACAAGACAGTCAAATACAATACAAGACAAGATAGACAAGACAAGAAAAGCAAAGAGAAGAAAACACAAGACAGGACAAGGCAAAAGAATAAAAGAGAAGAGAAGACAAGATAGTACAAAACAAGACAGAATTAGACATGAAAAAACAAAATAGGACAAGTCAGTATAAACTAGTATAAAATTAATCAAAAGTAAATGTGTTGTTTTGTTTTTCGACATATTCCATACTAATATAAAATAATTTTTATTATTTTTTTAAAAGCTCTGTAAGATGAGACTGTCACGTCCTTGTCCTGTCCTTTGTCAGCCTCTAAGTTTTTTCGCCTTCTTTGTTTGTTGTCCTGTTGTCCATGTGCTCATTGCACATGGCTCTCCGTGTGTCTCCCTGTCTCCGCCCATGTCTTGAATGCTCCCACCTGTGTTTATTTGCAGCTCCGCCCCCTCATTACTTGTCCCCAGGTGTTTTCTGTTTCCTGTTCCTTCCATATGTATTTAAGCCCCTTTGGTTGTCTGGTCTTGTGTGTATTCGACATCAGTCAATTTGCTATTTTTTTGGTTTTCTGTTTTGGTAGTTTATGTTAGTTCATTTTCATGAAGTTTCTTTTTCATAATAAGTATACCATGTTTAATAAAGTTTATATTGATTAAAAGGGGGGTGCCGAGTGGTCCAGCGGTCTAAAGCGCTGCCACTATGAGCAGGAGATCACAGGTTTGAATCCCCCCTCATGCAGATTTGCCATCAAGCTGCCGGCGCTCAGAGGGAGCACAATTGGCCCTGCTCCCTCCGGGTGGGTAGATGGCGCTCTCTCCCCACATCACTGCTAGGGTGATGTCTGCAGCACAGGGCGTCTGTGAGCTGATGTATCAGAACCGAGTCGCTGCGCTTTCCTCCGAGCGCGCTGGCTGCTCGGCAATGCTGCATCAGCAGCAGCTTGAAAAGAAGCGGTGGCTGACTTCACATGTATCAGAGGAAGCATGTGCTAGTCTTCACCCTCCTGGTGTGTTGGGGCATTACTAGTGATAGGGGGGTAACTGGCTGTGCTAAATTGGGAAGAAAATGGGAAAAATTGAAATAAAATAACATATTTTTGAGGGATGTCCAATGTTTTTTTCAAAAAGACAAAGCAAACCAACATGCTGCACACAAGACAAAGACAAAGGCGTGGCTGTTGTAGAAGAGTGCACAGGTATGGGTTAAGGACTGGTTTGTGTAGTGCATTGGGAGAAGGAAAGCTTTACAGTTCCAACTTTTTTTGGAACGTGTAAAAGGCCTGAAATGGACCTAGAAGAAAGGAATAGATGTGTACTAACAAATTGTGTTGATCCATGGTAAATGAAAGATTGTATTATTTTGTTTTTGACATATTCTATACTGATTCCTAAAAATTTTGGGTTTCATTCATTAAAAAGCTCCCTTATTATAAGACAACACGCATAATTTTCCTCATATTTTGTATTTATTTTTTTAATAAAAAGAATACGGGGTTTGATAAAGTTTCTAATGATGTTTTTTTTAGGATATCTAAGGGTATTGTTGTGTTTTTAACTAGAACTCGACCAAATGGCAGGTTATTAGGCCTGCAACTGTGTCTGCTTCCTCTGCAATAAGTGTCAGAGTACAAGCCTAAACTGCCTGTCTGGCACTGCTGGATTGTGAGATGTGTGTGTTTGTGTGTGTGTGTGTGTGTGTATATATTGTGAACGCTGAGAAATCCTCAAGAGAAACAGATGGTGTGAAGCGTCATTAACATGCTGATTATGTTAGCCTCTCTCTCTCTCTCTCTCTGATGGCTGTAAGGGGAGGACTCGGCGCCTGTGTGTGGAGGTCCATACGGAGGCAGTGCTGTGGAAAGATCCAGCATCAGAACGCCGTGGTTTTTAATCACACCACCAAGCGCTGACTGAATAAAGCCTGACAGGTTGTAAATGCACGGCAGCTACAAAGAGAAAGCTCTGCGGAAATAAACCCACAGCGTCTGATTAGTAGACCTGGATCCAGACGACGAAAAAACACATAATGAATCATGTAATAACCTTAAAAGTGTTAAACTAACCTAAATACTCTGTGAAGATGCATTTAGGTGCATTTACCTTGCAGGTGATGAACTTATCCTGTGCAACAGAGGGAACTCTTGCTCTTCCTTTCCTAGGCTGGTCCTGATGAGTGCCAGTTTCACCATAGCATTTTTAATGGTCTTCACCACTTTATACCTGTAACTCTACCTCTTCACAACTTTAGAACTGATGCTCTCAAACTTTACATTAAGAGGCAAGAAATTCAAGGAATTAACTCTTAAAAAGTTCAGCACAGCTGTTAACTGAAAGTCTGAAAGTCCAGGTGACTCTACCTCATAAATCTGACTGAGAAAATCCAGCCTAGATGTGCAAAGTTGTCATCTACTTTGTAGAATCTAAAATATTAAACATATTCTGGTTTAACAAACACTTTTTTTTTAAATAAATAATTCCACATGTTGTTTTTTTTATAGTTCGTATTAATCTACAAAGCAGGAGATTTTTAAATAACAAAAAAATAAAAAAAAAACACTGAATTCAAGGTGTGTCCAAACTTTTCACTTTTCATAATATCATAATATTCCTTTATTCCTGTAAAAGCAGATATGACTAAACATTTCTTTTCTAAGAGACCACTTAAAAATGATGAGTTTCTTTGATTTTACCAAATTGAAAAACTCTGGAATATAATCAAGAAGAAGATGGATGATCACAAGCCATCAAACCTGAAAAGCTGAACTGCTTGTATTATTTTTTTTTGCACCAGGAGTGAAGGCATAAAGTGATCCAAAAGCAGTGTGTAAGACTGGTGGAGGATGACATGCTGCCAAGATGCATGAAAACTGTAATTAAAAACCAACCAGGGTTATTCCACCAAATATTGATTTCTGAACTCTTAAAACCTTTTTTTATGAATATGAACTTGTTTTCTCTTTGCATTATTAGAGGTCATTATTTGAAAGCTCTGCATCTTTTCTTTTTGTTATTTCAGCCATTTCACATTTTAGAGCAAAAAAGAAAAAAGCTCTAAATGACCTATGTACCTATAAATAGCAAAATCAGAGAAACTGATTCAGAAACTGAAGTGGTCTCTTAATTTTTTACGTCATTTTTTCTACGTCAAAGGGTCATTATTGATGAGATGTCATTGAAATGAATTGAAATGAAAAGAAATTAATTCTGTGGACTGCCAATAAAGACAGCTTATAATATACAAATTACATTGAAAGACACATTACATTATAAAGACATACAACTCTGGAAAAAAAAATAAGAGACCACTTAAAAATGATCAGTTTCTTTATAATCAGGAGGAAAATGGATGATCACAAGCCATCAAACCAAGCTGAACTGCATGCATTTTTGCACCAGGAGTGGCATAAAGTTATCCAAAAGCAGTGTGTAAGACTGGTGGAGGAGATGCATGAAAACTATTATTAAAAACCAGGATTATTCCATCAAATATTGATTTCTGAACTCTTAAAACTTTTTTTTATGAATATGAATTAGTTTTCTCTTTGCATTATTAGAGGTCATTGTTTGAAAGCTCTGCATCTTTTCTTTTTTGTTATTTCAGCCATTTCTCATTTTTTGCAGATAAATGCTCTAAATGACAATATTTTTATTTGGAATTTGGGAGAAATGTTGTCTGTAGTTTATAGAATAAAACAGCAATGTTCATTTTACTCCTTATACCTATAAATAGCAAAACAGAGAAACTGATTCAGAAACTGAAGTGGTCTCTTAATTTTTTACGTCATTTTTGCTTGAATTTTTGCACTAGGAGTGACATAAAGTTATCCAAAAGCAGTGTGTAAGACTGGTGGAGGAGAACATGATGCAAACATGCATGAAAACTAGAAAATTAGAAACCAGGGTTATTCCACAAAATATTGATTTCTGAACTCTTAAAACTTTATGAATATAAACTTGTTTTCTTTGTATTATTTGAGGTCTGAAAGCTCTGCATCTTTTTTTATTTCAGTCATTTCTCATTTTCTCAGAGCTGTATAAAGTAAGTAATCTCTGTGTTGGAGAAATCTTTACTTTTCCCAAATCCTCATTGGTTTCATTGACCTTGACGAAAGCAGACAGCTTCTTCTTATCCGCCGTGGAACGCTAATTCTCAGCTTTCGACTTTTTGTTACAAGTGCTAATTGAAGCGGCAGCTGAGTGCTGTTCACCGCCCTCCACAAAACTGTTCTTGTGGTGACAGCGGGCCCACCGAGAGAGAGAGTGCAGACCCTCTTCAGTGCCACGCGTATACCATTCTAATGAGAATTTATCCTTACCCACTCTTACCCACTGCTTTCCAGGCCTCGCAACGGCCTATTGTTATGGTGGGGATGCTAGCCTGCAGTGCGCTCTCTGCTATGGAGCAGCGTTGTCATACCAATTCTTCAGAAAACCCAAAGCTACAGAAACTCCTCAGCCATATACACACACACTCACGAGCTCCAAGAGCTAGATAAAGACCCACACTTCAAAACCGGCTTCAGGGAAAATCAATCACGGTAATGCGTCGGCCGGGACCTTGAACTGACGACCCCCACAAGCCTCACATGGATGTCTATATCCATACTTAAAACCAGTAGAGCTCAGCATATAGAGCATAAAGAGAAATTACATTATTTTAACTGCTTATCATGAACTTTCATTACTTATTAGGGTTTTTTTTAGAGTTCTGGATGAAAGTGTATGCTCTCTATTAAATCCAATTACAATAAAATATATATATATATATATATTATTATATGGTATTCTATTATACAAACATATATGTCATTTTAATTAGTTTATTTAATTTATTGATCTCATTGGCCAATAGAAAATTGTGAAGAGAGGTATATATATATATATATATATATATATATATATATATATATATATATATATATATATATATATATATATATTCTTCCATGGAAAAAAAAACAACATAAAAATATTTCTCAGTCATAAGTCAACACTGATGGTAAATGTTAAAAGGTTCTATAGCCCTATCCGGACGATCAGTTTAGTTTCTCAGAGCGTCCTGGGGTAGTTTTCTCTGTGATTTTATTCCCGTCTGGAACAACCATGTACGTGTTTTTCTCAGACATCCTCTAAGAAAATTACAGGCTGAATTACAGTCATATAAAAACGTTTAGGCACCCCTATTAATCTTAATCATTTTTAGTTCTAAATATTTGGGTGTTTGCAACAGCCATTTCAGTTTGATATATTTAATAACTGATGGACACAGTAATATTTCAGGATTGAAATGAGGTTTATTGTACTAACAGGAAATGTGCAATATGCATTAAACCAAAATTTGACCGGAGCAAAAGCATGTGCACCCTTATCATTTTATTGATTTGATACTCCTAACTACTTTTTACTGACTTACTGAAGCACAAAATTGGTTTGGTAACCTCATTGAGCTTTGAACTTCATAGCCAGGTGTATCCAATCATGAGAAAAGGTATTTAAGGTGGTCAATTGCAAGTTGTTCTCCTATTTGAATCTCCTCTGAAGAGTGGCATCATGGGCTCATCAAAACAACTCTCAAATGATCTAAAAACAAAGATTGTTCAACATAGTTGTTCAGGGGAAGTATACAAAAAGTTGTCTCAGAGATTTAACCTGTCAGTTCCCACTGTGAGGAACATAGTAAGGAAATGGAAGACCACAGGGACAGTTCTTGTTAAGCCCAGAAGTGTCAGGCCAAGACAAATATCAGAAAGGCAGAGAAGAAGAATGGTGAGAACAGTCAAGGACAATCCACAGACCACCTCCAAAGAGCTGCAGCATCATCTTGCTGCAAATGGTGTCACTGTGCATCGGTCAACAATACAGCGCACTTTGCTAAAGGAGAAGCTGTATGGGAGAGTGATGCGAAAGAAGCCATTTCTGCAAGCACGCCACAAACAGAGTCGCCTGAGGTGTGCTTTTGCAGGTGGTCTGTGGATTGTCCTTGACTGTTCTCACCATTCTTCTTCTGTGCCTAATTTTAGTCCTGTCCGGAATCACATCTCAGTTTCGCCACCTCTTGCTCAATAAAATAGCTATTTGTCCACTGCTACGCATCGTAATTACACGTTGGGCGCGTGTTTCCACGGAGATCCATGTAAAACACTACAGTGAGTGGAAATGGAGGAGCTACTGAACGCGATGTCATGTGACTGAGAAAACCAATAAACTCACTGATCGTAAAGCTTTTTCAATTTTTTAGAAGTAGTACACATTCAGTTCTGGGAATTGTGTAGATAATGAGAGCTTTGCAATAGTGTAAAAATGTTTTAAAAAGGGCCAATCGATATTGTTGGGCAGTGTTTTTCTCGTGAATTTTTTGACACATTTAGTTTAAAATAACATTTCTTACACTTTAAACTTCGACTATGTTGTAAGCTACAGATTATGAAGAAATTACCCCCCCCCCCCCAAAAAAAAAATATCCTAAGAATGATACCCTCAGCATTATTATAGTACAATTTAAAATAGCAGCTTTATTTACTGTGAAAGCATCTCATTTTTGTTGTCTACTTTTAGTGCATTTAGTGAAATAAGTGAATTAGTTAAAATTATGTTGGTTCGAATCCTGTTTATGTAGCTTGCCATCAGCTGCCAGAGCCCTGAGAGAGCACAACTGGCCTTGCTGGGTAGATGGCGCTCTTTCACTTCATCACTCCAAAGGGTGATGTCGATCCACACAAGGAGAAAATAGGATAAAAATTAAAAAAAAGAAAAAGAAACTCAAGAAAACTTTGTCTCTGTGGTCTAAAGCTTGCCTGTAGACTCAGACCTGAAACAGGATGTTTTTTTCTTCACATTTTGGACTGTGGTTCTGCCAGTGGCTGCTCACATGCTGGCAGATAACATCTGTCCAACTGCTCTTCTTCTGTCAACTACTTAACCTCATAAACTCCAGGACCACTAGAGCATTGCTGACCCTGTGTCTAAAGGGTTCAAATCCAAGCAGCAAGAATGAATCCCATTATTTTTCGGCACCGGGGAATACCTCCTGCACGCCTTCCAGCACAATCACTACACATACTCATGTTTAAAAACTGGTAACATTTAAAAAATAATGAAAATTTACTGTGTAAAGTTGGCACATTTTCAACTAGAGACAGAGGCAGAGAGCAGACAGAGCAGAGTTCAGATTTTAGCCTGTAACTTTTGTGCTACAGCATTTACACTTATTTTAAATGCTAAAAATTACTGGACAGTAACCTGGTATCCATTTCCCATTTCCAGTTCCTGGTCAGTTCGCAAGGACTAATATAGACAGAAGCTGCTGGTCATGATCATATGTTAATAAACACCTAAACCTGTACCTAAACAACTTGTAAATTTAACTAATCCCGTTATTAAACACCTGAAACTGTTACTACAAACCTTGAAACTGTAACTAAACAACTTGGAATTGTAAATAAACATCTGGAACTCATAGTAAATATATTGGAAGCATAACTAAAGATTTTTTAACTGTAACTAAACACCTTGGAAATTTAACTAATTTCATTGAACAGGTAATACAGATTTTTGGAACTGTAACAATGCACCTGAAAATGTTATTAAACACCTGGAACTGTTACTACAAACCCTGAAACTGTAAATGAACATCTGCATCTCATAGTAAACATCAGGACATCCTACTAAACACTTGAAACTGTACTTAAAAAAATTGGAAATATAACTAACCAACTTGGAACTGTAAATAAACACCTGGAACTAATAGTAAACATCTTGGAAGCATAACTAAACATCTGCAAATGTTACTAAACACCGGGAACCGTACCTAAACAACTTGGAAATGTAACCAATCACATTAAAAAGGTATTGTAACTATACATATAGAAATGTAACTAAATGTAACACTTTTTAAACACCATGGAACTTTTAATTAAATGCTTGTATTTAGATTATTACCTTGACAATGTAACTAAATGGTTGAAAAAGTTACCAAACTCCCTTGAACTCTAATTAATCAGATTGTAACCTTAACTAAACGCTTGAAAAGGAAACTTTTATCATTTAAGTGTAACAAAGTACCACTTACGTATAAACACATTGCAGCCATGGAACTGTAACTAAAGACCTTAAAACTGAAACTAAACACATATAACTGTAATTGAATGCTTTGTAACTAAGCCTCAACAACTTGTAAATATTACTTAACACGTTAGAACTGTAATGAAACATTACTTTAGCTGTAACCAAATATTTGCGAAAGTAAATACATTGGAAATGCAACAAAAACAGTATCATTTCTATCATGTCTGTCTCTGAGAGTTCAAGGAATCATAGTAATAAAAAGGATCAAACTTTCCAAACTACTTTCTGAAGTAGCACATGAAATGATAATACCATCACTTCTGAGAGCGGGGGTCCCCAGTGTTCTGAATACGAGCTGGGGGGCTTTTGGTACTGTGGGACAGTTTCTCTCTCTCTCTCTCTCTCTCTCTCTCTCTCTCTCTCTCTCTCTCTCTCTATATATATATATATATATATATATATATATATATATAAAAGATCTTCACTCTCATCAGCCGTCCCCAAATCGACCTGTTCTTCTCATACTGAGAGAGTGAGACTGCGAGAGAGACAGTGAAGGTGTGTGTGTGTGTGTGTGTGGTGGATGTTCTCTGGGGTAGAATGATGCAGCAGTATCCTAGCAACCGCTGTGATTACAAAAGCAGAGTGGGTCCTCCGAATCCCCGAGCTCTGATTGGTTGTTGAAGGGAGCGATGCTAATTGGATGGCGCGGTGCGCGGGTTTAACACACTCCTCGTGCGCTCGGTGGCCTTCAGCTTCTGCTTAAACCCATCTGCCTCGCTTCAGCGCCAGAGCAGCAAAACCAGCTCTCAGAAAAAGGTCACATCTCAGAATCCAGCAGGTAGAAACGTGGTGAACGTGGCCAAAACCACCCAACTAAACCAGCCCGTGTTCTACATTATATAAAAAAGCCTGAGTTTCTCCTGATTGGCTAATGCTGACACTGGTTTAGCCATAGAAGCATCAGCCATTTCTATCATTTTTGTTAATATGGTACCAGTCAAAAGCTTGCACACACCAAAGTCATCCAAACTATAAAGAATAACATATGGAATTATTTTCATCTTTATCTTCATTATCTTCTATCATCTTGGCTGGATTTGCTCAGTCAGTTTTATGAGGTAGAGTCACCTGGAATGTTCAGCTTTCAGTTAACAGCTGTGCTGAACTCGTCAAAAGTTAATATGTTAACTTTTTAATTAATGTGTTTGAGAGCATCATTTGTAAAGTAGTGAAGAGGTAGAGTTACAGGTATACAGTGAATAACTCTATTTAAGTAATGTTCTGATCCAAACTATAACAAGAACCACTCAACTAGATAAAGAAAAAAAGACTTTTTAAGAAATAAAGGTCTGTCAAACTGAAAATGCAAAGAACGTTGAAACTATCCTCAAGTGCAGTCGCAAAAAAAAAAGACAATCAAATACATTATGATGAAACTGGCACTCATCAGGAAAGAAAGCCCCAGGAAAATAAGAGCGAAGAGACCAAGAGTTATCTCTATTGTGCAGGATAAGTTCATTTGTGTTAACAGCACCTCAGATAAGCGCCACCTAAATGCTTTTTTTCATCGAGTTCTTTGATTTTTTTGACACTGTTAAAGATGTCTTATGTGCTCCTTAATAGTCTGTATAACTTCAAAATTCACTGCTGGTTTAGAGGCTGTTATTTCTGCAAAAAGAGGACCTACTAAATATTAATGTATTTTTTTGTTGGGGTGCCCAATTTATTCACCTGCCTAATTTTGTTTAAGGAATTATTGCACACTTTCTGTAAATCCTATAAACTTCATTTCACTTCTCAAATATGACTTGTGTTCGTCTGCTATATGATATGATATATGACATCCAACAGGATTAACTGTGGACGCTGTAAGAGGAAGCTGTCTGTAAGGGATGTTCGGGTGATAACTCGGATTGTATCCAAAATCGTAAAACCACGGCTGAACAAATCACGGCAGAATTCAATGTGCACCTCAACTATCTTTTCTGGAAGCCGGCCAGGTACAGTAGCTGCTGTAAAGCTGTTTGCCAGAATGTCCAGCAGTGAAGACCACTGGCAATATTTACAGTGCTTTGCCTGAGCTGGCATTTCTGCCTCTTGCTCAGTACACACACACACACACACACACACACACACACTGGGCAACACCTCAGCCTGGGAAGAGGAGGATGGAGAAGAAGGTGGGATGGTGGCAGTGATCGATAAAATCATTTCTCTCTGGAGTCCTCAGTAACTGAGTTGGCTCCCTCCCACTAACCTCATGTCCACTCTTAGTAGAGCTGTACCCAGTGGAGGTGTGTGTGTGTGTGTGTGTGTGTGTTGAGTGTGGTTTTAAGTAAGGCTGTTTAAAGCTGTGAGAAATAAAAGAATACTGTGATACTTTGTATCTAATTTTTGTATAGAGAAAAAACATCCCTTTACAATTTAAACAGACAATACACTGAAAATGGCCAACGCTTAGACAGTTGCTCCACTCCACAGAAGCCCAGATCATTCAATTTTAGCCCTGAAATCCAAAAACTGTATTCTCCTCCTTCTAAAGAAAATCTTGTATGAATGAAACATAAAACAGACCTAAAAATCAGCCTCTTTTCAAAACCCCAAAACTGTTACATCACAATCTTAACACTTTTTTGTTACATTCATTGACATTCATTGAAAAATGAATAAAAAACCCTCAAAGAAGGAGTTGTTGCAATGGAAACTATGGAAATGGTGACAATATTAGTCTTCAGTTTGGATACAAGATGAGATACAGTTGGGCCTATAGACATTGCAGCTGGGTCTGTAGATTCTGCACACTTATAGGTTGCCAAAAAGCTGGCCCCACAGCTGGTCCCATGAAAGTTTAGTTGGCGATAAATCTGGTGACTGGAAAGGCTAAGGAAGTGTTGCAATCTGGTGCAAAGTGTAGGTGAGCATTATCCTCCAAAAATAATTCCAGTTGGAACCACTGATGCTTTCTTTCTTAATCATACAATAGTGAAAGAATTTCAATACCTAAAGGTGCGATGCAGTAAAATGCTGCAATGTTCTTGTTACAGTCCTAAAATTAATTTTATGCTATGCTATATGACTATATAGCTTTAAGACAGGGTGGTTGCATAAACTAGCCAATCAGAGCAGAGATCATCAACATAATCCTAAGCCATCAGGATAACTGAGCAAAATAACAGGCTTGTAAATAGGCATGTACAACCACATCTGAGCATTTTTAAACTATTTATGTATCAAAGAATAACTTTACAGATACTTTATTAAAAAATGCTTAATAAATGTTTTCTTTTGGCAGAAGAGACAATGCAGGCATGCATGACATACCAACGAACAGTTCTGATTGGTTAGTACCAGTCTCAGATTTAGACCTGTGCTCTAAATCTCTGAAGGATTGCAGTGGCCTGACTGAACACCATTGGAAAAAGCAGTTATAAAATATCTAAAATTTAGGGAGAAAATCCTGCCCGAAGCTCGTTCTCCTTTCAATCTTACATCCACTAAATTTCCATCTCTACCTTCTGTGTCCCAGGGCGACGTCTTCACGCCCCACCAGCCTCCCATCTCCTTCCCATAACTCACTTCTATCTGTCTGTCCTACTTCTGTACATGTAGGGGAGGTCCAGATCTCTAGCTGAAAGCAGAAGCCGGCCTGAGCTGAAACCCACGTTCTTACAGTTCTCTGCCTTCCTGCAGTCATAGAGTCTGTTCTCATATTACATCCACATGCTGAAGGACATGTCTGATCTCAGAAAACACACTTATAGAGCAATAGAAGGAAGTGAGAAGACCGCCAGCCTTGATAGAATTGAACTGCACTTTTAAACCTATAGAAACCAATTGCACTTAGACAGTTGGGCCACCCACACTCTAAAAAACAGAGGTACGATATGAGTACTTTTTTGTACTCGAAGGTACATTCTTTATAATTGTACCCTCAAAGGTACAATATTGGTCTTTACAGGGTCAGATTTGTTCCCTCTGAAGTACAAAGTAATTTCTAACAGCAATAAGTACAAATTTGTACCATTTAACCAGCCAAAATGTACATTCAGTATTCTGCATCACTGTACTAATAAACAATATATATTTAAATTGCACATTTTTTATTTGAAAGCCAGACAATTTTGTATCATCAAGTTTTTGAGCCATATTCAGTTGATGACAATGTTTATAATCTTTATAATCTTTACTGGCACAAAAACCATGGGTACAAAAAAGTACTTTCACTGAAAGGTACTTTTTTGAACCTTAATATAAGGTACAGCCCCAGCGACAAGCTTTGTACTCTTTTAAGTACAAATCTGTACTTATATTTCTTAGAGTGCAGGAGCCCGGCCAATTAGTCTGTTAAGAGTTTAGTACTGACATTTTTACTGTATATTGAATCTGTTTTATGAGGTCCTACAACCAGGGGCCCAATAGTTGTAAATGAGTTAGCTCAACTTCATTTGCTGGAGTTAAAAGCGTAAAAACAGGGAATTTAAGTTGCATTAAGTTGTAATGTCTGCCAAGTCAGACATTCTTAAATTTAATGAGTTGGCACAACTATTATATACATTCAAATAAAGATCTTTGAGTTAAACCAACTTAAAATAACTGAGTTTAGTCTGTAGCCATTAACAGCTTATCTGTGTTGTAGGCTGTAAGAACAAGCATCATTTTTCTAAGCTGCTACAGTAACTCTCTATTGGCTGTGCTCTCAATACTGTTCACTATAGCTAATTTATGTGGATGAATCATTTTGAGAATAAACGTTTGTTCAACTCCACACAGCATTACAATTAACTTAAAAAATTAGTTTTTTTAAATTTCTTTAATTTGAGGCAAATGAATTAAGTGCCCGGCTGATGCACCCGCGGTGTGTGAAGAAGAGATACCGCAGGTCCTTCCTTCCACACGCCATCAGACTGTACAACACACCACGCTCTCAGTAAACACTAGTTTACTATTTTAGTATTTCATGCAATACTTACATACTACTCAGTATAGCTGTAATGCTTACTGTGTGCTACACTACATGTACTCACTAATGGTGATCCCCTTTTCACCATTTGTGCATTATGTTTAATGTGCAATATTTTCTCACCTTTTTATCTACTATTTATTTGATATGTATTCACTGCTACTTTTTGTGCAAAAATACCCTACCATAATCATATCTCTATGCACTATATATATATATATATATATTTTTTTTTTCCTTTACTATATATCATTTTTAAGTAATTGTTTTTGTATACATAGTTTTATTATTATTTGTTTAGCTTTTTTCCTGACCTGATTCTCTGTCCTTTTCTTTGTGTTGCTGTAACATTGTAAATTTCCCCATTTTGGAATTAATAAAGGATTATCTTATCTTATCAACAAATGACCTAAAAAATGATTTGAGTAGACTTAACTTGTTAGTGTTTAAAGTGCACAAAATACTTAAATAAACTAACAATTACACTTGGAAAAGGTTTAGTTCAAGTCACTTGATTTACTCAATTCTATATTACAATGATTATGTGCATTATTTACACTCATTTAAAAAAATAAATTATGCTTGAATTGTTTGAGTTATTAAACTTCAATCGGTTTCCTCAAATCGGTTGCGTTTATTTAACTTTTAAATCAAGTTTTACAGTGTGACTGAAAATGTATGGAATGTAATTGGATGAAGTATCAACATTCATTGGGTGCAAATACTTTTGCAATCTTTCTTAGACGTAAATAATAGTACCATTTGTGCTATCTTGGACTTCTGGACTGGGCCATGTCTTGAAGAAAGCAATAGCGCTTAGACAGCTGGGCCACTTAGACAGCCTAGCCAATTAGCAATTAGCACTAAAATCTGTCCTTAGAGTTGTGAAAAGACTGTGTACTGTATAAATGAGCATCATCAGCACATCATTTTCTTCACACAAAGTTACAAAATACAGCCTGCTCAGACTAGCATCGGCCTACAGTACCCTCTGCATCAGAAATATCAGCATCAGCATCATCAAAATCTGCATCATCACACACCAGGGTTACCGATTAGTATCAGCATTATCATGATTTAGCTTGAGCAGGATGATGCACGGCATCAGCATCATTAACATGCTTCATGCATCAGCATCAATGTGTATTGCTATCATGCATATTGCATAAGCATTACCAATTGTATCAGCATCACCGTGCATCATTATACATCATGCATAATCAGCAGCATAATCATAAACATGAGCATCACCATTATCAGCATCATCGTGCACCAGTGTTAATCACGCATCAGCATTATCAGCATCATCGTGCATCAGTGTTAATCACGCATCAGCATTATCAGCATCATCGTGCATCAGTATCATCGTGCATCAGTATCATCATGCATCATCAATATGTGTACATATCATCATGCATTAGGATCAAAGGTATCATAAGTCAGCATCAGTATCATCATGCATCAAAGCTATCAGCATCAACAAGGTGCAACAGCCCATTTCCAGAATCATATTCAGCGTCTTTAAGCTAGTAGCGTGCATTTACGTGCTTTGCATGTTTTTATTCACCAATAGTGACAATTTTCAGTGATATATTCACTGATAAAACATCACATTCATGTAACGCTTCCATTTCCTGTACGTGCGTACAAGCTTTAACTCTATATTTGAAAATGTACTTCAAGCAAGCCTACAGCTTCCAGCTCCCCGTCTGCTCCCAGAAGTGAAATATTAATCTAATTCTATTAATACTTACACATTGGTATCTCTTGGTACATGAAGAGAAATTGTAAATTCCAGTAACAGATCACAGAAGGAGGGTGTCTCAGGGCATACTGAATTACCACTCGCTTGAACATTTTCATTCCATTTAGTGTGAACGCAGGATATAAAAAAAAAAAAAAAAAAAATATATATATATATATATATATACACATATATACGCTACTCCTTACCAGAGGCTGGAGTATATCTCCTATCTACAGAGGAAGAACAAATACATATAGCTCAGTGTAAATGTAGACCGTATTTGACTGCTTTGGATGGAGCCAACAGCAACTAACCCAGAAAAAAAAAAAAAAACTAGAGAGAAGATCAACCTCAGGGAAACCCTAGTGAAAAAAAGTTGATACTAAAGTACACTAAGCATTATTATTTTTAAAGTGTTCTTGTAGCAACTTTATTATTAATCAGTATATTTAAAGAGTGTTAAAATAGAACAACTTCTTTCTTCTACTTATTACGTAACTTATTTATACTTTAACTGTATAAAATTTGTACAAAAGTCCTATTTAAATTGTAAAAGTCCAAACTAAACTGAAACATACACAGTAAAAACACGCATGATTGGAAACAGGTGAGTGTGATTAGTATTCTGGTGATGAGGAACAGAGGAGCAGAAGGAATCATGGATGGTTGTCTGAGACAATGAAGTCTGGGACTTTGAGTATAGGGCAGGATGAGACTCTCTCGTCTGGTCCTTAGCTCTTACAGTTGTTAGGGTCTTGGAGAACAAGTCACATTTATAGATGATTTAAAGATGAATTATGTCACAGAGCATGTCAAAACCAGAGAAACAGACACTGAGGCAACTAAACAAACTAACAAGCCATCAGTGAGAAACTGAGAAATCTGAACTGTGATATAAATTTAAAAAAGATCGCTTAGAAACAGGTGAGTGTGATTAGTATTCTGGTGAGAAGAAAATGGAACCAACGCCCTTGGCAAACATGGAGGACCAAACTGGTGGCAACAGGGAGAACGGATGGGGAAAGAAGAGTAAATAAAATGTATAAAATTATGTACATTTAAAATTAGATCAGCATTAGCTGAACTGCTTGAATTTTTGCACCAGGAGTAAAGGCATGAAGTTATCCAAAAGCAGTGTGTAAGACTGGTGGAGGAGAACATGATGCCAAGACGCATGAAAACTGTGATTAAAAACCAGGATTATTCCATTAAATATTGATTTCTGAACACTTAAAACTTCTTTATGAATATGAACTTGTTTTCTTTGCATAATTTGAGGTCTGAAAGCTCTGCATCTTTTTTTTTGCTATTTCAGCCATTTCTCATTTTCTGCACATAAATGCTCTAAATGACAATATTTTTATTTGGAATTTTGTTTTAAATGTACATTTCACTCACATATACCTGTAAATATCAAATTTTAAGAAGGTCTCTAATGCCTTTCTCACTATGTAGGGCGTAGGGAGTAATTTGGGATACAGCCTATCATCGAAGCAGCAGCATGAACCACTGCGAATCACTGCAGAGATAATTTGCTTTGGAAAGCTCTCAGCTGTTCATTACTATAAAGAGCTGAGGGTGAAAAAGGTTACGTGCGTTAATGCTTTCGCACCATTACTACCAGTAACTTAAAGTAGCTGGCTGCTATGGTAACACTGAACAATGGATCAAGAACAGTGGAAAAAATATATATATATATTTTCTGAATATTCGCATCTGAATGAGCATTCATAGTTACACACTGGACATGTATCTGATCTAAAACCTATTTAATTTAATTAGGCTGTTTTAGGGAGTGTATAGACTTGCAGTTCCTGTACCTTGGTTTCGGCGAAGACATTTCGGTAACACTTTATTTTAAGGAACACAAATTAGGCGCTTATTAATGTCTTAACACATACATAGAAAGGGCAACGATGACCTGTTGTTTGCCAAATATTGCCGTCTATATTGTTGCCCTTTCTATGTATGTGTTATAACTGATTATTAATGATTTTTAATGCATTTACAACCTAATTAGTAACCATTAATAAACTAATTGTAAACCCTTTATAAACCCCTTATAAAGGTAGTCTTATTTTAAAGTGTTACCCTTTACTTTAAGCAACACAAATTAGGCATTTATTAATGTCTTATTAATTATTTGCTTAATAAAGCCTTAATTAGACATTTGTAAATGATTTATTCACTACTTATCAGGCTTTATTCTGTGTTATAAGTGTTATTGGTGCTTAATTACTAGTCTGTTATGTGGAAATGATTAATAGCGGCTGTATTAGTTCTTATAGTGCACAATAAACAGTTATTATAGTTAGCACCCTGTTAAGCAGATTAGTGAGCATTAACTATTAGCTAATTCTACATGTTATTAGTGTTATTATAATTGGCAACAGTTTGATCTGTATGTGAGTTTGGCAAGGTTATGGCTGTGCTGGAGTTTATTGAGTTAATAAGGGGTTAATAAGTCAGTTATAGACTAAGATGTGAACCATATTCTAAAATGAGCCTCTGTTTGAGTTAGCTAATAGTTAATACTTAATAATCTGCTTAACAGGGCGCTAACATAACTGTTTATTGTGCTTTATAAGAACTAATACAGCCATTTTAATCATTTCCACATAACAGACCCACTACATAATTAAGCACCAATAACACTTAAATAACAGAATAAAGTCTAATTAGTAGTGACTAAATAATTTACAAATGTCTAATTAAGGCTTTATTAAGCAAATAATAAGACGGTAATAAGTGCCTAATTTGTGTTGCTTAAAGTAAAGGAGTAAAGTAACACTTTACAATAAGACTACCTTTATAAAGGGTTTATAAATGGTTTACAATTAGTTTATTATTGGTTAGTAATTAGGTTGTAAATGCCTTAAAATTATTAATAATCAGTTATAACACATACGTAGAAAGGGCAACAGTATAGATGGCTGTGGGTTCACTATTTGGCAAACAACAGGTCATCGTTGCCCTTTCTTCGTATGTGTTATAACTGATTATTAATGATTTTTAAGGTATTTACAACCTAATTAGTAACCATTAATAAACTAATTGTAAACCATTTATAAACCCTTTATAAAGGAAGTCTTATTTTAAAGTGGTACCAAATAAAGTGTTACCGACATTTAGTCTTGGTTTGCTTTGCATTCATACTGACATATTTGCAATTGAAGCAAAATTTGAGTTAATAGTTTGTCATATGATGCATTTATAACAGAAGGCTGTGAGTATTATATTAGGGGTGGGAATCACAGGGAAATCTTACAATATGATATGATCAGTTACACTAACTCAAATCAAACATTTAAAAGAAGCCCTTTTTTTTAAAGAGCAGCTATAAATGCAAGAAGGCAACAAATAATTTTTGAGTTAGTTTGACTTTATCAGACTTTATAAGTGATGCCAAGTTTCTGTAATATTTAAGTTACTGTATGTTAACTTAATTAGTTCAGTAAGAAATGCAGTTAGGTTTTACAGTGATATAATGTGGGCCGTACTTGATGTCACGTACTTTTCTATATACACTGTAAACTCATACGTTGTTTGAACTCAAATGATTTAAGTCTGTTTCACATAAAATTAGAGATTTCTAAACAATACTCAACTATTTTGAGTTAGCTGAACATTTGTGGGCACATATTATACATTCAAACTGAGATCTTTTGAGTTTAGTCTGTTTTGTCATTATCAGCTTCTTTTCCATTGGCTTCTGTCACAATCTATTTGCATAATGGGTGTGTCCAACAGTTTCTGACTAACACCATCACCATCAGTGTGTAGTGATTCCCCCTGGACTGCCTTAGAAATAAATCAACTTCCCGTTTAGTTGTAATAACTTGATGTTTTAATTTATGCTAACTCAATTTTTATTTTTGAGCAAACTGGCTGCCTTAAAAAAGTTAAGTAAACTCAACTTATCCAGTCTTACAGTACAACAAAGTTAAAAAAGTTAAATCAACTTCCCCTTTAGTTGTAATAACTTGATTTCATAAGTTATGCTAACTTAACTTTTCATTACCCATTACTTTTTTAAAGCAACCGGTCTTCTCAATTTTTTTAAGTAAGTTCAACTTATCTGTGCTTACACTGCATTGTTCTGTGAGTTGTTCACCAACACAGTCACGCTTCACGTTTTCTCTAAGATCGTGTACACTCCTCGTTCTTCTCTGCTCACAACACGAGTTTGAAAAGCAGGCAGAAGTCATTAGCATGTGTTTTTAGCGGCGTCTCTTGATTATCCCGAGCTCCGGATCCTAAGCGCTTCTAATCGAGGAACAATTAGCGAGACGCGCGCTTCTTATCGGCCTCCCTTCGCTAAGATAACGTTTAAGTTTTAGCGCTCCTCGTGCATAACATATGCGTTTGTTGTTGTCATCATCAAGCTGCCGCCGCTAAATGCTAATGCACTCCATTACAGAGAACGTCACCGAACAGTTTATGAGGCGGAACTGTCGAGTAGATTAGATTACTGGAATCATGAATTTTGATTTGCGGATGATTATTTATTATACTCTGTTGGAATGGTTAAGTGTAGCTCTAGATGTTTGGCTACATTATAGCGTTTATGTGATGCTGAGAGTAGCTAATTAGCTGCTAAACAGTTCTGCTATGTAGTGTAAAATTACCATAGCCTGTTTGCACTGAGGAGCTAAAGGGAGACAAGTAGTATGAAATAGAGTACTGGTGAGTATCATGTCCCATGACTTTTGCCCATGCCATGCCCAACAACTACTGCATCATGTAGGAGCGAAAGTACGCTACACTGGCCTGAAGGATATAGGTTGGGGGCCTCCTGCATTAAAAGTGAATTTTTAACCAACTTTTAGTAAACTACACGTGTCATGCAGCTTTCCCATAAGACTCCTGGCACCATATATTTGCATAGTGGGTGTGGCCTCTCCATTATTTACCATCTGTGTGCTGTCTGTTGCCCAAACCTACCTTATCTTATGCATGTGTTAGTGCGATATATGTGTTGGTTGCCAGGTCTGAGTGTTATAGGTTGTAAGAGCAAGTTACCTTTATTCTGGGTTCCTGGTTTTCATAATATGTTGCTGTCAGTTCTTTAAAAATATGCTAAATATAAATATATGTATATATAATCACTGTCCAATGAAAATTTTGGGGGTCAATTTTTAGTTTATTGCATAATTTGAACAGACAAACTGTTTCTTACGCTGTGCCAAATTTTCCTGATGAATGGACTAATAGAAATACTCCAAATTGATCTAAAATAAACTCTTTTTTTTCATTGACTTCTATTGAAAGTGTAGAAGTTTTTTTTCATCGGACAGCGACAATATTTATTTTAAATAAACTCTTAAATTTCTTAAGCCTACAATACTTAAAGAAAATAAAACAGTTGAGTTAATGAAACTATTATTGTGAACAAATCTCAGTTAAGTTGAATAAACTTAAAATTGTAGTAATTAACAACTTAACTGAGTCAAAGCAAAATAATAACTTTACCGAGTTAAGTTGAGCCAATACATTATTTTTCAGTGTATCTACAATGTTGGGCGTGGTGGTCTCCAAATTAAGTGTGTTCAGGTAAATTTCTTATGTATTTCTATCTTGGCTACAGAAAACACAGGTGCATCACTGACTGAATACAACCTAGACAGACATCAACAAACAGAGGTTCATTGCTATCTTGGCAGTGAATTGTCAACACAGGCACATTTAGGTACTCCCCTGCTCGACACACAGCAGTGCACAAACCCATAGTGTGTTCCTGTTGGCAACTATGTAAACTTTTACATCAGCAACTCTTTTACATCTCTGCTAAAAAGAAGCGTTGGACACGTCCAGGTAGCTGCAGCCCTGAAATAGCAATGTGCCAAAGTCAGAGAGCATCATCCTGGATCTTAAAGGGAATACGAGGCAAGTGAAATGCCGATTGGTTTGCCCAAAACACACCAATTATTAATTAAGCAAATAAGTACATGCCTTTTGCGTGTTTCGAGCTGCACAATGCATACTTTTCCCGTCGCAATGATAGCAAAGACACACTGACACATCCCCTAAATCAAGCTGCACTGTGCAGGGTAGATGTCTTGCCTAAAATAATGTGGTGGGATGAATCTCAAGTGCTGGAACTGGACTAATTTGCAGGTTTTCATGGGTCCAATCTGCAGTCTAAAAGTCACACTGGAATTGTGTGAATGACCTTATGATGGTCCTTGGAAACCAGAGAGTGAGAAAGAGAGAGAGAAGAAAGAGAAGAGAGAGAGAGAGAGAGAGAGATAGAGAGAAAGTATGTGTGTGAATGTTCTCAGGGGCTGTCGGGTTATGAGTGACACTGTGACTAATGGCAATCCCAGTATGTCATCTTGGGTCCATATGGCAGATCAAGCAAATTTAGCAGCTATATAAATATCCCATGAATAGACGAAGAAGTTCAGAGTACTGAAACGATGCCTATAAAGGCCTGTGAGTGAAATTAAACATAATACTTAAAACAAAAGTGCTACAAGTATTGGGAAAGCTCTCTCAGCTTGTCCAGAAATGCATGTGTAAAGTGTGTCCTTAAGCATGAATTCTACGTCCCGACTATAGGAAGAGCCATAAAAAAAAAATCAATTCTCACTCTGAGTTTGAAGCTAGTACTAAAATTAAAGTATATGGATGTGGTCAGTCCAAGTGGCATTACAATCATAAAGGAGCCCATATGAGAGACAGAATTAACCTGATTAATATAAGTCAAGTATGTTTTATCCAGCTCAAATAGGGCTTTTCATTAAAGAAGCTAATTTATGAAGCTCTGGTAAGACATCAGAAAAGTCTCTAAATGCTCTAAATAACCTTAAACAGCACTTCTAGCTTTGTTACTGTGGCCTCAAAATGCCAGAAATATTCTAAACTAGTCAGATTAACTAATATTATTAAGTTGAGTAAACTTACCGGCCAGAACAACTCAATAAAATGAGTTCAGAGAACTTCAACCAGAAAACTTAAAAATGTTTGTTGAACCAATGAAAAAAAAAAGTGATTTCAACAAATTTTTACACATTTGCCGATGCTCTTTCTACAGTGTTGGTTCATACAGTTTTCCCATAATGCTCCTGGCACCATATATTTGCATATTGGGTGTGGCCTCTCCCTTACTTACCATCTTTGTGTTGTCTGTTGCCCAAAGCTACCTTTTCCTAGGCATGTATTAATGTAAAATATGTGTTAATTGTCAAGTTGCAGTGTTGTAGGCTGTAAGAGCAAGCCACGTTTATTATGTTCCTAGAAAGGGTGGGCAATATTATATTGTACACAATATATTGTAACACAATAATATTGTGAAATTAAAAATTCATATCGTGATAATAGGGCTGTTGTGTCTTAAAAGTAGTCTATTATTTACTGTGAAGCTTTAGGTGTATTTATTGTATAACTGTTTTAGTTTGCAGTTTATATGCATGCACTAAATATTCTGCAATATTTTTTGCTGCATTATATTATTTTATGCTATATTATTATTTTGACACATTATGATTATACTGTTATACTATTATACTATATTCCTGAAATTAATTAATTATTTTTCTGTTTTCCTATATCGCCAAGTATATCGTTATCGCAAAAATACCATAAAATATTGTAATATTATTTTAGAGCCATATTTCCCACCCCTAGTGTGCAGTATTATATTGTATGTAATAATAACATTTATATTTTTGTATTTTTTTGCAGTGTATATTGTAGTTTTGAAATAGTTTTTTGTGTTTTGTCGTATCGCCAAGAGTATCATTATCGCGAAAATACGATAAAATATCGTGATATTATTTTAGGGCCATATCGCACACCTCTAGTTCCTAGTGCTCACAGTTTGTTGGTGTGGAGCTACAGAGTTCACTATTATGCTTTCCCAATATTTTGCTGTCAATATTGGCAGTTCTATAACTACATATCTATATATGCTAGGTGTGATAAGAATACATATACACTGAAAAAAGACTGTAAATATATACAGTTTTAAGTTTATTAAATTTTACAGAGTTTTATTCACTCAAGAATAGTTTAATTAGCTCAACTGTTTTTTTTTTTCTCAAATACTGTGGGCTTTTTGCATATTTTTAAAGAACTGCTAATATTGACAGAGTAACACTGCAACAGCACAAGAATGACCACTGTAGCACAAATCAAACACACTGAAAAACCAGAATAAAGGTAACTTGCTCTTACAGCTTACAACACTGAGGCCTATTATACAAATGCATGCCCAGGATAAGGTAGCTTTGAGCAACGGACAACCCAAAGAGGGTAAGTAAGGGTTAGCCACACCCAATATGCAAATATATGGTACCAGGAGCCTATAGGAAAGCTTTATGAACCAACACTGTAGAAAGAGTCTTGGCACATGTAGTATAACCAAAAGTTGGTTGAAATCCCATTTTTTCATTGGCTCAGCAAGAAGTTCTCTGGACTTTACTAAACTTTACTGCACATACTGTTGCTGAACCTAGACCTGATCAACTTCAGCATCAACCCCACATCATTCACTTTAAATCCAGGTGGTGTCTTTTTTTGCCTGTACAAAATACCTCTAAATAACCTTAAACAGCACTTCTAGCTTTGTTACTCTAGGCTTAACGTGCCAGAATATACGCTATGACTATACGTTATGAGTCTAGTGAAGTGATAAGACAACATATTCACAGGAACTGCAAAATGCTGTGTAACACAAGTCCACTTGATTCTTTCTATTGCATTGTTGGTTCTGTATCTTGCAGGTTGTCCAGAAATGCATGTGTACAGCGTGTCCTTTTGCACAGTTTCTACTTCCTGACTGTAGCAGGTTTTCAAGAGCAAGAATTAAGTCTGTTTTACATAAAATTGGATATTTCTACTATTTTGAGTTAGTTGAACATTTGTGGGCACATATTATACATTCAAACTGAGATCTTTGATTTGAACCAACTTATAATAACTTAGTTTAGTCTGTTAACATTAACAGCTTCTTTTCCATTGGCTTCTTTCACAATCTATTTGCATACTCGGTGTGTCCAACAGTTTTTGATCGCATATTATGATTAAATACTTGGTCTCTGTGTTGTTGGCTGTAAGAACAAGCGTCATTTACTGAGCTGCAGTAACTCTGTGTTCTCGCTGTGCTCTCAGTACTTTTAATTCTTTACTGTTTTCTTTCATCTACTTTTCTATGAGGATTTAAAATAAATAGTTGAATGAAACCAGAAAGAAGACTAAATACAAGTTAAGGAAAATATTAATTTTAATTGTATATGTATATGTATTTGTTAAGTTCACTGTACTTAAAAATTATATTACATGAACTTAAAATTTATTAGGTAATCTGTTACAACAAAAGTTTTGAGTTTAGTCAACTTATCGGGTTTTACAGTGTAGCGAAATTCCACCTATAGAAACCAATTGCACTTAGACAGTTAGGCCACCCAGGAGCTGGTTTTGAGTTTAATCAACTTATCGGGTTTTGCAGTGTAGCTACTTGTTGGTCAGTGTCCACAGTTTATAAATAAACCAACATAAATGCTTCAAAATGGCTTGAAATTAATTATTTTTACTTTACTTTCATTAAAAGAAATGAAGGTTGCATTTTGCAGACTGGCGTTTTGGAAAGGTTTTACTGTGTGTTTACCGCTGAAACTAATCAGTGTTTTATTTATATTCCATCTAGAATTTGTAGATTTGATTTTCAGTGCGTACGCTTTTTGCCAACATTGATTTTACCAATCATTCCAATAGCAAATTACAGTGCTGAGAAAAGTTACCCAGCTTTTATAGTAATCAGCAGCAGGGAAAATCAGGATTTAGCACGATCTAAAATTCCTCCCATACATACTTGATGAAGCTGCGCAATCAGGCATCATCTCTTAGATATTTGATGATGGACTAGTTAGAAAGCAAGATCTAAGCGGTGTAAAACACGGGTTCTACGAGGATTACACATTCCACTGAAATTCACATGAAAACCAATAAAAAAAAAAACAACCTCACGAAAACAAATCAAACTTTCTTTACTGACCCTTTTTTATTTTATATTTTGACTGTTTAATGGAGCTTAAAATAAGCAGTTCTGGGCTGAAGCAGAAGCAGTTTGATTGGCTCAGCCATGTGTGAGAAGTGTGTGCTTTAACAAGCATAGGATGAGCTGGAGGTAGAGGTCAGATTTAATCTTTAATATCTTGCTGTGGCTGTATGAGAGCCTGAAAAGAACATTACAGTAGCCATTTTTAATTGATTTCCAATTTTCCTCATATGAATGAAGAAGAGGAATCTTTAGAATAGACCTACTCAACTATTTTTGGCTGTATGGCATTGGATTGGATGTATTTTAAAGCTTCAACATATATACAGAATTTAATCATGAATTAACATGAATATATTGTGTTTAAAACAAAAAGTAAATTGGTTTACATAAATCCAACACATTAACTATATCTACCTTCACTGAAAAAAAAGATACTTTGTACAAACCTAAAAAAATTGTTACACCTAAATATATTAGTTTTTTTTCAACGTATATTTATGATTTAGTTAGAATCTAACATTTTGAATTAAAATCAGTAAATATATTATTTAACAAAAGTACACTTTTTTAAAACTCTGGAATAACAGATTCTTTTCTGTTACAGCAACATATAATTTTTCCTCTGAATAAACTAATTAAATAATTTGAAATCTGTTCGTTAATTTTATAAACTTTCCGTAATTTCCTTTTCACCCAAAATTCAATATTTATTTATATGTTTATTATAGTCACAAGTATAAAACTTACTAAATTATGTTAGAATTATTAAAAAATGACTTAATATTCTAAGCAAACTGAGAAAAACAGGTTTAAACTAATCTAATGAAAAATTATGAATTCTGGTTTAAACCTGTTTTTCTCAGTTTGCCTGAAAGCAAATTCATTCCCTGTAAAAACAACTTAAAATAAATAATTTAACTCAAATAATATTTTTTATTTTTTACATTTCAGAGGTTATGACATCATCACTTTAGATCACTCCTCCTGGAGTTTTTCTGTCAGTCAGTCTCACACTCTTCCCATTGGTTCCCGTCATCACTATTACTGTACATGTAAAGGGCGTGGCCTCTCTTACCATCATTGTGAAGTTGTTCTCCTCAGGGTATCTTCTCTCTTCTCTTAGATACTGAGAAAAGTGTTTATATATATATATATATATATATATATATATATATATATATATATATATATATACGTATATATATATATATATACGTATATATATATATATACGTATATATATATATATATACGTATATATATATATATATATATATATATATATATATATATACGTATATATATACGTATATATATATATATATATACGTATATATATATATATATATATATATATATATATACGTATATATATATATATATACGTATATATATAATGGTTAAATGCTCATATGCAGTGTTGTAGGCTGTAAGAGCAAGTTACTGTTTTCTTTGTTGTTGAGTGTTACAGCATTCACAGTTGTGTTACAGTACAGTTATACTGCCTTTGTGTGACTAATTAAGGAACAAAAACCCTGATTTAAAACGATAAAAGTTTTTCTAGCTTCAATTGTTACTTAGTGTTAAGTGATTTTGATTATTCTAACGTAATTTAATAGCTATAGGAAATATGTAAGTAGTTTATTCAAAGGTAAAACTATACCTGGCTCTAATAGAAAATAATGTTTTTTTTTTCAGATAAAAAAATGTATATAAAAAGTGTATCCATTATAAATATTTTTTTGTTCTTTGTTTTAAACCTTGTTTTTAACTTTTTGATACTTGGCTAACATAATATATTGATTGATTTTAAATCAAAATTTTAGATTCTAACTAAATCAGAAATATTTTATATGAATACAAGTATATATATATAGTATATATATATATAACTAATATATTTAGGTATAACATGTTTTAGGTTGGTCCAAAATTCAGTTACATTTCAGTATACACTATAAACCCACTATTTGTCTGAACTCTAGTAAATTAAGCCAGTTTTGAGTAGCCTAGTTTGGAAATTTTCAAATATAACTCAAGTATTTCGAGTTAAGTCATCATTTATACATTCAAACAGATCTCTGAGTTGAACCAGCTTATAATAACTGAGTTTAGTCTGTTTTGCCATTAACAGCTTCTTTTCTATTGGCTTCTGTCACAATCTATTTGCATACTGGGTGTGTCCAACAGTTTGTGGTGATTCTCCCTGGGCTCCCTTAGGTAAACTTGTGGATAGTATGTTATGATTAACTGCTTGGTTTCTGTGTTGTAGGCTTTAAGAACAAGCATTGTCTTTTTTTTTGAGTTGCTAACTCTGTATTGGCTAGTTCTTCTTTTTAGATATTTTTGTTTTTCATCTACTTTTTGATGACTATTTGAAATGTATATGTGTATAAATATGTTTTTTTTAAACAGAGTTTAAAGTTATCATGATCGATCACAACTTCTCTCTCAACCCTAAATCTAAACCTTATCCTAAGTATAATTTAATTTCCCTCTTGACCCAAAATTAAAACCTTTTTCTGAACCTAACACTCGCTCACTCGTATATTTAACCTCAACCCTAAAAAAAAGATACTTTGGACCAACCTAGAACAGTTGTTACATCTAAATATCATATATATTTTTTTATGATAGCTAGAATCTAACATTTTTATATATAAAAAATATTTAGTATATTAGTTAACCCAAGTATCAAAAAGTTCTTTAAAACAAAGGAAAAAATATATGTTTTATGATTTTTAAATCTGGAATAAACTTTTACTTTCTATTACAGCCATCTAATAATTTAAATTCTATTAGTTCATTTTATAAACTTTCAAAATATGTTTTTTTAAACAGAGTTTAAAGTTATCATGATTAATCACAACTTTTCTCTCAACCCTAAATCTAAACCTTATCCTAAGTATGATTTAATTTCTATAATTAAATTAAAACCTTATTCTGAACTTAACACTCCCTCACTCGTATATTTAACCTCAACCCTAAATCTATACCCTATCCTAAACATAACACTCACTCTAGTTCTAATTTTAACCACTTAACACTTGCTTTAATCCCAACTTTAATCTCAACTCAAAATATAAACATTGCCTAAAACTAACAATAACTCTAATCCTAACTTCCTCTCAATTCTAAACCTAATCCTGAATCCAAAACTATAACTATAATCCTTAACTATAATTTCCACCACTAATTTAACCCAAACCCTTATCATAAATCCAGCACTAACTCTAATCCTAAATTCTAATTCCACTTCATCTTAAACCTAAGGCTACCACTCACTTGATTCCCAATGTTAACTTCAAACCTAAACCCAACACTGTTTAATTCCAGCCTAAATCTCAACCCTAAACCTAAAACCATTTCATTATTTTGTAACCTGAACATTTTTTTTTATTAAGAACCAGTTGAGTATCAGAGATGTTGAGCATCATTTAAGAATCTGTAGATAATCATACAAAGAGACCAGTTGTTTTATTATTATTATTATTATTATTATTATTATTATTATTATTATTATTATTATTATTATTATTATTTAATGAACATAAGCATTGAGCTAAGTATTGATTAAGCTATGATTTAATGCTTGGCCTTGTTAAACCTGCTGAAGACAATTTCCCCGATTGTTCTGTACTGGGTCTGAGTACAGGGTGGGAAACAATGCAATGAATAGATGGAGAGGAATAGAGAGATAGAAGAGCGAGAAGTGAAGAGTGTGCTGTGTGTCATAAATGGCATTGCAATAACTGGGGGAATGGCTCTACAAATGATGCTGTTCTCTTCAGTAAAGGTTAAATCAGTGATGAGGAGTTCTAGTTCTGTTCACATCAGACAGAAAATTGCTCAATTAATGTCACATTACTGCTATATACTGTGTGTGTGTGTGTGTGTGTGTGTGTGTGTGTGTGAGTGTGTGTGTGTAGTGAGCTCTGTGCATGTACACCCATTGATATGTACATTACCATGCAGACGGTGCCTAATGCCAATCTCAATAGAGCACGTACATTAACTAGGTACATGCGTGTTCAAGGTCAGTGCCCTGCCATCAGATCAAATTAGAATGAGTGATGCGTACAGGTCGACTCACCTTACGCTTACACACGCACACACACACACACATTTATTGCATCGGTTCACACCACAGAATACAAACCGAAAATGCTAAATAATTGCTAAAAGGGATGTCGATCTTTATATCGTAGCCATAAGCCAGTGAGGCGTGTACTGTATAGAGTAGTGCCTAAAAGAAAAGTAGAAGAAAAAAATCTAGACCTAGAAAGCTTTAATACACCTGATTGGTGCTCAACCTGGCAACCCAGCAGGCCAAGGAAAGATGACATTCCTGGAAAATGATTTTGAGTTGTGTGGGCGAGCATTGTTCTGTTGAAAAATACCAATTAGATGCCCAACCATAGGAGGCAACATGTGGCTAAGCTGTTAATGTCCCTTGTCTCACTACTAGGGGTGACTCCACAGATTATCATTAACACATGCAAAGGCAGGACTTAAGCTCTCACCACAAGGACTCCACACTCAAATCTTGGACTGTTGTCGGACCCCATTCAGAACCTGGATTCATTGCTGTATCAAGATGATACATTAAAAAAAAAAAAACTTTGGACAAACCTAGAAAATCACTCTAAGTTGTTACATCTAAATATCATATATGTTTTTTTATGATTTAGCTAGAATCTAACATTTTTATATATATAAAAAATATTTAATATATTATTTAACCCAAGTATCAAAAAGTTATTTAAAACAAAGAAAAAAAAATGTTTTGTAATTTTTAAATCTGGAATAAACTTTTACTTTCTATTATAGCCATCTAACAATTTCAATTCTATTAGTTAATTTTCGTAAACTTTCAAAAAAATTATTTGAAGCCAAAATGCATTAATTATTTTTTTATTTTCTATGGTCTCAAGCATAACACCTAATAAATTGTTAAATATTAGAATTGCTTAAAACCTCTTTTTAATTGAATATTAAGTGACGACTACAGCTGGACAAACTTCTCAAAGCAAGCTTTCATTCAATAATGGACCATCAAAAAACAAAACTTTAAATCTTAGATAAGAGAATATATCCTCAGGGGAACAACTTCACAATGATGGTGAGGGAGGCCACGCCCTTTACGTGTAAATATGGTAACGGGAACCAATGGGAAGAGTGTGAGACTTACTTAAAGAAAAACTCCAGGAGGAGTGATCTGATGTAATGATGTCATAACTTCTGAAATGAAGTAGAAAATATGATTTGAGTTAAATTATTTATTTTAGGTTGTTTTAATAGGGAAGGGATTTGCTTTCAGGCAAACTGAGAAAAACAGTTTTGAACCAGAAATCATAATTTTTCATCAGACCAAGATAAAAGTGCACTTTAAATCAAAGACCTGGTTGTTACACTCTTTCAAATGTACAATTCCAGTTTGTCCAAATTTCTCCTCACTACATCACTGTAAATGACAGATGACACATTTTGAGATGTTCTCAAACATTTAAAGCATACTGTAAACCCATAAATTGTGTAAACTGAAACACTCTAAAAAGTGATTTTGTGTTTTAGTCAGAAGAACCAATATTATCAAGTTGAGTGAATTTACCGACAAATACAACTCAATAAAATGAGTTCAGAGAACTTTACACTACAAAAAAAAAACTAAAAATGTTTGTTGAGCCAATAAAAAATTATGAGTTAAGCCAACTTTTAGTAAACTACATGCGTGTCAATGCTCTTTCTACAGTGTTGGTTCATACAGCTTTCCCATAATGCTCCTGGCACCATATATTTGCATATTGGGTGTGGTCTCCCCCTTACCTACCATCTTTGTGTTGTCTGTTGCCCAAACCTACCTCATCGTAGACATGCACTAGTGAAAAATATGTGTTGATTGGCAGATCTCAGTGTTGTAGGCTGTAAGAGCAAGTTACCTTTATTTTGTGTTCCTGGTGATCACAGTATGCTGGTTAAGAGCATACTCTGAACAAAACTCAGTTAATTTGAATAAACTTATTTACAACTTAACTGAGTCAAAGCAAAAAATAATGATTGAGTTGAGCCAATAAATATATATTTTTCAGTGAATGAACTAGGTCTGTTTTACATAAAATTGGATATTTCTACTGTTTTGAGTTAGATGAACATTTGTGGGCACATGTATATTCAAACTGAGATCTTTGAGTTGAACCAACTTATAATAATTTTGATTTTTGTCTGTTTCTATTGGTAGATTCTTTTCCATTGGCTTCTGGCACAATCTATTTGCATACTGGGTGTGTCCCCCAGTTTTTGACAAACACTCACCATCAGTATGTAGTGATTCCCCTCAGTCAGCAATCTCTCACCAGGAGGTACACCACCCAAAGTAGCCATAGGGTTCTAAACTAAAAATACTGAACAGTTTGAACAAAGAACACAAGAACTTCTAGTATCATTTATTGAAACTTTTGACGTTTGATATTTATATATATACTTGTGTTGTGTTGACTTCTGTCAATATTTTGTAACTAGAGGTTGTACACATTGTACAAATCGTAAAACCAAACGGTCTTTTAGCCGCATATCTACTGTACCGATTCTTCTTGAGACCTCCTGAGTCTGCAACTTCACACAATTTCCCCCAGCTCCCAGAAACCAAAGCTCATTTTAACCACAGGTAATGCTAAATCTCTCCCCCCTCCACATCGTATTCCGGCTTAATTGAGCGATTAAGCTGCTCTTTTGAACTAGCAGCTTCAAGCTAATTAGCGTGACCTTCAGAGCGAGCTACCTGATGGGGGTATGGGAGAGAGAGAAAGAGAGAAAGTAGGATTTTTTTTTTAAAACAACCGTTTTACTGAAAGCATCTGCTCATGTTAATCATCCTTTACATTATTCAGCATACAGCATCAGAGTAACTACAGATAGAGGGGGGAGGCTAACTAACTGTCAGGAGAGTAGCTTCTAAATCTTGATTTTTAGCCCCAAAGAATTAAGTGCTAATCTGTAAGGAATACACTTTGATAGTCAGTAAAATTTAGTGTTATATTTGACCACTCCAGTTTCTAAATCAGTTTCTATGATTTTGCTATTTATAGGTATATGTTTGAGTAATATGAACATTGTTGTTTTATTCTATAAACTACAGACAACATTTCCAAATAGAAATTTTGTCATTTAGAGCATTTATTTGCAGAAAACAAATGAGAAATGTCTAAAATATCAAAAAGTTGCAGAGCTTTCAGACCTCAAATAATACAAAGAAAAAAACAAGTTTATATTTATAAAGACGTTTTAAGAGCTCAAAAATCAATATTTGGTGGAATGACCCTGGTTGGTTTTTAATCACAGTTTTTTTTTTTATGTATCATGGCATGTTCTCCTCCACCAGTCTTACACACTGCTTTTGGATAACTTTATGCTGCTTTACTCCTGGTGCAAAAAATCAAGCAGTTCAGTTTGGTGGTTTTATGGCTTGTGATCTTCCATCTTCCTCTTGATTATCTTCCAGAGCTGTATGGTACCATGGTATCGGGGGTCTACTGAGCAATTATGCACTAATGGTTTTCACCTAATGACTCACATGATCATGCTATTTGCATATTGGGCGTGTCCTCCCACCTGTCACTCACCATCAGTGTGTCGCCATTCTCCACAGGCTGCTTTCTTTTGGGATTTATATACTTCCTGTTTTAAATAACAACTAACTGCTTGGCCTAAGTGTTAAAAGCTATAAGAGTAAGTTACTGTGCTTTGTATTGTTGAGTTGAATTTATGCTGGTTGGGTCCAGATGGTCAAACATTTTTAGTCTATATTAATAAAATGTATAGTGTTGTGTTCATTATTTGAGTGTGATTTATGTAAAATATGTGTTTGACACAAGTTAATTCTTTTAGTTGATCTTGAAGGATAGTCAGTAGAACCTAAATGAGGCCAACGAACATCATAACGTGACTTTTTAAGATAGTGAGAGTTAATATTTAAAGTTTTTTTTTTTAATAACTTACTTCTTTTTTCTTTTTAGCTAGGCCAATCCTCCCATTCATTCAGGTGCTAGATACCTCTATATATCCCCTTTATCACTAATGATGCTACACTACAAGGAGGGTGAAGACTAGAACATGCCTCCTCCAATACCTGTGAAGTCAGACTCCACCTTTTTTTGAACTGCTGACTATCATCACAGTGCGCTTGAAGGAAAGCGCAGCGACTCAGTTCTGATACATCAGCTCACAGACACCTCTTGCTGATCAACATCACCCTAGGAGTGATGAAAGCGCGCTACCTACCCACCCAGACAGAGCAAGGCCAATTGTGCTCTCTCAGGGCTCCGGCAGCTGATGGCAAGCTGCATGATTCAGGATTCGAACCAGCGATCTCTCAATTATAAATATTTATGCATATTTTTAAAAATGAATTATCTGAACTAAAGATAACTAGTTGGAACAAGTGTCTGTTTATTATTTATTTTTTTCAAAACTTAAAAGTTTGAGTTGGCCTTAAAGCTCATTTATCGCAGTAAGTTCCTTTGAAATTTTGAGTTTTCTCAACATTTTTAATTTTACAGCTCACTGTACCTGTAAAACTTCAGAAATAGAATGCCCTCTTCATCCGGCACCCGCTATCAGGACTTTCAGTCAAACATCCAGTGTTTAGCCTCACCGACAAGATAGCACCTAACAACTTATGCTAGTGAACATGTTTCCAAGAAGTTCCCTTTTTTTTGGAATCTTGAAATAGTTTGAATTAGAAAAAAATTCACTTTTTTAAAATTAGGAAACATCTGAAAAACACTTACTCTAACCCTTTTTTTTGTTCGTCATATAAAGAAAAACACAAGGCTACTGATTCTTCCTTCTATTGGAGACAAATTTTAAAAATGTTTTTAAGTATTTTTTCTGAGCAGAAAGCATTTATTTGCTCTGAAATAAAAAACACTATTTCAAAAGTACAGATGGACGTTAAAAGCATACTCCAGTGCTTTTCAATCTAATCTCTATCTGCTGATCAGTTGATTACCAGGGACAATAATTTGCCGTTTACTAAAAGAAAACAAGAGAAAATTGAAGTCAACGGACTGGCGCTTCAGCGTCTGCATCTGTACATTGGCATCTATTATAAGAATTATCCAGGTCACAGGGTTTCCAGTTCCTCTTTAAGTACAGGGAATACGTCGTAATTATCAGCGGCTAACTGTAATTATTAAAACTGGGCTTCAGTTTAAGCCGTTAATGCTACAAAGTGAGATAAAAAAAAGCCCACCTCTAGGATACTGCTTATTTCGGAGAACCTTTATGAGATTCTGGTACTATATTAGTGATAAACTGTAAATATATGGGCCCTTTTCTATTTAACCCCTTAGTCCTACCTCTGTTTTGCAAGTTCACGCCTTTAGTGGTAGGGAGTCCCGATTCTTGTTAGGCTGTAGGGTGATGGGAAGATGGCGGCACAAGCAACCAAAAAAAAAAAAAAAAAAAAAAAACCACAAATTGAAGGTTTTTTTTTATTAACCCTTTTAAACCCTGCAGCCATTACAATGCACATCATGTACTTTCTTTATTTTAAAAAGTTTTGTTGCACATAACACTATTTGGGAGTTATTGTCCATCAGAACAGACCTTGAACCAGCCAATAAATAAGTTTATAAACCAGTAACTGCAAAAACGCTGGAAAAACCGTAGTACTAGAGCCATTGAGTAACAGCTCATTTTTACGAATTTAATGTGATTTAGAACACATTTTAATCAAGTTTTTACTGTTTATGGATGGTTTATATATATATATATATATATTTTTTTTTTTTTTTTCCATCACTAGAGATAATTCAAGTCAGAAAGGGTTAAAAATGACTATAACCACTATATTACAGTAATTAAATGTGTAGTGTCCATGTTTTATTGACATTTTCTTCATAACAAGCATAAAAATTGCTAGTAGTTCATGTCAGTAGCTAATAGATAGCTAACTTTCACGTTCTACCTTAAATGGTGCAACAGACAGCAGACGTTGCAGCATTTAAGGTGGAACTGAAAACAAAAGAAAATAAAAGTTGATAAAAGTTACAATACAATTTCAGCTCCCCATCAAACACTGTAAAAATGAAAAAGTTGAGAAAATTCATAATTTCAAGGCAGCTTACTGGACTAGATTTTGAGTTTTGAGGTCAAATCAAACCTTTACATTGTCCTTAAAGATCCTTTAAGATCAACTAAAACAATGAACTTGTGTCAATCACCTGTTTTACATGAATTACTCAAAAGTTTGGACCAAGAAAGTAAATATAGTGAAAAGACTCTGTGTACCAGCCTGTATATCTACACTGAAAAACATGCAGTTGTGCCAACCAGAAATCTTTATCCCAGATCATATGTATTAAAACTTTAAATATTAAATCTCACCAACTTAAAAATGTAATTTGTGTCTTTTGATGGCCTGATTTAAATTCTACAAAATGTGTATTGCAAGTTTTGCTGACCATCCTTTAGAACCAACTAAAAAAATAAGTTGCACCAATAAAATGTTTTACATGAATCAAAATCATTTAGTTGGTGCAACGCTATACTTTTGTTAATTTAACATAGCAACTGGGTAATTGGAGTTTATGACTATCACATATCCACCTTATTGCCAGTTGTGTAAAACTATTGCAATTAATGCAAATGTAACCAGACTGACTTGGCAACACAGAATATAGTAACCTGCTCTTACGAGCTTCAACACTGAGGCCAGGCAGTTACTATTATGTAACAAATATGCAAATTCCAAGAGAAGGCAGCTTGTGGAGAATGCTTACACACTGATGGTGAATGAGAGGTAGAAGGACACGCCCAATATGCAAATAGTGTGATTAACATTGCTCCATAGACCCCGATCGAATAAAGGGTCAAACTACAATAAGTAAATTTTGCCAACACAGATTATTTATTTGAACCAACTTTTAACAAGAAACTTAATAAAGTAAGTGGGGGTGATTAGTTTGCTATATTTTAGGGTGCAATTCAATATTTCTCATTTAGCTTACTTACAAATCACATTAAGCAGAACAATTTTAAGTTTTGTTTTTTTACAGTGTATGCAGCATGAAGCTGTAAAAAAACAAAAAAAAAGATGTGCAGCGCAGATGTGAGCAGTGAACGCTGCATGTACTACGGTCAGTGTGTAAACAGCACGGAGCAGCAGCAGAGACAGTATATTATCTGGCTAATATATCAGATTAAAATGCGGCTTATCAGCAGTTTAGCTCAAATAAAAGTTAGAAGTATATTTGATAGGTGGGTTAGATTGAGACCAGATCACGTTCTCACCACAAGCGAATTGTTCAAAAAAAAAAAAAATAAATCTTTGGTGGCATAATTATTTTTTGTTAAAAGAATAATAACGCATTACTGATTTCAAATTAATCACGTGGTTTAACGCTTTACCATTTACAACTGCAGTTAAAACCAATGCTAAGCCATGCTCATACCAGACAAACCAAGTCTCCCTGAAGCTGCGGGAGTCTCCCGCATTTCGGTAGCGGCTCCCTGATGCCCGCGAGTCACATATAATCTCCCGGAATTCAGAACGAGCGCCCCAAACGCACACACAGGCGACAGACTTTTTTTCTCTAATCGCGTGTGGGAAGGAGAGAGAGAAAACAGAGAGGGTTCTGATTGGCCTGTTCTCTGCAAAGAGTCTGTGAGAGAGCCAATCAGTTTTAAGTGTGGGCGGGCAGTGTTTTTCCCCCCTCGCGGACGGGATTTGTTCAGTGAGTGAGAGAAAGCAGATCATGGCGGAGGCAATTTAATAATTATTGTTATTGTTATTATAATTAATGATATGAAATGTTTTTGATGTTGTGCAACCCAATAAAGGCCCCCCCCCCCCCCCCCCCCCCCAAAAAAAAAAAAAAAAAGGAAAGCAGAGGCAGGGCCTTCCAAAAAGAAAAAGGATACAACTAATTTCACCTCTGAATATAAATATAAATTAATATAAAAATAATGTTCCGTAATCCTTTGGTGTTTTTATTTAATTATTTATTTATTGGTCGGTGGTCGGTAGGGTAACCTCCCTGAAATCAACTTTTGCAACTTGGGATGTCTGTCATACACTGTGCCTCTTAAAGCTATGGATCAATACCCTCTATAGGCATGAACACACACACACACTCACACAGGAGCCACTTCACATCCCCAGCCAGCCAGATCATAGAGCATAAATACACATGTAGGCTGTGTCCTGGCTGAGGACTTATGATGAATCCGTGGTTCTGTTATTGTCCTATTGGATATTTCATTGCATTTTTCAGCAGGCCGCCTCCGCCTCGTTCCAACTCTCTGTTATAAGCGTATTAATCAACTCTCTCTCATTCTCTCTCTCTCCCTCTCTCATTCTCTCCCTCTCATTCTCTCCCTCTCTCATTCTCTCTCTCCCTCTCTCTCTCATTCTCTCCCTCTCATTCTCTCCCTCTCTCATTCTCTCTCTCCCTCTCTCTCTCATTCTCTCCCTCTCTCATTCTCTCTCTCTCTCTCTCTCTCTCTCTCTCATTGCCTTTGAAATGCTATTAGTGCACTGTTGTCCTCCTCTGAGCACCTCTGGCCTCTGTGATGGGCTAATCTGTATAAATCAGAGGCAGCTGTAGGAGGGTGTATCATCACATACATGACAGGGTGGACAGCTGCTCATGATGACCGATGGGAAAGGAGTGTGTGTGTGTGTAAAAGTGTGTGTGTGAGAGTGTGTGTATGCTTACTTACACCTCTTGAAAAGCTATTATCTTCAAAATCCAACTCCAAGACAATGTTCAGCACTGGCCAATCTGATCTTATTAAAGGGCTCATGTCCTCATATATTTATTTTTGCTCCTACAGACCAGAGGTTTTTAACCTTTTTAACTGTGCGACCCCCTTGTATTCTCCAGAAAATTTTGCAACCCCCCATCATTGGCAGCACACATAGGCAGGTTCAATTGGTTGGGCCTGCATTGAGGCACAAATATTCTATATGCATGGCTTAGTAGGGCTCAGAAACAGGCGCAAATTGTCTTTCACGTTGAGACGGGCTCTGTATCTGTTTTTTCACAGAGAAATGGGAAGGATTTGTTTTCAGTGCCATTAAATCCACAAATCAGGCAGCGAGCATTCTTCGCCACATACCCCACACTGCAGTCGTGCACCTTTTTCTGCGTAAATTTATATTTCAAGTAGTTTTTATCATATTTTTTCTGGAAGCTTGACCTTCTAAAAAAAAACGCTCTATTTTAATCCAGCCTGGACTCGCATGTGTGTACCTGAATCGAAATTGATATCGAAGAGTCGAGTAAAGCGGCGAATGAGTCAGTTTGAATCTGCGAAAAGATTTTTTTTTTTTTATAAAAAAAGCGACCAATTTTGAAGCATGTGGTTCCCTGATTTAAGCCTGAAAACGAGTCAGTTTGATTCAGCACAGAAAAACAAAAGGTTAGTGCCCAAATCTCAAGATTAGCTGAGAAAACGTGACCCCCCCTGGAAGTATGTTCTGACCCCCAGGTTAAGAACCCCTGCTATATACTGATGAGGCATAACATTAAAATCCCTCATTTCTAATTTCTAATTATCTAAGGTAGCCCAGGGGGAATCACTACACACTGATGGTGAGTGTTAGTCAGAAACTGTTGGACACACCCATTATGCAAATGAATTGTGCCAGAAGCCAATAGAAAAGAAGCTGTTAATGAAAACAGACTAAACTCTGTTATTATAAGTTGGTTTAACTCAAAGATCTCAGTTTGAATGTATAATATGTGCCCACAAATGTTCATCTAACTCAAAATAGTTGAGTATTGTTTCGAAATATTCAATTTTACGTAAAACAGACTTAATTTGTGCTTTAAAAATATGTTGAAAATACAAATGTTATTTTTTTGCAATATACAAAATTACTTAAACCCATAATACTATTAAATAATAATTAGATAATTGAGTAAAAATATGATTTTTCAGTTTCTATATTATTTAATCCTGTGAATCTAGCAGTTGTACCATTTGCTTCTTTTATTTTTTTTATATACACTCTTATTTGTGTCGAAATCCAATTTATTTTAAGGTGTTTATATTTATCTATAAAATCTAAATAGATTAATTTATAATATAAGATGGAATTTTGTTTTAAACCACTTTTAAACCACGTTTTTTTTTCCCACTGGTTTTAAGCACCTGTCCATTTGGTCTCTCTATTTATTGCACTTGCGATGATTTTACAGGGAGAAATTGTAATTTTTATGGCCATATTTATTGCTCCTAGTCCTCCTTTTTTCTTATTTTTAAAAAGTAGGTCTATTTTAGCGATTTCCCTGTAGCTCCCCCATATAAAATTACTTTCTTGTGTCACTTTAAAGCTGTAGCGCAGGCACGTGTAGAGCAGTAGAGTGTTGAATTTTACAGCTAGAACCTCGATGCGTGGTCGTGAATCACCCGTGAACATCATTAATCTGCTGCAAAGCTGGGGAAAAAAAGAGCAGGAATGGATGGATGGGTCCTTAAGGCCTACATCATATCATGCTCTTATTAATTGATAACAGAATAGGTCCATATTCACTGTAGTGTTCAGCCTGCAGATAATACCTTCCCATAAGGGACTGCTTTGATGCTCACGTGGCATGTCCAAGTATAGCGTAGTGACTCATTTATAAAGCAGATAGTCCTCCACATAATAATTATATAATCCAGCACATGTTCCACAGCACTTAGCATGGTAGACATTTGTCAAATCCCTGGATTTTTCTCCCTCGCCCGGCTTTCAAAGTAATTAATTCAATGCCGCAATTAAAACACTTTGTAATAGTCATGCTGACTGTACCATGATTAATTTGTTGTGTGTTTCTGTTCCCCCCCTCCTCCTCCTTAACTTTTTGTTCGAGTGGTCCACCCTCCCATCACGGATGAAATTATCTACTTAAGGCAAGACAATTAATCTCACTGACAAAAGATAGCACAAGCGAGTCGCGAGTCACTAATTTCTAATTACTGGGCTGTAACTATGTGAGAATCATTTTGATAGACTCCGATACACAGCCGAGGGGGACTGTTACTGTACGTTTACATAAAACAGCCCCTTATGAAGGCTCTGAGAGGACTCTCGGGCTGGAGATCAGGGGGTTGAAGGTTTTAAGCCCGGATGAATTGAATTTACTTAAAAAATTTGAGGAAACCGGTTGCCTTAAAAAAGTTAAGAAATGGGTAATGAAAACTTAAGTTAACATAACTTAGAACATCAAGTTATTACAATTATAGTAATGTAAGACAAAATAAATTTATTTTTGCTCTAGTTTTTTAAGTTACGGGGAACGAAAACTTGAGTTAGCAGACGTGAAAAACATCAAGTTTTTACAAATAAAGTGAAACTTGATTTATTTGTAAGGTAGTCCAGGGGGAATCACTACACACTGATGGTGAGTGTCTGTCAGAAACTGTTGGACACACCCAGTATGCAAATAGATTGTGACAGAAGCCAATGGCAAAGAAGCTGTTAATGACAAAACAGACTAAACTCAGTTATTATAAGTTGGTTCAACTGAAAGATCTCAGTTTGAATATTCAGTATATGTGCCCAAAAATGTTCAACTAACTCAAAATAGTTGAGTATTATTTAGAAATATCCAATTTTTATTATTTACATAAAACAGACTTGTATGGGTTTACAGTGTACCGTGAGCATTAACACTACCATTGGAGAAGTTGCACTTAAAACAAAAGTGATTTTGTGTTTTAGTCAGGAGAACTAATTATCAATATCAAGTTGAGTGAACTTACCGGCCAGAACAACTCAATAAAATGAGTTCAGAGAACTTCAACCTGAAAACTTGAAAATGATTATTGAGACAATTAAAAAAAGTGATTTGATCCAACTTGTAGTATACAATACATGTCAAGGCTCTTTCTCATACAGCTTTCCCATGCGGCACCTGACACCATATATTTGCATATTGGGCGTGGCCTCTCCCTTACTAACCATCTTTGTGTTGTCTGTTGCCCAAAGCTACCTTATCCTGGGCTTGATTTGGGGTAGTATGTGTTGCTTGTGAACTCTCAGTGTCTTTGTTTATCACTACTATTCTCTGTTCCTAATTATCACAGTATGTGGTCAGTTCTTAAAAAAAAAGCAAAATATATCTATTTAAACTAATTAGATAGCTTAAATTATTGAGTTAATTTAACTATTGTTGTGTGAATGAAACTCAGTTAAATTGAATCAACTTAACCAATATAAATTATCATCTAGCTTTGACTGAGTGAGTTAAGTTGAATAAACTTGTATATATTGTATGTTTACATCTTAACTAAGTCAAAGCAAACGGTGACTTGACTGAGTTAAGTTCAGCCAATAAATATATATTTATATATTATATATATATATAGTCCAGCGTGTCCAGCCCTGCCCACTTTGTCAGCGTCATGTCGTCCAGTCCTGCCCACTTTGCCAAAATGCAAGATTAATGTATTATTAATCGATAGAAAAATGCACAATGTTTTTTATTCTGGTTAAACATTATATTTTCCTGAAGGCTTACGCTACCTCCCGGCCGCTGCGCTCCTCCAGTGAACGTCGCCTCGCTTTGCCAAAAACTCACACAAAGCAATCCAGACTGTTCTCATACAGAGTTCCCCAATGGTGGAACAAACTACCTTCCACTACCAGATCAGGAGAATCTCTCACTATCTTTAATAAACTCCTGAAGACAGAGCTCTTCAAAGAGCCCCTACTCTCCTAACACCTCTAACTAACTACCTTCTACTACCAGATCAGGAGAATCCCTCACTATCTTTAATAAACTCCTGAAGACTGAGCTCTTCAAAGAGCACTTACTCTCCTAACACCTCTAACTAACTACCTTCTACTACCAGATCAGGAGAATCGCTCACTATCTTTAAGAAACTCCTGAAGACAGAGCTCTTCAAAGAGCACTTACTCTCTTAACACCTCTAACACACTAACTACTTCTAACCTCATTTCCTTCTTCCTCTCCTTCACTCCTCTATCCCATTACTCCCCTTGTCCTCCTTTTATCCCTATCCAAAGATGTTTTACCTTGAAACTTATTTTACATTGTACTTGACTATTGTAAGTCGCTTTGGACAAAAGCGTCTGCCAAATGTAATGTAATGTAATGTAATATTTAAAGTCTGAATGAAAAAATTATTATTAATCAAATAGAAAAATGCACAATGTTTGTATATTGGTTAAACATCCGAATAAATCCGGAAAAAAACAACAACCGCTAACTGCCCTGTACAAGGTTTACTTCCGTTCAGAGGCGGAGCTAACACATGATGCTGACAAAGTGGGCAGGGCTGGACGACACGATGCTGACAAAGAGGGCGGGGCTGGACATGCTGGACCTCCAACTGCAGGCTGCAGTCAGTAGTAGTTGCAAATTTATAATATAATAGTTGCATATTTGAGTTTGGGGCTAAGCCACAGCTTGGTCTTGGGTTTATTCCAAGGTGTTGAGGAGCATGATTGAGCATCATTTATTTGCATAATGGGCGTGTCTCCCAAGCCTAGCTTACCATCAGTGTGTAGTCTTGGTTTTTGTATAAACCCAACTTTTTGGCAATCAAAATATGTTGATTTATGACTGTTCTAAATGGTTTTGTGGAAGGAATCACTGCCTGAAACTTGTATTTGCCTGTGGGAAACTTGGGTTTTTTGATAAACCTGATTTGCACCTTCTAGGTGAAAGAAGGAATATACACATATATAATATTATACATATATAATATATACATATAAAATATTTTCTTAAGTAGAGGATTTTAATCACTTTCTCTGTAACTGAGTTCCAAATGAAAGGACGATACTCAAAAACAAAAACAAGGCAGAGGGCTACAAATGAGAAATGGGAACGAGCCAAACACTGATTTTGATAGCATGATTGACAGTTATCGATCTGTAACAATCTCTGCAAGGTGGAGATAAGCCTTTATTGGCTCTCGCGCTGTCATCCACACGAGTGGTTACATCTTTCTTTCTCTGCGCTCCGAGCCTTTTTAATAGGCCTTTCTTCTACCATTTCATCTCAAAAGACCCTTTCCAGACTCCCTCCTTTCTCCTTTCTTCCCCTAGCTCTAGCGACTTCTGTGAAAATGACGAGTGTCTTCAGTGGCCTCGGGCTCTTTGGCTTTCAGCTCGTGCAATTAAGCAAGCTAAAGTGGCATCGGTCCCTTCAGCTCATTCTCTGGTCCGATTTGAACGTATAATTGCGTAGAAGACCATCTTCGGCTCTAACGCTTTTCTGAGAAAGACTCTCGGCTTGACTCTTCGCTGGAGGACCCTATTGGGACCTGTTGTAGCTGGCAGTAAAGATACGAGGAATTCTGCTGCTCATTTGTGAAAGGTCACTGAGGGATGCCTGACAATGCATGAGGTTGGATGTTTTGAGTAGTGAAGCTCTATATATATGAATTGGAGGGTAATGTCATATGAAGAACTGAAGATATAGTAATTCTTGGACATACTGACTCTAGAATAGATCGGTAGACATCTAGCTGACTTTAGCCTGTCATAACAGATCAGAGTAATCGCCCACAATCAGCTACTGTAGATAATGACAGATCTAAAGCTATCAGCTAGCTCTTCCTATAGACTGGGTTGCCAATGTAGACGATAAAACAGCTATTTTTAATTAGATAGAGAAAACCCAGACAGCAGACAATTTTAGGCCTAATCTGCGTGCCAATTTTTCTTTGGCACAGCCCAGTTAGGGCAATGACAAGTGTGGTTTTGGCCAGAGTATGTTGACTTAGGCCAAATGTCATGAGCCAGGCTAGATTAAAAGGTTTCATTTTCAATATTATGAGCCACATGAGCACAAATTGGGTTAGAACCTGTATTAAGGAGGCCAGATGTGGGCAAAACATCATAAACCAGGCTTGAACTTGGTTGGGGCATGTGTTATATGGGCCAAACATGGACCAAATGTTATGAACCAGGCTAGACTTGGGTTACAGTGCGTGTTATGTGCACCAAAACTTGGGAATATTTTATGAGCCAGGCTTAAATCAGGTCACAACATGTGTCAAAAAGGCCAAATGTGGGCAAAACATCACGAACCAGGTTTAAACTGGATTATGGCATGTGTTATATGGGCTAAATGCAGGCCAAATGTTATGAGCCAGGCTAGACTTGGGTTACAGTGCATGTTATGTGCACCAAAACTTGGGAATATTTTATGAGCCAGGCTTAAATCAGGTCACAACATGTGTCAAAAAGGCCAAATGTGGGCAAAACATCATAAACCAGGTTTAAACTGGATTATGGCATGTGTTATATGGGCTAAAAGAAGGCCAAATATCAGCCAGGATGGTTATGGATTACATCATACACTGTAAGCCCAGTTAAGTTGAATTTATTTAAAAAATTTGAGGAAACCGGTTGCCTTAAAAAAGTTAAGTAATAGGTAATGAAAACTTAAATTAGCATAACTTAGAACATCAAGTTATTACAACTAAAGGGGAAGTTGATTTAACTTTTTTTTTTTTGTTATATTGTAAGACCAGACAAGTTGAATTTACTCAACTTCTTTAAGGCAGCCAGTTTGCTATATATATATATTTTTAAATGGGGGAATCACTACACACTGATGGTGAGTGTCAGTCAGAAACTGTTGGACACACCCAGTATGCAAATAGATTGTGACAGAAACCAATGGAAAAGAAGCTGCCAATGACAAAACAAACTGAACTCAGTTTGAATGTTTAATATGTGCCCACAAATGTTCAACTAACTCAAAATAGTTGAGTATTGTTTAGAATAGGGGTGGGCAATATTATATCGTATACAATATATCGTGAAACAGAAATATCATCATATTAAACATCCATATTGTGATAATAGGGCTGTTCTGTCTTAAAAGTAGTCCATTATTTACTGTGAAGCTTTAAGTGTATTTATTGTATAACTGTTTTAGTTAGCAGTTTATATCGTCGCTGTCCTCTGAAAAACACTTATCTCCATTTTTGTTCATTTTTAGTTTACTACATAATTTGAACAGACAAACTGTCCCTTACACTGTGCCAAAATTTCTTAATGCATAGACCAATAGAAACTCTTCAAAATTACCTGAAATAAACTCTTTTTACATTGACTTCCACTGAAAGTTTACAAGGTTTTTTCTGTTTTGGAGAGTTTTTTATTGGACAGCGACAATATGCATGCACTAAATATTCTGCAATATTTTTTGCTGCATTATATTATTTTATGCTGTATTATTTATTTTGCCACATTATGATTATTCTGTTATACTATTATACTATATTCCTGAAATGAATAAATTATTTTAGTTTTCCTATATCGCCAAGTATATCGTTATCGCAAAAATACCCTGAAATATCGTGATATTATTTTAGAGCCATATCACCCACCCCTAGTTTAGAAATATCAAATTTTATGTAAAACAGACTCAAATCATTTGAGTTCAAACGACGTATTGGTTTACAGTGCAGACAAACCTGTCTGATTCACAGATGTGCATGCTAACTGGGATTGAAAATAAAAGAAGTGCTAAAGCAGTGATAAAAAGTCAACAAATCTGGATAAAAGCACTCATAGCTTGGCTCCCTCTACCCTCCATTAATCGTAGCTGCTTTAGAACTTGTTTGTGATAAATATTTTCTCATCAAGGCAATACATCTAAAAGAGCCCAATTATGCTACTTTACACTGCATGCTCAAGACTTTTTAGTTTTTTTTTTTTTTTTTTTTTCGGGAGCCATTTACATCTCAGCTGCTCGTTCGTTTTTTTTTTCCATAATTATTTTCTGTAATAGCAGCTTTTTTTTTTTTAGAAAGTTTCGTGTTGAAAGAGTGGTGAATCATTCTCTATTAAGCAGCTGCATGAATTAATCTAACCCTCCGTTTCCCTTCGGGACTCTGCTGAAGGAGGTACAGTAGATTTGATCGGGTGTAAAATTTCTCAACATTCCACAGTGACACGTGTACCATGTGTACCAATACATTATAAGGGCATCACCACCCATACTAGACAGCGCAGTGGGTGGTGATGATCATTGAGTGGGTGGTGATGACCATGACTGGCGGCATCGGGCATCTGGAAATATCCATGCATACAGATAACAAGCGACTCTGTCATAAATCACATTCACATTTAATGCAGGAGGACCCACACACATACAATATATCCTACAGGCCAGTGTGATGTTTTATAGCTTCCATTAGACATAGAAAAAGTCATGGGACATGATACTACTCCCATGACATTTAGCATATCAGTGTATGTACACTCGTAACAAAAAAAATGTTTGTTAAGCCAATAAAAAAAATGTGATTTTAACCGATTTTAGTAAACTACTCGTGTCAATGCTCTTTCTACAGTGTTGGTTCATACAGCTTTCCCATAATGCTCCTGGCACCATATACTTGCATATTGGGTGTGGCCTCTCCCTTACCCTTACGTACCATCTTTGTGTTGTCTGTTGCCCAAAACTACCATATCCTAGTCATGCACTAGTATAATATATGTGTTGATTAGCAAACCTCAATGTTGATTGAGTTAAGTTGAGTTAATAAATATATTTTTTGTAGTGTAGTAACTATACATTAAAGCAGAGGTTCACAAACTTTTCTACATTACGGCCCGTCGGTATACAACTTGAAAGCGTCAAGGCCCCCCTAATAATAATAATAATAATAAAATATCTAAAAAAAACAGAGTATAACAAGCTCTTGCTGCCATAACTTTACCCTTAAGTTGTGATTTTGGCTTTCCAAATATAGTACATGAACTTCTTACTGGAAACATGCTCTAATATTGTGCTCCTTTTGTCTTTTTACCTTTAAAAATATACACATAAGAGTAGCACGGTTTGACAGGGTAGCACAACTCAACAGAACACCTCCGTGTGGGCGTATCCTTGACGTTTTTTTATTCAAATGAAGCAACAGGTGTAGTCAATCGTAAGTTTAAGTTTTTTTTATCAACCTCACTGTGATCTATAGTTCTATAAATCTGTTTTCTGTAAATCTGTGTGTGAGAGGCTCGTATGTGCCTCTCTCACACACAGCTGAACTTTTTGTCGGAGGGCGGGGCTGCGCTCATGCAGCGGCTCTCTCTATTGAAATGAATAGAATGCACTGTGCTGGTGGACGGGGCGCGCCGGCCACGAAATATCGCTCTGCGGGCCGTGAGTTTGAGATCCCTGATTTAAAGTGCTAACTACAGAATACTGTCTTCCTCTGAGGATGAGCCTGCGCACCCCTAGTGGGTGCTTTGTGACCCCCTGGTGGTCCGCAGCCCCCGGGTTGAGAAACCCGGCCTTAGAGTAAGTGTTTCAGAACCATTTCAAGTGCTGGATAAGACAGTCTACCAACATTTGTCCACCAAGGCAGCAAACCATTTACCACAGTGGTGCTACAAAAAAAAAAAAAAAAAAATCCTTGACGACCCAACTTAACTCAATCAACACTGAGAGCTGGTAATCAACACATACATTACACTAGTGCACACCTAGGATAAGGTAGCTTTGGGCAACAGACAACACAAAGATGGTAAGTAAGGGAAAGGCCACACCCAATATGCAAATATATGATGCCAGGAGCCTATAGGAAAGCTGTATGAACCAACACTGTATAAAGTCATCATTTTGATTTTAAGTTTATTACATTTTTAATTTGCTTTGTTCACACAACAATAGTTCAATTAGATCAACAGTTTTTGTTCACGCATTGTGGGCTTTAAGAATTTGGTTTATTTATTATATGTATATTCAAAATATTTAGCATATTTTAAACAAACTGCCAATACTGACAGCATAATATTAAAGCAGCATAGAAGTGAACTCTTCAGCTCCAAGGCAGCATACTGTGATCACAAGGAACACAGAATAAAGGTAACTTGCTCTTACAGCCTACAACAGTGATGCATAGCAACCAACACATATATTATGCTTACAGAGGTCTAGGATAAGTTAGCTTTGGGCAACAGACTACACAAAGATGGTAAATAAGGGAGAGGCCACACCTACTATGCAAATATATGGTGCCAGGAGCCTATAGAAAATCTGTATGAACCAACACTGTAAAAAGTGCTTGAATTGAGTTGGTTGAAATCACATTTTTCATTGTCTCAACAAACATTTTTAGTTTTGAAGTTGTTAGAGTTCTCTGAACTCATTTTATTGAGTTGTACTGGCCACTAAAGGTTTATTCAACTTAATAATTTAATTTAATCAGTTATTCTGACTAAAACGCAAAAAAATCACTTTTTAGAGTGAGTGTTTCAACAGAAAAATCCAATTTCCTTCATTTAGTTATTTGCCGTGATGGTTCAACCAAAATTAAATAGTTTATTAAAGTTTATTAAATAAAAAATATTTAATAATGTATTGAGAAAAATAATTCAGTGTTCAAGTCAGCAGAGCAAATCTTTATTTTAATATTACTGTACTGCATCAGTCCACACGCTTATATAGCTTTAAACGGCAGTTATGTATCGCTGAGCTTGTCCTTTAAAACTACTGGCAAAGCAAGCAGTTCTACCCAATAAGCAAAAAGGTACAGAAGTAGAAAAGTTTTTTTTGTTGTAATGATTCTATCAAAGACCATTGAAGAGACTTTTTAACTTTTTAAAGAGTGTATTGGAAAATAAAATCCAATTTCTTCAGCTTTACTGTAGACTTAAAACTGTCCAGAACTGGCAACATAGGTTCAAATGGATGTTCTTCCTCTAAGGACCGAATGAAATGAGACATTCATGGGACTCATAATGCCAAAGTCTTCTTTTCATTTCAACTAAAGGTCAGGGATTTAAACCTTTGTACAGGACACACTTTTGAAGAGAGACCTTAATGTTCGGAACGTCGATGACTGATGAACTGAGGAGATTCAAAAGTGTCAAACGTTCATTGGCGCTTTTTCTTTCTGTTCACGCTCAAAAAACAACCGAATGCCAAACAAGTGCTGCTCCCAGCAAGAAGCCTCAGTGATGAATCTCCTTGAGCGTGTTGTTATCTATGGAGAATAAATGCCTCAAGCTCTACATTCGCCAAACTTCCTTGTGAGAAGACAGAAAGTAGAGTCTTTCTGGAACAGACGGAATCAGTTTTTTTTCCAGTATCTGCGTCCCCGGACTGCGGATCATCGCATGTCACCTCGACACAATTATTAAAGCGTCCCAATTCTTTCTCACAGCGAGAGACCGCATCCTTCAAGTTCATTATTCGGGAATCGGTGCTGGAGAAAAACGAAAGTGGGCCTTTCCAACAAGTCGCAGCAGTTTGTCTCAGAGGGAGTCTTCAAAAAAAATAAATAATCCCCCCCCCCAAAAAAACATCCCTTCATCCTCTACATTTCTTGCTTCGGATGCTTTACAGCGCTTCCAATCCGTCATGAAAAATTGAGGGAAGAGATAAACATGCCATGCTTACTTTGGCGAGTTTGAGATATGTAACCTAGATACTCAAGGTATCTAGGTACACAGTTAAAATGTAGTTAACAGGAGAGGTAGTTACAATATGTTCCTTTTTTTTTTTCACACTATAAGGCGTACTGGATTTTAAGGCGCACTATCAACAAACATCTATTTTCTAGTCTATTTTTATACACAAATAATGTTTTTTTAATGGATTATAAGGTGCATTATACAACACTAGTAAGGAACAGAGGACTGGCCATGTTTTCCTTCTAATTCAGTAAAGCTAAGCTAAGTTACGTAAATAAAACTGCAATTCTTAACAAAAGAAACTATTTCCTTTCAAACCAAACGAGCTGTGGATATAAATTTAGATAAATTTGTCCCCTGGAAACTGTTTATTTGGGTGAGTAAACTTAAGACTTGCAAATTGCTCTTACAGCCTAAAGCAAGATGGAAACCAAGCAATCAACACTCACATAACACTATTACATTAGTCTAGGATAAGGTAGCTTTGGGCAACAGACAACACAAAGATGGTAAGTAAGTAAAGATGGTAAGGCCATGCCCAATATGCAAATATATGGTGCCAGGAGCCTATGGGAAAGCTGTATGAACCAACACTGTAGAAAGAGCACTGACACACGTGTAGTCACTGTAAAAAAAATGATTCACTGGCTCAACTTAACTCAGTCAAGTTATCATATTGGTTTTTGGGTGCTTTCACACCTGCCTCGTTTGTTCCGGACTTGCGGACTTTTCAGTTTGGTCCGAACCAAAGTAGCAGGTGTGAAAGGGGCTGCAAACCACGGTCCGGCCCAAAGGACCAGATTTTGGTCTGACCAAGAGAGGTGGTCTCAGTCCGGATCTTCTGAACCATGGTCCGGTTCGCCTGCAGTGTGAAAGCGCTTTTCTAGATGGTTCGAACTTTCGGAACAATTACAGGAAGCTGAGCAGGCGTTCCTTAACAACGACAGCAGAAGAAGAAAAATAAACAACTACTACTGACTGCAGCCTGCGGGAAGGAGGAGTTGGACGTCCAGCACGTCCAGTCCCACCCACTTTGTCCACGCCACGCCTGGTCAGTCTGGCAAGCTTGTAGTGTATACACAGTATTTAAGCCGGACGACGCGGCACATTATATTTAAAGTCCGCAAACTGCCCTGTTCATTGTTTACTTCCGTTCAGAGGCGGAGCTTAGACATGATGCTGACAAAGTGGGAGGGACTGGAAGGCATAATGCTAACAAAGTCGGCGGGGCTGGACGCACTGGACGTCCAACTCCGCCATCTTGCAGGCTGCAGTCAGTACCCTCTCAAAATGACCGGAAAAGCAGGAAAAATGAGCCGTGGATACAGTTGCTTCAGGACGAGCACGTTCGTTTGGTGAAGTTGAACTAACCTAAAGTACTGTGCCTGAAGTTGCTGCTGCTGGTACAAAAAACACAATAGCAGCACTACTTTGGAGACAAAATTAATCTGTTCATTCATTTTTTTTATCCTAGAAAGGCTTTCCGCTGAATGAACCACCCGCTGAATTGTCAACACGCCAACGTCAGACGCATGTCCTTCTACAACCAATCAGCGTCAGGTTAAGGAAAACACATTGTGATGATGAAGTGAAGTGAAGTGATGATGAAAGGATGTAGGAGTATCACACAAAGGTCTTTGGTGCGCTCCCTAAACAGTGCAGTGTGAAAACAAAAATAAGCCGATCAAATATACACAATGTAGCAAACACATGAACCTTGGTTCCGACCACGGTCGGGACTTTCAGGTGTGAAAGCTCCCTAAGTTTATTCAACTTAAACTGAGCCAACGCTAAATGATAACTTAAACCAGTCTAGGGTATTCAACTTAACTGAGTTTTGTTCACACAACAATAGCTTAATTAAGTCAACTGTTTGTTTTTTTCTAACATTGTGGGCTTTAAGAATTTAGTTTATTATCTACAGAGGTATTCTAAACATACTGAGCATATTTTTATATAACTGCCTATACAACACTGGGGCAGCATAAGAATTAACTCTACACCGAGTGAACACTGTTGCTGTATACTAACATACTGTGACAACCAGAAATACAGAAAAAAGGTAACTTGCTCTTACAGCCTACAACACTAAAGCCTGACAACCAACACATATATTATAACACTAACCCATGTCTAGGATAAGGTAGCTTTGGGCAACAGACAACACAAAGATGGTAAGTAAGGAAGAGGCCACACCCAATATGCAAATATATGGTGCCAGGAGCATTATGGGAAAGCTGTATGAACCAACACTGTAGAAAGAGCATTGCCACACGTGTAGTATAATAAAAGTTGGTTAAAATCACTTTTTTTTTTTATTGGCTCAACAAGCATTTTTTTATTTTATTTTTTGAAGTGGTTGAAGTGCTCTAAACTCATTTTATTGAGTTGTTCTGACCGGTGAGTTCACTCAACTCACTCAGTATTAGTTCTTCTGACTAAAATGCAACATGTTTATCTGTTCAGCTTCTACCTCTAAATTTGACCATTTTTACAATTTTTCATGCTGTTATGCATCCATTAAAGCTTAAAGACTGCAGGAGTTTGCATCTACTTTTGTATAAAGAGTGTTGCAAAATACAGTTTTGGATACTTTTTTGTCACTGGGGACCTTGTCCTTCTGTGTGACACCATGACAATTTAGCCTGGAAACTGTTATGGAATGTATTGTACCACTTGTAATTACAATTGGGTATATTTTATATTTTATACTGTGAAGCATTTAGGTGCTCTTATCTGGGGGTTGATGCCTTTTTGATGACTTTGATGCCTATTTACCTGCTTCATATTTTTGTAAGGGGAGTTGAAAGGAGTGGGAACTGAACCCACTCGTAATAAAATATCTCCTCAACCACTCAAACACAAATGTAGTATCCTATTGACTAAAAGTTTAGAAAATGCAGTCCTGACGGAATTTCTTTGCGTTCATTAATTTGTCGTAAGAACGTCTGTAGGCTAAAATAAACTGCATCTAAGTAGAAACCTTCCCTTTAGAGAACCTATTAAATGGTCTTCTATAGAACTCATAGATATCCTAATAGTGCCCAGTGCCAAAAGATCCCTGTGATCGTTAAATCTGGTCATGATGTTTTCATAAATAACGGACTAAAACCAACACCCACTGACATTTCTAATGCACTGCTTTTTTTTCCCCGTGTCCTGAAACCCTGACCACTTCTACAGAGCTGTAGCCCACTCAACTGTGCATTCTGATGACCTCAGCACACCTCATAAACACACACACACATAAACACACACACCAATAGAGCTCTATTCCAGGGTACATTAGTCTTTTCTGTAAAAATGTGAAAAGCGCGCCTTCGTTTCTTCAGTATTGATTTTATGCTCCAACATTTTCCCAGACTGCTCATATTCTGGGCCGCCCTTAACCAGCAAACTACACTCTACAGCTTCATCAACAACACCAGTCTGGGAACGCTCTCTCACACACTCACAAATCACGTTTGTTCCAATATCTTTTTTGCTTTGAGTTGGCTCAAATATACAGAACCACCACAGGGCTGTTATTTTTTGGATGGTGGCTCATTCATTCTCAGACCTGCAGTGATTAACGCTCACATGATGGTGGTGGTAATGTGTGTTAATGTGTTTGGCTGGAACACTTGTGGAACATGGTGAATCTTCCCAGGAGGGACTGGCCTACCGAAATTACTTCGAAAGGGCATGGACAACTCATCCAGGAGGTCACAAAAGAACTCAGAACAACATCTATTGAACTGCAGTTCTTAGTTATGGTCAGTGTTTATGACTCAACATAGTTAAACGCAAAATTTGGGGGAAAAAAATATATTTTATATATATTATCAGGCTGGGTTGGTTTGAAAAGATTTGTTCCTTGAATAAATTAAATTATCGTTTAAAAACTGATTTTTACATTTACTCATTTTTTTGCCTCTTTTTTATTACAATGTGTTTGTTAATTAAGAAAACAAAGCAAAAAAAAATCTGTATGGGGAAGTACTTTTTCACAGCACTGTAAGCCTCACAGATCAAGCAGTTACAATTGCATTTACTCTTTTGTATTATATATATGGCAATTTTAATATGTTTTAATGCCAAGAAATGACAAAATATATATATATATATATATATATATATATATATATATATATATATATATATATATATATATATATATATATATATATATATATATATATATACCTTTTTAATACATTTTGTTTTTTTATTTGGCTCAAATATACACTATACACTGCAGTGATTAACACTGACATGGTGGTGGTAGTGTGTTAGTGTGTGTTTTGCTGGTAGTAGTAGTAGTGAATTAGGTACAGCAGTGCTGCTGGAGTTCTTAAAACACCTCTCTGTCAACAAGGCAAGCAACAAGGCAAGCAAACAAATCAATTGTCTGGGGCTCCAAGAGAACAACTGGTTATTAATTGAATGCACTTTTTAGGCATTTATGCTTGGAGCCCCCACATGCTTTAAAACAGCTCCGTTTGCCCCATTCTATGATCGGACCCCTTTGGAACCTCCTCAGGAAGATTCATTACAATCAGTTGATTCCTTTTTGTTATGATTAATGTATTTCCAAAGCTTAATCCTTGTAAATGTAACAATTAAAGTGACAGTCCATACGTTTTGGGGATTTGAAAAAAAGGGAATTTGGAGACCTCTCTGGTGAGAATGTATAATTGCACAAAGCATGTTCAAAATTGATCTTAATGCAGATTAATGTGAATAAATGCCTAAGTAAGTTTATGGGCCCTATTTTAGCGATCTATAGCGCACCGGTCAATTGTGCATCGCATAGCTTGATATAGCCGTGTTTGTGTGTCTTTGGTATTGTGAGGGCGCAAAAAATGCAAATTGCGTAGCTCGAAATGTGCAAAAGGCATGAACCAATTCTCTAATTCTCTCTCTTAATTAATCATGGGTGTGTTTTGGGCGTAACGTGAAATAAACCAATCAATGTGTCACTTGCCTTAATTCCATTTAAGAGCCAGATGAGCTATGACTTTGGCGCATTCGTATCTTAACAACGCAGTGCCTCTGCGCATCTCAGCAGAGGATACTGACCCGCGCGTTCACACTGTGAAGGTACACAAGCAGCTCATTTAAGGGAACAGCAATGTTAATTTATTCTTTATTCTGTTTATTGTAGAGGGAAATGTCAGGTTCGTGTGCTGGCAGCAGCAGCATTAACTTAGCACAGACTAGCGCCCAGCCAAGGCATGCTAGCCCACAGCCCGCAGCGCTGGCTCGTCTTTTGTGAAAAAAAAGGAAGAAAATCCATCAGTCACCTCGGCCACAGTCTGATAGCCGGAAGTCTGATTAGCTAAGCTAAAACCAAGCTAATGCAAGCTATGCTAACCTAAGCACAGTCCTGCAGGCACAGCTAGCCTGCCAGCTAGTTAACCAACCAGCTAGCAATCAACATCTAAGCTAATGCTAAGCTAAAGCAAGCAATGCTAACCTAACCACAGTCCTGCAGGCACAGCTAGCCTGCCAGCTAGATAACAAACCAGCTAGTAACCAACATCATTCAGCACACAGGCAGTAATGCTCACAAACGTGTAGCTTTCACATAAAGGTGTCTCCGCAGAGCAGGAGAGGAGAGTTTCAGCGTTATTTCACGCTCCTAACGTTTACCAGCCGCCTTACATTTCACTGTTCTTCGCTTATTTTCAATTTCGTTTTTTTAAAGCTAACGTTCATGGTGTTTGCCTGTATAAACCATACATCATTTTGTAGTTACAGTTCTGTTACATTTCAATATTTGTGAAAGTACTTTTGGCGGAAGGCAGAGTCCGTATTAAAGCATATTCATTATGGAGTTTCTTGAGGTTCTTTGAAATTATTTTATTCATTCATTTTGTAAAAAAAAAAAAAAAACTGTTGTATAAAAGGAATAGAACACTTCTTGGTTTCCCCCACATGGGCAGCCAAGTATTTTGTCCTAAAAAAATGGAGAAAAACATACACTCACGCGTTCATACACACACGCCCCTTGAGTGCGGAACAATGTGGCCTTTTGCGAGAGAAAAGTGAAGCTCAGACTGACTGTTGATTTCTGTTATTTTGAAATTCTAAATTGCATCATTCGGTGCATCAGCAGACCCGGGACACTCTGCCTCGTGGAGATAAATCCATGCCGGTGCTTAGTGGGGTGTTATGTTAGGCTGTTAGTAGGGTGGTATGATGGAGCTCCCGCATGCACTCACACACACACACACCCTCCGTGCACTCGGCATGTCCTCAGGGTACTGACGAAAGAGCTGAAAGTGGCACTCGAAAGCTAATGCAGGGGCAAGAAGCAGTGGAAGGGCGGAACTGATTTAGTCTGGCAAAATTTACACAGTTTTCACTACAGCAGCCTAAACCCATAGTCACGAAATGAATAGCAGCAAAATAGAAACAACTTAAAGGAGAAATCTGGTGTGAAATGGTCTTGGGTTGTAGTGAAACACTATAAAGAGTACAAACTTTTGTCAAAGTGACTCTCCGTTCACCCTTGCTATTCTGAAATACAGAGCTTTTAGCTGATGCTCCCAACAGGCTTACAATGCTAGTGATAGGGGCATAAATCTGTCCATGCAAATAAATCAAGGTGCACTGTACGCCCAGATAAGTTGAATTTACTTAAAAAAGTAAGTAATTAAGTAATGGGTAATGAAAACTTAAGTTAGCATAACTTACAACATCAAGTTATTACAACTAAAGGGGGAATTGATTTAACTTTTTTTTATTTTTGTTAAACTGTAAGACCAGATAAGTTGAGTTTACTTAACTTTTTTAAGGCAGCTGGTATGCTCAATTTTTTTTAAGTAATGGAAAATGAAAACATGAGTTAGCATAACTTAGTTAATCAAGTTATTACAACTAAAGAGGAATTTGATTTATTTCTAAGGTAGCCCAGGGGGAATCACCACACACTGATGGTGAGTGTTAGTCAGAAACTGTTGGACACACCCATTATGCAAATAGATTGTGACAGAAGCCAATAGAAAAGAAGCTGCCAATTACAAAACAGACTAAACTCAGTTATTATAAGTTGGTTCAACTCAAATATCTCAGTTCGTATGTATAATATGTGCCCACAAATGTTCAACTAACTCAAAATAGTTGAGTATTGTTTCGAAATATCCAATTTTATGTAAAACAGACTTAAATCATGTGAGTTCAAACAACTTATGGGTTTACAGTGTACTAGCTAGTTAGTTAGCTACACTGTAAAACCCAATAAGTTGACTAAACTCAAAACGTTTGTGACAGAAGCCAATAGAAAAGAAGCTGTAAATGGCAAAACAGACTAAAGTTGGTTCAACTCAAAGATCTCAGTGAATGTATACTATGTGCCCACAAATGTTCAACTAACTCAAAATAGTTGAGTATTGTTTAGAAAAATATATATTTTTGTAAAATAACCTTAATTTAATTGAGTTCTACTGAGACAAACTACTAGCGATCTTTTATATGTTTGTTATGAAGAATTCAGCCATAAAACATCGAAACTACAAATTAAACTCTGGTAATATAAAGCTAATTATTACTTTTAACAAGAAAAAATACTTACATTTGTAGGTTTCTTTGGTTGCTTGTTTTGCCATCCTACTAGTGATTCTCATCCCCCTCAGTTTGAAGTGTGCATCTGAAAAATCTCTGTATTAAGGGCTAATAAGCTTTATCCCTTCCCCTAACCTACCCCTCCAGCCTAACAAGAATTGGGACACCAAGTATATTAATTGGTAGGGCCAATGGGTTAAATGGAAAATGGGATAGGGCCTTAATCTGTTGTGATACAACTGTAATGTTTCTAAAATTCAATAAACACATAAAAAGGAAAATAAAGAGGAAAAAAATGGTTCCAGTATTGTTGTTGTGTTCACCTACTCAACCACTAGAGGTGGTGCACCAACATCCAGTCTTGACTAAAGCCCTTTAGAAGAGGATACAGCCTCAGGAAAAGTCTCTGCATTTATTAATGGTAGTGTGTTGATAGAATCTCTTATTATAGGTGTTAACCTTTCGCTAACAGCTTCAGTTGTGGAGCTATTCTCTGTAATTCATGACAGAAAGCAACGCCAGCCTCACCAATCCCTCTCTGATTCACAGATATGGCACATGCTGCTGGGCAGCGTGAGCTGAAAGGCATGCTGGGCCCATCTCCTGAAAGGGAAATCGATAGAGCGGGTAGCGGATGAGTAGAGGATAGTGGAGAGGATTTAGCAGATGCATGTGAAGCAAGCGAGTGCTGATGTTCAGGAGATATGTTTTAAAGCGGGGACGGCAGGGGCCGGTAATGAATACAAATTGGACACTTTAGATACGCACTCCGGCTCCGCGAGAGCGGCAGGCGGTCCAAATTTTCGGGATGAAATTTTGAATCAAGGAAAGAATGAATCGTCTTTTTCTCTATTTAACGTTGAAGCGTTTCTCAAAATGTGAGGCGTGTCTCCCCTAGGGGGCGCAGAGGCATGACAGGGTTTGCAGATTAGAAACTAATATATCAACATCATGAATAATTGAATAAACGAAGTTACACTTATATAGCGCTATTCTAGGAACCCAAGGACTATTTACAATCCCATTTTTACACACAACCATTTATACTCAACTTTAGACTTATCCGCACACCGGTGAGAAGCGACAGCCAATAGCGCACAGCGTACATACATGTGAGGTCAGCCACCACCTCTTTTTGAACTGCTGCTGATTTAGCATTGCCGAGTAGCGTCACAGCGCTAATGCTCGGAAGAAAAGCGCAGCGTCTCGGTTCATATACATCAGCTCACAGACGCCTTGTGCTGTTCGACATCACCCTAGGAGTGATGAGGGGAGAAAGCGTCATCTACCCACCCAGAGAGAGCAAGGCCTATTGTGCAAGGCCTATTAAGTAATCTCCCAATCATAGTGGCAGCACTTTAGATGGGTTAAATGATGTACTCTTTAGAGGGGTACCCAGTTAAAGTGCTGATTCTTACTGTACTGGGCTGAGTGATGCATTTCTGGGTGAGGGTATCCGGTTTGTGTCCTGATACTCACTGTTCTGAGCTAAATGATGTACTCTTTAGAGGGGTATCTGGTTAGTGACGTTAAAAAACTTTACTCTTCCTCCACTAGGGGCATTACTTTTACACAGATATGTGAGTTTGAGTTCGGCACCTCTCAAATAGCTTATTTTAAAGGAAATAAAATAGCCTGAATACTTAGTTTTAGCTCCAAGAAGTTCAGATACAACTCTATAGGAAGAGAACTACGTGTATCATACAACTGGTCAGGGTCTGGTCTCTTGTAATGCAACTGCTAGAGTAAAATACAAATATCTTTATTCTTCCAAAGTTGGACAGATCAAAAAGTTTGAAAAGTTAACACTGGTCTATTGCATATCTTCTGCCTTGTTTCATTGCCTACAAGTTGATTCACAGATTGCTTTACTGTGGCAATGGTTTAGTCATCAAATTTAATTAGAATCCTTAGGCTGGCATTACTCACTTCTCACAGGTAGGACTACATGCCAACATCGTAAGCTGCCGAAAAAACTCAAGCAGCAAAAAAAAAAAAAAAAAAAAAAAACGCCCGCATAACACAAAAATTAACTCAAGCCTCGTCCAACATGTTTCCCGGCCAGATAAGTGGTGGAGTGTAGAAGTTTATTGTAGGTTTTTTTTTTTTTTTTTAACTCAAGGCTGTTGGCACCTTTGGTTAAGTACAAAAGTAGAAAATCCATCTCTGGTCCTCATGATAACAGTGGTCTGGGGTTCACTTCAAGCGAACTTGAGCACAGTCTGCATCATAGTTGCTTCTCTTATCTTTAATTGTGTGCCTTTGGTTCCTTTCCTCTTGGTTCCTCGTAATTCTTTCTTAAATCTTAGCTTTTGCTTCTGAGGACGCAAGGACAAGGTACAAGTATGGAGGGGTTGCTAGCGTTTTTACGAACTCCGCCCTTGTTTATTAAGACATTATCCATGCATATCTGGATATTTAAAAAATATATATATGTCAAAAAGGGCTGCCTATAAAGATGTTCTCCCAAGAGGGGTATCCAGTTAGTGGTCTGATTTTCATTATACTTTGCTAAGTGTCCAGTTAGTCTGAGTAATGTACTCTCAACCGGGGTATCTAGTTAGTGTTCTGATACTGACTATACTGGACTAAGTGATGTACTCCCACAGGTATATTCGATGTACATTAGCTTTCTAATATTTACTTTTTTGGTCATAAGTAGTAATGCACTCTCAACAGGGGTATCTAGTTAGTTCTAATACTGACTATACTCGACTGAGTGATGTACTCCCAAAAGGTATACCCGGTGTCTATAAGCTTTCTAATATTTACTTTTTTGGTCATAAGTTGTAATGCACTCTCAACAGGAGTACACAGTTAGTGTTCTGATACTCCCTGTACTGGTCTTAAAAGGGGTATTCAGTTAGTTTCCTGCTACTGTACTGGGTGATTGAGGGATGTTTCAGCTAATAGAGAATGTTCTAAGAACATTTAGCAATGCTTTGAAAAGGTTCCAGAAAGGTTAGCCTACAACGTTACATAAATAATGATCCAGAAATGTTTTGAAAATCTGAGGGATGGACTTTTCAGAGGGGTTACTCACTGTAATGGGATAATTGATGGACTGTTGAGAGGGTTATCCAGTTTCCAGTGTTTCGATTCTCACTGTACTGCGCTAAATAATGTACTCTTCAGAGGGATATCTGGTTAGTGACATTAAAAAGCTTTATTCTTCCTCCACTATGGGCATACACACATATATGAGGTTATGTCAGAAATTATAAAGAAATTCCATTAAAGCAGGGAAATCAGCACTGTTCAAAACATTTGGGTATCAAGTTTCTGTCCTGAGAGTCACTGTTCTGAGTGAAATTATGTACTCTTCAGAGGAGTGTCCAGTTATTCTTCTATTACCCACTGTACCGGGCTGAGTGCTACACTATTGAGAGGGGTATCTGGTTAGTGACACTAAAAAACTTTACTCTAATGGGCATTTGTTTTACACAAATATATGAGGTTATGTCAGAGATTATAAAGAATTGCCATTAGCGCAGGGAAACCAGCACTGTTCAAAACATCTGGGCCTTGGATCCGAATCCGCCCTTCTGTTTCCTAATCACTCGTAGTTAATTGAACAATTTGTGCGACTAATTGCCAAAGTGTTATCAAAGAGTGGAAAATCCACACTACCAGGCCCTCGAGGACTGGGAACATCTAAGTAATTCTTTCTCTCCTACATACAACGAGGTCATGCGCTCATACGCATACGTTTCGCTTTAAAATTACGAAAAAAAAATCCCTCTTTCATCTTCACACAGAGCACACACTTGGCTCCCCTGCTCAATGTGGGACAGATGAAGCTGATGTAAAAATAAAGAGTGGTAGTGGTGGTGGGAAGGGGGTATGTTCCAGCATTAATTCTATCACAAGCAGAATATAGACTAAAGTGCCAACTGGCTGATTCTCAACAGCGTTCGCCTCAAAAGGCCATGTTTCCATATAGCCTACATGCAAATGAACATGCACTGGCCGGACTTTAAAGAAAACGGGATTCCCTGGACGAATAGCGCCCTGTAGCTTCAGGCACTTTTTTATTTTATTTATTTATTTATTTTTTTCTGGACAGATTAGACTTTATGATTCAACTCTTTAGTACTGACTGATGCTTTTCATCACCATAGTTGAATTTTGGCCCCCTCCCACACAGAGTGCATTTTTTCTTTTTTGCAGTCGTACTGTATAAAATTCTTGTTTTTGGCAGAATATAACAAATCGACTATTATTAAATATCTAAATACACCAAAGGCCTATTTTTTTCAGTGTTTTTTTTTTTTTCATAATTTAAAGCAGTGTAATGCCAAAAAGTGTAGGTATTTCTTGCTCCTTTCTCCCCCCTACAGTTTGTAGAGTGTGTAAAATTCACTTTTACCCCACTGTTTTGAATACGAAACATGTATTAAGCCTTCTCACATGAAGAGCTACAGTCTAAATGGGGTAACAATCAAAGTTCTGATACTGTACTGGGCTAAGCGATGAACACTCGAGAGGGGTATCTGGTTAGTGTCCTGATACTCACTGAACTGGGATAAGTGATGGAAAACCTGAGAGAAGGATCCAGTTAGTGTCCTGATACTTACTGTACTAAGCTGAGTTATTGACTTTTGAGTGGGATATCCAGTTATTAATTAAAAAATGACTCATTATATTTATACTATTACTATACTATTATACATCAGCTATAAACAGGGTATGCAGTTAGAGTTAGAGTGTTCGATTCTTATGAGGGGAATCTAGTTAGTGTCCTGATACTTACAATACTGGGCTGACTGATGTACTTCTGGGAGGGTTAACCAGTTAGTAGTGATAAAAAAAACTTTACTCTTCCTCCACTCGGTTGTTGTGAATATAAATCATGCATTGAGCCTCCCCACATAGACACTTATAAACAGGGTATGCAGTTAGAGTCCTGACACTCACAGTACTGAGCTGAATGTTGGACTCTTAAGATTGGTATCTGGTTAGTGTCCTGATACTTACATTACTGGGCTGAGTGATGTACTCTCAAGAGGGTTATCCAGTTAGTGGCGTTAAAAAAACTTGACTCTTCCCTCACTAGGGGCATTAGTTCACGTTTACCCCACTGTTATGAATACAAATTATATTGTATTGAGCCTTCCCACATGGACAGCTATAAACATGGGAATGCAGTTAGAGTCCTGACACTCACCTTAACGGGCTGAGTGATGGACTCTTGAGAGGGTTATCCAGTTAGTGGTGTTAAAAAAACATAACTCTTACTTCACTAGGGGCATTAGTTTACAATTACCCCACTGTTGTGAATACAAATTATACTGGACTGAGCCTCCTCACATGGACAACTATAAACAGGATATCCAAATAGAGTTCTAATACTCATTGTATTGGGCTGAGTAATGGACACTCGAGAGGGGGTATCTGGTTAGTGTCCTGATACTCACTGTACTAAGCTGAATGAGGGAGTCTTGAGAGTGGTATCTAGTTATTGATATATATATATATATATAAACTCGGGGCATTAGTTCACTTTTACCCCACTGCTGTGAATACAAATTATATTGTATTTAGCCTCCGCACATGGACAGCTTTAAACAGGGTTTTCAGATAGAGTTCTGATACTCATTGTTCAGGGCTAAGTGATGGCCTCTCAAGAGGGCTATCTGGTTAGTGTTCTGATACCTACAACACTGGGCTGAGTGATGTACTCTCGAGAGTATTGACCCAGTTAGTGGTGTTAAAAAACTTTACTTTTGCCCCACTAGGGGCATACAGATCATGTATTGGGCCTCCCCACATGGAGTAATATTACAGAATTTTAGCTAAATATGACTCTGGTGAGGAAATATCTTAGCACATGCGTTCTAAAAAGAAAAAATATATACAAAACTTATCTCTACTGGGGTGAAAAGAAAATTGATGTAAATATTTAAGCTAAAAATAATTACAAAGCCATATTTAGACACCAAACATGGCTAAATATGATTTACTCAATTTCCTTTTTCCTAAAATTGTGTAAATTTGACTGGTCTTCATGGTTCTATAGAGTTTTTTAGCCATAGCCTAGCAGAAAATGCAGAAACTCAGGCAGTGAACATGAAAGATGGCCTGGCCTGGTCATGTTTGGCCCTAAACGTCACATCTTTTATTCATAGCACTCTTATTCACAGGCTGTCACCGTCTTCCCATGTCGGCGGGGCCAATAACATTCCACCCTCCCCACATCCCAACATGCCTCCGATACCAGTCCCCCCTCCCAGCTCCCGACATAGGAGCCGTATCCAAAGTCAATGCAAACACAATCAATCAAATCCAGCCAACAAAGGGCTAAAACGCATTGATCCGTATTATGGTGTCTCCAAAAGCCACATAAATGGATTGTGCTTCAGGACCGAATGGAATGCAAGTCAATTAACGTTATGGCTCCTCTGATGCCCGGCCCAGTTAAACGATGATCGGTAGCTGCCATTAGGTGGTCTCAGACGCCGTTGGCTTTCTGCTTCGGTGCACACGTGCTGGGGAAAAGTGCACAATGGTGACCGTACATAGGGTCTAATGTGTTGTGACGTTGAGAAATAAGATCAGGGTAACCTGGAGTTCTGTATGGGCTGCTCCATTAAGTCATTGCTTATTAGCCTTACATGATGTCATGTGATACCTTTCAATAAACATCAAATAAATTGGGGTACCACTTTAAAATAAGACTACCTTTATAAAGGGTTTACAATTAGTTTATTATTGGTTACTAATTAGGTTGTAAATGCCTTAAAAATCATTAATAATCAGTTATAACACATACGTAGAAAGGGCAACACTATAGATGGATGTGGGTTCACTATTTGGCAAAAAACAGGTCATTGTTGCCCTTTCTACATATGTGTTATAACTGATTATTAATGATTTTTAAGGCATTTACAACCTAATTAGTAACCATTAATAATACTAATTGTAAACCATTTATAAACCCTTTATAAAGGTAGTCTTATTTTAAAGTGGTACCTAAATTGGTGTGTAAATTAAATTAAAATAAGCACTTTAAACACTTCTTAAAGGGCCTTGGGGGTGCAATGTGTAGTTGTAGACTAAACTTGGGCTAAAATGCTGAAATTTTCACCTTACAACCACAAAGGTAAATGTATTTTATTGAGATTTATAGTAATAAACCAACACAATGTAGCACTATAATTGTGAAGTGGAATGAAAATGATACTTGGTTTTCAAAAATTTTATCAAATAAGGAGATCGCTGGTTCGAATCCCGGTCATGCAGCTTGCCATCAGCTGCCAGAGCTCTGAGAGAGCACAATTGGTCTCTCTCTCTCTGGGTGGGTAGATGGCACTCTTTCCCCTCATTACGCCAAAGAGTGATGTCAGTCAGAACTAGGTCACGTCTGTGAGCTGATGTATCGGAACCGAGTCGCTGCGCTTTCCTCCAAACGCACAGTGATGCTACTCAATAATGCTGCATCATCAGCAGTAGCAGTTCAAACATAGGTGGTGGCTGACTTCACATGTATCAAAGGGAGGCATGTGCTAGTATTCACCCTCCTTGTGTTGTGCCATCACTAGTGATTGGGGACATACAGCCAGCAAGGAGAGCACTGGTTAGAAAAGCAGCCAAGAGGCCCATGGTCACTCTGGAGGAGCTGCAGAAACTGCCATGTAGGGACACCGTAATAAATGACATCATGTTAAGAAGACAAAACATGAAATATCCTGGGTTCCTACTTTCTGTGGTAAAATAAAAGTTTTTTTCTGATTCAATGCTGCACTAGAGGTTTGTTATCCACTACTTTAGCCTACTGCTAATTTGCAGCCTAAAAACCCATCAATGGCATCAATAACCTGGCAGCAGACTAGTGCCCCTAGTGATCTTAGAACACAAGAGCTGCAATCTATTAATATAAATCAATGAAATTAATAGTAATAAAATAATAATTCTACTTTTTTTCTTAATTTTTCTTCCTAGAGACATATTCTAGGGCGAGTTCCAGCACCCCCATAGCGCCCGTTGCTGAACAGTAAATTCATTAAATGTCATTAAATAACAATCTGACAGCCGCCAATCAGCATCAGAGCTGACCTTGCTCATGAATCCAGCTAATGGGCAGTCATGGATAATCACTGGTGTACTGTGATGTCTGGCTGGAGAGAAGGTAAATAAATAAACCAGTGCATTAAATTGCTAATGACTGTAACAGCTCTAGCTGCCAGGAAAAGAGAGCTTTGGAAATGGCTAATTGGTTAATTGAAATACACCACATGGTGTAGTCCAGTATTCCAGCTTCCACTGTGGGTGGTGTAACTGTCTAACTGCTGGGCTCTATAGTCTAGAAATCATAGGTTCCATTGTTGGTTAGAATAGGTTAGAAATCCCAGAGAGCATATTTGGTAGATTGGATTCTCCATTTTCATCACTTAGCTTGGTGCTAACTGCCCAGCCAAAATGCTAATGTGCGGTTCATGTGGGTGGAATGTGAGGCTGGGTTTGTCTGGGTTTTTTTTTTTATTTTAAGAAAACTAATAAAGCTTTTAAAAAAGTAAAAAAAATAGAAACAGATTACAACAAATTAGTGTGTAATTTTACCAAATACAGCATAAACACTGTTGTTCTCTAAATATATATCACTGCCAAATACAGTTAATTACTGAACAAAAAATATGCAAGAAAATAAATAAAACCTTGTTACTAGCCCAACTGTACAAGCCCAGTCAGCGGTGCTGTTAATACTGTTAACCCAATGCTAGCTAGTGTATCGCTAATGCCGCTAGCCTGACTCTCCAAGCCCGATCATCGCCTCTGCTAATGCCACTAGCCCGATGCTAGCTAGTGTTTCGCTAATGCTGCTAACTTGATTCAACATGCCCAGTCAGAGGAGCTGTTAATTCTGCTAGTCTGACACTAACTAGCATATCGCTAATGCCGCAAGCCTGACTCTCCAATCCTGGTCATCACCTTTGCTAATGTTGATAGCACAAACCCGACTTTTAACTCATAAACTAATAAACAAAATAAAGATTATTAAATAATATTGCTGTTGCCTTAAAAGAGCTGCTGGTGTATCTTCACAACATGAACGCACAGGTCAGTATCCTCTGCTGAGATACTCAAAAGCACTGCGCTGTTAAGATACGAACGCGCCAAAGTCAGAGCTCATCTGGCTCTTAAAGGCAATGGCAAGTGACACACTGATTGGTTTATTTCATGTTACGTTTCGAGCCATGCAAGGCCTATTTTTTTCACGATCACATGATACCAAAGACTTACCGACATGCCCTAAATCCAGCTGTGTGATGTTTAACTGACCAATGCACTATAGATTACTAAAATAGGGCCCTTAGTCAAGGCTGTGGAGGAAGAGGGTACAGTTTTTGGTATCCCTAACAAAAGAAGTCGTCTTGAAGTTTGGCTACCCATACAGATCCCACACTGGAGCAAAGCCTGTCCAGATCAGAGGTGGAAAAAGTACTGAAAAATTGTAATTAAGTAAAAGTACCTTTAATTTGCTAAAATTCTACTCAAGTAAAAGTAAAATTACCCATCTAAAAATCTACTCGAGTAAAAGTAAAAAAGTGCTCAATTTAAAATGTACTTTGAGTAAAAGTTACACAGTTACTTTTATTTATTTTATGTAAAAAGTACAAATCATAATTTAAATAATTATTAAATTAAATCATTTGGACCTTTCAGGCAGTATTTGTTTAGACCACCCCATAAAACATTTTTAAGAACAAGCGGTATAGGTTTCTATGATATGATATTTTTGTCTTTACTGTTAAAAAGTTATGGTCATATATGTGACTATAAACTGTATTTTTATAGTTTTACAGTTCATTATTATTTTTTTTACTTGCTATTGCTGTGCTTTAACTGCTATTTACATGTTACATGTTTTTTTTTTTTTTTACATCCAAGCAGTTTGTTTAATGTTCCCAATAAAAACGTAAGGAATTATTATGAAAAATATGCCGTAAAGAAGCACATATCGATGGGTAGCATAACTCGACAGAACACCGTTTCCCCCGAGCCGCACACACAGACCCCAGGCTACACAGCTGATTCACACAGCGTCTCTCCCGCTAACCGCAATAAACACTGCTGGGAAAAGTTCAGCTGCGCTGCCATGGAGAACAAAACTCAATAATTTTTTTTTTTTATTCAGACAATTAGTTTTTTTTCCCCAGCATCTCATTTGTTACTCAGTAATGGGGATTTTTTCAATGTAGCGAATTAAATTACTTGTGACAAACTGTACTTGAGTAAAAGTACCTCTTTTAAAAACTACTTTAAAAATGACAAATTACTCATAAAATGTACTCAATTACAGTAATGTGAGTAAATGTAATTAGTTACTTTCCACCTCTGGTCCAGATGCCTCTACATGAAGAACCACATGTCAATCTGTGATCGGGCAAATGCTTCTAGTCGTTGGGAGTACATGAATCCACAGCGAGACCAAACACTTCCTCTATTAATACTAGTATGACCTGACCTCACCCAGTCCTCTGCAGCTCAAGATGGGTTGGTTTCATGCTTCATTGTGCCACTGACCTTCTGGGGACTGCCAGAGAACTTCACGCCAATATTACACTCCTTTACATGCAGAGCTACATTTCCTTCTCAGAGACTGCAGAGAGAAAGAGAGAGAGAGAAAATCAAGAGAGAGAGAGAGAAAGAGCGAAAGAGAGAGAGAGAGAGAGCTTAATTGGGTAGCGGCAAAAGCAACAGAGACCAATTACCCACGCTCCTGCCTCGCTTTCGAGGCCTGTCAAACCTTTTGTCTTGCATGTTAGGCTGAAGGTGCGCGGGGGCCAGAGGTGCTCCTCGGTGCATTGCCGTTATGTGCCGTGGAATTCCTTTGCATTTCAATCGAGCCGTCTCTCTGCGAGGGAGAAAGAAAGAAAGAAAAAAAAAAACAGTTAAAAAAATGCAAATCAGCCTGCCTCGACAGAGGGAGGATTATCAATGTGTCGGGACACCCGGCAACTTAGATTAAACATGACAGTTATGTTTTTGCTTCTGATTTCGTCTGCGTAACAAGAGCGAATACTCCAAATCAAGGCACACCGCCAAAAACTGCAGTTTATAACTCTGTAAGGATATCGTAATAATTGCGTAACTGTTTACGTCAAGCTATATTGATGTAATATGATGTCATATACTGTATATATATATATATATATATATAAATGACACATATACAGGGTGTATATATACACATATACAGGGTGTGACACTGTATATGACATGTATATGGCATCATATTACATCAATATAGCTCAACACAGGTTGTGAAATGCATGTGAAAAGCGTGTCCTTTAGTGGTGGCTCAAAGCACAAATTGCACTTCCTAACTGAAGGAGGAGCCCGGTAGCAAAATATACAAATCCTTACGAATTCTTGTTTAAAGAGCCACTAAACCCTAAAGCATATATATTTTTTCATTAATAGCAGAAATGTGTTCCTTTGACGTAATGAAAAATACCAGTCCTGCTTAATTTTTTATAAACATTTCCTAACCTTTAAAAAAAACGCTTTAATTGTGGTCATTTTTGCTTCTGTAGTGGCCTCTCAGCTCTCTTCAACTGTGATATAGGCGTAGATTATGTTTCTATGCACTTTGGTACGCAGACACTGCTATCAGAGGCACACTGCTGCTGTTGCTGCAGCTCAGCCAATCAGCACACCTCTCCCTCCTGCCCTGCCTCTAAACCCATACATCACCCAAAGCCCCTCCTAAACTACCTCTCCATATTTGTGCAGCTTTTTAAATTTGAGCTGAGGGTGGAGTCAGCTAAAATCAGGGGGTTTAGTGGTTCTTTAAACACACAGCACCTTGAGATAGTTCTTTGCCATCTTGAATTTAAGTCATAATAATCCAAATTAGATTAAACATGACAGTTTTGTTATGAGTAAATATATAAGAGTGACTATAACGCTTGTGAGAACATCATAATGCTGCAGTACTTGAGCTGTACATAACATTACTCTACACAGCTTGGAAAATGCATGTGAAAAGCATGTCCTTTAGAGGTGGCTCAAAGCACTGTAGGGGGAACCTAGTGCTAGGAAATATCAATTCTCACACAATGCTGCTTTAATTAGATGCTCAAATCAAAATGCTGAAAATTCCGGACAGGGACTAGGCCTAGTTTTGGACAATGTAGCATTCTGAATGGAGATTTCCCAATAAAAAAAAATATGCAGTCTAGGTCTAGGATTAATTCCTGTGTAATTGGAATAAATTGATTCCACTATTCTAGTATGTTTCTCTAGTGAAGTGGGCAAAATTGCACGATTTAAACTCCTTCGGCAGGTTCATGCCTTTGTCTACCTATTTGTAATTTCTATTGCCTCACTTCACAAGCTTGTAAAATGCATGTGAAAAGAGTGTCCTTCAGTGGTTTCTTAATCCGCAATTTACCTTTGGATCGCACGTACACCCTCTGTTTCTGATAGGCTGGAATAGTAATTAGTGGTGTGTGCCACTTTGTTTGTTTCCCCAAAACAACATTTACAGAGACATGGCTCAATTTGAACAAAGAACAGACTATTTTCCTAATGAACCATTGAGGCTCAATATCGCTTCACTTATGATTGGGTCACATTTGCTCAATCAATACTCTTACAGACAGTACCAGTCAAAAGTTAGGACACCCCTTAAATTCAGTGTTTTTTTTTTATGGTTTTAAAAAAGTTATGCATTATAGATTAATATTAAAGTCATACAAACTATGAAGAAAAACATATAAAATGTATATAAAGTCACAACCTCTTGCTTAGATATAGAAAGAGCTTTTCCCATTTTGGCTGGATTTTCTCGGTTAGATTTATTAAGGGTAGAGTCACCTGGAATTTCAGGCTTTTAGTTAACAGCTGTGATGAAGTAATTACTAGAATTTCTTAGCGCTTAATGTTAGTTTGAGAGCATCAGTTGTAAAGTTCTGAAGAGGTAGAGTTACAGGTATACAGTGAATATACCTATTTGAATAATGTTTTGGCAAGAATTACTCAGTAACTAATACAGTAAGTAACGAAAAAGTAATAAAGTTCAGTCAATTCGAAAGTCAATTTTTAGAACTTTGAAAGCATCCTCACACGTGTAGGCAAAAAAAGACAATTAAAAACGTTATGAGGATGAAACTGGCACTCATCAGGATCACCCCAGGAAAGTCCAGGAAGAGAAAGTTCTCTCTGTTGCACAGGATAAGTTAATCAATCAGAGTTACCAGCCTCAAATACGAGCACCTAAACTCTTTTACCCTTTGCCAGTTTTTTTTTATTCTTTTTTTGGATTTGCATCTAACCACCTGGTTCAGGTGTTACAGTGGATGATTAGGCACAGTCGCCAAAAGTAGTTCTCATCTAAAACAATCCAGTTACTAGTTCGCAAAAGTAGGTTTTTAATATTATGCAAATTTGCTAAAAATTAAGTAGGTGACAGAGTAGGTGGAGTTGCAAAGTTGTGTGTCTTGACCCAAGGAATAGAATTAAAAAAGAAATTTCAGATTAGACTCCATGGTTCAGGATTTATGACCCAAAACGTAAAATTCTTTGCTATAGAGCCACTAGCAGGCCAGTGTAGGTAATCTTTGAGGGTTGAGTCATTTCACACCTACTGTACCTTTCTAGCCCTTACAGTTTTTGCTCCAGATCGCATTTTAGCTGAGAAAAAATACATATATATGTAATAATAATAAGAAAAATTTTCAATTTCAAGAAAAAATAGGAATATATGGGATATTAATCCTGTAGTGCTGAGAGAAATCAGTGTATCAGAATGACCTGGAGTTGACATCCTCAAGTGATGACCTTGAGTGAAGGCATGACCTCGCACGGATGTGCGTTACAGGCTCACGTTCAGTCACGTGACCCATCTGGTTCCGTCTTTATGACACGGCTGGCCTCCTGTGGCGTGTGCTGTGTGATCCGAGCGCACTTACGCTAAACTGTACTGTGTGGCTCTGCTTTCTATTTAAGACCATACGTGGAAACTGAATACTGCTTGGAGTGAGTCCTCTCTCTCTTTCTCTCTCTCAAATACACGCTCTCTATCTCTCTTGCTCGTGTTCTCAATCTAAGTGGCCCAGCTTTTACAGAAATCTGATCTGAAATGCAATTCCACGAACGTACACACTTGTGTGTAAAAGTGTGTGAGAAAGGTTCCCGGGGTGAGAGAGAAGGTGACTAGTGTGAATTTGTATTGATGTTTCTGTATGTCTGTATGTGTGTGTGTGTGTGTGTGTGTGTGTGTGTGTGTGTGCTGCATGAGAAGCGTTGTTAAAGTTATCATTTCTTTATTTTAATATAGGATGCGACCACCACCATGTTTCACAGGTTAAAGAATGGTGTGTTAAGGGTGATGAGCAGTTTTACTTTTTGCACGGCAAAATATAAATCAAAGTAAAGGTAATGTGCAGAGTAATTAATTCTGTCTTTTATTAAATTAAATTGTAAATCGTTTTTTTAAATATTGTATTGCAATCCCCAAGTAATAACTGTGATACCACAAACAGCTAATCAATAATCAATATACAGCTCTGGAAAAAAATAATAAGAGAGTACTTAAAAATGATAAGTTTTTTAGATTTAAAAAAAAGTTAAACCCTCTGGAATATAATCAAGAGGAAGATGGATGATCACAAGCCATCAAACCAAACTGAACTGCTTGAGTTTTTGCACCAGGAGTAAAGGCATAAAGTTATCCAAAAGCAGTGTGTAAGACTGGTGGAGGAGAACATGCCAAGATGCATGAAAACTGTGATTACAAAACACCAGGGTCATTCAACTGAATATTGATTTATAAACTTTTAAAACTTTATGAATATGAACTTGTTTTCTTTGCATTATTTGAGGTCTGAAAGCTCTGCATCTTTTTTATTATTTCAGCCATTTCTCATTTTCTGCAAATAAATGCTCTAAATGATAATATTTTTATTTGGAATTTGGGAGAAATTTTGTATTTAGTTTATAGAATAAAACAACAATGTTTATTTTACTTAAACATATACCTACAAATAGCAAACATCTTTGTCATTGTCAGACATAAACTGTTATACAATGTGAGTCTGGCAGTGGCTCAGTCTATTGTTTTCATATTCATTATATTCTTAAAATTCTTAAGATTCTTGAATCGTTTTTTTGGTTGACAAATGTACCATATTGAGTAATTAAATATTACTTTTAATTGTAATTGTTTCAAAAAGCCAAGGTAATAACTGCGAATATAAAATAATAAAAGTAAAAATGGAAAATGCACTTTTCATACTGACTTTTTTCCTCTGCTGTAAAGGCACCATTTTTGATGAGCATTATTTTTTTTGCATGACAACATCAAAGGAAACATCTAAGTAAATGTGATTTATTGAGTAATTAACTGTGTAATTAAATATTAATTGTTTTTTGTAAATTGAAAATGTGATAAAACAAACAGCATGTTACTCATCAATGTATCATCACTGGCATGCACAAATATTGCTTTGGATTTGATTTAAAGCCACATTTTATTATGATAAATAGAATAGATCCAGTGGAAATGCTCCAAACTCTAAATGGAATATTATTTTTTTCCTTCTCCACTAAAGATGCCATTTTGGAGATGATACCAGTGATAAGCTGGTCATGAATGTATTTTGTATATGTAATATTTCATAGAAAGCAAATGAATCCTTGGCTTCCTGCTCTGAGCAAACAGATCCCTCCCTGTTTCCCCGTTTTCTATTTAAGTGTGAAGCCGAGTTGGAATTAAAAATCAGGAGAAGCCACTGACTGCATCAAGTGGCGTAATCACAATTATTATCATTAGAGTAGACGAGAGCACCCTTACATTTGGAGCACGCAGACCTCCATCTGTTTAATTAGTCTGAAGGATGTGGGTGTGTGTTTGTGTGTATGTGTGGGTCCACACTTGGGAACATCATGCTTTCTCAAATATACATCCATATCCATATATTCATATATGGATTTTCCTGATATTCTTTATTATTGAATATTTGCCACTGCTTGCTGCTTGAATCAATGTCCAATATACACTTATTGACAAAAAATATATATAAATAAATAATGCACCAGACATCTAAGGAAGATGATCAAAGGTGTGGTGAGGTCTGAGTCCACAATGGTTCTTGCCACAAATGTATCAAATGCATCCATCACTGACCTACAAAAATGCTCTCAACGGTTACTTATTTGGAGGTGTTATACCTTGTGGTGAGACATTGTTGACTGCTGGACATGAACCCTGTATGAAGCTCTTAAATACATTTTAAGAACTCTCTATTCTATGAACTCTCTAGAGGGGTATACTGTTAGTACTGTGATACTGTAGTTCGTTGAGTGTTGGAATATTGAAAGGGGTATCCAGTTAGTGTTTTTACATTGGAAATGTTAAAAATAACATTCCCAAAACAAAGAAAACAAAACACATTGACACAAGTGACAAGTGGCAGCGATGTTACCAGAATGTTTAAAACATTAAAGAAGACTGTTCTAGAAACATCCAAAACACTTAACTTAACAGACTGAACGTTCTAAGATGTTCTACTAACCAAACATTTTGAGATGGGAAGGCTTTTGTCTTCTGATATAAAGCTGCTATTCTGGAGCTTTTCAGCAACAACATACTGTATAAAATATTGTATCCCTTCTTTACTTGGAAAACTTTACATGGTAACAATTTCTATGAATGCCATCTCTATTAGACTCTATAACCACATTCATAACATATTATAATGCGTTCATAAGGCATTATAAACATGGCTATAAATATTTATAAAAATGCATAACCCATGCATAACCATTACAGCCATGTTTATTAAGCATTATGACTCATGATCATAATACATTATAAGCTGTGCTTATTATATGTACGTTAAAATAGTATATCTATCTATCGTTAATAATCTAGTCCCACAATGAAAGTCTGGCACTTTATTTGGAGCGCACAAAGACCTTTATAGTCACAGTTCATGATGCATAATAAACATGGCTATAATGAACTATACATTTTTATAAATATGTATAGCCATATTTATAATGCCTTATGAATGCATTATAATGTGCTATGATGTGTATGTTTATAGAGTCTAATAGAGATGGCATTCATAGAAAGTGTTACCAAAAACTTGCTGTAATAGACGAAACCAGAATTTTTGCTGTTTACCAGACAATCCTGAAGGAGGAAGTCTAGCCATCTGTTCGTGACCTAAAGCTCAGGCGTACTTGGGCTCTGCAGCAGGACAATGACCCAAAGCACACAAACAAGTCCAACTCTAGATGGCTTTAAAAAAACAAAATGAAGGTTTTGGAGGAGTGGCCAATAAAAAGTCTGATTAAGATGCTGTGACTGAACTTAAACAGGAGGTTCATGCTGGAAAATCCTCCAATGTGTCTGAATTAAAACAATTCTGTAAAGAACAGTGGAACAAAATTCCTCCACAGAGATGTGAAGAAATAATTGCCAGTTATCGGTAAAGCTTGATTGCTTGATTAGAGTTGTTGCCGCCAAGAGTGGCACAACAAAGTTATTAGATTTAGGGAGGAAACACTTTCACACAGGGCTAGATTGGTTTTGGATTTTTTATTTTTTTACTTTAATAAATAAAATTATTATTATTATATATAAAAATGCTTTTTATAAATCGGAAAAACTTTTTTACACAGGGCTAGATTGTTTTTTTTTTCACTTTAATAAATGTAATTATTATAAAAAAAGTGCTTTTTATAATCAGAAAAAACTTTTTCACACAGGGGTAGATTGGTTTGGGAATTTGTTTTTTACTGTAATAAATAAAATTATTAAAAAAAAATGCTTTTTATAATCAGTAAAATATCAATATGACAAAAAAAGCCAAAACAAAAGAAATCTGTAAGGGAAATAAGTTTTCACGCCACTATATACACGCACATACACTATATACACACATATACACCCAGTCTTAACATCCCCGCCATCCGAGTGAAAGATGGCTGTCGTACGCTCCACCGGCTTTTAATATGTCCTGGTCACATGACGGATCCTTCCGCACTCTCCTCATACTACATTAAAGCCTCCCATCACACGTCTTTATGATTCCTCTCTTATCTTACAGCTGCGCAGGCCGCGTCCCCCACGCAGCAGATTTCCCACGCGTCCACCTGCGTCCTCGTCCTGTTAAAATTCTCATTTAACTCGTCTAGCTAGAGTAATGCGGCCTAGTCCTTAAGACGCTGTTTTAAAGGCGCTCTGAGAAATGCGGAGCCGCCACATTCTGAGAGTGTGATAGACTCATTTCCACATGCTGTACCAGACACCTGAGGACACATTGCGGTAGATAGGATCTTTATTTTTTCATTTGCGTTCAATTTAGATTGAATGATTTGATGTTATATACATCAATCCTAGGCTTAAGAAATAGATCCTAGGTTTAAATGGAATGATTTGGATGGGCTATAAGAAGCTCGGCAGGGGTTCCATTCCATTCTTGGAAGAACATTTTCCAGGATTCAAATATGACAACGTACGCTTACGCATGTGTAACGCATGTGCAACGATGCATCATGCCAGACGTCTCAGCGTGTTGTTGTAGAGGTTCCTAATGGTGTCCTGCAATAATTCATTCCATGCAACTCAAACATTCCTGTTTCATGGTGTGAGGTGCATTGGGTCTTCTTTACACAAGCACTTTGACAGCCTAGCATTCATTTCAGGTGCATCTTAAACAAATTGAATATCATTGAAAAGGTTACTTTATTTCAATAATTTAGTTTAAAATGTAAAACTCATATATTATATAGATGTATTACACACAGAGTGATGTATTTTAAGCATTTATTTCTTTTATTGTTGATGATTATGGCTTACAGCCAATGAAAACCCAAAAATCAGTGTCTTAGAACATTAGAATATTATGTTATTAATATTAAGACCAATTGGTACTTTTGGCAGTGTGGGCAGTGTGCCAAGTCCTGCTGGAAAATGAAATCTGCACCTCCATAAAAGTTACCAATCAGCAGAGGGAAGCATGAAGTGCATGAAGTAAGATTTTGTGGGAAAACAAAACTGCACTGACTTTAGACTTGATATAACACAGTGGATCAACACCAGCAGATGACATGGCTCTCCAAACCATCACTGATTGGTGGAAACTTCACACTAGACCTTTTATGGAGATGTGGATTTCATTTTCCAGCAGGACTTGTCACACTGCCCACACTGCCAAAAGTACCATTTGGTCTTAAAAAAATTTAAAATTTTCAGAGACACCGATTTTTGGGTTTTTAATTGGCTGTAAGCCATAATCATCAACAATAAAATATGTATTAAGATAAATGCTTAAAATAGATCACCCTGTGTGTAATACATCTATATAATGTATGAGATTTTAAATTGATATTTTGAACTGAATTACTGAAATAAAGTAATAAACTTTTCATTGATATTCTCATTTTTTGAGATGCACCTGTGAGCTAATACAGTATAAAAATGGCCCTGTGTTCAATTTTCCAGAGTACACACTGATTGGTTTTATTTCAGAAAATTAAAACATGCCTTTTGTGCGCTTCGAGCCGCACAAGGCATTTTTATTGTGCCCTCACGATACCAAAGATACACCGACACAAGCTAAATCCAGCTGTGCAATGTGCAATTGACCGGCGCACAATAGATCGCTAAAAGAGGCCTATGTGGACGAGCATTGTCTTGCTGAAACAGCAATTAGGAACCTCTAGAACTCCATGCCAGAAGTCATGCATGTTGCCTTACATATATATGCATTACACACTACTTCTGCACGAATAACTCAAGAAAATGTTACACATATCAGTCTCATTTTCTGATATTGTATTGTTCCTGGTAACCTTTATCTACCTTCCAAACAGTATTGCAATCCGGCACTCCCTTCTGGGTGCAATTTCTTTTATGATGATGAGTGCATGTTGTTCACTGAGCTGGACAGCAGAAAACATGCATTCAAATGCTCAGCTACAAGTGCTGTGTAGCAAAAATAGCCCAGTAATAAATGCCTGTAAATAAAGAAAGTAAAATGGAAAATGTAACGCTGTGGAACAAATAATATTTCAACTTGTACTGCTCTGGGCTGCGGGAAAAAAAAGCCAGCTTGATCTACAATGTAAATTAATGAAGCACCCGGGGCACAAAGGCAGGAAACTGAATACAGATGTACTTGGGTTTTTTTTATTTTTATTATGTGTATTCAGGCTCATGGCATCTGTTTGGATGGGTTTTTTTGCACTTTATTGAAATGTCCAGGGTCAGATCTGAGTTTAGAGAGGATCTGGACACTGCTGAGAACATCATAGAGGAGCTAAAAGAACACAATCAGTGTAATATGCACGAAAATACAAAAAATAATTACAAAGAAAAGGGCTGCAGATTACATGAAGGTTATAAATATTCAACCTTTCGAATCTTCTGAATTGAACTGTTCACCTTTTCTGGCTAAAAGGCCCACTTAATTCAATTCCAATGCATAATTGGTCAGACTGTGAATCTGTTGAGAAGTTGTTAAATTGAAGAGCAAAGAACATTCCACAGAAAACTGAGATAAAGTTAGAAAGTTCTAGTATATCGTTTATAAGATAGAAAAATGCTATAAGATAGTATCTAGTTGTTTGTCTGCCTGCCACGAACTCTAGTTCTCCTG